>NC_045627.1:78805316-79408888 GCF_009829155.1 Mustela erminea
GTGCTCATGGCGACCAGAGCCACGTTGTGGCCACTGGCTTCGCTGTAGCCCTGAGCCGGGCCCATGCTCTCAGTCGTGTTTGCTGAATCTGATTGCGCCCAGCCGTCATTTCGCCACCTGTATGCAAGCGTGACGGAAATGGTTTCCTGGAACACGGCAGTGAGATCGCTCTTTATTCTCATCTCCCTGATCACCAAGGCCAGGATGATTTGGTTTTGGATTTTGCTCCTGAACATAATCATTTTGAAATCCAGCCTGTGCTGGCAGGCTCAGCCTCCTGGAGGGTTTGACGGCCTTCGTGCTCGCAGAGCTGCAGGGAGAGGCTTCTGTATGCTTGACGGGGGCCAGATCCCACCTGTCTGTCTGCGTGCTGCTGAGCTGCCGAGACAAGAAAGGCCGCGGGCCCCGTGCGTTTCGAGAGCAGTGCCCACCTGCTGACCGTCTAGCGTCTGGCGTGTGTGCTGGCTTGTTACAGTCGTGGGATTGGGGACAGAGAAGGGCTCACCATTTGTGTGGGCAAGGCTTAGAATCAAACCTGGTATAACTGAGTCCAAGAAGAACACCAAAAGTATGACTCGTTTGACAAGCCATCTTTCGAGAAGAGATGGTCTATTGTCGTGATGACAGATGGGGACCACACAGAGCTGATCTGGACCAATCCCCGCAGCCAGGCAGGTGGGACTCGAGGAGGCTTTCTGTTCAAGGCACAGACGATGTTCAAGGTGACCACTGCCACCCGCAGCTGGAAATTGGCACAGGGTTGGCCCCAGGGATGCCAGGTCTCTGGGAGAGCGTGGAACCTTGGACATGTCAATGTCGGTCACAGAAAAGGACCACATGGACATTTCTTTTTTCAGACATGGAAAGATCTTCATAATGCTAGTCGAAAGAAACAGGGCATAGAACAATAACATAAACCCATGTTTTGTTTTGTTTTGTTCTTACAGTCCCGTGCGCGCGCATTTATCTGAGTGTGTGCGAACTCGTGCGTACAAACTGTCGGGAGGAGATCCCCGTGCGCATCCTCGGAGTGAGGGGGTTTGGGATGATTTTAACTTTTTTCTTGGTCCTTAATGTTCCCACGTTTTTTCCCTAATGCCTGTGTCCTCCTTCCGTGGTAAAGTTACAAAGGGGTGAGGCCGGGGGCGCGCGTGGGGTCACAGTGGCCCCACTCCCGCGGCGGGAGCCGCCCGTGTCAGGTCGCACGCAGCCACCAGCAGGCACAGATGGAGGGAAGATGGAGCTGTTGATAGAGGAGCGGATTTCATTTCTGGAGCGTCTCAGCAGCTTTGTGAGGACAGATCAGGCCCATGGGGTCCAGTCTGGATCCGTCCGCCACCGGATATTAGCTGCTTGCGTGTAGGTCCTGGGACTTCTCTCCTCGGTGCTCATCAGCATCGTGGTGTCTGACAATTATTGCTTTTTCTAACAGTTGACTGATGATCAATACTGATAAGGTGTCCTTTTCATAAATTTACAGGCATCGCTTTCTTGCCAGCTAGCATCTCTTATCTCATCGGAACCAATATTTTTGGGATGCTCGCGCACAAAATGGGGAGGTAAGATGATATGCGGACAGCGCCCACTCTCTTAGAAAAATGTAGCTCTTTGAGGCAAATTCTGCATGATTCTGCCTTACTTATCACAGGCAACTGCTTTGATTTCCACTGAAGATTTGACCTGAGGAAAAATTCGAAGTGGTCATTTATTAAAGGTGCTTTTTTATGTGTTGTTTTTTGGCAGGTGGCTTTGCGCTCTTCTAGGAATGATAATTGTTGGCATCAGCATTTTATGTGTGAGTAAAAGATGATATTTGACAAGGGGTAATGCTCTGTAAATAAAACTATTGCTTTGGACTAGACTCCCTAGGAAACCTTTTATAACCATTTAAAGTTTGTTGATATTTGGTTTTATGACCTCTTCCATTTTCCTCTAATTTTTTTTCAATCTTCTTAAATGTTTTGGACAAGATTTTTAATTTGAGGTTAGTCAGTTGAAGGTCATGTAGCATGTTTTTTGCATACTGTGTATGTCAGTGCCCAACTCCCCCCCAACATCTTAAACATTGTGATGTTTATAATGTGTATTATAAATATATTTATAAAATTTTCAAAAAATATATTTATAAATTTATACTTATAAATTTATTTATAAATTCACTTACAAATTTTTTATAATGATATAATTATATATTTTTATATACAATTCTATATTTTTATATATAAAGTATAAAATTATATATAATTATATATGATCATATAAAATTATAGATTTATTTATAAAGTTTATAATAAATATAAATTTACATATGTATAAATTTATATGTGTGTATGTGTAATATATATGTATACATTTATACATATATCAATAATGTATATAAAACACTTTCAGACTACTAGCCGAAACAATAGCAAGATTGTTTCCTAGAATAAAACACCTTCTACCAATGGCCAGTATCCACCGCAAGTGAGGCCTCCTGGTCCTTGTCAGAAGTAGAGTGAGGTCCAGGCCGATCTCCACTCCGGCAGTCAGCGAGTTTTCCTTGGTGGTCGCGAAACCCATTTCAGCTTCAGCTTCTAAAGGCTTGGAGGTCCCGGTTCCCCCCAAACCCCGCCCCCTTCCTTCTTCCCACTTTCCTCAGAAGGAAACAAGCACACTAGGCCTGAGAAAGCATGTCCTGAAGATTTTCCCGGAAGATTTACAGTTGGATATTGTGATTCTAGTGTAATGTTATTTCCTCTTATAGATTCCTTTTGCAAAAAACATTTATGGACTCATAGCTCCTAACTTTGGAGTTGGCTTTGCAATTGGTAAGTCACATAACTTTATGCCGAAATTTGAAACTTTGTTTTCTCCATGACTAAGAAAGGTTTCGTCTGATTTGGGCAGAGTCTATTTCCTCAACCTAAAATTTCCGGAAGCCTCAGAGGAGGCTGTGGGCAGCCTGTCAATTATCTACAGATAGACCTGCTTCTGCCTGCTGGTCATTTATTTCCAGAAAATCAGTACGTTGAAAAGCCTGATATTTACAGAGGCAAACGGCTGCTCCGTGGCTGGCCTCGGGCAAACAAGAAAATCCCTCACTCAGAGCCCGTTTGTTAGGGCGCAGGTCTGTGCACGGAACTGCTCCCATGAACCCGGTGCGGGCAGAGACCTCACCTGTATTTTTTATAAGGTTTAGTACAGAAAAGAGGAACGGAGGCTCTGATCACCACCGAGCTGCAGGACTTCTCGCCTTCAAAGGGACGAGTCTTTGTAATGTGAGGGACAGTCACCTGTTAGGAAAAACCTCCTGAACATTTTTTTTTTAAAGATTCTATTTATTTACTTGACAGAGATCATGAGTAGGCAGAGAGACAGGGAGAGAGAGAGAGGAAGGGAAGCAGGCTCCCTGCTCAGCAGAGAGCCCGATGCGGGGCTCGATCCTTGGACCCTGAGATCATGGCCTCAGCGGAGGACAGAGGCTTAGCCCACTGAGCCACACAGGCACCCAGCACACTTTTGATAAATAGTATACATTTGTTTCTCCTTTGTAATATACACATGGGGCCTAATAAGAGTAAATGCTAAATCTGTCAAGAAGTGAATCTTCGGTGCAGAGGGAAGAGAGAAGGGAGGCTCTGCACACTCCCCAGGCTGGGTCGGGTTTGTCCTCGCGCGGCACCTCATGGTGTCAGTGACAACCGTGATGCATGTTTCAACTCCCTGCGGCCCGTCCAACCTTCCATTTCGCTCACCGCGTGGCCTCAGCACCCTCCACATGTTAGGGCATGAATACATACTCACTGAATGAAAGAAACGTCCCTCTCCCTCTTGCCGTTAGTACTTGGTGGAGGGGAGGGAGCGAGCGCTGAAGCACACCCTGGAGGTGTCCACAGACTGTCTCCTTCTAGCCGATCGTTATCTGCACCAGTTGACGGGTGGGAAAGCCAGGGTTTGGAGAGATAAGGCCGTGCTCACCCGCCAGGGCCATGAGCCGGGCCTCAGCACACACTCTTTTTTTAGGCTGCCTGTCCCTGACTGATGAAGGAATAAGGGATTCTAATACTGGCGTTGGTGTTGGTGTTTGAGCCCCAAATTAGCAGATCTCTTTCAGTCTCTTCCAAGAGCCTGCTCTTGGTAATCCCTCAGACAGCTTCATATCCTGATTCCTTCCCGTCTTTCCCGATACTTTCCAACTTCTTCTTATGGTCCGTGTGTGAGGCTAAGGTGTGAGGCCTGTAGGTGTGACCCCTGGGTGAGGGCAAGGGGCCTGTGGACCGGAAGAGAGTTAATCTGGAAAGTACCAGCTGGGAGCAAGTGAGGGGGTCCACACGGCTGGTAGCCGGCAGCCAGCAACCCCCCTGGATGTGAAGCCTGGTCTGGGAGTCACCAGAGGACTGGAGCTCTCCCTTGGAGAATGGGCCCTTCAGACCGTGGAGGACAGGTGAGGTAAGGTGGAGAACAGGCAAGGGTGGCCTGGGTTCTAGTCCCAGCCTCCGCGACTGGCTGTCGGTCTTCAGTGACGGGTAGTGACCACTGGGGAAGAACTGGTGAGGCTGTGAGGTTCGGACACGGTCCCTGATATTCCCCGCGTTTTCGGATCATGTCCGTTCTCCATAGACCATGTTCCCTGACTGTCCGCAGGAATGGTGGATTCATCAATGATGCCCATCATGGGCTACCTGGTTGACCTGCGGCACGTGTCTGTCTACGGGAGCGTGTACGCCATTGCCGATGTGGCATTCTGCATGGGATACGCCATAGGTAAGGGCTCTGGCTTTTCAAAACAACGTTTCAGCTTAATGCATGATCATGATTGAAAATTATTTAAACTTTTGTGTCTTTCTCTCTGTGAGACATCTGGAGAGAGGTTGATCTAATTCTCTCTTTCCTGAAAGGTCCTTCTGCTGGTGGGGCTGTCGCAAAGGCAATTGGATTTCCATGGCTCATGACCATTATTGGAATAATTGATATTCTTTTTGCTCCTCTCTGCTTTTTTCTTCGAAGTCCACCTGCCAAGGAAGAAAAAATGGTAAGAAAATTTTAGGATGCAGTCAAGTGTTTCTTGATCATTTTAGCATGGTTTTCTGTGTAGTTTCTTCATGGCTTAGTTATGAAATACATTTCTGCTCCTTTTGGGCAGAACACTCAAACATAAATGGTCAGAGTTCTTTTTGAGTGTATACCACATGGACCATATTTCTTTTGCTGTATCAAAAGTTTTGTTTATAAATGTGAAGAATGAAATGATTTTTATACATATGTTAGCAGTCTGTATAGCTCTTTTGCCAGCCAGACATGGGGTAAGGTAGTTCAGTGTTATTTTCTTCAGTTCTTCAAAATCTTGAACATTCTTTCTTTTTTTTTTTTTTTTTTTTTGCCTCTTGTGCCAAGTCCCGAGATTAGCCATTTGTGGTGCTATCTGCTTTTCTCCTAAGCCTTACAGCTTTCAGTAATAGTGTTTCAGTCCTTACTGCAAAAGATTCTGGAGATGGCTTTGGTGTAGATAACAGAGCATTTTGGAAAACTATCATGTACCTCTGGGCACACAGAAGCATGGGTAACCTTTAAATTCACAATTTCACAACCACAGTCATATCCAGATGAAATATACAGAATTGAGTGTAAGGTGTTCCTCTTCTGAACAGATTCACGTATTGGTTTTAAACTTGAATTTTGAAATGCAATAGTCATGTTAACCTGACAGCCCTCAGACCTGGTGGTGGAGTTTTTAAAACCTCACATGGTGACAGATTCATCCCGCTGGAAGAGGAGTGGTTTAGGTTAAGAATGAATGAGATCACCAAGGCGGGGAGAGACGGTATTTGTGATTATGAGGGTCACTTGTGATGCTCTCTTGGGGGTACATCAGAAGTTCTTTCTGATGGTCGAACTGAAGTGGGTATTGATGCTTTGGCATTTCTCAAACTGCCCTTTTATGAATTTCCCCAAAGAGCGGGTTTAAAAACAGACGCAGATTCTAACGTTAGGCTATGGGCGCCTTTATTTGTTCGGAGCATTCTTTCTATTCATCAATTCCTTCAGTGTATTTAAGAAATATATTCAGCATTGGGCACTGGCCTTATGCCCTTTACTGAGGTAATTTTGAATTGCTCACAACCCGTTTGACAGAAAGAAAAGGAATGGAAGGTGTGGAAATATCCCGATGGAGACCCCCCTTTGTTTCCTTCCTCTTGCTGAGACACCCCCCCCCACCCCTAGTTCTGAACAACCCGTAGTGCTTTGTTGATCTTCCTTCCTGTCTTCTGGCCTGACCCAGGCACCGTGCCTTGCCCCAGCCAGGGTCAGAAAATTCTGACACTGCAACAACTAAAAACTGTCATTCTGTTGCCATTGTATCAGTTTGATTAAGGATGAAGGAAGGTTATTCCCAACCCTTTTTGTCCAAAACCAGACAAATCACCTACAAATGCTCCTGTCACCCAAGAGACTGTTTAAGATTCTTGAGAGATGGTGAAGGGCTGGAATGGCCTTGGAGCCAAACTGTCCCATGGGGAAATGAAAGCATCTGCCTCATTGCCGTGCCGTGAGGATTCGGAGAATGCCACAGGTTGCTTAGCCCTGTGCTCAGCACACAGTAAATGCTCAATAAATGTGTTATTATTTCCAGTGCCACCACATACTTCTTGCTTTTACCAAGTGCTCTGATTTACTGTCCGCTCAGAGGTCCCCTGCTGTCCTCCCTTTGTCCCCTCTGTGAGGTGAGCACTTCCTTTTGCTACTGAGACCCCAGGACTGCTGAATGGGTTTCCTTAGCCAAGCAGCGGACGTTAGTGGCTGTTGGGTTATCTGTGTGTCGGCAGCAGTGTGATGGCTTATCCTGGGCGTCGGAGGAAATGAGCGAGGGCTGAGGATGAATGGGGGATCAGCCCGCCCCCCAGCTACTGCTGTGGGGTCCCCATGAGGCCCTGCAGGAAGCAGGCAGACGCCTGGAGCCTCTTCTCTTCCCTCATGTAATTCTGTGCTTTAGTTCACTTAAAAATGCCAAGGGAAGAGGAAGAGACAGTCTTGAGAGGCAAAGCAGCAAGCATTGCAGGCTTCTAGAAAGCCACTTTCACTGTAAAATGTCAAAGTCCTTGATACATGCCTAGCAAGAGGAATCATTAAAAACTTGGGAGGAACGTGCATCTCGCTGCTCGTAACTGCTGCCCTTCGTTGAAGGTATCACACCGGGTTGCATTTGCCTAGTGGAATGGTAGCCTTTGAGGGTGGCTGACAGCGGCTGCCTGCTGGCGGAGCCGGCAGAGCAGGAAGAAACCTCATGATCGGGGGAGTGAGGCTGGGCTGGCAGTGTGCCACTGAGGGGACGGAACCGATTACTGTCCACTTGAGAAAATCCAGTCCCGACCAGTGCTGGCCTTCAGGATGAGCAGTTACCAAATGCAGGGGACGGGAGAGCCGGAAAATGGCCTAGAAACGGGAGCAAATAATTCTTCCATTAGGCAGTGTTCTGATAATGAGACGTTTGGACTTAAGCCGTTTTATATTGGAAGATCGAATGCCTTTTTCATGGGTCCCCAGTCACAGAATCATGAATTAGTTTGTGAGCACTTGAGTGTTTCTTCTGTTTGGTGTATTCGATTTCCTTCTTTCTTTGTTTCCCCCTCCCCTCCCCTCCCTTCCCCTCCCCCACTTCCTCTTTCTTTCATCATCAGTTCGGTGGAGGAAAAAAAAAACCTGTTTGCCGCTCAGGTCCCTCTGCAAGTATAAGAAATACCCCTCTGCCATGTGAGGACAACTGTGTTTTGTTTTGTTTTAAATATTTTATTTATTTATTTGACAGAGATCCCAAGTAGGCAGAGAGGGAGAGGGAGAGAGAGGAGGAAGCAGGCTCCCGCAGAGCAGAGAGCCCGATGTGGGGCTCGATCCCAGGACCCTGGGATCATGACCTGAGCTGAAGGCAGTGGCTTTAACCCCACTGAGCCACCCAGGCGCCCCGACAACTGTGTTAGGTACATGACAATGACATGCAGCCCATGGCTCTCAGAATATCTGGCTGAGAATAGCGGTGTGCTGATACGGATATTTTTTCAGATTGAAAAATTATTTTTGAAGATAGGGCACGTTTCTTGCGTCTTACTCTTGAAGTTTCTGGCTGTGGCCCAGAATGGAAAGTAGGTGTTTGAGATCACAGCTGGCTTTTCCTGGGTGACTCTTGGCTCTCTCATGGTTGTTCTAGGGTCCTTCCAGGGGACTCTGTTTCCTGAATGCAGGGGCCAGGCAAAGACCTGCTTTTATTAATCTATTTATAGAAATATATCCCTTTACAGGACATTTACATAGTGGATATGCAAAACCATCTCTATTTTTTTTTTTTTTCCCCCGTAGATATGGTAAATAAAACTTCCTAGCATTCAGGCCTGATACCTTTCAAAATTGCCCAGCCTGGGTATGCCCTCCAGTGCTCTTCCTGTCTCAGTACCCCAGCTGGGTATTTAATTTATATACTTCATTTGGTCCAACAAAGCTTTTTACCACTTCGGAGAGCCTCATTCTGCTCTGTGTCTGATAGGAAAACCAGGCATTTGGCAGAGGTTCAAATCTCAGGCTCTGGGCTGTGCTGTGAATTCATACACCCTCCTCTTCCCTTTTGTCTTCGGTGGAGAGTCAGACACTGTTTCCCAGCAGACCACTGGCTTAAATTACGTGGTGGCTCCCTGAGCCTGGCTCTTTGTGGCCTCTACATACTTGACTTTCCCACTGGATCCTGTTTGCTTCTCTCTGTCCCTGGAACTTTGGGAATATTACATTATGCCATCGGGCTTCTTTGATCACATATAACTTGTTATAAAAGCAGAACTGTCACACTGTCTTTCAAAAGAGGTTCAGAAGCCAGTAAGCTAGGTTGTAAAAGAAATGAAACAGTATTTTGAGAAAAAAAACCTTATTTATCTGGAATAGGCTTTGTGTGCAAATATGATTTTTTCTGCATTGGTAACTTCTGACCACTGAAGTCTGTTCCGTGCCCCCGTCATCAGTATGACTGAACTTCTTCCCTTGCAACACTGCTGCTTGAGTCCATACTAGGTGCCCAGTGTTAGGTTTCTGGGGTCCTTAAGAAGTCTGCATATATGCAGAGTCAGATCTAATGGAGCGGGGGGTTGAACCAAGAGAGAGAAGGCAGTTACGAGCAGGGTAGAGCGATGGCCATCCTTCCCAAGGCTCTCGGGCCTGTGGTCAGGGATTGAGGCCCCTTGCCTGGCATTCAGGGCCCTGCGGTCTTGCTGTGGTTGGGCTAATTAATGTCCGTGTACCTCATCATCAGAACTCTGTGGCAGCCACGCTGGCTTACTTAGTGTCTTCTGTTTTTATTTTTATACTTATTGTTTTTTGAGAGCACAAGAGTGAGCAAGTGTGATAGTTGGGGCAGTGGTTGGTGTGGGAGGGGGAGGTAAGAGGGAGAGAGAGAGAGAGAATCCCAAGCAGATTCCATGCTGAGTGTGGAGCCCAATATGGAGATCATGACCTGAGCCAAAAATCAAGAGTCCGCTGCTTAACCGACTGTGCCACCCAGGCGCCCGTGTCCCTCTTTTACCTAGTGGCTTGTTAAGTAGATAATTCAGGCTGTGCCTACAGCTCCTCTGCTGTGCCCATCCTTTCCACCCTTCAAGGTGCTGCTCACGTCCCATCTCCTCTGTACAGCTGTCCCTGAGCACGTCACCCATGGCCAGCGTTCCACCTGAGTGTGGTGGGACCGGTCCTCCCCTCGAGGGAAGTCACGGAGCTGCTGCGAGGGAGAGGATGGACCTGGGGGGCAGGGCAGCAGGTGCCAGCCTTTGGCCCTGCTGCAGTTCCAGATGACCGTGTCACTGGGCTGGTGCTTCTCATAGCATGTTGACACCACTGCCATGAAGGGTTAGGGACCTGAATTTCAGGTTTAACTCCCCCTCCCCACAAGCGATTCCTGTATATATATATTTTTAAAGATTTTATTTGACAGAGATCACAAGTAGGCAGAGAGGCAGGCAGAGAGTGAGGGGGAAACAGGCTCCCCGCTGAGCAGAGAGCCTGATGTGGGGCTCGATTCCAGGAGATCGAGATCATGACCTGAGCCGAAAGCAGAGGCTTAACCTACTGAGCACCCAGGTGCCCTCCGTACATGTTTCTTTGAGGATCGCTACCCTGAGGACGTAAGACGTTGAGCTCTTTGGGGGTTAAACCTTTCGTGTAACAAGGATACATCTATACGGGGAGAATGGTCCTGATGGACAATGTCTGCTGCCTCAGTGACTGAGGTTTAGAAATTGAGCTCTTTATTAAATACATGTATTAAGTCACTTGGCACGAAGCATTAAAAAAAAAAAATTGCAGCAGACACTTTGAGCTGACAGCCGTAGAGGGTCAAGGAAGTCGTTATCTTAACATGTCACCCAGGCAGATAATTTTAGATTTTTTCAGCAAATGATAAATGGGTTGGCACTGAGTGGAGTCACAGAACTTATCAAATGTATGGGGCAAGACCTGGGGGGCTGACAAACACCAAGATAGGTTGCAATAGGCCAACATGAGATAAAAATTTTAACAGATGAATGCTTCCATGTAGATTTTCACGCTGTACACAAAGGTATTAGAATAGTTTATGTGGAGTAAGACTCTGAAAGGCACAGCTGGTGCGAGAGTCCGTTAGTTGTACCCGGTGTCCTGCCATGCAGTGCTGTCGCCCCCTCCCTCCAGCAGGAACAGACTTTGGCACAGGGCTGTCTGGCACACATCTGCCCCGTTCCAGTACGTTCCTTTACATGCAGTAAAGGTCATGTTCCCTAATTACTGTGCATACACACAGGGTTGTTGGCCCACCTCAGAGAGTGCTCGTGAAGCGGAGGTCTTGCAGCGGGATCGCTTGGCACGGGCCTAGCAGGATAAGGGGGAGCTGTTTGCTCAGACAGCAGGCTTGGTCTGCACATGTTCAAGAGGAAACATGATTACCAGGACTTACTGAGGATGTTTTCCAATTGAGGATCAATGGACTGTTTATTTTTCAGTAACAATGAGAAGGCACAAAATTTTTCTGTTCGTGAGAGTGTTTTTTTGTGTGTGTTGTTTTAAATCCTACATTTGAGCAAAAGGAAGACACCCAGGATTTGGGGAGAGGTGCTCTGGAAATGCCGTTTATGAAAACATATGGGCCCGTGATGTTCAGTGTAGGGAAACCTAAGGGGCCATGGTGGTGGTCTTAAAATACCATAAGAGGAGTCTGTGAAGATGGCTGGAATCAGAACTGGATCCACGTCGAGAAACAAGGGACACAGGTTAGCCTCAGGCACACGTCCAACAGGAGTTCACCTCATTAAGGACAGCATGTGCCCTTCCTGTGTTGCCACAGTGAAATCCGTGCACAGCAGATGGACTGGGTGACCTCCAAGATCCCCCCGAGTCCCAATTCCAAGATTCTAAATAGAACTCTTCCTGAGCGTGACCCGCCGTAGCCCTTGCCTCACGGCTCACAGGTGGTCCTGACTGGACCTCACAGCCCTGGCGGAGACCAGGTCCGCAGTCTCTCTTGCCCGGGACCGTCCTGGAGTGTGGAACCCCAAGGCTTCTGGGCCAGGCGCCTGGCAGTGGCACTGAAGGGCTGGTTGACAGTGTGTGGTGCTAGACACAGCTTTCCAGCTAGTAATCCTTAAAGATGGTAGGCTAA
Organism: Mustela erminea; assembly: GCF_009829155.1. Classification (NCBI taxonomy): domain Eukaryota; kingdom Metazoa; phylum Chordata; class Mammalia; order Carnivora; family Mustelidae; genus Mustela; species Mustela erminea. The sequence continues at coordinate 78,816,958 of NC_045627.1, forward strand.
AACCATCTTATCTTTGTGAAATGTTAACGTACCTGCACTTTGCTCTCTTTCAGGCTATTCTCATGGATCACAACTGCCCCATTAAAACAAAAATGTACACCCAGAATAACACCCAGTCGTATCCGATAGGTGATGATGAAGAATCTGAAAGTGACTGAGATCCTCAAAAGTCATCAAATTTAATTGTACAAAACCGTGTTTCCAGTGAAATGGCTCCTCCGGAACTGTCTTAGTCATACCATTCATCCCTGGTGAAAGCAAAACAACCAAAGGTTATTCATTCTTCTCTGTGGTTGTGATTGATTGCCAACAGCCTTATAAAGAAAAAGCAGCTTTTCTAGGGGTTTGTATAAATAGTGTTGAAAACTTTATTTTATGTATTTGATTTTATTAAATATTATACAATATATTTTGACGAAATAGATATAGTGTAAATCTATAAATATTTGAATCCAAATCAAATATAATTTTTAAAAAAACTTACATTCATGAACACTTGGGCAAAAAAATCTTATATTTTTTCTGAATATTGGTAATGAGTGTTTAAAATTAAAGCACACATTATCTCCGAGACACTTCCAACACTGAGAAACTAGAAGGAAGTCTGAGAAACAGTCAAATAAGACAGCATATGATGTCGTGACACTGAGGGTGGTTACCTTGTAATTACTATGTGTGTATTTATGAGCTAAAAGCTAGTTTTCTCAAATGCAGAGGACAGGAACTTGAGTCCATCTCTTTTGGACTTACCCATAAATTGTAGCTGGCATTAGTTTTCTATGCAATCATCTACCTGGAAACAGATGGTTGTAAATTATAAATTCACATGTCATGTAGCCGGCAGCAGACACTAAAGGCAATAGGGAAAAATAGTAAATGTTGTGAAAGCAGAGAAAAGCACCCAGAAGTATAGTTATGAACAACTAGCTTTCCCTTTCCAATATATACTTGGTTGTCTTAGGATGAAAGAAAATTGAGGGTAGATACACCTTGCACTGTCAAGGTTGTTTAAGCGTGATAAGATACATTAACGTCTAGTTCAACTTTTAGAAATTTAAAAGCCTAATAGCTGCTGTGAGGTGAAAAAATCTGACTATATCTTTAACCTGTTAAGAGGTTATCCAAGTGTCTTCTAGCAATCTATTAAGTTTCGAATCGCAACTATTATTTTTTAGACTTCTGAAGGTTGTTCACATCAATGTGAAAACAAATTTTAAATGAAGATGGAGGAAGAATGAAATTATCTTGAATCATGTTAGGAAAACAGGTAAAAATAATAGGTCAGGGCACATTCCCTTCAGAGACAGAAAAACCCTAGAAACATCTAGAAATGTCTGTGTATCCTTCTATCATCTAGTGCTGTGTATAATGTGGTTTTCCTAAGCATGACAACATTGACGTGCCTTTTCAGTTCATCAGCAAATACTGTGTTAGCACTGTCAGTTGTCATGTTTTATGCGAGATGTGACTGGAGTGTGCGGAGTGTAGAATGTCTCAGATAATACTTGTTAATTCTGTAGCTCTGCAGTCAACAAAAATTACCCAATGTCTGTATTTTGTTAAGCTAAAGTTGTGTTTCTGTTAACTTGGACAAGGAGCAAGGAACTTTAGAACAAGGACTCGACCTCGTCGTTCTCTAAGAGAGTAGCTGCTATTTCCCATCTGCTTTATGAAGCTTCTTGGAGTGACTGGAAATCTGGTGTTCAGGGGCAGTGTGGTGGAAGCAGACAAGTTTCCTACTCACACATTTGCACTGGGCAACATGCACGAGTCTGTGACTTTGAAAGATGGCTCTAGAAGCATTCTCATATGGCTAACAGCAGGATTGTTTTCTACTCCCACAGGGGAGCGACTTTGTGGCTCTCCCTGACCACAGTACTGTACGATTTACTCCAATTTCATTCTTGCCTTTGAGGCTTCAGTCTCTTCGAGAATGACTGGCAGAGGCATGGCCACTGTTGATCTCTAGAACGAGCATAAAAAGACATGTGAGGTTTTTCAGAACTGTTTTGGGGAGCAAAAGTATCAGTTTTATCTGGGAGGGGGAAAATTACAAGGTCTTTTATAGAACTCAAATTCTGGGGTTAGCAGGACTGTGAAGTGAGGCTTTTTTCCCCCCTTTTAACGTGTGTATCACTTTAACCGTGAATATACAGCTTCCTGAATGTTTGAGCAAAGATGGGTTTTTATGTTTGTACCTGGCAAAGTAGATACAAAAACACTGAAGTAGCAAAGAATATTCAGTTTTTTCTTTTGACTGCTAAGTGTATGTGCATACATGTTTTAGCTAGTTTCCTTAATAAATCTTCTGAACACTACTGTGCCTGTTTGTATTCCTTTATAAACCAGACATGATCGCTGGAATAAAATGCATAAGGTATTGACTGTGAATATCTAATTAAAAACTATTCTTCTCTGCTTGCAGGAATCAGGTAAAGTTCAGGTTAGTCTGAACCGTACATTTTGGCTTTGCAAAATTGGCTTGAATTGCAATCTGTAACTAGTCCCATGGTGTCAATGTGGAAAAGCCCAGTAAGTTGCCCCTGCATTTCTAAAGTCATGTTGTTTTCCTGATTGTCGTGAACAAATAACCGTATCTGATGGGAGTAACTAAGCTCTTCTGCATGTGAGCCCACAGGGCACAGGGCCCTGAACTCCAGACAACTCAGGGTATGTGCGTGGGTCTCTTTGAGGCGTGAGACTCACAGGTGTGACAACTGCAGTTCTACTCAGATCCTAGAGGGGTTCTAAACCCTTCTCTTGAAGAAAAGCTATTATCTCAATTTAGAAAGAAAGACAATACATTTTTAAAGTGATTTTAAATTTATTCACTTTTAGGGAAATTAAGATCTCATCCTTATAATCAGGAGCCAAGTATTTTCAACCTGCCTTTCAAAAAATCCAGATAAATTTAGGGCTTGACAGAACCCTCCAATCTTCAGCATATTTCCTCCTCTCAAAATCATAAAATGGCCAATAGTGTTTTAACTATTCTGATCCTCGACTATAGGGCTCGATTTTAGGAAATGTAGCGTATTAATTCTGACTCAGTGCTAAAATATTGTTCAGCTTGATTGTTTAACCTAGTTTTTCACCTAAATACCAGAAATACAGAAAATAGTCTAATTCTTAATAAGTAGCAGGGCTGATCCATACATCTGAGATTTCAGTTTAGAAAAACAATAGCGAAACCAGAATTTAATGCTTTTAGGCAAATTTCAAAATAGCAACTTGGTTTAGCGCAAGTGGACTTGGTGAAGAGCTTGTATGCACGGCCCAGCTCTACCAGGCGGTCACTCCAGAGAAGGCAGCAATCATCTCTTTCAGATGGTAGCAAAGGAAGATATTCTTGTTTTCTGTGGTAGTTCTTTTTATTATTTTTTAGCTATTGATAACATAGCATGGCAGCAAGATTACATCAGGAATGTAATAGAATACAACTGTTTCCACGGAGGCCTGAACCTCACGATCCCCTAGGCTATCTGGAGTGATCCCCCCTCCCCTGCACTAAAGCACGGCTGTGAGGCCTCTACTGCCTGTCCCAGTAGATATAAAAATATTGCACTACATTAAAGGTAGATCTTACAAATATCATTAGCAGCATTACTGAGCTTTTCATAATTGTGGTTCTACAGAGTTAAATACTTTTAAAACAGGAGATTTTTATGAAACCCAAATTTTGCGTTATTTCTGCAGCTCTTTCAAATACATCGGTTTCAGCAGCGCGCTCGGATGTCACTGTACCTTCTGTGGTGTCATCCGTCACACGCCAGCCACTTACAGACACTGGCCTTCCAGGTCATCACCGGTAAGTTATTTTTTGTTAAGGTAAAAGTTGGTGATTACATTGGGCAGATTGTTTCAAGCACGTTACAAAACTTTTTTTTTTTTAGCTTTCAGAGCCGTTGGTGTATACAGATTTCTGTAGCAGTGTTCTTTCAAAATGCAAGCATGCTTAACAACAAAAAAGGGGATACACAGATCTATTTTTGTTATCAACTTGGCCATAAAGGTACTTTCTAATATTTCACTTAGTAACAGTAGAATAACTTTTCTACCTTCAAAAATGTTTTTGTCCCCCATTTGAGTCATACCTTTTGTTTGCATCGCTTTTTACTCTTTAGAGAGCTTCTGCAGTTCTGTTCTCCTCACAACAATCCTGTGAGGTAGTTACTGTTTATTCCTACTTTGGAGCTGGGGAGACTGAAGCATGGGACCTCCTGTGGTTATAAAGTTCACTACTGGCCAGTGGAAGAGCTTGGCTTTAAACTCTTGTCTGGAGTCTCCCTGAGCCAAAACCCTATCACACCTTAAACTAACTCTGCCTCTTCCCACCAGCTAGCGAAACTGTCCTATCTAGCTTTAAATTCATGTTAATCTTTACTATATGCCCATTATCACAGGAGATACCTACAAGAGGAAAACAGACATATAAAAGGCCAAAACTTTGATGATACACCAACAGAGGTCATGCTCACCTGGTTTCCTTTAGTCACATATCACTGGGGTCCACACAAAGGACCAAGTATCAGAATAGATCTTTATTATCAGAGAACTGATCCCAATTCCTATGTATCTATACTGTTAATTTTTCTTTTTTCTTAAACAAAAGACTGAACTATAAATGGGTTCAGAATGACCACCCTTCCTTCAACCTGCAGCATGTAGGAAAAGCAATAAATCTATCTTGCGTGATTCCTTTCCTTTACAGCATCCTCCTGCATGAAAATGTTCCTAAAACAAAACAGCCAAACCCAGTTATCAACACTGGGTCATTTTAAGAACTGGCCCCTTGAAACTTTATCCTTGACATGCTTTATTTCCTATGGGAGAACTGAAGCCAAAAAAAAAAAAAAAAAAAAAAATCAAATGTTCAGAACTTCCATTTGAAAGGAGAAAGCATCAACATTTCAAAAGATTGTATTTCAAAATCCTACTGATTACTGGTTTTTTAGTAATCTTCTCTACAAAATTCTTGACCAAATGCATTCTCTATTCCCTATTACATTTTGTTTTTCAATGCAACCTCTTCAAATCAGTAACTATATTCTCACTAAAACTGCACAAAAACTAGAAAAAAATTCACAGGATAGAAAGCAAGCAATATGCGTAAATTATTATTATTATTATTTTTTACTAAATCAGTGTAACTGACTAAAGGCGCAGCATCTGCTTTTATGTTACATTTGGCAAAAACAAAAAACCATCCCCGAAACCCCAAATTAACAAAAACTTCAAGCAAATAGAGATGACAAACTTCCTAACACAAAGATTCAAAAACCTGTTCCCTCAATGATTGCCGTTGTCAATTTGGGCATGCAGCAAACTTGTTGTAACCGTGATGGAAATGAAAAGATTTCAAGGATCTGGACAGTATCCTATTTAACACTCCTTCAAAAACTAAGATGAAGGAAAATAACACAATGAGATATCACACATACATAAACATGGAAAGTTAGCTTACATAATTACATAATTAGAAAAAGTTAAAAATAAATTAGTAAAAATAAATTCCCAGTATAAACCTAAAAAGCATAGCTATAAATGCAATCTGAAAACAACCAATTTAGTGAGCTGGTCATGTTTTTGCTGGAAAACAACCTTTTTTCACTCTTGTTTTTACATAAGCAAATGGCTGTGGAGAAGCAGGCCGAAGTGCATCAGAAGAGGGCTTACACACGGGTTATCTGTGTTCCTCGATATGTAACTTTTTCGAAATCACTCGAAAAGTTCAAACGGGCTGTCTGTTAAACAGACTCAGATGGGCCAAATAAGTCCTCTGATATGCTGCTGAATGGCTGGGAGTCTATTAGCTGGGTGATTTCATTATCAAGGTCTTCTTCCGTATCATCTGTGTACTTGCTTATTTTTTTGGAGTGCTGGTCTAAAGACAGACTTTCTAAAGATTCAAGATCTTCAATGCCCGCTCTGTAGTGGATCATGAGAAGTGTTAGAGCTTGTAGTCTTTCACCTGATTTAGACAAAGCAGCAGAAAGAAGGGATTTTTTCCTTGATTCAGTTGCTTCTTTTTCTTCTCTAACAAGGGAATTATTGTGTTCCAGCTCCTGGTCAATTTCGTTCTGCAGTTTATCCAGCATGAACTCTAATTTCTGGATCCTCTCTTCTGTAGGCAAGCCCCTGTAAAGATCACGGCCGATTTCTTTAACTGCAATGAAAACACTGTCGTCCAGACCGCCCTCCTTCCTCACCAACTTTATTCCTGTGTTGTTTCCTCGTTTAGAAGGACTGTTCGGACCACAGACCTCTGTGTCACTGCCTTCATTGTCTGATGTGTTGGGTGTGTGTTTTGGTGAAGGTTCCACTAGATCAGTTCCTGGTTCAGAGAGGCGAGTTTTAGAGACTTGGCGCAAATTTAACAAACGAGAGCTCGTATTGATAATGTGTCTTGTCAAACCTGTTGTTTTATTGACTGACTTGCTAGCTTCAGCATCAATACGAGGAGGCAGGCCTAAGAAGGTTTCTTGTCCTTCCAGCCTGAGGTTTTTCAGAGTCCGGTCTATCCGCCTGTCAGTTGCTCCACAAAGAGGCGTCTCCGCTAGACACTTTTCCTGACATTTTTTATGGCAAACATAAGCACAGAACATACACTGGGAAGCAGCTTTAGTCCACACTTTTTTCTTACAGTAATCACACCAAGTTGGGTTCTGGAACTGAGTATCCTGGAAACTATGCTTATTTTCTGTTAAACCCATCTGTCCAACTAGCTGCTCCTCTTTAGGTAGGGCAGAAACCTCTTCGACCAAATGGAGTTCTTTTTCTTTCTCGGAGTTAGTAACTATCGGGTGGTCTGGTTCTCCTTCTTTCAGGTATTTGAAGTGAATGGTAATGTCACCAAAGCAAAATTTGTCATTGAAGCCCTTCTGCATACTCAGATTGCGCAGCGCGGTTCTCGTCACCATTGCCTTAGGTGAGGGGGCTTCCAGTCTGAACTTGGAGAAGTATTCCATGTTTGATGTAGCCAGGCACCCCAAAGCCACCTCTTCAAGTTTTAAGCTGACATGCCCCAAACAGATAAGACCCCCTAACTTGAAAGGATCTCTGCACCATAGTGCAATGTTTAAGTATCTGTGGCAGGCTTCTATGTCAAAGAAACAGGTTGCTCTGGTTCTTGTCCATTTTCCTAGCTTGTTACGGTAAGGAATTTCCGATGATTCCCACGTCTGTGGGTCATCTGAACTGTCCTTAGGAGGGCAGGAGCTTTCTGAAGTAAAATCTCTCGTCACTTCTTGCTTTGCTAAAAATGGCTTAGATGGAGCTACATCTTCTGGGTGATCCATATTTTTCGCTTGCTTTTCAGCAGGTTTATCTGCAGGAGGAGGAGGCAGCACCTTTTCTGGCTTTTCAGGGAGGACCTCTGGTTCTGTCTGATTTGGGGTGTCAGCAGAAGGCAAAGGAACTTTCACTTGTGGTCGTGGTGGCACGGGTGGTTTGAAAGTGGATCCTTGGGTGGGTTTTGACACTTGCGTTGGGTCTGTTATCTCAGAAGCTTTTAGGGCCAAGGGTTTATTTCCCTCTTTACATGGAGGTTTTGGTGGTGGTGGGTGACTTCCTACAATTAATTTACGGTTTAAGACTGGTGATATTGTTCCAAGGGGTTTAACGGAAAGTGTTGTTGGAGTACGTTTGGGGCTGTGACTTACTGATGGAGCCTCATCTTTGAACTCATTTTGTGCTCTGACATCACTTGCCAGGTCTTCAAATTCAGAATCCAAATCTCTATTTTCAGCATCTACTGCCAGCCCAGTGGTTTCCTCTTCATAATTTGGTTGGCATGAGCTTGACAGAAAGTTTTCTTCCAACTGCCCAAAAGTATCTTGCAGCGCCGCACCTTGACTGCTCTGGCCGACAGGCCTCTCGTAATACACCAGCACTCGGTCCCCCGCCTGCTTGATCAGCTTCAGCACTTGCAGGGTAGATGTGATTTTCACACCTGGTGTAAGATTTTAAAAGAGAAAACATGTAAATTACTGCAGTGAAAATCACTTAAGTTTGCTGGATGTAACTGCCATTAGTTATTATGGAAAAGCAAAACAGAAATGTGGTGAATGATCAAGTTCAGAGACCCGATGCTTGAAGTAAACTTAGCAAAATATTGTTGTTATGAATAGCGGACTCTTTTACATACTCTTTATTAGCCCTACCCATCAAACTAATCTTTTTATCAGGACCAGAAAGAACAAGGAAAGCATAAATTGCTTTAAACAAGTTGGTTATTATCCACATTGATAATATCAGCTTAAATTTTCATTTTATTATGTTCTAATAGGTGGCTACATTAACACAGTTTGAAATTCAAAAGGTAGAAAAAAATGTAGAGTGAAAAATCTCCCTTCCACCTGTATTTCCCAACCACTCTGTCTCTTCCCTGAGGCAATCAGAGCTAGCAGCTTCATGGTGGAGTCTTCTAGAGATGCTCTAGGTGTTATCTTTAAAGGCTCTAAAGATGTTTAGATGTTTGTTTCCTGCCCTCCCCCCGCCCTTCCCCCAGTGGTACTTACCCAAGCTAGCCCTTTCTGTAGGACTTAGAAAAAGGTGAGAAGGGGTCTATGTTTTCCAAAGGTCTTAGGGCCACCCTAAATAAATCAGAGTAACGTCAGCCCCATCTAACAACCTGACTTCAGTGTTCCTCAACCTATATCCCCCCCCCCACCTCAGTTGCCCAGGCAAGATCATGCTTTAGACCCAATTATCACTTGGAATTTTCCACATCAAAGGTCCTTCACTTGCAATTAATCTCTGCTCACAACCTCCTATTTCGCACCTCCTCGTTACAATGCTCTCTGTTACTGAATCTGTTCTGAGGTGATGTCCAGGCCCAATCATTCCTCTTTTGCTGTCCTGTCCAACTGGTCTCCTGACACCACTTGCTTTTCTCCCCAGCCTTAGTCTCAAGATTTCACTGATGTTCTCATCAAGATTTGGGATTCTTTTGCCCTGGTCCTTTCCTCTTCTGCCTACCTGGCTTTCCGACCCCAGCTTGCCAGCCCCCCCTTCCTTGGGCCCACCACCTTCAAACCCTGAATCCCACCCTCCCTACTGTCTTTTATTCTGCAGGGGATCTCTCCTTATTTGCTGGAGATCAACAAGCAGCTGCCTTTTCTCCTAGCCAGTCATTTTTACTATGAATCTATCTCTGAGGATGAAGTAGCCCTTTACTTGTACTTTGGATCCTATTCCCCATCTTCCTCAGGGCTTTGCTCCATCAGCTATCCTGGCTCATATCTTTATTCCCTTCCTTCTTCTCCTTTAAAACCTTCTTCTTGGTTTTTCACATCACTGTGCTAATTTGGTTCTGACCACCTCTGCTTTCTTTTTCTCCATCCATATCTACCCCTTGTACCAAATGTCCCCATGGTTTTATATGTCCTAGTTCTCTAGATCACAACCACCTCAGTGGTTGCAACTGTCAACATTTTCTTTGGTTGGTCTCCCCTCTTCTTCATCCTTTTCCTACATCCGATTACTTCCGGAGATCAGCACCTAGATGCTTCCTCGAAGTAACAAATTCAGCTTAGTTAAAATTCCTTCTCTGATCTTCTCATTCTCCTATCCTCAGTATGTGAATCAACTTGCCACTCTCCCAATTAACCCAATCCGGACCCCAGAGACAGCTGACCCCCTAGATCCCAGGAGCTCTTAGTTCTGTCAGAGTTCTAGTCCTTTGCCTCCCCTGTTCAGATACACCTGATCACTGGCTTAGTCTCCTTGCTGTGACCCCTCAGACTGTCCCTGTTTTCATACTGCTCCCCAATTTCCCCAAAGCTTTGGCTCAGAAACCTTTTGTGTACAAACTCATCTTACTGGAATCCAGAGTTTCTAATGTGGCTCTCTCCATGATTCATCGAGGCTGCTCTTTTTCTCTAGTTCCACAAAACTGTAGTCTGACATATATACAATGAAAAGTAAGTCCCTCTACTGAGCTGTAGGAGAACTTCAACTTAATCTAAACTTGTTCTTTGTGACTTAACATCTGGCCTCATCTCTTCCCCAACCACCAGGAGCTTTGTGGAGACAACCACTGCTCCTCTCAGAGCTAGTTGGCCAAATCTGGGTTCCTTTTCTTTTGCAATTTTACAAATATATACAAAAATAGAGGAAATAGAAGAAAAGTGAACTCCATCATTGAGCTTCAAATATAATAAGCACTATATGCTGATCTTATTTCAATTACCACCAATCCCATTACTAAATATTCAAAATATTATATACTGGTACAAATAAGTTACAGGTATAGAAAATATTATACCTGCTCCTTATCTCAGTAAATACTTTGTTTTTATAAATTATAGCTATAAAGGGGTGACCTTTAGTTTTTCCACTCTGTACACATTTATATTGCTTTCTTTTTGAGAATAGATATTTATTTTGGAGAATATTTACTACATGTGTAACTAAAAACAAACAAACAAAAAAACCTTTTATAAAAGGTCATAAAAAAGAAAATTTATAGGTAAAACCAGAACAAAGGGATAAGTGGATATAAAGAATTTATACTGAATTCTAGTTTTTAGCTGAGGGGGAATAATTGCTGTGTTTATTTGAAACAACTATGTAACAGTGGGTGTCTGTTTTATGGCTCTGCCATCCTCAGTGCCTATGAAGAGCAGCAGCATCTGGGGGCTTCTGAGAAATGCAAAATCTTGGGTCCCTGTCCAGGTCTGCTGAAGCAGAATCCCTATTTTAACACCAAGCCTGGATGACTAGAATACAGTCAGAAGGTTTGAGAATCACTATTTATGACCCACCAGGGTCATAAATAGGGGACTATTTATGACCCACCAGGGTCATAAATAGGGGACACATTCTTCCAGGGCAATAGTGATACGGGCTGTACTCTAGTCATATTTCCATGTGAAATATGGACTTAGTTGAGTTTCCAGGTGTGCAACTAAATGTCATTATTTTACTGTCATGATGGTTTTGAATCAAAGGTTCAACATGTAACAAAGGCAAACTCCCTGCTTTAAGAACTGATCCACCTTCTTTATTATCTTAGCTGTGAAAGAATATACCATATTGTTTTTGGAAGCTCGGCTGTGACCAACCATATGTTTAAGAAATCTCTTGACAAGCCTAGAATGGGGGGTGGGAGGGCGGGCCAGGTACTACAAAGGTCTGAAAGGTTTGGTCTTTTTTCCCATTGGTGTGTACAGGGAATCCTACTGCTTATTCATAAACATCCAAGCAAATAACCTGCCTATCAACAGAATTTATGTAATCTATCCAGCTGATAGGAAGGCATGCAGGGGACACATTCTTCCAGGGCAATAGTGATACGGGCTGTACTCTAGTGACTGCATGTTACCAAATGGCTGGTTGATCAGGGACAACACAGAGCCATCAGTACGGGGCCACAGGACAGTTCAAGTGTGCCCTCTTGGACAAGGAATATTAGTCTCCCTCCTGTTCATTATCTAGTCCTAAGTGATGGGGGTCATAGTACTAATACGGTCAATTTTGGGCCCAGAGTGGTAAGGTGGTTATACAGAAGGAACTGTTGACCATATCCATATTCACCAAACACTAGAGGAGTAGAAGGTGGGATGAAAAGGAAAATAAGAGAAGTTTACAGAAGAGTGTATAAAGATGAAGTATTTTACAGATTTATACCTAAGGACTAAAAATGGCATATGTGTTTTAAATTAAGACTCCCTTCAGATTTTTATTTTTAATAAAGTTATTCTCTTTCCATTATAAAAGTAACATGTGCTCATAGAAAGAATGAAGACAGGGAAAATTCCCACATTTGCTCGCTGATTTCTCTGTAAGTGTGAAGTGTGTTGCACAATTACCTCCAATAGCAATCAGTCGGTCTCCCCGCTGAAGATCTGCAAGTGCAGCAGGCGAGTTTGGGGCCACCGTCTCAATTATGACATGCCCAGCATACCCGTCAGTTGACTGGACAAGACGAAGTGTAAGTCCGACACTCTGTAAATTCCCCTTTATTAATTCAACCTTTGATAAAGAGAAAAAAATGAAAACAGTCAATGGGTTCATGGTAGGTGAGTGAGAAAAGAGCTCACTGAGAACAACTGTAGCTGATGCTGACTTTTGTGCCATGATGACTGTTTTTCAGACAAATAAAAGAGGGGGAGATTTTCACTGTGACAATATAAGTTAACATATGCTCAGACTACAAATTGGGGTTCAGAAACATTAAATACTTTCTTATCTTCAGTGTGTCTTATTTAAGATCCATTCTCACTGTAGAATATTTGGAAATAGAGAGGTAAAATGAAAAGAAAACACTCCTAATCATATCATCCAGAACTGCTGTATATTATACCTCCTAATATATGTATTTTAACACAAAATTAAGATCTCATTGTGAATATAATTCTGAGTCTTGCTTTTTTGAAATATAATGGGAAATATCTTCTTTTTTATGATGTATTATTAAATTATCTTTTGGGAGCAAAGTAAAAGAGTTTGCATTTGTTTTATTAACAGGTATCTTATTGAGCTATCCTTCTCTAACTCATCAAGATCATTTTGTTTTCTAAACAAATATCACCTAATTTATCAAAATATGTGTCCCAGATTCACATCGTCTGTGAACTAAAAAGACAACACATGTTAGGTCCTCATTGAAATTACTGATTTAAAAAAACGGATTAAATGCTACATTCTTCTTGATGAGAAGAATTCAATCTGTGTTTATTGAGTTAAACAAATTACAAATCAGTCTAATTGTATTATCATTCAGCCCATGTTTCTTACTTCTGGTCTTTAAGAGATCTCATGAGGGACTCCTTCAAATAACTTGCTAATATCCTAATATATCACTGTCTGTATTGCTTTAATAAATAAACCCTACTTTTAAAAGCCAGAAATTTTTATTCTCCTACCTAATGGTGTTGGCCAGTAAAAGAGACCTAACTAGAAATTATTTTTTAATATGGATGTTACTAGATTTTGTAAAGTTGCTTTTAGATTAAGGAAAATCTTAATCACATTATACTCAAGAAATGGGAAATGTAGTCAAGTTTTTGATTATCTAAATGTTTACAAACAAAAAACCCTTCTAAAAAACATACGTATTTAAACCTCTAAAAAATCTCTGTCCAGTCTTGCCTTATGATATAGTAAATAATCACTGTATAATGTTAATAGTGGTTTTCACTTTAAAAAAGCCCTTAAGAATACATTCTTTCAAATCCACAAACATAAATATATTCTTAACATACAGAATGCCAAATCTAAAACTTACAACGTAACATTTTTTAATATGAGAAAGTTAACAGTACCAGACGGGCAAAAAAGGAAACTGAATGAATCTGAGAACTGTAAATTTAAAAAAACTAACACTTGGAATATATTTTTTGTGATTTACTCCTTGTTCTTAACATGGAATAGAAGTTGGGTGGATAAGGTTGAGAAGGGAATTGAGGCTCGTACAGGTTTTATGTAAATGACTTATTTTATTTTCTATATACCAATCATACTATTCCCTTTGCTTTTCTTATTTCAAATGATTCTTGAAGTAAACATTCCAGATAGAAAAGGCTAAGGGTTTTCAGGAGGAACAGTAGTAAGGGTAGATAATACATTACTGCCTGCCCCCTTTTTTACTACTGATTAATACTAAATGCTACTGATTTCATAACTTACACAGGGAACCAAACAAGACACCATTTCTTTTGCCTCTTGTTAAAATTATTTTGTTTCCTTCTAAACTCACAGTGCTGACCTAATTTTGGGATTATAGGTACAGTGGTCTCTGAAACAGAAATTTAAAAATTTAAGTTCTGACAGCAAAAGTTTTAAGAGTATAAAAACACTTCATAATTAAAAACCTGAGAAAACACTTAAAAATGAGTATCACATGGGGTGCCTGGGTGGCTTTGCTGGTTAAGTGCCTGCCTTTGGCTCAGGTCGTGATCCCAGGGTCCCGGGATCGAGCCCCATGTCAGGCTCCTTGCTAAGTGGGAGCCTGCTTCTCCCTCTTCTCCCCGCTTGTGCTCTCTCTTGCTACCTCTGTTACTATCTCTTTCTCTCAAATAAATAAATCTTTAAAAAAAAATGAGTATCACACAAAACCTTTTTAATGTCAAATTTATGATAAAGTTTACAAGACTATCCAAATGATACCATGACTTCTGGAACAAAACTGGTATCTCCATTGGGATGAACTATTTTTAAATAAGAATAGCCAAAAATAAAAAATTCCCCTCCATACACAGGTATCTGTATTTTAAAATTATATATATGACTACTGGATATACCATGCAACACTAAAACATATGCCAAAATACAATTCTTTAAATGATGAGGTGAAAATAAAAATCCCAAATATTTTTTATATATCTGCATGTGGCATGTACCCCCTGCCCCCGAAATAAGGGACACCTCATTACCTGAGAAGTTTTGGTTTTGAATTTTATTATAGAAAATTTAAAATGTATACAAAAACAGAGAAGAGGTAAAATGAACCCTGTGGTAGGTTATAAAATATGGTCACAAATTACTGTCCTCATCGTATGCACGGCCCTCTGCAATGGTTCCCTTACGCAACCTACCAGTAGAGGGTTAGCTTGTTGCTCCACCCACTCTCAGCAATCCATATAACCAGAAAAAAATAAGGAAAGACAAGATGTTCTGAACATTATCACTCCTGATATATGTGACATTGAAAAGAACGTGAGGGGCGCTTTGGGTGGCTCAGTGGGTTAAAGCCTCTGTCTTCGGCTCAGGTTATATTCCAGGGTCCTGGGATCCAGCCCCGCATCTAGCTCTCTGCTTGGCAGGGAGCCTGCTTCCCTTCCTCTCTCTCTGCCTGCCTCTCTGCCTACTTGTGATCTCTGTCTGTCAAATAAATAACATATTAAAAAAAAAAAAAAAGAACGTGATGCCTAGTAATGACAAATACACATTCAAGTGCACATGGTAAGTTCACCAGGATGTGCTAGGTCATGAAGTAAGTGTCAATAAATTTAAAAGACTGAAATTCAAGATATGTTTTCTGAATGGAATTAATTAGAAATCAACTAACAATAACTAGGAAAATCCCAAATATTTACAAAGTAAAACAGTGTGTTCCTATATAATTCATGGCCAAAGAAGGAATAAGAAAAATTAAAAAACATTCTGAATGGAATGATGAAAACACAAATTATTAAAATCTGTAGGATATAACTAAAGCTGTGTTTACTACTTTCAGTGCTTATGCTAGTGGCAAAAAATCCAAAATTGGTCATCTTAAGTCCTACATTGAATCAGAAATCTCAAAACAGAAGGAAAGAATAAAGCGCAGAAATTAATGAAATATAAAAACAGAGAAATCAATCATGAGAGCTGATTAATGAAGTAATAAAAGTGATAAGCCTCTAGGCCAGACTCATGAAGAAACAAAAGACACATTACCAAAATCAAATAAGAGGGACTATCACTACAAAATCTATAGATAGTAAGAGAATAAGGTGATTTTTAGACTATTTTATGCCAAACCACTTGACAATTTAGATGCACTGGAAAAATTCCCTCAAAAGATACCCCCAGAAAACAGAAATTTTGGATATTGCCATATCTACTATTTATATCAAATTTATAATTCCCCCATTCCTCTTCCCCCTAACCCCCAGACTCTAGGTCTAGACTGCTTCTCTGATGAATTCTCAAGGAAGAAACAATAGCAATCTTATCGGAATCTTCCCAAATTATGTGTTAGGGCCAATGCTATCCCCTAATTCCCACACCCAGACAAATACAAAAACAAGAAAGCAGAACTACAGACTAATATTTCTAATGTTCAAACATAGAAGCAAAATTTCCTAAAAAATTTTTTAGGGAATTCAACCTAACAATGTATAAAAAGGACAATAATTAAAAACAAGTGGAGCTGATATCCAGGAATTTAAGTTTGATTTAAGCAGCCGAGAATCAATCAACATAATTTACCATATTAAGAAAATACAAACAAAACAAAAAAAGAAAAAAAAAAAACCCAAATCCATTCATGATAAAAGTTCCAAACAAACTAAAAATACAAGGGGACTCTTAAAACAGATTATGGGCGTCTACAAAAATCTACAGGTAACATAATAGTCAATGTTTTCTACCTGAGATCAGAAATAAAGAAGGATTTCTGCTTTCACCATTTCAATTCAGTATTATACCGAAGGGTACAATCACAGTCATAACACAAGAAAAAGGGAAGGCATAAAGATTGGAAAGAGAGGAGAAAAATGGTCTTTATGTACAAATAACATGATCTTATAACCAGAAATGAGTAATCCTATGAAGGCTACAAAACAACTATTAATAAGTGAAATCAGGTCACAGACTCCAAATTCATTTACAATAACATAAAAGATTTTGGGGTTAAATTTAATGAAAGAGGTGCAGGATCTGTATGCTGAAAACTATAAAGCACTGCAAAGGAAAATTAAATTAGACCAAAATACATGGAAAATAATACCATGTTCACAGACTGAAAAACTCATTACTGTTAAGATGCCAGTTCTTCCCAATATATCTACAGATTCGAACAGAAATCTCTGCAGGCCTTTGAAGAGGCAAAGTCAAAGAAAGGTGAAGGACCTGGAATACCCAAACCCATCCTTAAATAGGACAAGGATATACTCTCTGATTTCAAGGCTTACAATATATAGCACACACAACATAGATCAATCTTAAAGACATGTGGAGTGAAAGGAGTTAAACACAAAAGACCATATGCTCTATGATTCAATTTGTATGAAGTTCTAGGAAAGGCAAAATTATAGTGACAGAAAACAGATTAGTACTTGTCGAGGACTGGGGGTTGGAGACTGCAGACTGAGGGCATAGAGTATCACAAATAAAATTTTCACGGTGATGGAAATATTCTATATCTTGATTGGGGTAAAGGCTATATGATTGCATACAATTACCAAAATTCACCAACTATATACTTAGTGAACTTATTGCATTTAAATGATGCCTTAATAAAGCTATTAAAAATAAAGCAAAAACAAAACTGCCAATATACCATTTTTGTCTTAAGATAGTTAAATATATATATTACTGATAATTTATTCAGATAGCTCTTAGTTCTCCAATTTACTTAATTTAATAAAAACAATCTGGGATGAATTTAGATGGTCCTTAAGTCAATCAGGAAGGAGAGCAACATTTAGATAGTTTTTCCACTTATGTCAATCAAATGTTTCCTCACTCTTATGTACAGATAACTAGAAATACTACATTGTAGATACTGGATTAAACCAGACATAATTATAAGAAGAACTGTGTCTGAAAAAGAAACAAAACCACTTGAAAATGTATTAAAAGAATATGAATAAACTTTTAATTTTTACCAAATACTTGCATGTAGTTAAAAAAACTCAAATACATAAAACAGCTTATACTAAAAAGCAACAGTCCTCTTTTTCCAAGCCCCCCACTCCTACACCACAGCAACTACCTAGCTGCTTAGGGATTACCTTTCTTCCTGTAGGGAAAACATTATTATCTCTTAATGTATCAAATTTTAGACAATTTGCAGACTTCCTACTGTAAGAGACAAGGATTAGCACCCAAATACAGTAGAACTCATCACTATTTTTAGTTCCCTTACATAAACTCTTTATAATTTTAACTAGTACACTTATAGTTCTATTTCTTTTTCATCTTTCTTGATATTAGGACTTCTCTCATTCCCTTCACCTCACCTCTTTACCTTCTAAATTCTACTGTCAAAGTTGATAACTATTAGTTTTGTAACTCTAATTATCAAGTTTGGTTCTAAAAGCTAAAGATCAGCAGTGTTTACAACTATCTCAATTACATAAATATTATTTATTGTAAAGCTGAGCATTATTGAAATTTCTGTCTTGTAGAACCTTTAGCTTTTCTTGGGAGTTTTTTTTCTTTTTCCCCTCAAACAACATAGCTTTCACTTTAAATGTAGAATTTATGTAAGTATGGCTTCTGTAGTCAGCTCTTAAATTCCTTTATCCATTCGTTTACATATTATTTAGCACCCAGTTGAAGGGTTTTCTTTACCCACCCTGTGCCTCCTGCCGAAAAGAAGCCAGTTAATAAATGTGTATGAAATTATAAGATTACAGAAATCACCTTCTGGGAATACCACTCCCCACAAAGGTGGAGACACTGTTTTAGATTAAATAACAAATAAAACAGGACACAGAACTAAAGAGATGTCACAACCCAATGTTATGTATGAATCTTGATCTGATACCAGTTTAGAAAGAAAAAAAAGGCTACAAAGTATTTATGGAACATTGAGGACATTTTAATTTGGACTATTAGGTAAAATTAGGGAACTATTAATTTTCTTATAATGTGTGACTATTTATTATGGTTATGAAAAATGCCCTGTTCTTAGAAGAGTCATACTGAAATATTTAGGGGTGAAGTATCTACATGTTGATGTCTATAATAACCCTTGACTATGACTTGAGCAGAATGTTAATGTCTCTGAATGTCACTGGTAAGATGAGATAGCTATCTCAAATGTGGAGCTCTGAAAAGGTTCAGTTGTTATTATTGTTACTAGCAAAACTTAGCACTACTAATCAAAAATGGTAACACAAAAGGAAATTCAAAAATCAGTCTGCTGGGAATGAACTCAATACATAGCTAAGGAAACAAGGCAAACTATTATGACACAAACATCAATTCAGGATATTAAAATATTTAAATTATATCAGGCAAACATTAGTTTTGTAGGATCAAGACTGAGGGGCTAAGTTTATGACTGACTTCAAAAAACTGTCTTACTGAAAAAGACTCTTTGGTGACTGGTGTCAACAGTTGGTAGAAGAACAGCCAGTTCAAATCAATTATAAGTTCAATGGGCTCAAGCAGGGTCTTTATTTCCAAAGAGGCAGAAATTAAACTAATGGTGATAAATATCTACCTTTTCACAAAATTCTAAGTTTTCATCTCATAAAGTTTTCTCTATGCAGGAGACTAAAGACCTATCAGATGAAAAGTAAAAGGAAGAGGCCAAAAAGAACAAAAAGAACAGTAGGGCAAGAAAAACTGTACTTCTTATGGACAAATAAAGTATTGTGAAGAAAAAATGAACATGGACCAATACTATGTTGTCCTTTGGGTGCTGAGTATGAAATCTTTTTTGGGGGCTGGGGGGGCAGAGGGAGAGAGAGAATCTCAAGCAGGCCCCACACCCACCATGGAGTCTGATGTGGGGCTTGATCTCACAACCCTGAGATCACACCTGAGCCAAAACCAAGAGTTGGACACTTAACTGACTGAGTCACCCAGGTACCCCTGGTCATGAACTCTTTATTAAATAAAGAGAAAGGGGGGGAGGATGAAAGTGAAGGCAAAATGTCTGTGGCAACAAATGTTAATGTTAATGTTAAGGTGGAAGGCCTGGGGTTTATCTCAATAATCATCATGCAGTAATTTTTCCTTTCTTATAAGCATCCAACTGGATATTTTTAGGTTCTATCAAACTCTTGGTGAGCCCCTACTGTAAAAGATAAGCTACAATTAAGGAAAAGTTAACCTCTAATAAAATTTTCAATCAAAATCTCTGTAGACATGAAAGTTTGCTTTCTAGGTTTCTTCAAGGAAAACCTTCTTGTCCCAAGTAAAGCAATGATAGTAAATAATGAATGGGGCGGTACTAAATGGTGCCACAAAACCTTTTCCCTTTGGAGCAGTCAGCTGGTTAACTTCATGGAATTTGTCTGGAAGTCTCAAGCCAAATCCTCCAAATCCAAATCTGTGGTGATACAAACTATACAAACTCCAGGATCCTGAGACTGTTCAGATCACAAGGATCCTACCTTCGTTAGAAGGTTGGAGGCATCGTGGTCAGTAACTAAATGCTCATTATCATTGTTTTAGAGATTATCTAAATGATATTCCAAAAGAAAAGCACAGTGGGCCACAAGACATTTATGGATATGGCATTATGGGAATTCAGGGGGAAGTGAAAACTACCTCTGGAGGAAGGGTCTGGGGAAGGCTTCAGGTAAAAAATGGCATTTAAGTTCTATCTGAAAGGATGAGAAGAATTTTTTTTTAAAGGTGATTTGTTTAAAAAAAATTTTATTTATTTATTCGACAGACAGAGATCACAAGTAGGCAGAGAGGCAGGCAGTGTGAGTGAGAGAGAGGGAGAAGCAGGCTTCCTGCTGAGCAGAGAGTCCGATTCGGGGCTCGATCCCAGGACCCCGGGATCATGACCTGAGCCGAAGGCAGAGGCTTTAACCCACTGAGACACTCAGGAGCCCCGGAAGAGAAGAATTTGACAGCCAGTGTAGGGAGTTGGGCCAGGGAGTGTGGGAAATGCTGGAGAGGCTATCGTTCTAGGTCAGAGTAACACTGCTAGAGCAGAGAGATGGAGACAAGAGTTCAGAGCACATCAGAAAATTAGAACCATGATGGTATCAGTTGAGATTTAATGGGAGAAAAAATTCTTACCCTGGTTTTAACAACACATGTTACTAGGAAAAAGCAGCAGCATTTCACAGAACATATCACAGAATCCTATGTATTATAATACTAATAGAGAAAAAGTCCTACAATATATCATCTTACAATAAATGTATATAGATTTACAAACATCTACTAAAATCTATTTGCCACAAATATGTTCCTTAAACCTAAATTTTGTGGCATGCCTGATATTTTATAAGAGAAAGAAGAAAGTTGTAGGTTAGTACATATTAAACACTTACAATGTACCACGTTCTCCCCTGCTCTGGACCTGTCTCTGCAGTATGGTTATGGTGGGAACAGCCAGACTTCTATAACACCGTTCCACTACGCTGCCTCCTTACCTGGTCCAGGGCACACACCTGACCCAAGATGGACCAATCAGAGTTCCTTCCTGGATAGTGGGAATTCATCAAATTCAGCGATTCCTTGAATGGGATATATATAAGTGTAGCTAGCTGTAGGCATTGGTATATCTTCCTATGAAGTGGGAAACAAAGTCAGTCTGCAGAGTGAAGAATAAGGCATATAAATAGCCAGGAGCAGAGAAGAAGGAGAGGCCTGACAATGGTTTAGTTTCTGGTTCCAGTTTGTTTCTAAGGCCTAGCTACACTCCTGCTAAAGGTTAAGCAGAGTCTAACCCACAAAACCATGAACAGTGGCCCTCACATCTGCCTGTGGCATCTGTGCAACACCAAAAAAGTACCTCTTTTTTGCTCTAGCTAGTTTTGGTAGACACCCGTTTCAAATAAGCTCTAACTTAACAAATACAGTGTTAGAGACAGTCACAGAAAATATCTCATTAAACTCAAAGTGCTGTATTTATGCAACTGTAAAGTTACAAATACAGCATAAAAGTAGGATGTAGTGTTTTCTGTGTGGCTTAGTCTGTGTTAACTGGCCAGAGTTTTGTTAAAACCAAAAAGTAGGTTTTAATGGAGTAGAAATATTACTTCTATTATTTTCTGAATTTCATACCAAAAAAGTTTATCAATTGTCAAGAATTGCTGACACATACTAACTAAACAGCAATTACAGGCTCTGAATCACAAGTCAATACATACAAGATTGCAGACAGCCTGCATTTAACTTTGCCAATAATGTCAGACACAGGTTAAAAAATTCTAGCTATTTTGTGGAGAGCAATTTAGTAAAAACACCAAGATAGCCTTTAAGAGCTCTCATACTCTGACATCCTTTTAGCCTTTCTTGGACCCAGCTGGGATGCTGTATTTTCACCTGGGGGGAAAACAACATATTGATTTTTTAATCCCTTCCTAACATGCACATAATTTTATACAATGGATAAGAAAAGGATATATTTTAATAACACATCAATATAGCTCTTTTACAAACTGTTCTATCCTATACAAGCTTTTAACATGGAGGGAGATTTAAAAAAAAACCCAAACAACCCAGAAGTCCAAGAAAAAGAATCAGTAAGTGAAAGACCCTAAATTACTACGAGCAGGTATACTTTTGAGTATTTCTTCATCAAGTATATTTCTGAAAAAGATACCCTGATAACTATTTCCCAGCTTTTTTAGTAGAGTAGCTGGGCAGGGATGGGAGAAAAGGCACACAAACAATGTGCACACATATGGACACAACAGAGTATATACCGGAACTTTTATCAGCAGGCTTTTAAATGCCAAGTAGCTATTCCCAGTCTTTCCGGTCCATGAGGTAATAAACCAAGACCTTTCTACCAGAATTCTCACTACATTACAATTTCAAAAGGCACTCATGATCTTCAGACATATCAGTGTATTCTATAACTCCTCTTCTCAAAATGAAGTGTTGGTAACATTTTTAGAAAATCAGTGTTGATTTAAGAAACACACATTTACCAAAACCTACAGAAAAGCTACCAAGGAAGAAAAGTGATGGGAAGAAATGCACCAATTGATTCACTCACTCATTCAAATGCTTAGGCACTTGCCCTTGAGGTGTAGCTGTGAACAACACAGATGAGCTTCCCTGGCCTCATGGAAGCAGGAAGAACAGGTAGGTTGAACAAATAATTACAATACTACATATGCGATTTAATGGGCGTCGCCTAATAACATTTAGAAATCAAGGAAGGCATTCCTAAAAAACAAATTTAATTTGACACTTGAAAGAGTAATAGTTTATCAGGCCAGGTCAGGAGTGGAGGCAATATATCCAACAATGAGAGCAGTAGCTTTGAAATGAGGAGATGAAAGCTAGGCATATTTGAAGAAAAGAAGCAAGTTTAGTATTACAGCTAAGACTCTT
Source organism: Mustela erminea (assembly GCF_009829155.1). NCBI lineage: Eukaryota > Metazoa > Chordata > Mammalia > Carnivora > Mustelidae > Mustela > Mustela erminea. Next base: position 78,839,653 of record NC_045627.1, read on the forward strand.
TAAAGAATGTATTTACTGTTTGGCTTTATATAGAAAATAGATGCCAAATAATGAGTCTTAAAGACTCATTAAAGAGTCTTAGAGACGGATTATTATTTTTAATCTTGAAATCATTTCAAACTTATGGAAAAGATGCAAAAATAGTACAAAGGATTTCCATTTTATCCTGAATCCAGCCCTCCCAATTGTTAACATTTTGCCACATTTGGGTCTCACTCTGCATATTTTTTCTGAACCATCTGAAAATAAGTTGCAGACATAATGCCTCCTTTACCTCTAAATATTTGGCCATTTTCAACAAGGCCATTTTCTTAAAACCACAATACAAGTATCAAAGTCAGAAAATTAACACTGAAACAATCTATAGACCTTTTTCTAGCTGGAATGCAACTGTGAAATATGTACCAATAGCCTTTTACTTTTGCACAGTCTCAGACCAAAGAATCATTTGGATCAAGGGTCAACAAACTGTAACCTGTGGACTGTTATTTAAAGAAGTTTTACTGGAAAACAGCCACGCTCATTTGTTAATGTATTGTCTCTAGCTGCTTTAGAGTTAAGACAGCAGAGCTGAGTAGTTGTGAATACGACTATCTGACTTACAAAGCCTGAAGTATTTGCTGTTTGGCTTTTAACAGAAAAAGTATGCCAAACCATGACTTCAACAATGGATGTGCATGAATATATTCACAGTGACATTAGAGATTTCTTTACAACATCAGAAAATAGGAAAGGGCACCTCGGTGGCACAGTTAGTTAAGCAACTGCCTTCGACTCAGGTCAGATCCTGTAGTCCAGGCATCGGTGCTCCCTGCTCAGTGGGGAGTCTGCATCTCCCTGACCTTCTCCTTCTCATGCTCTCTCTCAAATAAAGAAATAAAATCTTTTTTTTTTTAAAGGGAAAGTGTACAGGTTAGTTAATAAGTAATTGGTTAAATAAATTATGGCACATAGTGGAGTATCAAGCAGAAATAAAAATAACACATGTATATGGAAATAAAAATAGGCCCCCAGTATATCATTAAGTAGGAAAAAAGGCAGGTTATAAAAGACGTGATCTCTTTTTTAAGGAACCATAAATATAACCTGTGAATAGTATGTATATACTTGTGTTTATAAAGTTCTTCTAAAAAGTTAACGGTGGTCTCCCTGGGTAGTAGGATTATTGTTGGCTTTCACAGTTTTCTTTACAGCTTTCTGAATTTTTTAAATATGGGCAAAAAATACAGCTTATAGCAATTTCCAAACATATCACTTTTATCTTATAGAAACTGCTGATTTTATTGTTTAGTTTATTCATGAGTATAACACAAGGAAATTAAAATTCTGCTTCATGATACCTATGTTGCTTCTTTATGCTCAATGGCTTCCCGCTTAGACTTCTAACAAAATTCTCAGTGTTGACCAATTTACGAAAGCTAATTCACACATCATTTAGAAAGTGAGCCATCCGTCCATACCCTACGAGTCTCTTGATAACGTTTAAAGAAATATAATGAGTTACCCAGAAGTAGTCTTATTTACAATGATTAATAAAACATTCTTATCTTTTCTAGTATAGAGCACACTGTTTATATATAAGCAGCTTTCAATATAACCACTTATTTGTATAGTACGATTCAATATCAATGTAAATTAACATGCTTACAAATGAGAAACACAGCTGTCCTAAACCCACTTTGAACAGGTCATGTTCAATATTTATGTGGAGAAATACACAGCACCTTATGGAAATACTAAGTAAGACTGACTGTTTAACAGGACACAGGAGTTAAGTGTGGTTGTTGCTGCCTTTTGCCCTTGCCCATTTGAAGATACAAAAGAAACCTTCAACCTAGTTTTACTTTTAATATATTTATCTGAAAGTAATTTCAATTAGTAAATGACAGAAGTTCACATTTACAGTAAAATGAAAAAGTCAGTGCTAGAGATCTCAGGTTAGTCCCATATACTACTACTTTCCAAATGTTCTAAAACTACACTATTAATGACAGATAGCTAGGCTTTTTTCTATGCTATGACATGAACACTGTTTATTTCTATGAAAAAATTTTTAAAGATTTTTATTTATTTATTTGACAAACAGATATCACAAATAGGCAGAGAGGCAGGCAGAGAGAGAGAGAGGAGGAAGCAGGCTTCCTGCCGAGCAGAGAGCCCGATGTGGGGCTCAATCCCAGGAACCTGGGACCATGACCTGAACTTAAGGCAGAGGCTTTAACCCACCAAGCCACCCAGGTGCCCCCTCTACAAAATTCTTAATTTATCTTAAACCTTCCTGAAATTGAAATGCTTGTCCATGTTTTATCCTCACTTGAGATGGCCAGTAGCTGGCTGATCTCCACCTTCTTAAAAGAACCCTTATTAAACTTCATTTTTTTTTTTTTTTTAAACTTGCTGATGTTCTTAAAAGTCACTATTTGGCTCATAAGTCTTACAAAACAAACGATACTATCCCATGACTGAGGAAGCTATTCCCCTGTCCTTCTCACCTTGTCACAGGAAGGGTTTAAAAGGATGTATAAAATGTCAGCACTAAAAACAAAGGAGCAAAGGAGGTGGGATTCAGGTCAAGGTTGATGGTAATAGTTATCTATTATAGTTATTACGGGCCGGATACTGTGCCAAGTGTTTCACAGGTATGTAACCCTTGTACTGTTACTAGTACATCCATTTGAGAGACTAGGAAATAAGTTGTTCTGCAGGCACAGAATTAGTGTCAAAGGGGCCACATCTGAACCCACCACTGGTGGGATGGTACAGTAATTAAGACCACCAGCTCTGGAGTCACACTGCCTGGGTGTGCAGACTGGGGGACCTAGGTAAGTTACTTTCTGTGTGCCTCCATTTCCTCCCATCTAAAATGGTGATGACAAGCGTGCCTATTTTCATGAGGCTGCTAAGAGAATTAAATGGCTGCTGCATACAGAGTCTTACAATCATGGCTGGCACAAGAGAGTGCTCAGATCTTGTTACTGCTCCTAATAACTAGGGGACTGAACACCTGCAGGCAGGGAGGTGCAATGTACTGCAGGATCTCTGGTAACACCCAACACTTTTCTAATTGTTTATTCCCTACTTCTGCAACTGGCTTCTGAGGGTATGACTTGGGAAATGAGCTATTTGGCTACATGGGTTTCTGTGGGAGGTGTACTCTGCCTCATAAATAGGATGCTTTAGTGCATGACAAAATATGGACTGAGTGAATGAGTATTACTCGGGCCACAGTAAACTGGAGGGTCATGAGGAACAAAATTCAAAAACAGTGTTTAAATTTTACTAATATTATTTTCTCAACTTGTTTTCAAAAGCTCTTCTAAAAATTTTTAGATTCTTACTACTTTTTTGTGAAACCATTCTGATTCTCTTTATTTGAAAAAGAGATCTAAAAACAGAGCATATATAACCCCAACTAAAGTGTTCAACTTACTAGATGTCAAGACTTAAATGACAGCATCAGAAGCATAAAAACAAAAAACAGCAGATCAAGGCAGCATATGAACAAAATTCCATGTCTAGACTGACCTTTGATAACCACTGTACCTCAAACCCAACATGTCCAGAATGAGATCTTCTTTCTCCTCTTCCTGGCACCTCATGGCTTCAGTCCTTCTGGCTTCCCGTCTCACTCTCCCCAAACGCCGCATTTCTAGTGGTATCCAAGTCACACTGATTCTATTTTCAGCTTTCATTGTCACCATTCTGGTTCCGACTCTTCATTGCCCCTCATCTCTACTGTTTCGCTTCCTTGCCTCATAAATCATGTTTGACTTTATCCATTTGCTGCCAGATTTAGTGAAGTTATTAGTTACTAAATACTGTATGCCAGATACTGAACTAGACATTTTATTTATTTATTTTTAAAGATTTTATTTGTTAGCGAGAAAGCAAGAGCGCATGAACAAGGGGAGTGGCAGGCAGAGGGAGAAGCAGGTTCCCCGCTGAGCAAGGAGCCAGATGTGGGACTCATCCCAGCACCCTGGGATTATGACCTGAGCTAAAGGCAGACACTTAACTGAATGAGCTACCCAGGTGTCCCTTGAACGAGACATTTTAATATAGAGATTTCATTTATCCCTCCTACATCCACGTGAAGCACTACCAGTCCCATTTTATAGAGGAATTAAGTGCTTGTGGAGATGGATTTGAGGATGCTGAGATCATGCTGCCAAGAAGTGACCTAGCGTGAGCTAGCTACGACTCAAATTCAGAACCAAGTTGCCTTAAACCAAGATTCTGATGAGATCACTTTCATTCTAAAAGCTTCCATAACTCCTACTGTCTTCCAGAGTAACAGCTAAATTTCTTAGTCTGGTATTTAAAGCACTTCTGTAATACGGCCCAACCTTTTTATTGCTGTTTTGTATAATCTTCCTACACTACCATATTCTTTAGTCAGTCTGGATAACACGTATCCTAAACATACTCAACCATTCTCATTCTTTATTTGGTTTTAACTCATGTCCTTCACCTTGAAATGCCCTCCCTACCATCTCAAAACACTACATACACGTGGGAAGCTTGGCTCAAATGTCACCTCCTATTCTTTCTCAGTTTTCCTAGCAGAATGCTATCTCCCCTCCATAGTATTTGGTTCTCAAACTCTCTCAGAACATTCAAATGCTAACTATAATACTTATGCTCCCATACTGCTGATCCTACTGTTGATCTTACTTTTTCACTGCTTCACTGCTTATACCTCATATTCAGCTTTTTTTTTTTCTCTTTCATTTATTTGACAGGGATGGAGCAGGGACAAACAGGGGGAGTGACAGAAGGAGAGGGAGAAGCAGGTTTCCCATTGAGCAAGGAGCCTGATGCGGGGCTCCACGCAGGGCTCGGTCCCAGGACCCTAAGATCATGACCTGAGCTGAAGGCAGACACTTAACTGCCTGAGCCACCCAGGCACCCCTTGGGCTTTTTCATATTCACAAAGTGCCTTACGTGAATTGGAGTTGATGTTTCTATATTTTAACTTAAGTTTCTACTCTTTTCACAGTATTTCACAATCATATTAAACACACTAAGAAACTATGAAACAAAGAACTGCATCCCTCATTTTTAAGCTAGATGAACTTAAACACTGATATTAGTAGAACTTGAACACTGTTTTTGAATTTTGTTCCTCAGGACCCTCCAGTTTACTGTGGCCCGAGTAACACCATTTAGACTAAGAGCAGAAATGCTGCATAGAATTTACAACTAAAGCTTGAAAGGCATTTAGTTTACTTAAGAAGCCAAATTACAGAACATTATATATGATTAAAATTCCATTGAGTCCCTACTGTATTCACAAATATTATCAAATTGAATTAAACCAGAGTTTTCATAAAAACTGGCATTTTCAAAAAAGCTTTATTTGCCCTAATCTTTTTCTTCCTTTTGATAAGATTAAGACTGTAAATGGCAAATGGTTAAATAGGAACACCAAAATGCTATCTGCAAGACATCTGGCCTTAAGCAAACACACCAAAATGCCAGCTCAGAAGCATCTAATGTATTTATAAATTGGTCTGTCTCAGATGTTCTTACTTGTAATCAGAGTTCTTTAGGGAACTCTTTTTTGACTCTTTGTATGTATAGTCAACAAACTGCAGACAGATCTGGACAGCTAGCATTCAGCAAGACTTCTAAAACTCTCCAAAACCAAAAGGGAAGTAAGACAAGTAAATTTTGAATCACAGTCATTTTATTTAGGCTACACTGAACTATATACATAGAGTGAGAAGTTCTTTTAATGTTTTTAATAGTGCCATTATACCATTATGTACCATATTTGTAAACTAAAACCAGGCTTTTGGGACTCCCTAGTGGCTCAGTCGGTTAAGCACCTGCCTTCAGCTCAGGTCATGATCCTGGAATCCTGGGACTGAGTCCTGGATCAGGCTCCATGTTCGGTGGGAAGCCTGCTTCTCCCTCCACCTGCTGCTCCCCCGACTGTGTTCTCTCTCTCTCTGACAAATAAATAAGTAGAATCTTAAAAAAAATATTAAAACTAGGCTTTTATAAACAGAAGGAATACTGAGTAGTAAATCTCATTTTGTGATTAAGGCATGTTGAAACCTAGAAGTCTAGAAGAAAAAAGTCCAAGGGTAAATGGAGGCTCACAGCTAGTCAGGCATTTTCAGTATTCCCAAAAACATTCACTGAATTTCCACTAAATGCCAACTGCTATAAGCAAAAACAATCATAGTGTTTGTGATAAAGAAAGACACTGATGAAGATAACACCAATCAAATTACCATAGAAATATAAGTATGAATTCCCAACTATGAGAAATATTCCTGGGACACCTAGGTGGCTCAGTTGGTTAAACGTCTGCCTTTGGCTCAGGTCGTGATCCCAGGGTACTGGGATCAAGTCCACATCAGGCTCCCTGCTTGGCAGGGAGCCTGCTTCTCCCTTTCCCTCTGCCCCGCCCTCTGCTCCTGCGCTCACACCACTCTCTCTCTGTCACTCTCTTTAATAAATAAATAAAAATCTTTTAAAAAGATATTCCCAATGTATCTTATGCTCACTAGGCAAAGTTTTCTAGAAGAATGATGACTGGTTGAAGTATCAGCCAGGGTTTGATAAGGTTTGATCAGAAAACACCTTAGTATTTGAAATAGCGGTACGTCAAAACAGGGGAATGATTACTCAATGATAAAACTGAAAACCAAACAGGAGACAGTGGAGCGACTCAGATACTAGCAAAAGTCGCTACCAACCTTAGGCTGGAAGAACAGAGGGAGGAATTGGTCTTAGACCAGAACCAGCCAGATGATAGAGCACCCAGCATAAGCAGGAAATACAGTGGGTCTGTCCTAGGAGAAGCACAGAGCCCTGGAGGAGAGATAATAGCTGCCAAACATGTTTGTTGTCCAAGGCCAAGGGGAACAGGAAGAATACCCCGGCTTCCCCAGTCCACTTCTACTTCCCATCAGAACTTCACATGGGTTAAACACAGCTGAGAGTCAACTGATACTAAAGCCCTGGAAAAACTGCCAGTGGAGGTCAGCCCTGTCATACATGGTGCAGGGCTCAGGCCCAATAATGTATCTAAAGGTGAACAAGCTAAGGGTTGCCACAGAGATCTGAAGAATGGGGAAAGGCACACCATGCATGTAGAAAAAGGGGCTGGGGAAGGGTGTGCATGTTCAAAAGCTGTGTAGTACACAGAGTATGGCAAGTCTGAAAGAGTGAAAGATGGTCAGTATAGCTAAAGCCGAATGGAAGGGTAGAAGAGAAGGCTGGAGAAACAGAGGCCAGGCCAGGGAGTGCTTTGTGGGGGACATCAAAGAATTTATCTCATTCTAGGAGCTACATGAAACCATTGAGAAATTTAAGAAGGCAACCGAAAGATCAGATTTGTATTTCAAAATGATCACTTATCCTCCACTTACCCTCCTAGGACACTGACTGAACAACTGGGACATTTCAGGGTGTCCACTAGGTACGATACACATAGCATTACTTGTCTCCCTATAAAGTCTACCAGCAAGTAGGCAGTGTGCAGAATTATCAAAGACCTTTTAAGTAAATTTCTTTTAGCATTTATATCATCTGATCATCAACCATCAGGGACATGATTTATTTTCATTGCCCTAAAGATCTATTTCCTTGCTCAGTATATTTGTTGATCATCTTGTTTCTTTTTTGTGTTTTTATGCTTCCATTAATCATTCACCTACCTTTGTATTTTTAGCTGAAGATCACTAACTTTTCCCCATTCACTTATCTATATATGGCTATCTCACTGCCATATTAACTTTACCTTTTTCTCCCCACATTATCTAGCTCTCATAAATTACTTGTATTATAAAAACCAGGATTGCACAAATAATTAATTCTGTGGGAATTTCACGGTTTTTAAATAAGTGTATTCATTTTGTGACACCATTCTCATGTTAAGCTGAAATTTTTTGTTTGGAGGCACAAAGACATATTTATTTCTTTAAGGATCCTAGAGCTCATATACTTTAAGCACAGTTTTGAATTCTTATGCAACAGTCCTATGAGCTTTTTCTTCATTTTGTTCCTCTTAACTTGGGAGCATCTTAGAAAAGTTTTGTGCCATGTGTAAATCTGCATATTATATTGTACATCCTTCTTTTTGGTTTGTGCTGTCCAGTAGAATAGCTACTAGCTACATGTGGCTACTGAGCACTTGAAACCTGATTAGGATGAATTGTGATGTGTTATAATTATAAAATATGCACCAGATTTCAAAGACTTTAGAAGGAAAAAAAAATCCCAAACTCCTCACTTTTTATGTAGATCACATGTTGAAATAACAATGTTTTGGGTATACTGATCAAGTAAAACATTACTAAAATTAAGTTCACTTATTTATTTTTACTTTTTAAATGCAGCCACAAGATAACTTAAAATCACATAATGGTATACTATTTATTTCCATTGGATAGTGTGTTTTCAGCTAATTTGTGAAAACTGATCAAAGTCCTAGACTCAATCACTCCAGATATTATACCTGGTCATCTTTATCCTTAAGGCAGCTCTATCTGTAACAAAGGATACAGATATCTGCTAAAGAAATAATTTAGGAACCTTTCGTATGGTTCTTCATCAAAAACTTTCTGAAAGTTGAAACACATTTACTATTTCCATTTCTTCTATACGGCTGTTTAGCACTGTAATATTAGATTAAGCAGGGAATGAGTTCCCTATTAACTGTATTTTCTTTCAACTGATTACGGTCCCTCTACCAAGTGTTTCCTGGATTCAGCTGCCTCAACCTTTACTTTGAAAGTATAGGGAGACTCACTGTGATCTATAATAAGGCAGATTGCCTCTGAATCAGGCTCAATCTTGGGCAACTGAGCATGGCTCATTTTATTATGAAGGTCATCCTTCCACTCAGATCCCATCTCCTGAGTTTTAGAGGTCTCCTTGCCTCTGCTCTACACTGATTCCACTACTACCACTCTCAAATGTCTTCTAATTATTAGAACACCACTCAGTCCAATCTTTGTTAGAGTAGTGGGATTTAATGGAACAAGGACAGATCCTATAGACAAAAGCCTTTGGCTCTTTTTATCTGGGCAAAGTATTTCACAGACTCATGTTATATATTTGGTTCCCATGCCTCGCTCATACTTATAATTCTTTGAAAATTGGGATCATTTCCTCAGATGCCTCTTTAATTTTAAGGGTATGTTTAAGAAGAAAACTGAGGAAGCCTGATACAAATTATTTATCTTTCAGAATCAGATCCCTTAAAAAAACCGAGGTTTTTGATTGGGAAGTAGCAATGAAGAAAAAGTACAACTCAGGTCAAAACAGATCAAATCTAGAATCTAGGAGGTGAATTCTTCTGACTTCACAATCTGTGGTATGGCTGACCCTCTCTAAAGCCTTTCTTATAGCAGTTGCCAACTGCGCATTGCCAATGGACACCATATAACCCTCTGAATATACTCATTCTGATTAAGAGTTCGAAATTATCATTTATGGATTCTCCCCAAATGTCAGCAAAACACTCTTCAGGGATTTATTACTTCTTATCTTTCAGGAAGATCTGAAATATCATTACATCTCCTAATGTCTTTAACCACAGTTCCCTTGGGAGCCTGCACATTGGGTTCCATAAGACATGAAGTGCTTCCATTTTTACTGAACACACGACTGTTCCAGAATTTCCCTTCTGCCCATCTACTGTATATTCAGGGACCCAGAAGATTCCTTTCTATTTATTTGTCCATTTCAAAACAGGAAGAAATCCATATTCTTTTCAATTACTCACTTACATCCCAATATATAAGAAAAATTCCCTTAAAAATAAGTCCTCAGACAGATTTGAATATTTTCTGATAGAAGACTGTGGGCTGGGCACCTAAACTGCATTCATAACCTTCACCTGTGCCTTCTACTCTACAAAGCCTAAAAAACTAAAGTGATTCTCTGTAGTTCCTTGCTGTTGGGGACACTGAGTGACTCAGTTCTAGCCAATGGATACAAGTGGATCCCTGGGACCATCCAGGAAAGCATTTAAAAAGGACAAAACCCGGCTGACATGTGCATTTAGCATGCTTTAGACCTCACCCCTGCTTTTGATTTTTTTCTTTAAAGATTTCATTTGAGAGAGAGAGAGAGAAGGAGCAGAGGGAGAGGGAGAAGCAGATTCCCTCCTGAGCAGGGAGCCTGATGTGGGGCTTGATCCCAGGACCCTGATATCATGACCTGAGCTGAAGGCAGACTCTTAACTGACAGAGCCACCCCATGTGCCCCAACATTACTTTTTTTCTTGAAAGGTGGATACCCAGGGTGCATTAGACATCTTGCAGTTATGAGGATAAAAATCCCACACCAGGGGTGATGGAGGAGGAAGCCAGTTAAGAGCCAAGGCTCTGTGCTTAGAGTATCACTGAGCTGCCATCCTAACTCACAGCTTCTCATACAAGATAAGTCTTTTTCTTGCTTAAACCACTATTCACTTGGCTTTGCTAATATTTGCAGCTAATGCATTAAGACTGTTCCATCTCCACCTCCCAACATTTGTGCCAACACTACAAACTTAAAGCTTTTTTCTTTTCTTTCTTTTTTTTTTTTTTTTGAGATTTTATTTATTTATATTTGAGGAAGAAAGAAAGTGAGAAATAGAGCACAAGCAGAGGGAGGAGGAGAAGGAATGCAGACACCCTGCTGAGCAGGCAGCCCAACGTGGGACTGGATCCCAGGACACCTGAGCCAAAGGCAGATGCTTAACCCATTGAGCCACCCAGGTGTCCCTAAAGCTTTTTCATCTATTGTTATTATTAATGATCTTCCACTATCAGCAACATAAGATACACTATAATGCTTTAAAGACTCAAAGACACATTTAAAATATGGAAAGACTTAAGTTTCTTTCATTCTACATATTCACTGAAACTAGTGGCTCTCTTCACTGAATGAATTTCAACATTTAAAAAATTAATTTAAGCCTGAAAACTGTATTTATACAAAGATAGCTTGTAAACTCATCAAATACTTTCACACACTTATTTTTTAATGATGTTCTTTTTTTCTATCCCAATTTGCAATATATTGCAAATGATCAAATCCTCTTCTGTAATCTTTTATGTAGTCCTAAAGAACACAATGAATTCTTCTCCCGAGAGTTATTAAATTCAGTCCTATGTAATTTAATGCCTGGAGACACTTAACTGCTGCTGACATTTTTGACACCAGATGTAATTAGTAACCTAGAATTCTTCTCCAAAACTACCTAGGACATATGCAAAGACCTAAAATTGTGACTCAAGATTAAAGTCTTACTAACCTTTTCTGTAAAATATTAAAGCTGTCTAATCTCATACTTCTGCAAATATAACAAGGGAAACTGAAAATGCCATTAGCAATGGCAAGTTATGACCATTTCATACCTGGATAAAACAAAAATGCTTTTTCATGTATTCATGTAATTCAGAACAAACTGGTTATTTTATTCCTCTGAGGAATTGCTTCAAATTGTTTGACATGTAACTTAAAAGAAAGCTGAGGTACGAATGACCACCAAAGAAATGGGAGACTTTCCTAAAAACCATTATTTTAACCATGTCATTCCTGTGCTCAAAATCTTTAATAGCTCTTTACTACTTCCATAAATTCAAACTCTGTGGCCTGTCCTCCCTTTCCAGCTTTACTCCCCCCTACTATCCCACCCTGGTCAAAATTACTCTATTTATTCCAAAAGAATTTCATACTACTCAATTTTTTGTAAGGATATTCACAACAGTTATTACACAAAGGAATTATGTTAATTTAGAAACAATTTAAGGCCAAAGGAACATCCAAATACCACATTACCATTAAAAAAGTAAAAAAAAAAAAAAAAAAAGATGAATCACAGACATGTACCCTGAAGGAAATAATACATTATATGTTAATAATAAAAAAAATAAAAAAATAAAAATATCCTCAATAAGAATTACAGATAACCTCAGATATTTAGAATACAACTAAGTCTGACATATATACCTAAACCTAGATATTCCAGAAAGAGCTCTAGTACCTTCTCTAAAATATGGGGATTGAAGAAATCCCACTGAAGTACACATCCTATTTGTATATATGCTAAAAATGTGTTTCTACCTTCAGATAATTCGGAGTTCAGAAAAATAAAACGTGGTTCGATTAAAAAAAAAAAAAGAAGTCATGTTCTCCAAGAGCATGGAGACATGCTTACAGACCTATTTTAAAAATTGAGAACTGTGACTACTTTTTAAGATGCTACAAAGAATAACAGGTTATTTTAGAAATACTAAAAGCACATCATTACTACTATAAAACAGCTAGGTAGCATAGTTCAGAAGTACATATTCACCATAATGAAGACGTAACAGAGAAATAGTATTGGCTACAAATAATAATCACAGAACTGGCTATATTGCCACAAAGAATTATTATTAATATTATTATTATTATTGCCACCAAGAATTAAATGTAATAGAAACAATAAAATATCTAAGTTCTTAAATACATCTTTAAAGAATACAATTATAATTTATTCCTGCAAAAAAACTAATGATGTGCTAAATGGATCTTATTTTTCAAAAGACTAAAAAGTAACTCCAGCAAGGTTTGGGGGTTCCAAGAAGCACTCTTGGAATTTTATTACCACCAAACCCATAATATTTCAGTATATACTTAATAAATGAAATAAATTATCTAAAAAAAAGGGGATATTGTTCCTTTAGGACATAGCCTGCCCCCAACACCCCTGCTTCAGCCATAAAATTCTGAAACTCTTGTTTCCATTGTGAAACATCGTGGGCTTAGTATAGATATTCTGTAGATAATTTTGATAAACGCTCTAAATCTTTAATAGACTACTAGATTTATGCAAAACACAAGAAGCACATAATAATTACTATTAAAATTTTTATTCAGAATATTCAGAAACTACCAACTTATTTTGGAAACAAATTAACCAAAAACTAGTGACAATTTTTATTCATTTAAGGGCTCAAAAGAATCCAACCAAGTCCCCTTAAAACATGTTGAGAGCAAAGCACTATATTTTTTTTAATTCTAGCATTTAAAATATTTTAAAAGTCTTTATAGTTTTTCAATCTTGCAATTTAGGTGACTGTTTGTTTGTTTCCTTTCTTCTTATCAAAAAAGAAATCATGACATTAAAAAGAAAAAAATACACTAAAAAAAGGAAAAAAAAGAAACCAGAACTCTAAATCCTTCATACACCAAAAGCATAGCCTAAATCCATTCTTTTTTCTATCTCCTCAGCTACCACCTAGTTACAGTAACCAACAATGCCCCTAAATGCCTCCTAACCAACCTTGCTCTAGGTTTACTCTTGTCTTCTATAATCCTTTGTCTATACGAGCAGAACATTTACTGCAAAATGTACACAAGATCATGTCTTAAAACTCTCCCACCACAAATAATGAAATTCAAACCCCTTACAAGATTAAGCGTGACTCTCTAGCTCTCACATCATGCTCTCGCTATACTAGCCTTCTTTTTCGTTCCTCAAACTCACACGCCCTCACACATCTGCTGCTGCCTTTGCTGGAAATGCCTTCCACTGCCTCATTTCCCCAGACTCTCCATGTGGCTTGCTCCTCTTCACAATTCAGGCCTTGTCTTAGTGAACAGTCGTCAGACTTAGCATATAAAAATTAGGTAAATACTTGAAACAAACAAAATTATTCACTATTTATCTGAAATTCTAACTGGGGTATCCTGCGCTCCAGTGTCATCTCTTTAGAGGTTTTCCTTATTATCACCAGCTTTGAAGAATCTGTTCTATCATAATCCTATTTTTTTCATAGTATCTGTCAATCTCTGGAAATTACCTTCACTTTTTTGGTTTACCCATTTATTGTCATTTTCTATCTCCATCCTGTAACACGTAGTTCAGTTCTCTCTTCTTCTAACCCTCACGCTAAACCTCTACCCCATGATAACACCATAAAATCAGGGTCTTTTCTTTTTCTGGACTGTTTCCTGAATCTAACACAGCACCTAGTATAAGGTAAGCACTCATAAAACATCTACCCAATGAAAGAAGGCTCTAAATTTTCTTGCTCTCTAAGGTGTTTAGAATTCTTTCTAATTCCATCCCTGTGGAATAACTTTAAAGCTCTAGAAGGAAAATTAGAAAAGGTTTCTAATGCAAGCAAGTGATCTGAACACCACAGTTTTATGAGATTCATTTTTTCACTATTGTGCTGCATTAAGACAAATAAGAGCTGTTCACAATTGTTTGACATGAACAAAAATAACTCTATAAATATAAAAACATTATTAAAGGTATGTTTATAGAACGCAAAAGTTTAGAAAGATGTAAAACTATGCAAATCTACTGTACCGTCTTAATAGAACTCCTTTGTTTTTCTTCCCAAACACCACTGCTCAACTCGAGTGTACAATGAATATTTGCCTCTCTGTCATAGGATCCAAAAATGAGTAACCTACAATATAAAAATAAAACAGGGAGACTATTACACCAGTTATACACAATAAAATTATTCTGATTATAATACCAAGAAATAATAAACTACTCCATTACTATTTATAATTTTGGAAACAGAAAAAAAAATTACATCAAACACTTAGTACACCCTCTAGTGGAAAAGTGAAGTAAAGCCAAAATTAGGTGAAATTCCAGGACAAACTTTCTTCCCAACAAAATCAAGCAGATAGTAGTAGTATGTATTCATGAGGTAAACAAACTGACCAGACATCTATAGATAGTAGCAAAAGTTACAGATCTTTGAATGAGACTGTTGAATTTAAAAAATTAGTTGCAGAGTGATACACATAGTACCATACCATCCCTATAAAAACACACACTTAAGATAGTACAATATAGTTACTTATAAACATACCCACACACTTCTCCATCTAATAGTGTTTAGTTAGGCAAATTAACTTCTCAAAACCCATCTCCTTCTCTGAAAAATTCAGGGCAAAAATAATACCACTTAGAGCTGCTGTGAGAACAAAAGAAGGTAAATGCATACAAGACATTTAGTACAGCACCTAGCAGACACTAAGTGTTCCACAAGTGTTTGCTATTTCTATTATCCTGAAAACAACTGTCAAGGAATACCTGCATCACCTAATTTTACTGTTTAATACTCAGAACTAAAAAGGAAATCTCAGGCCCAATCTTGAGATGATGTAAGCAGTTTTATTATTGAAGGAAAAAAATATTACCCACATGTCTAGCTTCCATATTACCGGTCTTCTAAATCAGAACATAAGTCTACCAATGTATTTCAGGAGTAAGTTTGAGAATAGCTTTAGCGTTAATCAACATTTTGACTACTTCTCTGTTATTTTATGTCCACACAAAGATCATGGGGGTAAAAGTGAGATTAAAAAAAAAAAAAGAAAGAAAAAAAGAGGGGCGCCTGGGTGGCTTAGTGGGTTAAGGCTCAGGTCATGATCCCAGAGTCCTGGGATCGAGCCCTACATCGGGCTCTCTGCTCGGCGGGGAGCCTGCTTCCTCCTCTCTCTCTGCCTCCTTGTGATCTCTGTCTGTCAAATAAATAAATAAAATCTTAAAAAAAAAAAAAAAAGGTAAATAAAACATATTAGAGTAATATGAGAAAACCGTGTCCTAAGGTTGGAGACTGCTAGCAAATCATGTCCATACTTCACAAACTGGCTTCATCAACTAAAAACCTGAATAAACTCATAGCAAAACAAAGACAAAAACAACTCTAAATTTAGATAGTTTTTAATCTTAAAAGTAAATTTAACCTTAGTGCTTAACAGCCTACTGCCAAAAAGTTAAAATTCATAATTATAAAATATTGTTTAGAAAAAAGAATTTTCATTCATCAAAGCTCTGCTGCCACCATCTGTTCAAAAGAGTAAACTACCTACAAGCCTTTACTATCATGCACAGAAGGGTAGGCACTAGCTAATGCTCCTCAATTCCCAAAATATATTAATCTTCAGGATTTAGGAATGAGAAAGCACATTTATCAGAATCCTTCCCTGAAACCATAATACTTCTGTCATACTTTTATAACACCATTTTAATGTTTTTTTAAAAGAATAACACAAAACTTAACAATGATTAACTCAAAATGAGTCACAGACCTAAATGTAAGAGAATCTTTGTGACCCTGACTTAGGCAATGGTTTAAGACTGGAAAGCAAATGTACAAGTACCAAAGGGGGTAAAAATAAATGGGACTATGCCACTTACAATTCAATCCTGAGTTAAACAAAGGCTTTACATTCAGATTATATAAACACCAGAAATACACAGTTACAATCACTGGCTAATACATATTTAGAGTCAAATGAACACTCAATATATGCTGAATAAGCAAGAAGCAGTACAGAAATTTTTTACTATACTACTTTGAAAGGGGGAAGAGTACATACTGCTGAACAAAATGACAAAGGAAATTGTCTTTAGATCCCTGTCTCCTGAAAGAGATATTATTAGTTCTATGAAAGTTCTTTCCAAGTTCAAAAGGTTAACTTTTTTAAAGGCAAAAGTATATTGGAATCTCATGTTAAACATAAACACAAACACCACCTATCAAGAGATAGAATTTATATGACTCAAGACCAAACCACTGAGAAAAGGAAAGTAATTCTCAATGTGCCCTTCTATAAGAATCTCAATTTACACCAGAAAAGAAAAATAAAAATTCTTCTTCTTTTTTTTAAAAATGATTAATTTGAAGGGAGTCTTGCACCTGTAGGGAGTCAAATATCAACTCACTGGCTGTGAGAAGAATCAAACGTAACTGACCTCCTCCTGTACACGCTTAGGGCCTATATACTACCCTCTCCCTTCCCTCTGAAACCATCCTAACTCAGAACCCAACTCTCTAGTCTATGACAAAAACCAAACCTAATGTCCAGTCCTTGTCTTTTTCCTGTTTTACTTCTTTTCTTCTTCTTCTTCTTCTTTTTTTTTTTTTTAAAGATTTTGAGAGAGAGAGAGAGAGAGAGAGAAAGCGCACACGTGAGGGGGAGGATGGGCAGAGGGAGAGAGAGAGAATCCGAAGCAGGCTCCACGCTGAGCGCAGAGCCCAACTTGGGGTTTGATCTCATGACCCCAAGACCATGACCTGAGCTGAAAACAAGAGCCAGAAGCTCAACTGACTAAGCCACCCTGCACCTCTCTTCTGCTTTGCTTCTAAAACCCCAAGTTTACAGAACACTTGTACAGGGACCTCTACCATATCCTACTACTAAAGATACATAAAATCACATTTATCACCCTCTGAAAAAATACCTCTATTTCTCCCACTAGTCCTGAAAGGCAGTAGCTGTGTCTTGGTCTTTATAATTTCCAATACCTAGAAAAACAATCAATACTTGATGATCAAATCAAAGTCAATTTTGACTCAATTTTATTCAACTCAAATCTTTAACAGTTTGTTCATTTGCCTCCCTACCTATACCCATCCACATATTCAGCCACTCTGGAAACCCTGTCCTCGTTATTCTATTTGTCCTTTCTTTCTGTCCCTACTGATCCATATCAGTTTTTTAAAGATTTTATTTTATTTATGTGACAGAGAGAGACACAGTGAGAGAGGGAACACAAGCAGGGGGAGTGGGAAAGGGAGAAGCAGGCCCCCCACTGAACAGGGAGCCTGATGATCATGACCTGAGCCAAAGGCAGATGCTTAACGACTGAGCCACCCGGTCGCCCCCTGATCCATACCTTTTAAGCACTCACCTCTTCCCCTTTACCCTGTAACACCTCTTAATTAGGCTCTGGGGCTTTAACCTTTCTCTCTGTCCAATCTACCTTATAAATAACAAACTTCTTAAAACAAGTGGTTCTTAACGTCACCTTCAAGATACGTTTGGTGACTTCCCTCTGATTAAAGGATAACTACCTTGGACGTCTTCTGCTAGCAAATTTGGCCCTGATTTTTCACATAAACATCTAAATTTCACTCACTCAGTTTCACACAAACTTTCACTTTTGCTTTACTGGCTTTTTCCCCAGTCACCTACATGATTATATTTTGTTTTTGTTTTAAACTTCTATTTAAATTCTAGTATTTAACATATAGTATAATACTGGTTTCAGGAAAACTTGGTGATTCACCCAGTGCTCATCGTTAACAAGCACTCTCTTTAATGCCCAGCACCCACGTACATCCCTCACCTTCCTCCCTCCCATATCCCTCAGTTTCCTCTATAGTTATGAATCCTCAATCTTTTATGGGTTGCTTCCCTCTTCCAAATGTTCATCTGTTTTGTTCCTTAAATTTCACATGAGGGAAATCACATGGTATTTGTCTTTCTCTGACATATTTTGCTTAGCATAATACACTCTAGCTCCATTCATGTCATTGCAAATGGCAAGATTTCAATTCTTTTTGATGGCTGAGTAATACTGCTATCTACATCTATATATATCTATATATCTATATCTATCTTACATTTTCCTTTTCCATTCATTAGGTGATGGATATTTGGCCTCTCTCCATAGTCAATAGCTGTTGTTGTCTGTGTTGTTAATTTTAGCCATTCTGACAGGTGTGAGGTTGTAGCTCATTGTGGTTTTGATTTGTATTTCCCTGATGATGAGTGATGCTGAGCACCTTTTCATGTGTCTGTTAGCCATCTGGATGTTTTCTTTAAAAAAATGTCAATTCACAACTTCTGACCATTTCCTAATTGGACTATTTTTGTTTCTTGGGTGTTGAGTTTGATACATTCTTTATAGATTTTGGATATTATCCCTTATCAGGTCATTTGTAAATATCTTCTCCCATTTCACAAAATGTCTTTTAGTTGATTGTTTCCTTTAATGTGCAGAAGCTTTTTATCTTGGTGAAGTCCCAATAGTTCATTTTTGCTTTTGTTTCCCTTGCCTCCAGAGATGTATTTTCTAAGAAGATGTTACAGCCAAGGTTGAAAGGTTCTTGCCTTTCAAGGATTTTGATGGATTCCTGTTTCACATTTAGATCTTTTAGCCACTTTGAATTTAATTTTGTGTATGGTATAAGAAAATGGTCTAGTTTTGTTCTTCTGCATGTTGCTGTCCAGTTATCCTGACACCATTTGTAGAAGAGACTGTCTTTTTTCCATTGGCTATTCTTTCCTGCTTTGTGAAGATTAGTTGACCATATAGTTATGGGTTCATTTCTGGGTTTTCTGTTCTGTTCCACTGATCTATGCATCTGGTTTTTGCCAGTGCCAAAATGCTTGATGACTATAGCCTTGTTACATAGCTAGCTTGAAGTCTGGAATTGTTGATGCCTCCAGTCTGCTTTTCTTTTTCAGGACTGCTTTGGCTATTCAGGGTTTTCTGTGGTTCCGAATTTTAGGTTTGCTCTAGCTCTGTGAAAATGCTGGTGGTATTTTGATAGGCGTGGCATTAAACGTGTAGACCTCTTTGGGTAGTGTAGATGTTCTTCCAATCCATCAGCATGTTTTCCCACTTTTTTGTGTCTTCTTCAATTTCTTTCATAAGTGTTTTATAGTTTTCAGAGTACACATCTTTCACCTCTTTGGTTAGGTTTATGCCTAGGTTTCTCATTGTTTCTGGTTGCAATTGTAAATGGGATCGATTCTTTGATTTCTTTTTCTGCTGCTTCATTACTGGTGTATAGAAATGCAACAGATTTGCATATACTGATTTTATATCCTGTGACTCTGATGAATTCATGTATTAGTTCTAGCATTTTGTGTGTGTGTGTGTGTAATCTTATGGGTTTTCTACAAAGAGTATCATGTCATCTGTGAATAGTTAAAGTCTGAATCTTCCTTGCAGATTTGGATGCCTTTTCTTTTTTTTGTTGTTGTTGTCTGATTACTAATGCTAAAGACTTCTAGTGCTATGTTAAATAATAATAATGGAATCACCTACACCATCTTATTGGCTTTTTTCCTAAAATCTGCCTTCCTTCTGTCTGTCTTCATATCCATGAGGTTTTCCACAGCAGCTTCAACTCCAAAATATTTTTTCCTTGCCCTAAATTTCTATAATATTTATTCTCTCAGTCTCATTTCAAACCAGACAGCCTTGTATAGCTGGCTTTTTTATATACATCTATTTTTTCTGTTAGCCCCAACTACATTCTAAGTTTTAGAGCATAGGCACTGGATTTCCCACTTTTCTGTATTCACTACACTATTTACACAAAGTGATAGTAGTAGTGACAGAAGAACTGGGAGCAGAGGTGGGAGCTAACAATTATCATGGGGGCAGTTCTAAGAGCTTCTACATTTATTATCTCACTTAATTTTTATAATTACTGTATGTGATAGGTACTGTTATTACCCTAATTTACAGATTTAAAAATTGAGGCACAGAGAGGTTGGGTAATTTACCCAAGAACACATGGCTAGTCAATGAAGGTCTGGGTTACATAAATTGAGATGAATGAATTCAAGAACATTTGACAGAAAAAGGAGAGGGGGGAAAAGGCATTTATCTTTTGGTTACTATCATCAATCCTACCTACAAATAAAAAACCCCGAAAGTACTGAGTGACAGTTATGGCATAATGGTATAAAGAGAGGGAAAATTAAAAGATATAACATTCTTCTGAATTCTATGTTCTGGCCACAATTCATTTTATAGTTCACTTTACTTTTGTTATAGGTATCATAAATGAGTAAATAGCATACTAACATCACATTTAAAGAATTTTAGAATTTGGCATTTTAAAACACAGCTTTGGTTCTATGTCAGCTAATTACTATTTAATTTTCTTAAATTCATTTACAATTCAGAAATCAGAGGAATTAAACAGTTGTTTTGCTATATAAAATAGCAGTGGATATATGCAACTGCAAAATAAACAATACTCTTTTCCAACACAGTAACTTTAGGGAAGAGGAGCTAGAGGACGAAAAGAGAAACCAAGGACAGATGAATTCCAAATTTGCAATCTTCTGAAAAATCTGCTTATAGTCAAAAGTATCCTAATTATAGGGAGGGTTATTTAACTATAGCCTAGAGAAATGTATAGAAACTAAGAAAATAACTTTTTTTTTCTCCCTGAGAGGAACTGCAGCAGCTAATAAATACAGGTGGAGTCTCAAGATCTCTATAGGAATTCAGATCATCTGATAGGGTTATATCAAATTCAGAGTTACAGACCTTTATCGTTATAGATGTATATAGCTTTAAAACTTGAAGGGATAATATTCAACAACAATTCCAAGTAATTCCTCCCATTTTTCAACATCATTCATACAAATTTAAATGTCTCATATTTGAGCTAATTTCCATGAAGGAAAGATTTTGGCCTTCATCTAAATGACACTTCATTATTAGTTCACAAGATCTTTCCCAAGTAACATTTAAAAAATAATGACCTGTCCTCAAATAGGTAAAAAATTTCCAAATCTTATATATTTCTAACATAAAATGAAATATTTTAGGGCTAGATTTTTCCTTGATAATATATTTTTTAAAGGATATAAAGATAACAGAATGTGGGATTTTGGAGTCAGAAAAACCTAGGTTCAAATTCTAGATAGGGTGTGTTGGGCAAGTAATTTATTAATAAACATCAGTTCATCATCTATAAAATAGATATAATAATACTAATTTTGTAAAGATATTCTGAGAGCTGGAAATATTTAATGTAAAGTGCCTACTACTTATTATATATTGCAGATAATAAATGCTATTAATAACAATGTAAGTATTTGCAGAATCATGCTCCCAAATATCTTCAAATTTTGCTAGATGTTTGCCCTTTTTAAAAAAGATAAAATATCAAACACTAAAGTAAATACAGATAATATAACAACATCCATTTATCAACTACTCAGGGAGAAAAAGAGGTTAAGATTTAGCCTTCTTTGCTTCAGAAAAAAAAATTTTTTTAAAAGTTAGTATTAGAGAAAAAAGTTACCAAGTGAATGCAATCAAACATTACTATAACTTAAATGAAGAATTCACAAACCAATGCAAGGTAGAAACTGCAACTTCTAAACCAGTTTGTCCTGTAAATGAATTTCAAAATCCATAATGTTAACAGGCTTCTCCACATTTTGCTATATAATATGGACATAGTGCTATTAGAGGATTAATTCCTTTTATCAAACTGTCACCTTGAAGCTGTCTCCCTGAATACAGAATAGCTCCTTTTATTGTGTTTCACTTTATCGTGTTTCGGAGATATTGAAGATACTTTTTACAAACTGAAGGTCTGTGTCAAGTCTAAATTCTAAAAATATTTGATTTACAAAACAGGAAGAACAGAGAGAAGGGACAGAGGAGCAAAAAACCAAATTGAATCAAACAAATAAGACAAAAAATAAATGGCAAAATGACAGACCTAAATATAACTTAATCATTACATTAAATGTAAATGAACTAAACACTCTGATGAAAAGGCAGAGATTGTTAGACTACACATAAAAGAACCATTTATGGGGCGCCTGGGTGGCTCAGTGGGTTAAAGCCTCTGCCTTTGGCTCAGGTCGTGATCCCAGAGTCCTGGGATCGAGCCCCACATTAGGCTCTCTGCTTAGCAGGAAACCTGCTTCCTCCTCTCTCTCTCTCTGCCTGCCTCTCTGCCTACTTGTGATCTCCGTCAATAAATAAATAAAATCTTAAAAAAAAAAAAAAAGAACCATTTATATCTAAACATAAAAACACAAAAAGACTGAAAGTAAAAACCTGTAGGAAGAAAAATAGAAACCATACAAACAATAAACAAAAAATAAACAAGAAACATAAGAAAACTGTAACAGCTTTACCAACTTAAACAAAATAAATATTAAGACAAGAAATATTATGAAACAAAAAAGGACCCTTTGTAAAGGCAAAAGGGTCAGTATATCAAGAACAATTATGCACCTAATAACAAAACTAAAAAAAAGAGATAAATTCATAGTCATGCTTGAAGATTCAAACACACTTTCATTCAGTAATAGACAGAACTAGACTAAAAGAATCAGTAAAGATGAAGAAGATTGGAATGACTGTACAGGCAGTCCTTGCTTTGAGTTACAACATAAGAGAACTCTGTCCCTGCTTTGCATTGTTCTGATATGCAGGATTTTGGTTAACATAGTTCCATGTGGAGTAAGGACTGTCTATATAAGTTTTTGCATAGTTTTTGAAGTATGTTAACACCCCACATATTAAAATAAGAATCAATAAGGATGGAAAGTCAGGGGAGGGAGGGTGGGACACTGAAACCAAACACAAAAAAATAAACCAGCTATATTTCAAATGAATAACATAAAACACTTAAGGGGAGAATTACTCTAATTCATGACTATAGTACTTGACCATATACCCTTAATCTTGGGTAGAGTAGGTGAGAACTGAGAATAAATCCTGAATTTTTTTCATAAGTATGTTTTCTCTACTTATATAGACAAAGCAATTCTGGAACTATCTGAGAGGTATTATGGGATTAAGCAAATGAGTAAACTGGTGATGCTACTGGGAGTCAGGGTTCAAGGGACAAAAATATGAAAGGAGCAAGAAACAACCCTATAAGAATGAACTGTAATTGGAAATATTGGGTCAATTCATGATTTCTAAAATATGTATGTGTCATATATATCATATACCTGTAAGTGTCTACACATGTATGTATTTGCTAACTGTCCAGTAACAGGGCCTATGATTATATATGAGTAGAAATAAATACACCCAACACCCAGACCTTGATTTTTAGTTTTATTTTCTATCAAAAGGAACTAAGGCTTTTTGGAAAAAAATAGCTGATTCTAGGAGTGTGACAGATAAGATACAAAATGATCCTAGAACAGCTGTTATACCACAAAGTGGTAAAGACCTTTAAAAAAAAAAAAATCAAAAAAAGAGAAAAAAGACAAGTTTATGTCAGATGCAGCATTAAGGAGCCAGTTTGAAGAAGCTCTTAGAGGCCAAATTTAGGAAAACTTAGGCATCAAAATAGTTAAGGAGAGTAAAGGAAAAAAAAAGAAAGGAATCCATGCATCCATGCTGTTAACAAATAATTGGGAAATAAGGGAAGACTCCTGGTAATAGAATAGAACGTCAGCTTCTGTGGTTTTCTGTCTTCGTGTTAACATCTGAAAAATTTTTAAATAATGTATTTTTGAAAACCAGTAAAACAAAATACTTAAAAGGAACTACTGACAAAACACAGACTTTAGAACAGTTTGACTCAGTGAAGAACTGACCTTAATTAGAATCTCCTATCTCTAATTAGGACAGGCTATCCTAAATATACTGCTTTGGAGTAGAATTCTCAAACAATAAAATTTCATAGGCTTTGCCTTTACCAAATACAATCTTAGTTTGTTTAATATGTAACTGGTTGATAAAATAAACCAAAAAAAAAAGAAAATGTATCTATTACATCAATGTCTTTTAACATAAAGAGGTATATGACAAATCCCATCTAGAATTTGGTGCCAGAATTTCTTTTCCCCTGGAGAATATGTACAGTATACCAGAAAATAAGAGCTAAGTAACCCATCAAGTTTCCTTTGCTGCCAGAAAATTGATCTTTTCTTCTCTATATGGTTATTTTTTATGTAATTTATCTTCTATTGAACTGTACATGGGCATATATTTTCTCTGCAAAATACTCAAATCTTTTAAGATGGAATATAATTTATGAGATAAACTGTAAATCTAAAAATAATCTAAAAATGTGATTATAGCACAAATGTGAAATAATTTAGTCTTCTAATAGCAGTGCTATGAATACAGCAACTGAGTTCATCTATGGTTAAAAAAATCAGTTTTAGTTCATGCAAAAAAATCCAGAATGACTTTTTAAAAAAAATTTAACAAACTGTTAAAACCAATTTTTACAAGGAAATTTCTGTTATTGCTGCCAAGATTGTAACTAGGAAACTCAAAACTGTATTTTAGATAATCAGAAAATAACTTCCCTTTACATGTGAGACCCTTCTAAAGTAATAAAATTCAAATTCCAGGGGGCACCTGGGTGGGTCCATCAGTTAAGTGTCTACTTTCAGCTTGGGTCATGATCTCAGGGTTCTGGGATCAAGTCCTGCATCAGGATCCCAGCTCAGCAGGGAGTCTGCTTCTCCCTCTCCCTCTGCCAACTTGTGCTTTCTCTCAAATAAATAAAATCTTAAAAAAAAATTTCCAGTTCTCACAACCAAATACGCAAAGAAAAATATACTTTTGTTTAAAGATCTGTTTTCTTCTTGATAAATACTATGATTATATTAAGGCATAATAATAGAGACTACTGGGGCTCCTGGGTGGCCTGGTCAGATGAGCATGTCATTCTTGATTTCGGCTCAGGTTATGACCTCAGGGTTGTGGAATCAAGCCCTGCACTGCACTCCTCACTCAGCAGAGTCTGCCTGTCCCTCTCCCTCTGTTCCTATCCACCCTGTAGCTTGTGCAATGGTTCTCAAAGTAATAAATAAATAAAAATCTTAAAAAAAAAAAAAGAGGCGACCCTATCGAAGGCTTGGTATGCAGCAGGCACGGAGGAGTTATGTACCTATCTCTGATCACAATTATCAACAAGGCAGCAAGCATCCTTGCCTATTCTAGAGAGGCACAACTTGTCTAAAGACATACAGAAGTAAGAGCACATGACTAGGATATGAACACAGCACTTTCTAACTCAAATGCCAGTATTATTTCCACTTCATTATTTCCATAACTTCAGTATTTTCTTGGATACTTCTGATTTGATTCCTCATTGGCAAAATGCATTTTAAAGCCTTACAACAGGTAAGTTTGATAAAAATCTTCAGGCAGACTCTAAGTATGAAACTATACTAAAATAAAGTTAAAAAAAAAAAAGTCCTCAAACACAGTCATTACTCCAAATTAAAAAGCTTAAGAAAGAAAAAGAAATCCTCACAGAGAACTATGGTTGTCTGGGGATAATGAGTTTGATGTTTTATTTTATGGATTTGGGAAAAAATTACTACATTTCCATTATTTTTACCAATTCAAGGACAAGTTCTACATGACTAAGAAATAAGCATTTCTAAGAATGTTAACCTAAAACTATTACCAATGCTAAATGACACATATGCTGTTATAATAACTGGAACATGTAGGTCTCTTTTCACCTAGAGAAATGTGAATATGTATGTCTAAATGCTAAAAACCCAGGAAACTTTTCTCATGACAGCATGCTAATTCAAAATAAATTTATCCACATACATATGGTCCACAGAAATTTTTTAGCTTTAAATGTTTATGTTCTTGGGGGCCTAGGTGGCTCAGTGGGTTGAACGTCAGGTCACGATCTCATGGGTCATGGAATTGAACCCCAAGACTGAGCTCTGTACTCTGCTGGGAGTCTGCCTGAAGATTCTCTCCCTCTGTCCCTCCTCTCAGCACATGCTCTCCCTTCTCTAAAATATAAATAAATCTTTATTTATTTATTTATTTATTTTAAAGATTTTATTTATTTATTTGACAGAGAGAGAGAGATCACAAGTAGATAGAGCAGCCGGTGGAGAGAGGGGGAAACAGGCTCCCTGCTGAACAGAGCCTGATGCGGGGCTTGATCTCAGGACCTGAGATCATGACCTGAGCCGAAGGCAGAGGCTTAACCCACTAAGCCACCCAGGCAGCCCATAAATAAATCTATAAAAAAATGTTTATGTTCTCTTAAAAATTTGATCATTCAATAATTATCTTCTATTTGCCTCAAACCTTTTCGTATCACTAAATGAAGTAATCATGGTAACAAATATCTCAAGAGTCTTAAACCTTTAAGTTTCCAAAATTGAAATAATAAGCATTTTTTTTTTGTCCTCCCTTTGAAAAGAGGGCACTTATTTCTTCTTCCACTTTCCTTACAGTGTCACTTTTTTTCTGCTTTAGAGTTTACAATATATCACACAAGATCAGAGTACATTCAGGAGCAGGAAAAATTACTTAAATATAAATGCTTAGATTATAATAACATGTCCTTTTTAGTTTAAATAATACAAATTTGGACTCTATCTGACCTGAGAGTTCTACTTTTTATATTAAGAAAAACATTTAGAAGAAAAACAATGTAAATAAGATTTTTTTTTAAGGTGTGGTAAGTCAACCCGTTCTTTTATTTGTTTATTTTTTAAAAGACTTTACTGATTTATTTGACAGAGAAAGAGAGCACAGGGGGAGTGGCAGGCAGAGGGAGAGGGAGAAGCAGGCTCCCCACGGAGCAGGGAGCCCAGTGTGGGGCTTGATTCCAGGACCCTGGGATCATGACCTGAGCTAAAGGCAGATGCCCAACTGACTGAGCCACCCAGGCGCTTCTATAAGTAAGATTTTAATGAGAAGAATATGAAAAGAATGTTTAGAATTCAATTCGAAGACAAAAAGGGCAGAGATGAGTAGAAAACAGTAATTTATTCTTTCCTTCATAAGCAATTTTAAGTAATCCTTAAATTGTGTGAAAATAACAAAGCACCACAATACTAGGTAACTTTACATGGCTGGGTTTATAAGGATAGTGACTGGAAAACTTAGATAGTCTGCTTCCTCCCAAGATTAAGCTGTCACCTGGAAGGTGATGGCAATATAACCCAAGTTTACAAAAGGAACTTAGGAACAGACTATTGTCCCTGCTTTCCCCTTCAACTTTGAGAAATGTGAGAGACTTAAGAACTACTGTCCATGCTTTCTGTATCAAATCCCTAGAAATAGTGGTCTTTACTTACTAATCTTTTGACCAGTGATACAGTAACAAAAATCAAACAAGATAAAAGTTTATAGTGAAAAGTCTGACTCTCACCTTCACCCCCCGTCCATCATCAATCCAGTTCCCTCTCTTATACCCTGTAAGAATTTTTACTGGTTTCTCATGTGTTCTTTCAGAGATTCATCACACAGTTCCTCATTAAAACAAAGTAAGATACAAACACACACTGTAATGCTTTTCTTTGTACCAGCTATCTCAATCCAACACGACCTAAATAATGCCTGACTACACTTGCTCAGTGCCTTCATGAGCTCTTCGGCTCAAGGCTGATAGCAAAGCTTTAAGCAAGCAGTATCTCAGATAAAGCAAAAGAATGGTGAACAAAAGAGACAACAATAGCTATAGTTAAATAGCCACAACCAACAGACATATAATCAATCTATAACTTCACCAGCAACATTAAAGCAAAAGAACTAGTTTTTAAAAATCCCTAGCACTCTCAAATGAATAAATAAAATCTAAAAAAAAAAAAAAAAAAAAAAAAAGAGTGGAGGGGGTCACCTGGGTGGTTCAGATGGTTAAGTGTCTGCCTTCAGCTCAGCTCATGATCTCTGGGTCCTGGGATCGAGTCCCATGTCAGGCTTCCACCTTAGCAAGGAGTCTGTTTCTCCTCCCTCTGCCTCTCCCCCTGCTTGTGCTCTCTCTCTCTCTCCCAAATGAATAAAATCTTTAAAAATTAAATAGAAATAAATAAAAATTCCTAGCACATTACCTCTTTATTACACATCATCTACATCATAGTAAACAAATGTATGCTGAATAAATGAATAATAAATCTCCTTCAAGGCTATCTTTGAAGGTTTGGGAAAGGGTAGATGACTAGGTAGATACAGGAGAGTTAAGAAATTTTGTCCAAAATTGCCCTTTCAATGTTTAAAAGTTGCTATGACTATTTTGGAAAAGATAATGCAATGGTATGATTGTGAGTCTACAAGAAATGTGAATCTACAAGAAAATTAACTGAAAGAAAAAAAGAAAGATCTGGTCAAAATTTCCTTAGACACAGATCACTTGAAAAATGTCCTTCCTAATGTTAATATGACAAACCCTAATTATAATTAGATATTTAATACTCATGCTTACATACCATATTAGCTTCAGCCAATTCAAATTCAGACTTGTGTAGAGCTGTGTTTTTACTATATATGTTATTTTACTGTATACTACAGTCCCATTTACAAAATCTACAGCATATTTAATCTTTCTTTGCTAAAAGAATTCCTTTTCAGTCTTTCTGACCCGAGGATGTACAATACTGAATCACTACAAGACAAAACAAAAAAATCTTTAGCACACTATTAGTATGCTTAAAATTAACCTATTAGCAAGGACACAAATATATTAGGTACAACATATAGCTGTGTACCCAGGCACTTGTTTTTATTATGGGCTGGAAATAAAAATAGAAGTGATAAGAACCAAATAAGTGGTACAAGCAAGAGTCATAGAAATGTAGCACAAGGACAGTATACTTGAAATAATCAGGAGACGCATTAGAGAGGCAGCTACTGAAGTGGCTCAAGGAAGTCTGGTTTCAAGAAGCACAAAATGGGGTAGGGCCTTCAGCCTGGAAAACAGTGGGGAGTCAAGACAAGAAGCTTAGTATGGTAAAATATCTAAGGCAGGGAATAGTGAACTCTGCTCCATGGGCCACATCCAGCCCACTGCTTGTTCTTGCATAGCCTATAAACTACCAAAGATTTTTACATTTTTAAAATGATTGAAAAAAATTAAAAGAATATTTTATGACACATAAAAATTATGAAATTCCTATGTACAGTTTTATGGGTACACAGCTATACCATGTACTGTCTATGACTGCTTTTATACTATATGGCTGAGCAACAGAGACCGTGTGGATCATAAAGCCTAAAATATTTACTATCTCTGATCCTTGAGAGAGAAAGTTTGCCAACATCTTCCTTTCGGAAAGCTCATGTGGCTGAGGCACTATGAGTGAGGGATCGAGCGGACCAAGAATCCAGGGGCAAGAGTTGCATGCAGGCCACAGCAAGGATTTGGGTCTATATTTTAGTAACAGGGAAGCCATGGAAGTAAACAGGAAAGTGACAAGAAGGTTTGCATTTTAAAAAGTTAGTTCTGGTGATTATATTGTTAACCAGTATTAGAAAAGTAAGAAGGTTAGCGCAGCAAGTAGTTTAAGCAAGATAATGAACACAGTTTAGACTACAGGGCAGGCAAAGTAAAATAAGGAGGCTAGGCAAGATTATTTCTGAGATCCCTTTCAGCTCTAAAATTTTAAGAATCACAGAGGTTTCTAAATATTTCTAATTGGTATTTCCAATTATCACATACAAGTCTCAAAAATATTATACTATAAACAGCTCTCCAATGGTTAGTAAATTAGAAATATGCCAAAAGAGCATAAAGCATCTAACAAGTTTGGAAATTACTGAGGAACAAACGATCCTCTCCACTAGAATGCTTTCTAAAATATGGTTTATATTTTATACTTGTTCTGGAAAGGGCAAGTTTTATAAAATTTATGATTAAAGATTTATAGATCATATGTAATAAATAAACACAAACATGCTTAAATATATTTTCACTGCACTTTTCCCCCATAATGCAGCAATGAGGAAACAAAGAACATACCTGCTACATTCTAACAATGTAACTTTAAGGCGGCCTTCAGTAAGTGCCCATTGTTGTATATGGATTTGCTCTTCTTCATCTTCTTCAAATCCTGGCGAAGTTTGGAATGGAAAAAACGGCTTAAACCTGAGGAAAGTAAAGATAAGTCTAAATTTTTGGACAATGAACACCACAGTTTAAAGAGTAGTAGTAACAAAACCTACCTGAAACATAAAACAAAAACCTAATACTGCATGAGCTTTAAAAATCCAAAGCCTATCATACCTGCTCCCCTACAACTGGCAGTGGATGGCATCTCCTCTACGGCACCCAGCCTTCCTATGGTTTTTTTTTAGTTGTTGTTGTTGTTTTGTTTTCTTTCTTTTCTTTTTTTTTTTTTTGGCATCCCTTCACTGACAAGGCACGACACTTATAAAAAACAAAAAGAAAATCAAAAGACCACCATTAGGCCCTGAAACTTGGGTGGGACAGAACAGTGATTCTTTCTGGTTCAGAAGGAAAGAGTGTTTGTACAGTGTAAGATCAAAATTCAGAATACCGTGTTCCTGGAAACAATATAATTCACAGTAATTTGTACATGATAATGATTAATAACAACTAATGGTGGCAAAGGTATTCGTCAGAATTGTCTACTACTTGCCAGGCAGTGTGCTAAGAGCTTCCCAAGCTTTCTCTCATGTAATGCTCACAAACCGGGGAGGATGACAGAATTAGCTTCCCTTTCCAGACGAGAATAGTGAGTTCCCTAAGTTAAAGGATTTGTTCAATGTTACACAGTGGGTGGCAAAACCAAAATTCAAGCTAGTCTGACTCCATCAAAGCCTAAACACTTCAGTTACCTATGAATAATTCAGGCCTATATGTGCTGCTTCTTTAATACTCTGGGTTTCATGGAGACACTTCTGTTGAGTTATGAACTATAGGCTTTAAAAACTTTAATTTGAAATATAATCCATACTCCTTCATTAGAGCAAAGGACAAGGAAAACGAAGAGAAAATTGGGCTCAGGGGTGGGGAGCCTACAATTTTCAATTTACCTTACACACGGTCACCAGACACGGCAGCTTCAATGGCTTCTCACCAACCACACAGAGTAAGAGACCATCAAAGTTTTTGGTTTCATATTCAAGGTCCACCAGGATTAATCTTTCTAATGGCATTTTTCCGTATGAAACCTTCTGGGGCGCCTGGGTGGCTCAGTAGGTTAAGCCTCTGCCTTAGGCTCGGGTCATGGTCTCAGGGTCCTGGGATCAAGCCCTGCATGGGTCTCTCTCTCAACAGGGAGCCTGCTTCCCCTGCCCCTCTCCCTGCCTGCTTCTCTTCCTACTTGTGATCTCTTTCTCAAATAAATAAATAAAATCTTAAAAAGAAAAAAAAAAAAAACCTTCCTATCTAGAAAGTATAGTCACCTCATGTACCCTGAAGATATTAGGCACATTCCTGCTTTCAGGCCTTTTGAACTAACTGAATGTTTTCCCTACTTCTCAAAGCCTAGCCAAATCCTAAATGCTTTCTATAATCGGCTTTAGGTCAGAGCACACACTGCTTTCACTCTTCTTTATTTTGTAGTCATTTAAATTGCTGTGCATTTATGCCTTGAAATCTCAAATGTGACTTACACTGTTTGTAACCCTCATGCACACAATCAGGACTCAAGTATGTGTTGAGCTGATTTATAAAAATCCAACACTAAAAATGAAATAAACATTTAGAATATATTACTAGCTTACTATAGTTTATACTGAAAGACATTGATAGCGGGGAGAAATACTGTTTACAGTTTCCTAATCAACAGGATCAAAGGAAAAACTTTAGGGAAAGATAAGTAGGTATATAAACAAATGTTCAGTGCTTTTATCCTGCCTCTGAATTAGCGGGAAGGCAGAAAGTCCTTCTCAATTCCTGAATTTGCATTTGAAGTAATTTGATTCAACCTGGCACCGAATTTTTAAAAGGAAAAAAATTAGGAACTAAATCCATTATTACTACATTATTGTAATTGAGTGCTTGTAACACACACGTCTTATGGCTCCTACAGAACACATCAATGTCACTCATAAAACATTACAAAGATCACTATACTATATACAACCAACTTTGAATATAACAATCCTGCTAAATCATAGCTGCTCTATGAATCAACTTTTCTTGTTATATATAAACTTAAAATTCAATAAAAACATTTCCCACAGGTGTGTGACTTCAAGGTTCCATGGAATTAAGTCTAACTTGATTTATTAATGCCTCTAGCAGCGTTTGCTAAAAGTGTTTATGCACAAAAGTACACTAAAATCACAAAACTAAATTCCATTTAATAATAACACACTAAGATAAAGCTATTTGTTCACCAAGCTACTAAATAAAATCCACATATTCACATTCTCTAAGGATACTTTGCTTTTCAAAACTTTTAAGTCCAAGGCTTTAAGATCCCCAAACCATAGAGCAATCTAAACAATAAGGCAGGCTACCCCTTCCTTTTACCTCCCTATCCTACCACATTATCCTTCCTCAGAATTTATGAACCTTTCCTCCTGTTAACCTATTAACTTAAAAATGTCACTGTTTTCTCATTCAAGTTCCCTGAACAAGCTACTTGTACTTCCTCCTGCAGAAGCCTTAGAAATCCAACCCAGAAAGATCAACTTCTGAAATGAGAGAGCTCCACAGACCCCCTCTTCAATAAAACTGGTGGAAATTATTAAAATAAAAACAAAACCAGAAAGAAAACACATAACGCTTCTGAAATGTCCCTAAGGGTAAACAGCAAAGGAAGGAACTTTAATTCAAGAAACTCTACAAAAATTTGTAAGAATTTGGTGCCTACACCAAGATCGCTCCCTCCAACGAGCTCAGCAAGGAAGAGATTCTCTGTAAACTGCTGCAGCCAGTGAGCGGTCTCACCCCCAGCTCCCAGCCGAAGGGAGTCACAGTGCCTTCCTAAGAACTCCTAAGAGCAAGTTCAGCAGTGTTTCTCATTTGGCCTTCTGCTACATAGTACTGAGGCTGAATTCCAGGCAGGTCTAGTCAAGGGATGGGAGCTCCCTTCCTTGACGCTGCCCCCATCTGTGGAAAGGAGGTTTCACCTTGGGCACAGCGCCCTGATCATTTTGCTCTGGCTCATGATGCAATGGGTCTATGTCAAGAGAGGCAAGCCTAAAGTACCTCAGGCTGCTGCACTCCCCACCTCACACCTGTTTCTAGAGTGGGGGTGTCACAGAGAAGCTTGCCACTGTTCCCACCCCCATCTCCAGAGCCCTGGCTCAAAATATTTGCTAAGGGGGCTGGAAACGGAAAGGCACACTGTAAAACATAAAAAAGCTCCTGATCTCTTTCCGAAGGAACTAAACCTAAACCTAAGTGTGCTCTTAAGAACAATGGAGGTTATGATGTCAGGCAACTGGAGGAGATTCATGGATTTAATGAAGATATAGCCTATAATAAAGGCTGCCTAGTTTACAGGAAATAAGACAGCTGGGCGATGTCTCCAGGGATCAGAACAAGTTTCAAATTCAGACCTCAGAAATTATTCCTTCAAAGAAGCCATAATTTGACTGGATTAGATGGCAGAACAATATATGCCCTAGGGTACTGGTGAAAACAATAGGCACAATGGGGGTGTAGGGTAGACTTCACTAAAATAACCCAGGCAAGCACTAAAAAACAAATAAATAATAAAGCCTGAGGGGGAACCAGTGCTCAAAGTTGCTATAATATTATCTAAAATATTTAATTTCTAACAAAAATTGTGAAAAATGCAAAGAATCAGGAAAGCAGGTTTCTTTCTGACCCATAAAGCAGAAAACAGGCAAAACAAACTGCCAGTGAAAATGACCAGGTGTTGGATTTAACAGAAAAAGATTCAAAATAGCCATCACAAATTATGTTCACAAAAAATTTTAATACCATGATTAAAGAGGTAAAGGGAGGTGTTATGCCAATGTCATATCAAATAGAGAATATCAATAAAAATATATGAATTATGTATATTAAAAAAAAAGAAAGTGGGAATTCCAGAGCTGAAAACTAACAACTGAAATAAATTTACCAAAAGGGCTCTCAACCATAAATATGAGCTGGCAGAAGAAAAGACCTAGTGAATTTGAAGACAGAGCAACAGAAGTTATGCAAGCCAAAGAACAAAGAGAAAGAAGTATAAAGAAAAATGAACTAACCCTTAGAGAAATGTGGGAGATCATTAAGTACACCAACACACACGTAATGGGAATGCCAAAGAGACGGAAGGAGAGGGGAGAGGAGGAGAGGGAGGGGAGCAGAACAAATAGAAAAAGAAATAGCAGAGGCTGCCAGTAAGCCCTAAAGCCACAAATTATATGATTCCATTCATATGAAAATCCAGAATAGAGAATCTATAGAGACAGAAAGTACATGAGTACTCACGGTTGGAGTGATATGAAGGTTAGGAAGAGAATAGCTGAAGGAGAGGGGGTTTCATTTTTGAGGTGAATATCTGTGAATGTACTAAAAATCATTGAATTGTAAGCTTTCAATAGGTGAATTTTATGGAATATGAATTGTACCTGAATAAAGCTGTAAAGAAAAATCCCAACCCAGTTTACCCAGAAAGAATTTCTTTTTGTAGTTTTGGTATATAAATATTTGGTTAGAATTATCTGATTAAATAAGAAAAAAAGGATAAAATAACTTATAGCCCCTTTTAAGGCTTACAAAAAACAAAGATTTATTAAACAGTTACCAGATCACATGTTGACTAAAAGCCACTTATTTGCTCACTTAATCCTTACAACCACCCCAAAACTGGGCATTCTAAGGTCTAACTAGGTCTTAGAGGTCTCACAAATACTATACACTGAAGCCAAAACTGGAACTTATATTAGTCTGCTAGGGCTGCTGAAACAGAGTATCACAAACTGTGTGGCTTAAAAAATAGAAATTTATTTTCTCATAGTTCTGGAGGTGGAAAGTCCAAGGTACCGGGTTAAGGTACCAAGAGGTATGGTTTCTGGTAAGGTCTCCTCCGCTTGCAGACAGGTACCTTCTTGCTGTGTCCTCTCATGGCTTTTACTCTCTGTACACACCCTCCCGATGTTTCTTCCTCTTCTTATAAGGACACTGGTCCCACTGAATTAAGGCTCCAACCTATGACCTCACTTGACCTTAATTACCTCATGAAAGGCCCTACCTCAAACACCATTACACTGAGGGTTAGGGCTTCAACACAGGAATTTTGGGGGACACAATTCAGTCCACAACAGAACTCCAATGTAACTCCTGAGCCTGGTCTATAGTTCCTGAGATTGGTTTGACTGCCACCCAGTTTTCTGCAGGAATAATGCACTAAACCTGGCCTGAAGGTACCCAGCAAGGACACTCATAGTCTCACATATATTATTGTTCTTGATCCATAAAGCAACATGCTGAAGCACAACTGCAAATTGTTTCTTCATGTCACACAGATAAGGAAACAAGTTCAGAAGAAAAGAGACTGCTGGAGACTGCATCCTTTATTACAAAGTTGCATGAAAATAAATGCCAGCAAAATGAGGGCATAAAGCAAGAAAGAAGAAAATTATCCAGAAAACAGTGTATCCAAGTCCAGAAAGCAAGGACATCCTACACTCCGAAGACAGGTATGTGCCAAGCCATGAGATTAGTCTGGTCTGGAACAGCTGAAGAAGGCGCTAAGAAGATCTCTAGGAAATAAGGGGAATGGACAAGAGAGGCAGAAGGAATGAGAGGGGAGGTTAATTTTTCATTTAAATCTTGAAAATTTGGCTAAGGCAATTAGGTAAAAAATAAAGAATCCAAACTTAGTTTTAGGGACATACTGCTTTGAATGGCACAAAGACTTTTAAATTAGAATATAGACAAGGAAACATAAACCTGCATATTAGGTAGCTCTGCAATAAAGAAAAATTATACAGAGTAACAATGTAAACACACAGACTAGTCAAGGAAGACAACTCTGAACAGAACATAAATGTCATCAGTTACATAGAAATAAGCATGTAGTTCAATTTATGTATTGAAAACAATGATATAACTAGCTTAAGAGGGGTGCCTGGGTGGCTCAGTCAGTTAAATGTCTGTCTTCAGCCCAGGTCATGATTCTAGGTCCCGGGATTGAGCCCTGCATCGGGCTCAACAAGGAGCCTGTTTCTCCCTCTCCCTGATGCTTCCCCTACCTGTATTCTCTCTTGTCAAATAAATAAATAAATAAATAAAATTCATTAAAAAACAAACAAACAAACAAACCTGGATTAGGAGAAGGTAGAGGGAAGGTAAGAGAGGGTTTCACCTAGCTAAATCCCTACCTACCTCGGAAAGTTAATCAACAGACAATGTCTGAAATTGTTAAATCAAGAACCGCAATACAACACTGTTGAGCAACAAACCATAATTAATTAGCAAAGCTAACTTTACCAAGTCCTTACTGTATAAAAAGCATGACATTTATTAATTATTATAAGTCTATGAGATGAATACCATAATTCCCATGTTGTAGATGAGGAAATGGAGATGCAGAAGTTAAGCAGCTTGCTCAAGGTTATACAGTTAGTAAGCAGTGTAGCTTAAGTAAGAATCTAAGCAGTCAAGCTCCCAAATCTGTGTTCTTAATCAGAGCCTCTTAAAAGCTGTTAAAAACAGAAACAGTGGGGTGCCTAGGTGGCTCAGGTCGTGATCCCCCGGTCCTAGGATGGAGCCCCCACATTGGGCTCTCTGCTCAGCGGGGAACCTGCTTCCCTTTTTCTCTCTCTCTCTGCCTGCCTCTCTGCCTAATTATGATCTCTGTCTGTCAAATAAATAAATAAAATCTTAAAAAAAAAACAGAAACAGTTACAAATGGTTGCTTCTGAAGAGTATGACTTAAGTGGGGAAAGTAGAGGGTTTAGGGAAGTGACTGCTGACTTTCAGTTTAAGTCCTTTTTTATTTGATTTTTTTATTTGATTTTTAAATTATGTACATTAACTAAAATGAAAAAAAAAATACCAAGTGCTGGAGAAGATGTGAAACTGCTAGTGTAGACTATCAGAACTACTCTGAAAACTCTGTGATAATATTTGCTAAACCTGAAAAGATACATAACCTGTGACCCAGCAAACCTACTCCTAGATATAGCCAGTAGAAATGCCCACAAATGTATAACAATAATCACAACAGCACTATCCAACGGTTCCTCAAAACCAGAAGGGATAAACCAAGGGATAAACTAAGGTACACAGTGGAATACTCCACAGCAAATACAACAAACTACCACCATACACAATGACATGGATTTATTTCACAAATATACTGCTGCACTACGTAAAGAATCTAGAAAAACAATGAGTGCATACAGTATGGCTCAATTTATATAAAGTTCAAAAACAGAAAAATAAAACCAACCCTAAAGCAATGGTGGTAGATGTAAAGATAGTACTTACTTTTAAGCACAACAGGGAGGGTAGTGACTGGTAATAATTCTATTTGCTTGTTCTGAATGCTCTTCTGTTCACTTTGTATCTTCTGTTCACTTTGTAAAAATGCACTGAACTGAATTTTATAATTAGTGCACATTTTAAGGGGTTAGTTGTATTTCTATAGAAGTTTAAAAGAAATACCATGTTTAATTTAAAAATGTACATTACTTTGGTAACATTTTAAAAATATGCAGTATTTAAATTTTACACCTACAAGAGAAGCCAAGCCTTCTTCTGTGGATCTGAATCTTTTTTAATGTCTAAAACACTTTTTTTCTCTAAGATGTTTTTTCAAGAATGCTCTAGAAGCACCCTGAACGCCAGCTGGTGACATCTCCATCACATGGCAGCAGTAAAACTGTTTGCAAACACTGTGATCTTTAGAGAAAGAGGGTTTACTACAAACCCAATATAAAAATAGTCTGAGGTCTAAATCTACTCTTGACTTCAGCATGGGCTTGTGTGTCTTTGCCAAAATAATAAATCTGCTCGTTTTCAGCTCAATAAAAGGAAAAATTTACTAACAATTAGAGCAAGTAAAAAAAAAAAAAAAAAAAAAAGGCACAGCTATTTCACTGCACTGCATACTTTCTATCTCTAGAAATACTCAGACCGAAGCTGGACAAGACCTTGTCAAGGAGGGTGTTATGAAAACAACACAAAAGTCAGAATCACAGAATCCCAACTCTTAGAGATTTGTTTCAAAATAATCAGGGGAGGGGAGTGTGGGGACATAGAGATGGTCAAAAGTGGCCATAAATTAATGACTGCTATGGATTACGGGGGTTTACGGAACTATTCCCTTAATTTCTGAGTAATTTTGAAATTTTCCATAATGGAAGAATTAAAAGGGCTTTTTTCCTGCACATTAAAACAACTTCAGTTCTCTCCTCCTGTCTTCCTTCTCTTCTATACTTTTAAAAATTTTTTTTTTTTTTTTTTTTTTTAGCAACGTCATTTGCTCTCACTGGTTCTCCAAGTTCTACGTATTGATGCCTAAAAGTAAATTAGACACCTTTTCTTCAAACTTGCTCCCTTCTAGTTTCTTACTGGCACTGTGGATTTCAGAGACACTGGGGAACCTGCAGTTACACTCTACTCTTTCCCTTCTTACAACTATCAGTTCCACCTCCATTCCCCGCTATGGTATTGCTAAGATGTCTCTTCCACTGTTGGTTCGTGTTGCCCCCCTGGCCTGCCTCAGATTTTCACTGGTTACTTAGAAGATTGTGATTTCCCAAATTAGGTTTCTTCTTCTTAAAAAGAGTATTTTTAAAATCCCAAACAAAAGCCTGCTGGTTTTTTTTTTTTTTTAATAAAAAACTACCTCATAGGACTATTATAAGACTTAAAGAATTCACACATGTGAAACACCTAGTGGAGTTTCTGTCGTGTAACAGACACACAAATTCTGGTTTTCTTCCAAGTCTTATCAAACTGGCTTCCCCTTTGCCTCACTGGATCCCTAAAGATAAACATACAATGTCCTGATTCCAGTTCCTTTGCTATTTCTCCCACCAACACTATACTTCTATCCCATCCCCCTGTGTCCAAAGATAAACAAACTACCCTTTAGCTGGTCAGCTCCAATGTCATCTCATCTCTTTCCACAAATGTGCTTACTTGAGAATAGAGAGACCAAAGTCAGGCATTCAGACTAGAGTCTTACTTCATGCTCAGGTATACAAACAACACTACATCCTGCCTGAGGAAGAGAGCAGAGCAATCAGCTCTCAAGAGGCAATTGGGAACTCTGTGTGGTTTTTACCTTTCAGTCCAACAGTCTTGTCTCTCTCAAATTAGGAACTAAATAATCTAAATGTGCTCCAAATTCTCCTAAACGAAATACCTAAACTAGATAAAGCAGGGGTGATCATTTTCAAAATGTTTCATTCATTATTATTCATAGTATTCTTTAAATAATGAATTCCCCTGCTGCATATAAGTATCATTACAAAAGCTCAATTCACTATAACTTTTCTGGCACACATTATTATACAAAGTATGGCATACCAACACAAAACTACATACAAGCTAGAGAGAAAACAAAGTATGAGTGGTTCAAAATACTCTTAATTTTCTGTATCGGTAAACCATGAAACTAAATTGCAAATTTTCAATTTTACTTAATTTGATTGATACTACATTACAAATTCATGCACCAAATTCCTCCATGTTTACCAAGGCTAATACTGCCATATTGTTTCTCCTGAGAGACTGTTTGCCTCCTAACCATTGTGATCCCATAACTAGTCCCCCCATGGTAAGCTTCTTCCACCATTCAAATTCTACTTCAAAGTCACCTCTTCTTTATAAACTGTCCCCTCCACCTGGTATCGCTTCCTCACCTGTGTTCTAAAAGCCCTATGTGCTAATCACCCTGTTCATCTATTTCTCTCTAGCTCTCCCTCATGCCAACCCTTCCTCCCAACTAAACTGTTAGCTGCCGGAAGAAAAGAAACATACATGACAGCTATTGGAGAATAGTGGATAAGAGCAGACTCTAGAGCTTGAACAGTTTGGCTTGGAATCCTTTCTGCCTTGTCTTAGCAACATAACCATAGGCATACTCTGACTTTAAGCCTCAGTTTCCTCATAGGAAAAACTACAACCAGCTGGCAGAGCTGTTATAAAAATTACATTAAAGAATAAAAAGCAATCAGCATCCCTTACTCCTCAGCTTCTTTTTGACAAGGCGGTTTAAGGCACTGTTGAGCACACAAGTTTTAGAGTCAGTGCTGGGTTTTGAATTTTGTTTCTTACATCTGCTAGCTTTATGACCTTGGGCAAGCTACTTCAACTTTGAGAGCCTCAGTTTCTTCATCTGTAAAAGTAAGATAATAATTACTACCTATATTATAAGGTTACTGTAAGGATTAGACGAGAAGATTCACATAAAGCATTAGGCACAGGGAGGTGCTCCAGAAATATTTCCTACCAAACTTTCTATTTACCTATTTTAAGGTTGGTCTCCTAGAGACATACCACAGAAACAACTCCTTCCCTTCAAAAAACAACCATTTCAGGAGTCTGCATTCACCAAGTATGATGTTCAAGGTCATAGCTGTTGGCCTTCCTTGGAGATTAGATTCCATATGGCCATGATTTCAGTCATTACACCAGTTGATTTTTAAAAATTGTGTTTTTTCTGAGAATATCAACTTGCAAGTGCAGGGAAACTAGTAACAGCCAGCATGCCTCCCTACCTCAGGCGTTACTCTTCTGCCTCTCCATCATTAAGCTTTATAACTGAAGCATATATTAAAGCTGAATATAGTAAAAGACACTGACTTATGGAAACCTATGGAGAATTGTTCTATTTATGGAATTCCTAGATGTGTACCATGCTGACAGAGTCTATACTTGGGAAAGTGATTTTAATTCCTGTACTTGTAAGAAGAAAAAAGTACCCATGAATAATTATGAAACTAATAAGAATAAGGACAACAAACACAGTTATAAAAATTTCTTCCCAATCATCCACCTACACTCTACTTAATACGAAATATTCACTTTTATCCAAACTCCTAATTCTGCACAGAAGAATCAAGATCTAAAATGCCTCACAATTTTCTGATGTGGTTTTAGATATACACTGTATACACTGAATAAAAGAGTGGTAACAGAGGCCACAGGTCCCTCATAATAGAACTCACCTTTGAGTTCAATGGTAACTGATATCCTATGCATGGGAGAGATACAGTGTCAAATGAGATGAACCACTCAGCAACCAAAGTAATCCTCCTGAACATATATGATAAATCTCCTGTCTTTTTATGCTCATTGCAACTCACACATGAGGGTCCCTTACCATAGCCTATGATCAATAAAAGTGAAATTCTCAGCTTTCACAAAGCAGGGGGAGAAAAGGCAGAACCATTAGAACCGTCCTCAAATCCAAACTCCTACTCCTCTCTACCAGCTCCCCCAACACCATACCTTTGAATAAAAGAATACAAAAATTGCTACTTTATTGATTTCTAGCATGTCTGTGAATGATATAATACTTTCATATACATCCTTGATTCTCATGACTCATAACAATGTGTAACACCGTAAATCTTATTTACATATGAAGAAACAAAGGATGAGGAAGTTCAAGTGGCTTTCATAATCATAACTGCAACAGATCCACTCAAACCTGTGCTCCTCATAACACCAAGATGTAAATACTATAAATCAATTGAAAATAATGTATGTATGTAATGTTCATTAGAGCTGACTCAGAGAGTGATATAAGAGGGATATCTCCTTCCCATATGGTAAAAATAAATAACATTAAAGCAGCAGTTTTTTGTATTTTGCTCACAGGACCCCTACACATTTTAAAACATTAAGGAATATAAAGACTGACTGTTTATATGGTTTATACATGCATTTACCACAGTAGAAATTAAAAATAAACACTTTTAGGGGTGCCTGGGTGGCTCAGTTGGTTAAGCAACTTTCTTTCCAGGCTCAGGTCATAATCCTCTTCCTGGGATCAAGCCACATCCCACTGACAGCTTCCTGCTCAGCAGGGAGTCTACTTGTCTCTCTCCCTCTGGCACCAAGGTGCCCCCCCAAATAACATTAT
Organism: Mustela erminea; assembly: GCF_009829155.1. Classification (NCBI taxonomy): domain Eukaryota; kingdom Metazoa; phylum Chordata; class Mammalia; order Carnivora; family Mustelidae; genus Mustela; species Mustela erminea. The sequence continues at coordinate 78,881,896 of NC_045627.1, forward strand.
TTTAAACAGAAGAATACACAAGTTCACATTTCATTTGCTGTCAGGGTGATAAAATCATCACACATTATGTAAATCCTGGAAAACCCCACTGTACACTTGTGAAAGAATAAGGCTAAAAAAGGCAAATAGCACTTTTTCTGAATTATTATGAGAATGGTTTTGACATAGTAGACCCGTTCCGCAAGGGTCTTGGAGATCCAAAGTGGTCCCCAAGCCACACTCTGAAAACCACTTAAGTTAGAAGGTTAACAGCTATCATGGCAATTCTTAAACTCTAAGTTCTAACCCTCTATCTTACTTTAAGTACATTGTTTCTCAGTACTAGATTAAAAGAAAAAATATCGAAGGAATTTTATTTGTTTTATTTATATTTGTTTTATTTATTCCCTCTTAGCACTAATTCTCTTTACAGTATATAGTGCACTGGACAAAGTTTACTTATGAAGTAAACTGAGCCTCTTCTTAAGTCTTAGTGGATGCATAAAGAGAAAACATCTTAAAGCAAAAATGATCACTTCCCAACTACGGTAAAGACATAACCAATGACCTACGTAATACAGATGTCTGATCTTAAGCCAGTTAGATGTATCAAATAGACAAAACTCCATTAGAGACATGAAGGGACAGCATAAAATCTAAACAAGAGAAATCAGGAGAAAAGTTAGTTCTTTAAGGTTATATAAATGTCCAGCTTTTCCTAATTTTTTCTCTATCCAAATAAAAGTAGCACACCATATCCTGAAACATAAATGGTTTTAGTATTATCTGTATCTCTGGTTCTCTTACTAAAGTTGGAACTTACTAAATTTTTACTTACTACTGTAGTTGCACATTTGAGAGACTCTCTACATGAGACCTCTAAACAAATAAGGTAAGTGAATAATGCCACCTCATAATTACATCATTCTCTTTTCTACGAATTTTTAAAACTTTTTATTTTCATTCAGTCTTAAAAATAACAAGTTGCATGACTTGCCTAAAAATACACTAAATCAACAAATCAATAGTAATTCTAGAAGTAAAAGAGAAATTCCCAGCCATCTAATACTGTTGTTGCAGGACAAGAGGCTGAGTTACTTTCGAAAGAAACCTTAACTGCACAAAGTATCCCCAAGGCTCCAACAATTATTACCAGAAAGCCTGGCCTAATAAATGCTTGTTGACCGGCATGATTTTTGAAATAACAAGTCCAAATCCTAAGTCTATAGCACTAAAAAAAAAATCCAAACATTTTGAATAATTTACCCAGATATTTCAAATAAACAATTACTAAAAAAAAAAAAAATGGCCTATAATTTAGATTAATTGTATTCATGGGCTTTATCACAGACTAAGACTGTCAGGAATTTTCTCCTTAAATTTGATTAATTTCAACATGCTTGGACTACATAAAATCTGTGCTATCTACCACTTCAGAATTAGTAAATATAAGGACATGTGGTTTGCTACAAACGTTTAAATTCTTTCCATGTCAAACTTTAGTCCTGTTTAAAACCCAAAGTTAAAAACTTTAACTGAGAACTAATGATCTTTCCAAATATTAAAATAACATCACCTGCCCTAAATCTTACAGAATATTATACTTATGATAAGAACAAAATGAGGTTTTCAGTGCATTATAAAAATGATTATCATACATTGAAATTAGTTATGACAGATGGCTCTTACTTTAGCCACAGCAAGTTTCACAGAACTAAAAGCTTTGAATTATTTACTTGCTTGACCAAATAACTAATGTAGCAAGACTGTGTAGTCAGCAACCACGATCATCCTTAGTAATGAGTAGGGGTATAACTGAGTATATATGAAAGACTATTGTGTGGAAAGACAGTAAGCACACAACACAAATACCAGGTGCACTATTTAGTAGATGTTGATGTCTGCATGAAATAGGCTGTATTTAAGAACAGAACACAGTTATTTTTTAAAATACAGATTTCTGTAGCCAGCTACTAAATAGAAATATGTTCTCATTATTATTATTTAAGATTTTACAGCAAAAAACAATAGTTACTTATAATTGCAGATTATACAGGTACAATATGGGAGTTGATCCTATAGGAAACACCATTTCTAAACATACTGAGGTCACAAATACCTATTTAAATATCTGTATGCACACAAATACTTAATACAAAGGAAAAAGCCCAAACAAAACATTTTTATTGGGCTAATCACAGTATTCTTGTTTGTCTCTTTGTTAAGTAGGCTCCAGGCCGAGTGTAGAGCACAGTGAGGGGCTGAGATCAAGAGCTGGGATCAAGAGTAGATGCTTAACCAGCTGAGCCACTCAACTGACGAACCCCTAGTCTTCTGGTTTTTAAGTACATACCAATAAGGACTAATTACGCTGGGCAGAGGGACATTTCTAGCTCTTTTCTCAAAGCTATGCAAACCAAAGCACAGACATCTCAGTACTCCACCCACCATATCGTCACCTCCATTCTCCCAACAATACATGAAGAATTCATGGGCATAAATACCCAATGTTTTGATTAGAGAAGAAAAAAATCCCTGTACTAACCTAACCATTCTGCTGGTTTCATGAAAATTGATAATTATGTACCAGATTAATGAAAATTAGTTTTACTATTACTCTATATCAGTCCAAGGAAAGGATCATCTATAGTTTACATTGACCTTTCCTAAGAGTGTGAAATTAAAAGCCACAGCTTCTGGAGTGTCAGAGAAGACTGCAAACACATTTGTGTTTTGTTTTTGTGGAAATGAAAGGAGAGCTGGTGCCCCTAAGGTGCCCAACAGACCTTAACTCAGCACTGTGAATTGCTGGACACTTACAATCAGCATAATCTCTGTGTGTGTGTGTGTGTGTGTGTGTGTGTGTGTGTGTGTGTGTAAAGGGAGGAGGTACTCCTTATCAATACCGATTTTACAATCAGAATTGGGTTACATATCAGCAACCTAACTTATAATGTTTTTATAACATTGTAACATAACATTATTTACAACATAACATTTTATAACTTATAATGTGTTTATAATAAAGACCTTCTACCCTTTAAAAAAAAAGGTTAAATATGTTACATGTATCTGTTTATGAAATTCAAAGAATTTCAAAGAATTCAGAGCTCTTTAGAATGAATTCAAAATTCCAGTACTTAAGTTACATAGCTGAGTTCACTTTGTGAAAATTTACCAAGGATACACTTAGGATTAGGACAGTTTCTATCTGCATAGACAGACACACACAGACACACATATGCACACAAACACACACATATATATGTCAATAAAAAGTTAATACACAAAAAAATTCTGGCATTTAAAGGGGAATGTGCTTTCTCATATAGAATAGTCAAAAGATGATATTTCAGCAGGGACATGAAAAATGATGGTGTGAGCTCTCTGGCTATCTGTGGGGAAAACATTTCTAAAGAAAAACCAGGAAAACCCTTGTGATGGGCACATGCGTGGAGGGTGAGAACAGCCAGGAGGCCAGAACAGACTAAGTAAAAGGAAGAGTTATAGAAGATAAGGTCAAAGCTGGAGACATGACCAGGAGTGAAATAAAATGGCGAATGGGATGGGCCTATACAAACTGCCAGGAAGGATATCCATGTCATACTCTTACAAACCAATCTGCAGGGTCCCATTTATTATAATGCTCCCTCAATGTATTGTTAAGGAAAGAGGGATAGAAGATGGGAGAGGAAAAGAGAGGAACCTCCTCAGCATGCAAGAGGCCTGAATACGTATCTGAGCAGAGTTATGTGTATACATCAAACTTAACACTGGATATATTGCGGGATGGAATTAAAAGAGAGAGGAGCACATTTTCAATTTTTTTATGTTCCTAAACACTATTTGTGCATTTGCAAAAAATACAGCAAACAAAAAACAAAAAACAACCTGAAGAAACAATCAGAAGAAAAACTGATTATCTACAAAGATAAGGGTAGAAGATGTTTATGTATCATTATTTATATTAGAAAAATGAAAAAAATGAGTAAGGAACTGGTTAACTTATAGCACTTCTGATCAATGTATTTCTAAGAAACTGTTAAAATAAATGAAGTGGGTATATTTGGAAAAGCAGAGATACAGTAAGTTTTAATAAAAGGGCAAGATGCTAAGAAAGGGATGATCCTGTTTTTATTAATTAATAAAAAATTATCCTATATTTAAGAAAAAGTATGGGAATTTAACCATTTTAAGATATTAAGTAGATTTCTCACTTTGATATTTCATATTTTCTATCTGAATTTTTACAACGAGCTTATCATTCCTTTAAAAGGGGAAACAAGTGTCACCTAGCAAATGTCTGACACATCTTGAGTAATGTGTCTGACAGACGTAGGATAATCAATAAATATGTACATTCAATTAGTTACTAAAGGGAAGATACTTTTATTCAGCAGATATCATATATGTGGCATTTAATATTGCCAATTAGATAGATATTATTTCCATTTCCATTTTACAGATACGGAAACTGAGACTAGGGAAGATAAAGCCTCTTGTTCAAGGGCTCTTGCTTGGGAGAGTGCTAAAGTCAGGTACATTTTACCCCCAAAGCTCTATCAACTGGAATATACAATTTAAGTACTTTCCTATAGCCTCAACCCAAAAGGATAAAATAATTTCAATAATAGTGACAGTCTCTACTTAGCACGTGTAGTTCCACTCATCTGAAGATAAATAATTAACACATATTCCTCCATTTTCACTGGTACAAGTACAGTAAGTATGTCGTTTTATACAAGTCTTAGCAATCTGACAAGAAACATTTTCAAACTAAACTTCTTTAAAACTTGTACTAATAACTAGGTAGTTGCTTTATGACTTTCCAGTGAGGTATGATGTTCTTTGATGCCATGCCAAGTGTTGGTAGGTCCTATGACTCTAGAAATGGAACAAGGGATTTAATGGCACTTGTTTCTTGGTGACACTGTTCTGAGAAAAGAGAGAATCTGATAGGAAGAAATGTCAGGTCAATATTTAACTTCTAAACATGGTACTGAGTGGTAGAAACTCTATCTTTGAATGTTGAGTATTCTTACTGAACAACTGATTCAAAAAGCCTCTGCCTGCTATACGGAATCTTACTAAGAGGAGAAAAAAAGAGAGAAAGAGTGACTGGTTACACTTCCTTGGATAGAGATTTTTTAGGAATGCCTGAGCCATATGAGTCCCGTATGCCTTCTAAGAAGGCCAACAAAATTATTAAAGTGTTTAATATTTAACCATGTTAGTTTTAGTTATACTTATGGCAACAAAGTTGTATCCTTCTGTCTGTGCTTATTACTCAACTTGGAATCTAAGCACCCTGAGTATTCTATAAATTTCATGAAATCACATGAAAATTTGTTTATGCATTTTTCTGCAGAGAGCCACATTTCCCATTAGCTTTCCAAACTCCAAAAAGATAAAACGTTCAAAAAAAGTACCTTTCAACACATACGTACCTCTGCTCCTTTTTTGTAGGCATTTAAGCATAGTTTTTGTCTTGTTTTTTATTTAAACGTTTAGAACTTTTTTTTTTTTTACAAAAGGCCAGACAGTAAATATTTTAGAATCTGTGAGTGCATATGATGTGTCTCACATTCTTCATCTTCGATTAACTTTAAATGTAAAGTTTAAAAATGTAAAAACCATGCTTAACTCAAAAGGACTAACACCAGCTTGTTTTAGAGTAACAGTTGTTTACTTCTACAGAAATAACACAGACTGTTTTTTTGAGAAAGTCACTAACCTCCTCTGAGTCTCAAGTTTCCACATCTGTAGATACTAAACTCTCCTACACAGTAGTTTCAAGTATTGTGGCAGCAAGAGTACAGAACTGCCCACACAGTCCTTGGCATATAGTTAGCAAACTGATTTTATTATCCTAGCCTGTGCCTCATATGATAAATCATTAGTGATATTTATAACTCAATATTAAGTGTTTGATCAGTGGGTATGCCCCTCCCATATAATCTACTTTATAATGATCGGCTTTGGTTATTTCCAGAAACTAACTGGGGTTTTCCTGGACAGCCAGCAGACATGCACGTTACTCATTAGAAACTAATAGTCTCCTCATAATTACTCTTTTTCCTCCAATGTGTGAATCGTTTCTAGGGCAGAGATTTAATTTATCAATATGTTATTTTCCATCTAAAGTGTTATAAATGTCCAAATCACAAAAAAGCTTAAGAAAACCCCACCTGAAAAAAGTAAAACCAGAATTAATGGGAGTATATTTAGGTGTACCAAGGACCTAAGGTCACAAAATATTATACAACACATTCATCAGCAGAGATACTGACCTCTCCTCTTTCTGTTCCTCACAAAACGGAAGGTCTCAAATATATCCAAGATGCCATTATAATGAGGTTCAACTGTTCTGTTTTCTCCAGAAAGACTAACCAGCTTAAAAGCATGAACTACATTATAACCATTTTAATCCTTCACCACACCTACCATAACACTAGGTATGCTAGTCTTTAGGGAACAGTTATTGAAAATATGTATTTTAAAAACAATTTTATTTATCTAAGACAATGATCTTTCAATTCTGTTTATATAGATATTCATGTGAGAAGCAGGAAAACCAAAGCACAACAGATTAAAAAACTAGCTACCACTACATCATTACTCCAGAACAGCTACAGTGATATAATAATGTCCCTATCTGTACTCTCCCAAAGTATCAAAGGTTATATTTCCTACTGATGTTAGTAAGTAAAACTATAATTCCTACAATCACTAAGGATTTTGGAAGCTATTGTAAAATATTTTCCAACCTAAGACACCCTTTAAGAGTTGTCCACATAAAATGTATGGAAGAGTTAAGTGAATAAATATACTACAGGACACTTACAAATGATTTTGTCAGCTTTCAGTAGATTCACTTTGAAAGTTTTTTTTTTTTTCATCTATACAGGATGGCTGGGTGGCACAGTCAGTTAAGCATCTGACTCTTGGTTTCAGCTCAGATGATGATCTCAGGGTCCTGCGATCAAGCCCTGTGTCGGGCTCACACTCAGAGCCGAGTCTGGTTGAGATTCTCTCTCCCTCTGCCCCTCCCACATATGTGCTTGCACTCTCTCTCTCTAAAACAAATAAATCTTAAAAAAAAAACACACAACTTTACTTCAAATAATCAGTAAAATGAGAAAGCTATAATTAACGGTATGAGTAAATGTTTTTCTTCCTCATCTCATAAGACAAAGAAAAAATAATTCAATTAAAAACCACATTATACAGTATGAGGCTTTCCAGACCAAGCCTAATTTAGTTCTCTGAAATTAATGGTATACTTAGAGAAGACACAGGTAAATAAAAACATGTTAAGAAGCTCTACCTAACTAAATACAGTCCAGTCCTTGCCTTTGGTGGGACAGTGATCCTCCTTGATCTCTAGTCAGCAGGAATATTCAAAAAGTTTCCACAAATAAAGGAACAGTTATGACAAAAATAGCCATATTCAGAAGATATTCCATGAACCTGAAGAGTGAAGTTTCCCCCAAATATTTGTTCCACACGCACTCATCAAATTCAAAAATCAACAAGTAGATGTCTCCTTATTTGTAGATCAGAGAAGTATTTGTATATAGTTAATGACCCACTTGACATCGAAGCAAAAATCCACCACACTCAACTGAGAAACAGCTACTGTGCACTTACTACCAATGTACTGCAGAGAATGGAAAATGTTTCCAAGGATTCTTAAAAAACTTCTGGTAGAATGATTTTTTTAAAAAAATTCAACATTATATCAAAGTCTTTTATAAAATAAAATTGCTCAATGAAAGTCCCTTGAAAGATAATAATGTTTAAAGAAGGGTAATAATTATCGCCCTTTACTATCCAGTACTTCCCATTTTCACTGATTAGCAACAGTATTACTCCCTATTTAGGAAGGATCTCAAATTCATATGATGCCAGGCCAGACAACTACCATTAGCAAGTAGGTGGGGACTATAAACCGGGCATAAGAACTTCCTGCAGCTGCTACCAGACCTATTTCTCCAACCTGTTATTGCTATAAGGAATGCAGGCCTGGTGCAACAAGATTATCCAATGTCTTCGAAGAGAAGTCAGTAGTCCAAATCATGCAAAATCTTCCCTTTTAAAGTACTGGCAATTACGAAACAAACAAAAATACCATGAGGCCGAATAAAAAGTACCTGCAAACAGAATTTGGCCTTTCAGTATGCAACCAGGGGTAAAACATAGCAATAACAGACTAGGAAGAGAAGCATCAGTAAGAATCTCAAGTAGGTGACTCCGAAATTCTAAACTTCCCCAGACTATTACTCAGATTTCATGTAATCATAAATATTAGTGGTAAACTTTCTTTCCTAAGACTAATTGTTGGGTTAATTAAAAAATAAAAAAAAAAACTTGGTAGCTCCCACCCAATACTAGTACTTTAATTTACTATTTTAAAGTATACATTTTAGGGAAAAAATTCAAAACAACATTTGAGGGACATGAACTTAGAATTATATTAATAAGACTAAATTATAATATATGGGAAATGTGTAATATTATAACTCCTTTAAAAATATTATAATGTTTTACAAACTATGTTAGTTGGATAAAATGAGGTGTTAATCATCATAATCCTTAGAAAGCAACCACTTGAACTCCTTGAATCTCTAGATTGAGACATCAGGAACTGGCATTCCTCATAGGCCACCTTCACTTTAGCAACATGAAATGGAAAAATAAATAAAGGGTGGGGAGAAGCAACAACGTTAACTGGCAAGGTATTTCTGTTATATAATAATTAAAGTGCCAAAGGATCCCAAGACTCGATAGAATTTTCTTTACTGCTTTAGCTCTAAGCAGATTAGATGGCTAAAAAGGATAAACTAGCAGACCTTCTATTTGGAAACAAAATCTGCTGGATTAAAAAAGAAATACTATGTGGGGCAGCACCCAAAGATTTAACCTTTAAAGGATCCGCTCTCAAAATTTCCAATGTAAGAAAAAAAATCTTTAGTTACACTCTTCTCAGAGTTCTCAGTTGATTTGTAAAGTTACCTCCATATATATATGTTATATTGATAGTGTACTTTTAAAAAACAAAAAACAAAATGTTAAGAACAAGGTGATAGAGTTGAATGGAAAAAGGCAGCTCTGGCTTTATCAGGGCTGGAATTCACTACATAACAGCTGTGTGACTTTAAGCAAGTTATTTAACAACTCTGAGCACTACTCCCTTGCCTATATAAAAGGGTAAACAACAGCTACTTTAATTCTCATTAAGAGAATTGTGATACATCTTAAATGTATTTTAATTCATTCTCTTAACTGAAATCTGAATCCGCTCCACAACATCAGTAGCTTAAAATACTTCTGGCAAAAGAGCTACATAGAGAAGAGAACTCAACACTTCCTGGAGCAGCCCATTTCATCTTCACACTCCTATTATTTTCCTTTACTTACCTAAAATCAGCTGCCTAGTTACTTCAACCTTCCATTAATCAATCACATTCTAGTTAAATCATATTAAGTACTGCTAACTCAGTTCTCATTAAACTTTAGGCTCCACAATGGTTGAGGCTGTTCAGTACTGAAGCCCCAACACCTAAACAATGATAAGCACATAGCAGGTGTACAACAAACATTTGCAGATTAAGTGGTAAATTCTGGTAGTATTTACTGATTTACCACCGAAATGCCTTCTAATATAAAGAGCACAAATGTGCACATTTCTGGAGGAGACTACTTAATGTCTGAGGTTTAAAATTTGAACTATCATACATAACCAGACACAGGCTGTTTTTAAAAAAATCTCTTTGGACATAGTAAATGAAAGCAATTTTGCTGTATGTTAAATGGTGATGCTATTCAATGATAAAGTTCCTTCAAAGCAATAAAATCCACTAATGTCTCCACACCTGCTATTCATAACTTCCTTCAGATTTAATTGAATTCCAAGTCTACATTAAAAAAAAAAAAAAGAACCCTCAAAATGATAGCCAACCTAATTGCCACCTAATTGTTCTTTGCAGAATAATCAATTCTGCAAATAACCCCCCAAATAAGAGCGTACTCAAATTTTATTACCTGAAAGTTACCCAGAAAACAGAATACCAAAATCTGTAATTTTTTCTCATTACTTTCCTAGCAACACATTACTATAAATAAACATCTCACTGGTTAGATACCAGAACTCATTTATAATTTAGTCACTTACATTCCAAAGCTTGAAGCGTAGGTTTCGCAAAGTATGTTGTTCTTCACAGAATGGGAAATCAAACACAGTGAACAACCAGTTCACCACCCTCTGCAAATCTATGGAACTATATCCATTATAAAGTAAATTTCTCCTGCCACTCGACAGTTTTAAGCTTTCACTCTATGCTATTAGCCTAAACAAAACATAATTAGGAAGGCCTATCTGCAACATACACAAGTCAATAACCCATCACGAACCCAAATACAAAATATCTCTGGATTACCTGGGTCACTGTTGTTTGACACTTTGGTAGAAAATTAGTGATCCAGAAATATGCAACTAGAGGACACTAGGTAAGACAAACACCAGACTGACACACTTCTATAAGGAAGGACAAATCCAAGAGTCAAGCATTTTAATGAACAGAAAATTAGAGGACCGAAAGTGACATAAGAAATTCAGTTGATTTTGAAGAAACAGCCATGTAGGACCCTTTCCACTCCAACAATTCAGACTAAAGTAGATGAAGCCCCATCCCTACAAAACTTCCTTTCCCGTTCAAACAAACAAACAAGCCACCCAAAACCAAAAACCCTGGACCATTAATCAAAACAGTATACTCAATGAAAATGAAGCCACCACATACAGGAGAGCTTTAGAAAGTTGCAATTACTACCGATCATTAACATTCCATCTGCAGGCTGATCTCAGGTACTGTGTGAGAAACTCGCAGCCAGAGCCGACACACCACGGGCAGCATCTAAGTCTGTGCTACAGAACCTACCCCAAAGGGGAAGATGACATTAACACAAAACCTACAGAGAACTACCACAGGTAGAGGCTCCCAACCGGCTTTCAATTCGCTGTGGGAAGTATTCCTTTACAACACATACTGCATCTCTGCCCTGAAAGTTGCCAAAGCGCCAACTGCAAAAGTGGCCTGCAGTTGCAAAATACAACAGCCTCGGGCTCCCCACACTTCTTTCCCATGCCTGTACTTTGGGTCCGGCAACAATTTCTCAACGCGGTCAAGGTGATGCTGCAAAACCGCCCTCAATGCCGCAACCACAGACAGGACCCGTTTCTCACCAGTCCCAAAGCCGACGAGGGGGGCCGGCCGCCCTGCCATTTTCAACGTGCTGCTCCTACCCACGCCGACAGCACCCTGAGTGCCCACGAACACGCGAGAAGGCTTCTGGCTCATCCTGATGCCCTCTGGCAGCGACGAATGTATGCGCTACTCGCCTCCCTCCCCGGGTAGTGTCCCGCCAGGGTTGGGGAGATCCCTGGAAAAGCAAAGGCTGGGGAGGAGCCTCTGCCCTTCCCATTGCACGCAGGCGGCAGCACCGCGCCCAGGCCCGGATCCCCCGCGCCTAGGTCCCCGCGCCCGAGGGGTGTCCTTCCCTCACCTCCCTCCCTCTCACCTGATCTTGTAACTCGGGAGAGTGTGCTTGCGCTTGATGATCTTCTTGAGCTGGTTGACGATGATGGAGGTGAGCTGGGGCATAGGCCGCCCTTCAAACTGGGAGCGCACCTCAAAGTCGATCAGCGGGTCCTCCACGAAGGAGAAGAACCAGTGGGTGAAGGGCACGCGCGTGAGGACGAAGCGCAGCCTCCCCACGACCCGGGACAGCTTGACGAACAGGTAGGCGGACTTGCCGAAGACCAGGTCCACGTCGATGGCCAGGTGGAAGCCCCCGTTGTACTCCACCTCCGCCTCGAAGGCCAGCTCCTCGGGGGAGGTGGCGGGCAGGGTCTCCCCCTCGGGGCCGTCCGACTCCCCGCTGGCCGAGGGCACCACCGGCCGCAGGAGGCGGATGGTCTTGATGAAGGGCACCGTCTCGCCCAGGAACACGTCCCGCAGACTCAGCCCCTCCAGCAGGCGCCCGGCCGTCTTGGTCTGCAGCAGCTCCTCGAACTCCACCTTGATCTTCTTGGTGACCCAGCGGCGAGCCAGTGCGGTGTCCCGCAGCTCCCGGAACAGGAACAGGATGGTGGCGTTGAGGAAGTAGCAGGTCTCCCGCGTCGGCGGGGCGGGGGTCTCCAGGGCCGGGGCCGGGGTCGCGCCGCCCTCGGGGGGCCCGCCGGAGGGCTCCTCAGCCCCGCCGCCGCCATAAAGGTACTCCCTCAGGGCCAGGCCCGGCACCGGCTTGATGTAGCGGAAGCCGTCGCCCGCGCGGGCCGCCTCGTCCGGCGGCGGCTCGGGCTGTTTGCGGTACAGCAGCAAGAACTGGGTGAGGAGCGTGAGGAAGGAGCCCAGCACGGCCGACGCCAGAATCATGAGCAGCAGCCCCATCCCGGCACCGCCTCCGCCCGGGCCGCCCGGGCCCCCGCTCCCGCGCCCACAGCGCCGCTCTCTTCACGTCGCCGCCCCCGCTGCCTCCATCTTGAGGACATCGGGCGGCGGGGTTGGGGCAGGCGGCTCCCTGGGCCTCGTTCGGCGGCTCCGGCAGGCGCGGTGCGACGCCCGAGCCCGCAGCGGCCCGCAACTCCTCAGACACTCCGGGACGCGGCTGCTGTGGCGGCGGCAGCCGCGACGGCGGCGGCGGGGCGGAGGGGGCGGAACGGCACGCCCTCCGGCCTGTGCTCATTGGACGAACGGCGCGTGACGTCAGGGGCGTGCTCGCTCCCGGCGGTGTCGCCTGGCACTCTGCGCCCGGGCGCGCGTACGCGGGTCCCTCTTCACCTCCCGGGCGCCCTTCCAGCCCCGCCCCCCACGCCAACATTCCATTCCCCCGCGGTCCACGTGGCTGTCACTTCTGGAGTCGCCGACGGGATCCGGGGAGATAACTGGGGCCGCTGTTGGAGGATAAGGAGGCCGGGCGTAGGTGGTGTGGCGCGTTCCTGATCCCGGTCCTCCCGTTACCTTCTGACGCGCCTGCTCCCCACCCCCCTTTGGCCGCGGTCCCTGCCTGTTACCTCTGCTGCAGTGTGGTTCTTCCACTCGCACCCCTGAGAGATGGGCTGGCAGCGGCTTTCCCTGCAGGGCAGCGCCGCAGAGGAGCTGAGCCGGCCGTTCGGAGACACCCCAAGCCGAGGACAGGACTGAGCTGCCTCAGAGACCGCCGTCGCCGACCGACCGTCAGTCCAGCCAGCAGACGCTCTGCGTCTGCGAAGGGTGGGCCTGGGAAGGAGGGACGGAGAAGAACGGCGTAAGATGCAAACGAACTTTACCAGCAAAGTGGCTACTCGAGATTTAAATGAGAAGGTAGTAAAAGAGCCGGGAGGAGCCGGGCTGATGAGTGAGATGAATTTGCCAGATGATGAGAAGATGAATGGTGGCTCACCGTCCGGCTCTTGCAGTGTGTGCCAAGCCCATCTTAGAAGACTTAGCCCCCACCCATTTTACAGATGCAAACACTGGCACAGAGAGGCAAAGAAGTTGCCTAGGGTCACACAGTGGAGGCTGGTTTGTCTAAAACTAACTCCCAAGCCCTTCGTTACTAATCTGTACCGTGACCACGAAATTGCTAGAGTTGGAAGGGGGTTTCCTGTTTCCCTGGTGCACAGAAAGTGTGAGCTGGGGAGGAGGGTCAGGAGGAACTTGGGATTTTGTACAGGGTAGCACCTGAACCAAAGCCACAGAGTTAATGAATCCAATTTGCCCAGAACAGTGTTGACTCTCATGTCCTCTGGCTACTTGGTTGTTACATCATAAATGCTTATGTGGCTCTTGCCGCTTGGACACCACAACAATTCTACCTCTAGTCCTACAGAGGTCAGACAGATGTTCCCTACTTAAAAGTCAGGAGGACTTTCAGTGGCCCTAAGGGCCAGGGCACTGCCTCTCTCTCTGGCCCTGGAAGATCTTCAAGTTAGCGATCGTCTCAAATCTGGGTGATTCTAGAACAAAGACAGAGTTGCATCCCATTTTAACCCAGCTGGAGCAGGCACAGAACTTTGGAACCAGGCCTTACTCCTGTCCAGGTGAGACGAGAATGGCTCCTTTACTGGGAGAATGTCAGACAGGTGCTGGCTGAGGAGCTGGACTTAAACCCCATACTCCACATGCTATGGAAGTCCAAGGCCCTGTTAAGATTTCTGGGAACTCCGGCAATGTCTTTACTTGTGATTGCCTTTGACTCCTGGCTTCTGCTTCAGGACTGCTGTCTCAGTTCTACATGGTTTCAACCCAAATGGGAATTGTAGACTTTATCTCAGTTTTGACCCAAAAACCTTATTCATAACTCATGTGCCATGGTGTGGCACTCTATCTCACAGGCTCCTCCCTCCTCTCCCGTCTTCCTGTCCCTTCTCACCCCTCAGATTGTCTCTGGAAATCCTGAATCTTCTCAATCCATTATACAGAGTCACTCCAAATCCATGAAGGAGCTCAGCATGCCTTTTGGGAAGATAAAAAAAAATGTTTCCCTGTTGTTAAAAATGGCTAACACTTACTAAACACCTCTAATGATTTTATTAATTACAGTGTTATAAATAAAAATATTTCTAGAGAACAGTCTGTGTGCCAGGCTCAGTGTTAAACATCTTATGTGCCTTATTCCTTTTAAAAATCAAAATGTTTGGGGCACCTGGGTGGTTCAGTTGGTTAAGTGTCCCTGCTCTTGATTTCTGCTCAGGTCATGATCTCTGCGTTGTGAGATCATGGGACTCTGCACTGGATGTGGAGCCTGCTTAAGATTCTCTCTCTCCTTCTCCCTCTGCCCCTCCCCCACTGTGTGTGTGTGCTCTTGGATTCTCTCTCTGTCTCTAACAACAATAATAACATCAAAATGTCCATAAGTGTTGGCCTTATCCAGGTCTGGGGTAACGAGTCTTGCCCCTGACTTGCTGACCCCATCACAACCTACTTGGCCAACCTACTCCATGTTGCGCCCTGCAAAGGTTTACCAGCTTGGGACCATTGTTTCTTTTGCCTTTTATTTTGCTAGGTCATTTAGCCAACCCAGGGTTTCTTAACCTCTGCAATATCGCTGTTTGGAGCGAGAAGGTCCTCTACTATGGGGGCTGTCCTGTGCCTTGCAGGAGGTGATGTTGTGCTAATAGAAGCTTATTATTTGTAATGGAATTCCCTGGAAGAACATAAATTCAGCAACCTTTAAAAAAAAATCAATCCTAGTTCATAGAAACTCCAAAGTCTAAGAACCTTTGGCCCCAGCACTGAAAATCTATGATTCTGAGTAGGTTTTTGAAGGAAGAAGTTGCATTTAGCCTGCCTGCTGACCTTTTAATGAGTTTTAAGTGACATCATTGAAATTAAGCTGCCCCAACAGACTTCATGGGAAGTATCCATTTCGTGGGTAAAGAAGGTTGAATCCTACAAGACGGGATGCTTCTAAGACTAGCATCCTCACCAACTAGAGAGAGGCATGGACCACTTTTGCTGTTCAAGTCTGAATCCTTTATACTGAACACCAAACAGGATGAGAAAGCCAAAGCAGGTGAATATGGAGAGTTTGTGAGTAGCATAAAATATGAATTTGATAAAAATGATGTAAAATGACTCAATATCACAAAATGGGGGGGAAGCAGAGAGAAATTTAGAATGATTGTCTAACAAATGATACATCACACCATTCTGTGAACTGTCCCAGAATTCAGTGACTGGGCTTCAGCATCCAGTGTGTGCCCGGCTTGGGGTCTGGAATGAATCGGACAGAGTCCTGGAGTCCCAGAGTCCCAGAGTCCCAGCTCTCAGGGCTGCCAGGGCCTGGTAGAAGAAGACACATACCTACCTAACTGATGTGAAGAGATGGTACCCAGTGCACTGTCAGAACAGAGCTTTACCAGTTCTGGGATAGGGAGAGTAAATCACAAGGAAGAGAAACTGCCCCAAGCTCACTTGACTGAAGTTGGATTCATGTTAACAATACTCGGGAAGCCCCAGGAACTCAGCTTCAAGGTGCTCAGCTCTTGTGGGGCTCTCTCAGAAACCTAGGACAGAGAGGGCTGTTTCTCTAGCTCGTTTTCTCTCGCCCCACCTACCCGGTACCATGTTGCTACACCTCTCTGCAAGTCTCTGCCATTTTCCTCCACAAGGCTCCCAACTGCCCCGTAACCTCAGCATGTAGACAGCTTAGGAAGACACCAGCTCTGCACCCAGATCTAGAGGGTCCTATGTTCCTGGTGCCTAATGTGTCCTTCTGTTTCAATATCAAGCATTGGGAGAGAAAACCCCAGAAAGGACTCTACCAATCCAATCATTTATGCCCAAGGAGCTTGCCTCTTCTGGTTGGTGGTGTGTCGAGCGACTTAGCCAAGAAAGTGGAGAGGACTGAGAATGACAATTCTAGTCCAATAGGGGGTGAACAGTTCATTCTGGCTGAAGAATTTTTGTTGGCCTTTGATGACTAGGAGGGCATTCTAATCAGAAATAGGCCAAAGCTCAGAAGCTGGAAATCCAGCAGTTTAGAGAAATTGGGACCAGGATGGCTGGAGAGTGGTGTAAATAATTCTAGTGCAGGGAGGTGAGGTGGTGGAGGTGAGAGGGTAAAGCAGGCTTGAGCTGAATTAGGGAGAGTTTGAATGTCAAAGCAAGTTTAGATTCTGTTTTTCAGTCTTTGTAAAGTCTCCAAAGATTTTTAGGCCAAGACCATGGCATTATCCTTTTTCTTTCCATTATCTCTACCTGCAGAACCTCAGCCAATTCAAGTGTCTACTTCCTCCCCTCTGCATCTTTAAATTCATGATCTTCATTCTCATTTGGGCCCTCAAAGCAACTGAGCATTTTTCTCCATCACCATATCCGGTATCTGCTTGGCGCCAATGCTCATTTCTAGTTGGTTCAGAATTCAGGTAAGGCAGAGAAGTGTTATTGATCTCTAAAAATCTCTGCATTATTTTGGACCCCAAGTGATTCAATAGGATTCAACTTAATTCTCCTTGTGCTCCCCTTCTGTTTTTGTTTGTTTGGGTTTGATTTTTATGGCTCCTCCTCCTCCTCTAGCCTATAGAGTTTGGAGTGACTCCACAATTCTCTACTTGGCCCTCTTCTTTTTTTACTCCACATCCTTTACCTGAATGATGACCCATTCTGGAGACTTCAACTCACACCTCTCCAACCACCCTTCTCTCCCGCCTGTTCTCAAGATGTCTTCATCTCAACTTGATCAAAACTGAAGGTCTCCCCTCTGGCAGACACTGCTGGTTGCCTGCCTGTTGTCTTTCTCCCCTTCTTTCTCAATAAGAGAACTCCCATTTTATCACAAATGACAATGCACCTAGATAAAAGACTCCTATTCCCCAGGCTCCCTTATGCTTGGATGTGTCCACATGACTGATTTCTGATCTGTATGAAGTATGGCGTGAGGTCCTTCTGGAAGTCTCTCAAAGGGAATTGACTCAGCTGTAAGCAATACTATTTTGCTCTCCTCTCTTGTTCCATCTTCTGGCTGTCTGAAATAAAGTCAAGATTTGGGGAGCTCCAGCAGTTCTTCTGGACCTTGAGATAAGTTTGATGATGGAAGCCATATGCTAAAAGATGGCAAAGCAGACAGATGCCTGGGTCCTTGATGATTTCTTGGAACTACCAGAGCAGCCTTGGGTGTTCTGTAGCATTCAGTCAAATGGAATCCTAATGGCTTCACCTTACAACCAGCCTTCTCAAGCTGGCTCTTCCTCTGTGTTCCCTACCATTCACCCACATGTTCAAACTTTACTTGCCCTCCTTACTCTCTTATGTTCTTTATACCCCTTAGTATATCTCAGATGTGTCTCCCTGTCTCCCTATCACTAGAGCCCATTTCTTGCCCCCTTCCTCTCACTTGCCATGACTTTACTTCTTCAATTATGTCCTACCCAGTCACTCTGCCCATCGTGCCTCCTATAACCTGTCGCTATAGTGATCTTTTCCAGGACAAATCTGATCCTGTCTCTTTGTTGCTAAGATTTCTCCAATGGCTCCCCACAGCCATATTAATAGAAATGTCCCTCTTTCATCAAGCACACTGTAACTGGGAAGCATTGAGCTTTAGAAGCATTGACATTCTCTCAATTGCCTTTTGGGATAGGTAGTATCATATCCAGTTTATGGGTGAGAAAACAGACATTTAATGCAGATGAGGTACTAAGGATCACTAAGTGGAAGAGCAGAGATTTGGACAAGCTGATTAACCCACAGCCTTTCATTTTAGGGCAGCATCCCTTTAGGATGCCCTCCAAACTCATGAGCAAGGTCAACAAGTGGCTTTTGTGATCTGGCCTTGGCTTATACTTCAGCTTCTTTTTTCACCACTCCAGAAGTAGAATTTGAAGATATTATTGACAAATTTGGTTCCATTTAAAGCCAGGAAAGTAAAATTATAGTAAACTTTGTTAGGGGTACAAAATGTTTAGACGATGTGAACTTTAATGTGCCTACTTTTCAAACTTTTGATGTATTTTCAGCTAGTTTAATGTTCTGGAATACATTAGCCATTACAAATACATAAAAATGGGGCAACTGGTCAGTTAAGCAGCTGACTCTTGATCTCCGCTCAGGTCTTGATCTCAGGGTTGTGAGTTCAAACCCTGCATTGGGGTCCATGCTGGGCATAGAACCTACTTAAAAAAACAAAAAACATAAAAATGTATATGAAGGGATTCACATTTTTCCTTTTGTCCTCGGCTCCACTATATTTTGGCATGGCACTGTCAGAGGCAGTCTTTATTTTAAATCTTAATATTTTGCTTCTCATAGATTTCATATTAATTTGTACTTTTTAGATGTTATACTAAATGTTGTTTATCTTGAAGATTGGGTTTTTGGCACCCCCTTAAGTTTTGTGCCCAAGGCGAATGTCTAATCCTGGCTGTGTTCATTAGCCATATGAAATCCCATTTGCAGGCTCCTGAACACACAATGACCTTACTTTCCTTAGTTTTGTCATTCTTGCCTAGCACACTGTAGGTACTCAATGAATATTCGTGAGTATGTGAATAGAGACGCCTGGGTGGCTCAGTTGGTTAAGTGTCTTCCTTCAGCTCAGGTTATGATCCCAGAGTCCTGGGATCGAGTTCCACATCGGGCTCCCTGCTCAGTAGAGAGTCTGGTTCTCGCTCTCCCTCTATCCCTTCCTCCTCCCTGCTCATGCTTGCTCTCTTTCTCTCTCTCTCTCTCTAAACAAATAAGTAAATAAATAAAATGTGAATGAATGTTTTTCCTTCTGACCTTAACACCCTTTCCCCTGCCTGCCCATTGCCTGAATAACTCTTTCTTGGGCTCTTTTTAGACTGAACTGCAGTATCACCACCACCAGGAAGCTTTCCTGGACTGTCCACACCCCCTTCACCTCCTTTAAATCTGGTTAGAAGCTTTTCTGTTGCCTTCAGTGCACTTGGAGCGCAGCATGGATAAAGCATTTCTTGCTATGTTCTGAGGTACTTGTTCAGAATCAAAGTCTGCCTGCGAGCTTTTTGAGAGCAAAGACCATCATGGCTTTCTTTCTTTTATTTTTTTGGTCTCTGTATCCCCAGCCCCCAGATCGCCTAGGAGGATCATGCTCAGAGGACGGAGGGAGAGAGGGAGGACTGGAGGGAGAGAAGAATGGATGAGTGAATGCAATCCTTTTAAAGACATAACCAGTAACAGGCTGCAAGGTGGATTGTACTGAAGGAGAGCAAGACTTATGAGGAACTTCTGCCTGAATCAAGGCAAGAGTTGATCAGGGATTAGACTGAGGCCATGAGAGTGGGTTGGATTTAAGAGACATTTTAGGCGAAGAGTCAATGGAATTTGGTTGGCAATTAAGTGGGGAAGTACTCAAAAGCAACTGAGGTTTCACCATTGGATGAGTAGAAAGATGTGGGTTCTGGGAATGGACGGGTAATGCAGGAGGAACAAACCGGAAGCCTGTCACTACTTGAAGGCATTGGCCCAGAGAATGGAGAGATTGCCTATTAGCAGATTCTTATTGGATAGATGAGGCTTAATCAGCATTTATCCCCCTCCTAAATTGTTCTCTACAGCCTTTCCACTTCCACTTTCCTTTTCCTTTCCACTTATCGCCTGATGCTTCTCTGGTCTGGGCCACTGTCCTCTCTCACGTAAGTTCGTGCCACTGCCTCCTATCTGGTTTACCTACTTTCAGGTTTCCTCCCTTTCCTTCATTCACTACTCTGCAGCCAAGCCAAACTGAGCTAATCCCTGCTTAAAGTCTTTCAACAGCTCTCCACAGGCTTCTGGGTGAAGTGTTAATTCCCGAGTGCAATCCCTTAGGCCTGTCCCCATCTAGCCCTTGCCTCAAGATTCCACGCCATCCCTAACACTCTCCCTGCTCATGGCTGTGCAACAGGCTAACTGCATTTGTTGTGATTCTTCCTTGAGCCTTGCTCTTTCTCTTATCTCCAGGCCTTTGCACATGCTACTTCTTCCACCTGAAGCTCTCTCTCTTTTCTCTTTGCAGGGCACCACTACCTTTCAAGTCTAGACTTGAACATTCCTCTCTAGAACTTCCTCTGGCCCTAACTTACTTAGGCTTGGCCCCAGCTGTATGCTCTTAAAATACCCTGTTCTTGCCTTATTCACATGCTTGTGGCAGAAACTGCTAGCTGCCTCTCCAAAATCCATTCATTCCTCCATTCATTCCAAAGAAGAATTTGAGGGGGTGCCTGGGTGGCCCACTTCAAAGGGCGTGCAACTCTTGATCCTGGGGTCATGAGTTTGAGCCCTACGTCGGGTGTGGAGATCATGTAAATAAATAAATAATAAAAAGAAAAAACAAGAATTTGAGAGCAGCAAATAGTTCAGCTTAAAAAAAAAAAATCGGGATTTCTCAAACTGCCTAGCAAAAAAGAGCTATTGGCTGTGCTCCTCTGGCAAAATGGAAAGGTGACCTTGAGAGAAAATAACAGGTTGTAGCAGCAAGAGGCTTAGTGATGGTAAGTCCTGCCAGGAGATCCAGACTCCCTGTTTGGAGGTCATTGTGACTGCTGGGTCCCCAGGCCACACTCACCTCTTCTCTGTTTACATTCATTCCTTAGGTGACTTAATCAGCCTCATGGCTTTAAATATTATCCATATGCCTCTGCTTCCAGATGTATTGATTCAGTCTGGACCTCTCCACTGAACTCCTTTAGGGAACCCATATATCCAAAAGCCTAGCAGACATCTCCACTTGGGTGTGGGCGTGGAATGACTCACTGTGTGTAAAACGGAGCTGATGTTCACCCCACACTAGTTCCTTGGGGAGGCCTCACCATCTTAGTTAATGGCACCTCTGTTCTTCCAGTTGCTCAGGCCGAAAACCCTTATGTTGTCCTTGACACCTTTTCTTTGTAGCCATGTGTGCTCTGTTAACAAAAATCTTTTGGTTCTACCTCCAAATATATCTGGAATTTAACCACTGCCTTAAAAAAAATAAGATTTATTATTTTAGGGAGAGAGCATTGTGAGCAGGGGAAAGGACAGGGAAAGAGTGAGAAGCAGACTCCCCACTTAGTGCAGAGCCCCATGCAGAGGTCCATCTCATGACCCTGAGATCATGACCTGAGCCCAAATCAAGAGCCGATGCCGAACCGACTGAGCCACCCAAGTTCCCAGGAATTCTACCACTTGTTAACACATTTGCCATCCTGGTTCCAGCATCATGTGGGGCCTGGATTATTGGAGTGATCTCCTCCCTGGCATATCTGCTTCTGCCCTTACCACCCCAATGTCTGTGCAAACACTGAAACCAAAGCAACTGTAGAAAAGCACAAATCCAATCGTGCCACTCACCTGCTCAAAAGCACTAGTGGTTCCTGGGGTGGCAGAAAGAGGGTCTCCCCAAAGATGTCCCGGTCCTAATCCCCAGAATTTATAAGTAGGTTGTGTTACATGGCAAAGAGGAATCAATGTTGCAACTGAAATTAACATTGCTGAACAGCTGACCTTAAAATAGGGAGATTATTCTGGATTATCCAGTTGTGCCCAGTGTAATCATAGGAGTTTTTCAAAATGGAAGATAGAGGCAGAAGGGAAATCGAAGTGATGTAATGTGAGAAAGACTCAACCACCATTACTGGCTTAGAAGGTGGTAGAAGGGGGCTAGAAGCAAGGAATGTGGACAGCTGCCAGAAGCTGCAAAAGACAAAAAAAAAAAAAAAAAATTCTCCCCTAGAGTTTCCAGAAACTCCATAATTTCAGTCCAATGAGATCTGCTGGAAGTCAGGCTTTTCACCTCCAGAACTCTAAGGTAATAAATTAGTGTTGTTTCAATCCATAAATTCATGGTCATTTGTTACAGCAGCCATAAGAAACTAATACAGTTCCCTCTCTCATGCAAGGGAAAAGCCAAAGTCCAAAGCTGCAGATGACCTAGTCCTTGTTACCTCTCAAGCCTCATCTCCCACTTTGTACCTTACTCACTCCTCAGCCACACTTCCCTCTTGCTCCAGGCTCACAGCTTTGTGGCATGAATGAATGATTTTGGAATCCATCATTTTCCAGAAGAAAAAGAGGAGAGGCAGTTTGCCCACGGTGCCCCAGCAGGGACTTGAACCCAGCATGCCTGCCCAGCTACCAGCAGGGAGCTATTTCTGTTGTGTTTAACTTTGACTTCGGCTTCCTCCCCAGAAAGTCTTGTGGTTTTATCTCCCCTGGCCACCTACCAAAGTGTTTAAACTCTCAACGAGGGAAGCTTTATGTTGGTCATATTGTTCCTTGCCAGAAGAGTGGCTCATTTTTTGCTGTGTGAAATTCAGCGACAGAAACATTTTCCCTTTAAAAGGCAGAGGAAGAAATGTCCAGGACCTCAGATTCTACTGATCAATACAGGCCAATTTCTTAGGAGGAGAAGACAAGCTTGGCTCTTTTCAGCCAACTGGGTTTACTGTGTGGAGCCCTGTTTATGCCCCAGGGATATAGAGAGTGAGTTTCATAGAAAACTGGACAAATTGCTAAGGGTTGTTGGCAATTTCAATCTGAGTGCAAAACGGCCTTCCTCTTTTGCCAACCTGGCATTTATATTTCCAAATGAGAAAGTGTGATGGGCTAGCTTGTAACCACCTAGTGAAGGGCTTCCACTGGCTGGCTGTGCTGAGTCACCTCAGAGCTGATCAGTGTCCTAGTGTCCGGCCAATACATGCTGCAGTCTGTTGCGGGACTCATCTCTGGTCTGGTCAGCTCTGGCCACAAGGGCAGAGGCAACTTCTCCTATAAAGCTTGTGGGTATGACCCAAGCAGATAGAACAGCCTCTTCTGTTGTTTGGGGCTCTGTTTTTGTCTGCCCAGCACTCCTTTCTTTTGGGAACCCCCACTTTTAGGTGGTTCTCCTGGAGTTCTCAGTTCCTTACCCCTGATCACAAGGATAGACACGTGACCCATGTCTGGGCCTTTACAACAGTGACTGTTCTGGAAAGGGTGAACATGGATTGAAGCAGGGCCCATTAGAACCCAAACCCAAGAAGAATGTACAGACTATAGGAAGGAGACTCTTCTTTCTGCCTGGGGTGGCTAATCTTGGGAGAACATGAATCTGGAGTGGCCCAGTAGAGAATACTTGTTTGTGCAGGAAGCTAAGCGTAATCAGGCAAAGATGAGAAGTGAATAGAGAGTTGGTTCCTGAGGTGAGGAATCCCAGTTCAAGTGGTGAGGAAGCTTCAAGTTTGTGGTGGTCAAATGGTCTGAATGTTTAAAAATTAGAAATTGATGGGACGCAGTTGGTTGAGCATCTGCCTTCGGCTCAGGTCATGATCCCAGTGTCCTGGGATGGAGCCCCGCATCGGGTCCTTGCTCAGTGGGGGTCTGCTTCTCCCCCTGCTTGTGTTCTCTCTCTCTCTGTCAAACCAGTAAAATCTTCTTAAAAAATCAAAAACAAAAAATATATAAAAATTAGAAATCAAGCTTTTATTTGTTGTCTACATGGACAAATCTAGCCTCATAATGGCAATTTTTTTTAAATTGGAAAACTGTAGTTTTTATATGACTAAAAATTGGCAAAATATGAAGATAACTGAATTTAATTATTATTGTGCATGTGCTACTTATGGCCCATGATAACTGGATGAAAGATAAAATAAAGACCCATTTTAGGAATTATCAGATATTCCCTAAAAATCACTAGTTAGGTAATTATATAAAAATAAACACATAGTTTATGTGCCATTGATAATAATGATCTAAAGGATTAAAAAGAGAATATAATTATCCTCAGAGTATCGAACTGAATATATTGCCATCAAAAATGTAAATGAAGATAAATATAACAGTAAGAATTGAATATTTTAAAAGAAAACTTATTTTGTAAAACACAAAAATAGTAACATTAAAAGGTAAAGCAGAAATTATAATCATGAGCAAAGAATTATCAATAAAATTGTTTAAATCAAGTTGCAGTTTTTGACATTTGTCCAAAAATGGAATAAAATCTTAATATTTTTACAAAAATAAAACTATTCCCAATTCTAACATCCATTCTCTTAACTTTGTTGCTGGTGTAAATAATCAGTATCACATGTCTCTCATGTTATGCCTAGACTTACAAATATATTTCAGAGTCATATAAATTGTTTAGTATTACAGTACATTCTCAGCTGCCCGTGTGCACTTTTGTTGTGATTTTGCTAACTCATGAGTTTTTTAGGAACTGCAGTTAAGACACAGGTAAGAGGAAAATAAAAAGAGGGGTGCTAGGACGGCTCAGTCAGTTAAGTGACTGACTTAATTTTTGCTCTGGTCATGATCTCAAGGTAGCATTTTGCGTGAAGTCCGCTTATGGCTCCTTCTCTCTCCTCTGCTGCATTCCTCTCTCTCCCCTCCCCTCTCTAACATAAATAAATAAAATCTAAAAAAAAAAAAAAAAAAGAAAGAAAGAAAGAAAGAAAAAAAATACTCACCATTACAAGGAATGACATTGTGCTCTACAAAAAATCTACTCAATTCAGGCTGAGAGGAAGAAATCGACAAGTCAGTTAATTTCCCTTTTCTATTACCAAGGGCTCCTACCACTTCAGTCCTCTGCTCATGCTGAAGCAATATCCATTTCTGATGTTTGCAGCAGCAACTTAAAGCCTTCATGGCCTTTGGACCCAGTAGCCTTTGTTTTGAGGACAAAGGCAGTAAATGTAAAAAGATTTTTTCCCTGGGACCTAACCAGTATTGGCTCCAAGAGTGGATATTTAGATTTAGGGGTAGTGATATGCTTGTGTTGAGCCCTCAATCCCAAGCGACAGAGTCACATACACGCTCTTTAATGTGTGTGTGTGTGTGTGTGAGAGAGAGAGAAATAATGTAGGGTCCTCTAGGGCATGGGCCTCTCTTCTCCTGCCCAGGTCTAAGAATGGATGGAAAGGAATTCCCTGGACGGTGGACTGATAGGTCATCTGGGGTCCGTGCATTGTAAGGAAGACTTCCGCTATCCCCTAAGAATCCCTGGGATGAATGGAGCCTTAGAAGGCGATCTGGAGCCAAGAACAGGTAGGGCACCTCCTGCCTGTTCTGTCCCTTGCTTCCCACCACACCTGAGAAGAATGGGCTTCTTCAGTTAGGCATACTCAATCGGACTCTGCACTCCATGTGCTCTTGCTAAGCAGCCATACCGCTCACTTGTTGAGGAACAAAATACTTTGAGATCAAATGTTTGGGGGCACTTGGTTGGCTCAGTTGGTTGAGCGTTCGACTCTTGGTCTCAGCTCGGGTCATGATCTCAGGGTTGTGTGATGGAGCCCTGTGTCTGGCTCCCGGCCCAGCAGAGAGTCTGCTTGGGATTCTCTCTCTTTCCCTCTGCTCCTCCCCCCGATATAAATAAATAAATCTTTTAAAAAGGAAATCAAATATTTTAATGCCATATTTCCTAATTGATAGCTGAGTTTCAGCAAGTGCTTTATTTAACAAGTAACTGTAGGGAACAAGGGCCCGCTGACCCAGAATGTGACACCTTGACATACTAATTATTTAATTTTGTTTTCTTAAAGGTTTTATTTATTTGAGAGAGAGAGAGAGAGAGAGACCACACATGAGCTGGGGGTGGGGAGAGAGGGGGGAGAAGCAGAAGGAGAAATAGGCTCCCTGCTCATGCGAGTCTAAGTCCCAGGACATGACCGAAGGCAGATGCTTAATGACTGAGCCACCCAGGCGCCCCATATCCTGATTATTTTAAATAAAAGTTATTTAAGAGGCAGCCTGGGTAAGAAGGACACTCAGACCCACCTCTGTCCTACTGAAAACAGGAAACAAATTTCCTGTGTGAAAGTTCCCCTCCCTGCACCAAGAGGTAAAGAGCCATCCTGATCTCCAGAGATAGGGAATTTAGAACTGAGAAGGCTCTTTAAACAAACCTTGTCACTTTTTACTAATTTACTACCCCAGTCCAAATTCCGTTTAAAATTCCTTACTAATCGAAGCTCCGGAGGTTGTTTTCTTTGTCCTGTCAATTCCTCCTCCCTGTCTCTTTGTCTAAAAAGTGTAAAGACTGCCTGTCTTGGTCATTTCTCTAGGTCTCAATTTCACTATTGGGCCTCTGTGCATTTGCAATAAGGCTGCCTTTTTTTTTTTTTCTCTCTCCTGTTAATGTTTCATGTAAATTTAATTCTTAGTTCAGCTGGGAGAGGATAAAAAGTAGAGTAAGAATTTTTCCTTGCCTACATAACTTAATAATAAACACATCAAAATAAAACAGAACTCATGAGTGGATAAGATACTGATCTACAAAAAAATGACAACACTATTTTGTTTTCAAGTCAGGAAAAAATTGCCAGGATGTATTGCTCGTAAGTGCCTACTAAGAGTCTTTTAAAATAAAGGTACTCTTAATGGGCACCCTACTGTAGGATAAGCCTTTAAATAAAAACAGAGATAAGTACAGAATTCCCATTTTACAGAGAGGAAACGAGGCACAGAGAGACCAAGCGCGTTGCACAAGGTCACACAGCTATTAAGCATCAGGGGCGGTAATCCAAGCCAGGTTCATCTGTGTCCGGATTCTGACCTGGTGACCACCATGGCATATCAGCTCTCTGCTCCCTTTCACCTCACATCCAGAAGATCCAAATAATCAACATCAGCAAAGAAAAATTTGGGAGGGCCCCTGACCAAGCATCTTTCTTTGTCTTACTCTTCAGATTCCCCCCAACAACAATAAGTCTTATTATGACTATGCAACAGCTAAGCATGTGTTAAAGTGTTGGGTTATAAGATGTGAAGCAACACTTGCTGACTTATGCTTTCCTATTGGGTAACACCTGACCATGAACTCTGGATTACCTCTTCCCTCCAACTCCAGAATGTTGACTTGTCTTATCTCACTTTTGGAAAAACCAGCGAAATTTACAAGGTCACTACAAGTCGAAAAAGTGCCAACAGGACCCTGATCAGGAAGATGAGGAAACACGTTGGAGTGCTATGAAGATATTTACAATATGTTTGCCTTTTGCCAATATTGTTATGATTAATGAGATTTTGGCTTGACTGAGATATTTTTCACATACCGTAAAATTCACCTGTTGAAAGTGTATGGCTGGTTGGTTTTTAATGCATTCAGAGTTGTGTTACCATCACAATAATATAATTTAAGACATTGCAATACCCTAAACTGAAACCCCATACCCATTTGCAATTATGCCCCATTTCCTCCCACCCCTGCCCTAGGCCACCACTATTCCCTTTCTATCTTTACATATTTGCTTAATCTGAGTATTTCATGTGAAATAAATCATATGTGGTTTGTTTTTTGTTACTGGCTTCTTACACTTAGCCTGATGCTTTCAAGATTCATTTGTTATAGCTCAGCACTTCATTCTTTTTTATGGTCAAATAATACCCCATTGCACGGATATACAGTTGGCGTTACGCAGTTGTCAGCTGTTAGACGTTTCAATCATTTCTACTTTTTGGTGTGATGAATAGTGCTGCTATGAGCGTTTGTGTAAAGTTTTTGTACGAACATATATTTCCATTTGTCTTAGATATATGTTTAATGAGTTCGATAGCTGGGTCATACGGTAGCTCTGTGTTCAACCTTTTGAGGACCTACTAGGCTCTTTATAAAGCAGTCGTGTCATTTTACGTTCCCAACAGCAGTGTGTGAGTGTTCCAATTTCTCTACCTGTTCACCATTATTCGTTGTCCTGATTTCAGTCATCTTAGTGGCTGTGAAATTGTATCTCATTATGGTTTTCATGTGCATTTCCTTAATGTCTAATAATGATCTTCTTTGGAGAAATATCAGCACAATTTTTTTTGCCTATTTTAAATCAGATTACTTATCTTTATTAAGTCGTAGGAATTCTGGATGCCAGTCTTTCCCCAGATAGATGATTTGCAAAATATCTTCTCTCATGCTGTGAGTTTTCTTTTCACTTTCTTGATGGTGCCCTTTGAACCATAAAAGTTTCTAGTTCTGGAGAAGTTGAATTTATCCTTTTTTTTTTTTCTCTGTTGCTTATGCTTTTGGTGTCATATCTAAAAAATCATTACCTAACCCCATGTCATGAAGATTTACTCTTATGTTTTCTTCCAGAAATTTTATGGTTTTAGCTGTTACATTTAGGTCTATAATCCATCTTGAATTAATTTTTGTGTAAGGTGTGGGGTAGGTGTTCACCATTCTTTGCATATCGATACCAGTTGTCCATTTTTTGAAAAGACTGTTCTTTCCCCCACGGAACTGTCTTGTATTCTTTTTGAAAAAATCAATTAACCATAATGTGGGACTTTATTTCTGGACGTTAAATTCTACTCTATTGATCTATATCTCTGTCCTTATGCAAGTCCCACCCTGTCTTGATTACTGCCATTTTGCTGATTTTGAAATCAGGAAGTGTGAGTCCTCCAAATGATCTCTTTCAAGAACATTTTGGCTCTTCTGGGTCCCTTGTGTTTTCATATGAATTTTAGGATCATCTTGTTAATTTCTGTCATGCAGTAAAAAAAGTATTTTTCCTTTTCCTTGTTACTTTTCCTTTTCTTTGTTACTTTTTATATTCATTCGGAGTAATTTCTCTGTTTCATCGTTTCCTTAGCTTCCTAAGTACTTAACACTAATCGAACACTTATCTCTCTGCCAGTGATCTCCACTGCCTCTCAGTACGTTCGTTCACATCATCTTCTTGAAATTATCCTTACCAGGGCCTTCTGGTGGGCTGTGATCAGAACTAGTCACGCTCTACATCCATAAGGTCACCCAGAGTCCTGTCCCAACGAGCCTCTTAGATTGCCTTCACCTCTCCTACTCTGGATCTCCTTTTTCCCATCTTTCATGTCTTTCTCTTTACTCCCTCATTTTGATGAAGCACATTTCTAGGACCTTCCGAAGACGCTGTGTGGGAGATAAAATTTTGAGAACTTTCATATATGAAAATGTCTCTATTTTGTCCTCATAATTGATTAATGTTTTAACGGGGTAGAGAAATAATTTTCCTTCACAATTTGGAAGATATTGCTCCATTCTCTTATGGTGTTGTTTATAGGAAATCGTAGGTTATTTTTACTGTTTATTTGCACGTGACCTGCTTTTCCCCCCTGGGAGCCTATAGGAAGGCCTATAGCCTCTTTGCTCCTGGAATTCTGAAATGTTACACTAATGTGATCAGAAAGAGTCTATTTTCATCCTTTGTGCTCAATACTCCTAGGCTTTCAACCAAAACCATGTCCTTCAGACGACGGCTTCCTTCCTTTAAGTTTCTTTGTTTTCTCTTCCTGGAACTCCTGTTACTCAGATCTTGGAGCTCCTTGTGTGCTCAACTAATTTTCTCCGCCTCTCCCTGTAACATTTTAAATTCTTTTTGCTTTTCTCCTCTCAATTTTATCTTCTCAAGACTGCTTCTCCATTTTATCTTCCAAACTTTCCGCTAAGGTTCTAATTTCTGACTCGGTGCTTTTAATTTCTCAGAGATTTTTCCTCCTGTCCTTTGAATACTTCTCCTCCCCATTATAATAGACTCCAGTTCTCATATCATGATTGCAATATCTTCTTACTCTCTGAGTTAGGGTCATTTTTGAAGTTGTCTTCTCTCTTCATAGTTCCCCTCAAGTTTTTTTGTTTGTTGTGTTACTATTTATTTTAGGCCCAACTTTTATTTATTTTTATTATCTTGTAAAGATTTTATTTATTTATTTATTTATTTATTTATTTATTTTTAAATTTATTTATTTATCTCTGTCTAGAGATCACAAGTAGGCAGAGAGGCAGGCAGAGAGAGAGAGAGGGGAGGAAGCAGGCTCCCTGCTGAGCAGAAAGCCCGACTCAGGGCTTGATCCCAGGACCCTGAGACCATAAACTGAGCCGAAGGCATAGGCTTTAACCAACTAAGCCACCGAGGCACCCCAAGGCCCTACTTTTATATTAAAGCCTTTTTTCAGCAGCCAGGTAATCCTTGGCTATCTGCACACATTTAAGAAAGGTGGGCAAAAAAGCTGATGGGATCGTTGAGTGTGCTGGGAGCCTTGCGGATTTTGAGATTTGCTATAGGCTGGTCTGAGTCAGCCATTCTCAGGGTAATTGCTTATATTGTCTCTTTTTCTTTTTCTTTCCATTTCTTTCTTTTTTTGAGAGAGAGAGACCACACACATAAGCATGGCTGGGGGACAGGAAGAGAGGGAGAGAGAGAAAGAGAATCCTAAGCAGGTTCTATGCCCAGTGCAGAGCCCGATATGGGGCTCAGTCTCACCACCTTGAATTCATGACCTGAGCCGAAACCAAGAATAAGACATCCAAGCAACTGAGCCACCCAGGTGCCCTGCTTATGTTGCTTCTTTAGACATTTTGTCTGGGGCAAGTCAGATTCTTCAGAGAATGCTCTTTGGTTCTCCTCCCTTGAAGGTAAAGACCAGAATGTCAGGGTTCTAGGCACTGAATGAATGCAGAAATCAGGAGGAATCTTGTAAATTGGTGTGTACACATTTATTAGTGATCCATGTTTTTACTATAGCATTCCTGCCCTCCGCTGTGTTTTACTCCTTCAAGGGTTACAGCCCCAGTCTTCTGCCGGTGGCTGGGAGGTGGGGTGCGCGGCAGTTAGCGGTATTGTGGACTGATAGAAGAAACTATTTCTCAAACAGCTTTCAAGCAGTCCTCCTCACTTTTTAAAAAAAATATTTTATTTATTTATTTATTTGACAGAGAGAGATCATAAGTAGGCAGAGAGGCAGGCGGGGGATGGGGGGACGCAGGGTCCCTGCTGAGCAGAGAGCTCCATGCGGGGCTCCATGTGGGCTTGATGCGGGGCTCCATGCGGGCTTGATGCGGGCTTGATGCGAGGCTCGATCCCAGGACTCTGAGATCATGACCTGAGCCAAAGGCAGAGATTTAACTCACGGAGCCACCCAGGCGCCCCAGTCCTTCTCATTTTAACCTCCCCACCTTCACCCTCATTTCTGGTGTTATTGATGCCACCACTTGCTGAGTTTTTTGAATTTTCTTCCTATATTCTATTCTGTTGTGTTGGCTCTTAGCTTTCCCCACTGCCAGCTTAGCACTTGGCTTCTCTCTGCCTTTTAAGTTATCTGTCTGCTTTCCAGAATTTTCATGTTGTCTTCCAGCCTGCTCTACCTGTCCTTGTGGGTTTAGGTCTAAATAAAAAAATAAAAAATACAAAATAAATCTCTTAAAGCAGTTTTCAATGAGGTTTGAAGAGGAAGCAAATTAGATGCCTTGGGTCAATCCATTATCTTAGCCTGGGAATCTGATAACCATTTATTTTTCCAAATACCAAATGAAAAGTGGGTAAGGGTAGTAGAGGCTTGTCTTCTCTTCATACTCCTTTTTCTCCTTGGATTTCATTGCTCTGGCTTCCCAACTTACATCTTAAATCTTTATTCTTGGTTTTCTTTGCTGCCTCCTCTTCCTCTCTCTGTGTCCTCTTCATAATAGGGACCTCCAGATTTGGGGCCTCAGTACTCATCTCTGGCTTCTGCATCCTTCAGGTCCTCCAAAGCCCTCATCTCTATATGGTCTTGCAAGACCCTGCTTTCCAAGCTGCTCCTTGACCCCATCACTGTGTCTCATTTCCCTGATTGTCTCCTTCATAGCCCTCATCACTTTCCGAAATGGTTTATCAACTTATTTATTCTCTATCTTTCAGCAGAATGCAGACTTCATCCATGAGGGCAGGAATTGCTTCTGTCTTGTTCACTGCTGCAACAAACAGTATCTACCAGATACCTAATAGGTTCTCATAATATTATCTGAATCACTGAGTGAAAGATCTGGGCTCTCCCTACATTTCTTCACCTTTGTCTTACGTGTCTTCCCTCTCTGTTCCTATGCTCCTCATGTCTAACCATGAGTAGTACACTGAATACTAAGACTTTATACCTCAGGGCCTTTGCATAAGCAGTTCTCTCATAATGGAGTGCACTTGCCTTCCTGCCAGACTCACCCTTCATTCTTGAAGATGCTCTATCCCCTCCCCAGGCATTCAGTACGTACTTCTGTCCTTGACTGTCACTCTACAGGGTCCTTTAATTAGCTGGTACACCTGTCACTCCAACTAGACTGTGCTTCTAGAAGGCAGAGACTCTATCTTAGCTGTTTTTATTATTCCAGACACAGGAATTCAAAGTGTGTTGAATGAATGGTTTACATACATCTCGTATATGTGAACTCCTATGGGTAGAAGGGCACACTCCAGCTTACAACCATTGGCTTTGAAAGGCAGACCTGTGTGCATGCTTTTCTCATACAAACTAAACAAGAGCTTTGACCATTATTGGATTCATTGACAAGTAATGGTTTATTAAGAGCCTTGTCGGGGTTATACAGACATATTTAATAAAAGAAGTCCATTTGAGGACCTGAACACATTGATCAAATAAACCAATGATGGTCAAAACTCTTTTCCTGGAAGTCTGTAGGAATGGACCTAGATGCCCATTCAACCCCCAAGGAAATTCTGTTCTCATTTGTACTGACGCTACTTTCCTCAAACCACACTTGGGCCCATTACACCCTCTAATACCTTTGGATCAATTAGTGGAAGATGCTCATGTCTTTCAAATGTTTTTACCCTCACTGTCTCACTTCCTGTCTCAGACCAAAATATCTCTGGCCTGGAGACAATTTATAAGCCGGATGAGAACAGCAGTCCTGGCCAGTTTAGACCACATGCATTTTTATAGTCTATAGTTCCCATCAGAGTGAGAATAATTAAGACTCTAGACGGATGAGTATATGGTTCTTCCCACAGAATTGCTTAGCTAGGCAGCCCTTTTTTCTTCCACGTTCCTCCGTGACCTCAAATATTTATGGGGCTGGAGATCAGGGGTGGAGCCCTTTCTTAAAGAAGAGAAGCCAAATTGAGTGTGACCAAGAACCCTTTCCCACCCCCACACTTCACTGTCTTTTCATGTATCCTAATGAACAAAACCAACACATAATTCCAAAGTAAAGTGAAGGTTAGGGATCTTCGACTCTGAAACTGTGTCACAGGTCTTTACTTCGCAAAGGACCCTTCAAAGGATTTCCTATTCCTTTTAACCACAAGGCCACTCCCAAAGGCCGCGCATAGCCCCCCTTTATTTCAGAGCTCAGCAGTCATAGTAAAGCTTAAACGAACTGCGCTCTGGTTGTGAAATCGAGAATTCTCATGCCCTCCACTTCAGTCATAAACTTTTTAATGAAAGCGTTCCTGAGTGCTCATTCGCCTGTCAAAACCACAAAGTTTCGGAAGCGACTTTAGAGCCACAATCTGTTAGAGGCAACAAAAATGAACAAAAAGTTTCACTTAGGAGAAGGCTGCTTGAAGAGAGGCGGGAAGGGCCTAGTCGCACCCCCTCCCCGACTCCCCTCTGCAGCCGGTCAGTCCTCCTCCTCCTCCTCCCAAGGGGGCAGAGAGAGGCCAGCAGCCTTGCTCTCACGGAGTTTCCTTCACCTGGAAATATAAAGAGAGCGACCACTTCCAAAGGGTTTTTTTCATCAAATAACTTCAGGAAATTAGTCTGATTTTCCTCCCGCAGATCTGGAAACCTCCAATATGCTCATATGCGCTGGGATTCTCAGTGGAGAACGTGGGGTGCGGACTTCCCTCGCGCCAGTGGATCAGGGAACGCTTTCTTTCCAGACCCTCTCTTTTCCGGGTTAGTGTTCTGTGGAACACACTTTGGGAGACGCTGCCTGACCAACTTTACAATAGAGTCTGATTCTGGGTCTGCACATGAATTCATGCTCCTTTATCCCTGCACGGGAACGCTCTTCTCAAAGAACAATCACTTTTCAAGAAGGAGGGATGTTTGTGCTGCTCAGAGCATCTGTGGTTCGATTCCTGCTGTTTGGCAGAAGCTAAGCCATATCCTTCCATGTAGTTTTACAGTAATAAAGGAGATATTTTATTTTTTTTAAAAGGTTTTATTTATTTATTTGATAGAGACACAGTGAGAGAGGGAACACAGGCAGGGGGAGTGGGAGAGGCAGAAGCAGGCCACCCGCTGAGCAGACAGCCTGATGTGGGGCTTGATCCCAGGACACTGGGTCAGGTCATGATCTGAAGGCAGGTGCTTAAAGACAGCCACCCAGGGCGCCCCAAAGGTGATATTTTCATTTCCATCTGTTGAAGCCTTGTATCTCTCAAAGTGTTCAAAACTCAGGCAGAATTTCATTTATTGGGTTCATTAAAACCTCATCAAGACTCATTAAACTGGCGTCCCTCCAGACACATTTTGAAAACCGCTGCTGTAGGTTAATGGGGGGACCGCCACAGAGCAGAAAGCAAAAGAAAAGCAAGACCAAATCAGGAGCTGATCGAGGTGAGGGAGACCTGACCGAGCCCAGGAAAGACATGCTGGAGCCCTGATCCAGGGCAGTGATGATTCGAGGAGAGAGGAAGCCACGGAGGGTGTAGAAAGGAGGGCAGGACTTGACGGCGCATGGCCCTGGGCAGAGGGGAGCTGAGGGCGGCCTCCTGATGGCCACCTTGAGTTACCGTGGGGTGGGAGCTGAAGGAAGAGGAATAATGGGGGGAAGGTTGGTGGTGAGCTTTAGCTGAGCTGCGTGTCCTCAGCTCGGAGGGGAGAGGCGGAATAAGGAGGACAGAAACTCTGAGTCTAGGGTGACGCTTTGGAAAGGAAATCCTTTCCTGGGATTGGGGCGGAAATTTGGGAAGACGAAACATGTGCCAAGAGAAGCCTCCTCTTGGCACTTCCCAGCCAGACCAATAGCTGAGGAAGTGATATTAGTGACTTTGCAAGCAAGAAGAGATTCTAGGGGCGCCCGGGCACCTCAGCCGGTTAAATGTCTGCCTTCAGCTCAGGTCATGGTCCCAGGGTCCTGGGATCGAGCCCCGGGTCAGGCTCCCTACTCAGTGGGGAGTGTGTTTCTCCCCCTCCCTCTTCCCCTCTCCCTGCTCATGCTCAGTCTCTCTCTCTCTCCCTCTCTCTTTCAAATGGATGAATAAAATCTTTGGGGGATAAAAAAGAGATTCTAATTCAGAAGGTACTTTCTGACCTTATGTTTATACCTGCCCCTCTGGTGTCTACCTGTGTCTTATTTCTGGAAATTATTCTGAGCAGATGTGTAGAGGCTCATGCCCCTTGGCCCTAACCTGCAAGAATATGTTGTCCCACTGACTCAGCAGGTTATGTTTGCCGGAGACCCCGGCTAAGCACGAGCAGCCTTCATCTCGTTTCTGTACCCTGTCTCTCACAGAGGAGCTACAAAGATCAAATGAGACGACAAATAGGAAGCAGCAAACACACCGCTTGGCGCAGTCTAGGTCTGTCCTCATCCTTCTGATCTCCACAGCCCTCAAATGGGCCGGACTGCCCAAAGTGTCACCTTAATAGGGAAAAACGTCAACTTGATCCCAGACCAACTTGGGTATGAGTTCTGGGAATAACAATTCTGCCCTCAGAACACCGCGGTGAGGATTCAGTGTGATTCCTCATGAAGAGCCAAGTACAGAGCCTGGTACATAACATGTGCTCGATTCACGACAGTAACCGTGTAATTATATTATCATTAATAAAGGTCCAAAAAGAGGCTAAAGAAGACAGTCATTTCAGACGTGATGGACTAAGGCTTAACTCCAACTCCAGATATTCAAAACCAAAATGTCATGAAACACTTTTCACACACAAAAAAGGGAACTTGCTTTTCATTTGCGTATGTATCCTTGAGGCTCTACGAAGAGTCTGTGTTGTGGGCTGTGTATCCGCTGGTCACCCACACTTTGCACAGCTCATCAGGAATATCTAGTAAACTTGGCCTAGAGTTCAGCACGTTACAAGGTAGGGTGAGGTGAGTGGTGACCCCCCCCACACAAACATATGTCCAAGTCGTAATCCCCAGTGCCAAAAACGTGACCACATTTAGAAAAAGGGTCTTTGCAGGTGCAATTAAGTTAAGGATCTTGGGATGAAGTCATCCTGGATTAAACAAGTGTGCCCCAAATCCAATGACAATTGTCCCTAGGGGAGAAGATGCAGGGAGAAGGGAAGAAGGCCCTGGAAAGGTGGAAGCAGAGGTTGAAGGGACGCAGCCACAAGGCACAGAATGTCAGGAGCCACCAGAAGCTGAAGGAAGCAAAGATTCTCCCTTCGAGGCTTGGAGGGAGTGTGGCTCTGCTGACACCTTTCCAAACTTCTGGCTCCCAGGCTTGTGGTAATGTGTGACGGCAGCCACAGGAAACGGACGCATGGAGGACAGAAATACACTCGGGCTAACTTTGGCAACAGGAATGGTGGAGAGAGGGCACCTGTCAGGAGGACACGGGGGCTATCGTGGGTTCCGAGGACAGGAAGTTCAGGCTGGCCTCATGAGGACGGAGGACCAGGATGCAGAAAGGCGGGAGTAGAGGGACTCTCTCTCCACTCCTGTCACCTTCTCTCTCAGCCTGCAGGCTGGCTCTCTCTGGTTCTCCGTGCGTGTGGCCAAAACCGTCCCCGTCAACCTGACCTGTCCTCGGAGCACATTTGAAGCATCTGATGCACCAACAGGTGTCTCCGTGGCTTGATTCTAAATGGCGGGGACAGAATCTCTCAGCCCGGGTCCAAATCAACTCTTGCCCAGGGGTGAGATCCTGTGTTTCAGGGGCCCTCATTTGAGGGTAAGGGGGCTGCTGGCCGATACCCTGGGAGCTTTTTATTTGAATGCCAAAGACAGTGTGAAGGACAGAGAAGTTCCATCTCTCCACCAACTTGATAGGTCAGAGAGATTCTGACCTTCTTTCCAGATCTTCCTTTCTGCATTTAGACAATGTTCTGAGCCTTCAACCTTCTGTTTCCTCAAACCCCTCTCTCTGGCGTAACCACATCATATTATTGGGGCGGGGGGAAGGGAGCGGGAGGAAAGCTGTCCATTAGATTCTCTTCCTGCTTGAAACATGAGGTTAATCTTCTGGAACAAAAGCATTATTGATTTTTATCTATTGTAGTCTTCTCCTGAAACAACGAATGTGTGCTACTATTAGTAAACTATTTGGCTTGTTTTGGACTCAAATCTCAATTTTTTAAAATTCCTGTTTATTATTTTTCTCATGTTGCCTTGGAAAGGCTCCTTTGGGCCAAGTGGCACAGGAGGGATTTGGAGGTTGAAGGACTTTGCTCACAAGGCTTTTGATCCCCACAGCAAAGCTTCAGACCAAACAGAAGTCCAAGCCAGACAGGACTGTGGAGTCTGGAGAAATGGGGTCTGCGGAGATTCCCATTCCTTGACCTTCATTCACGACCCAGAGGGAATTAGTTGAGTGCATCCTAGGGGTTGGACATCAAGCCAGAGCTAGGATGACAGAACTGGGATGACCTGGACGGCCATGGGAGGGACCGACAGGGATTAAAGGAAGTGATGCAGGTGAGTGCACCATTGTAGACTATGCCAAGGTCATGGAGGAAAAGGACCTGGCCCGTGACAGTGAATAACTCAGGCAGTTAGCCTGAGGGGTCAGGGAAAGGCTTCTCCAGGGGAGGCACATTTCCAGAGATCTGAAGGGTGAGTGGGTGGTTAACCAGGGGAAGCTGATGGGGGTGGGGAGGCGGGCGATCTTCCAGGCGAAGAGAACCCTGCGTGCAGATACTCATTATGCCATCTAGCTAGAAACCCGTCAACTGTAAATGAGAGATCTGCGTACACACGCGGACCCACGGACTCATGTGGATGGCGACATCAGGCAGTGATGCTCTAGTTCTTTGCTGTTTGCGGGGGCCAGAGGCTGCATGAGGTTCCCACCACGTCTCCGACCCCGTGCAGGTCTCCCCAGAGTGTGGTCAGAGACTCCGGCCTCCCTGGCCCCCTGGAGGGCCCCCGGAGGTCTCGGTGTCCGCATCATCTAGAGTGTATCAAGGAGCTCGCAGGGTAAAGGAGCCCAGACAGACAAGAAACAGGAGATTCTATAAGAAAGAAAATGCTGAAAGCAGGAACCAATTCGTTTTCTCTCATCTCGTCTCTAGAGGGAGAAGAGGGAATCGGGGGTGTGGGGAGACACCTACCTGGGATTCTCCCCCTGGGCGTCCGCCAGTCCTCCAGAACGGGCCTCCTGGAGGAGTGAGTTTCTCACCCCCGGAGCAGGAATCATGTTGGGAAAAGCAGAGGACATGAGTAGGGAGCCCGTGGCTTCTCCCCAGGATCCTCTCTTGACCACTCGCCATGGGCCACTCCTTCTTGCAAGTCCCGGGAGCCTGGGTGCTTCTCTCTCTCACGGCAGCTTTAGAGTGCCTCGCTCCCCCTCGCTCCCTGTCTGTCCGCCCCCTGGATGCTGTGCTTCTCGAGGGACAGGGTCTCTCCCCGTGTTTGCTGTGTGCCTAGCACCCGGCATTCACGTGCAAAGCATTCGATCAATATTTATTAAAGGAATGAATACATGGCCCTTATTAATTTTCGACTACACTTTAGTCCTCAAACATTCTAAAGCTGAACCATGTTGCTTAGAAATAGATTGGGGGAGGGGGGTGCCCGGTTGGCTCAGTCGGTTAAGGATTCAGCTCTTGGTTCTGGCTCAGGTTCTGATCTCAGTGTTTGGGATCCTGCTCAGCACAGAGTCTGCTTGGGATTCTCTCCCTTTCTTTCTTCCTTCCTTTTTTCTTCTTTTTAAGATTTTATTTTTTATTTGAGACAGAGAGAGAGAGAGACAGAGCACAAGCAGAGGGAGCGGCAGGCAGAGGGAGAAGCAGGCTCTTCGCCGAAGAAGGAGCCCGATGCGGGACTCGATCTCAGGACCCTGGGATCATGACCTGAGCCGAAGGCAGACGGTTGAACAACTGAGGCACCCACACACCCCAGATTCTCTCCTTTTCTTTCTCCCTTTCCCTCTGCCTCCGCCTCTGCTCCTCGCCCTCTGCTCTCCCCCTCCCATCCCCCACCATTCATGCACAGGAGGTAAATAAATAAATAAATACCTTTAAAAAATGAAATAGATGAGTGGGACTCGATGACCGGTATTGTTCACACTGCCTTGGACTTGGTAGGTGCTCAGGAACTCAACGGTGACTTAGCAGCTCGGTGATTATAAACATTTCCATGCTAATGCTCTGGGACTCACAGGTAGCACAGCTCCTTTCTTACTGGCACTGATTTTGTGACAAAGCAGCCCTTGGGGGTAGCGTTCACACGCCCTTGAACGATTTACTGCAGGGAGGCCCAGATCTCCTGTGGCCCTTCTCTCTGTACACAGGAGGGTACACGTCTGCCCTTCGATGAAAGATAGGACATAGGCTTTCGGGTCCCCTTCCTAACACCTGTAGGTCAGGACAGCTGGTTTCTCTACGTGTGTGTGTGTGTGCCCGCGTGCGTTTGCGCATGTGTTCGGAAACAAAAGTTGTACATTGTTCAGCAAAGGCCGTTGGGTTCCTGTATCTCCTCCTTGCATAATAAGTGCTGTCAGTTATGGCAGACAAGGGTGGCAGAGGGTGGCAGCTTGCCAGGATGGTCTGTGACATTTGGATAAACAAGCATCAATATTTATCAGAGCTGCTTCTGTGTGCTTCCTCAGCTGCCGGAACGGGGAGCCCTCCCTGAGCTTGTATATAGTTTTCTGCTTGTGAGATAAATGTTCGGGGCCATTAAGGGGGGAAAATATTTGTACTCCGCTCCCCAGTTACGTAGGCTAATTTACTGCATGAGGAGGCCTTGTAGTTCATTAATAATATACAAATACAAATCAAGGGAAGAAATTGCCTTCCTAATTGACTTTGGAGATGCTAATCTGAGATTCTCCGGCTTTAAATACGACCTAGCAATGGTGCTTGTACCATACACCTTGGAGAAGACAGAAAGCCACCTAACACCCAACAATGTCAAGAATCATTGTGTCTGGACTTTATCTACAAGACACTCACCTCTCTCGAGGCATCTGGAAGTACCAGACACGAAGGAAATAGACAAACAGCTGCTGGGGATAGACTCAGCCGTCCTAGACTCAGTATCCCAGATGTGCTGCCAGCGAAGGCCAGCCAGGCGGTGCAGAGTGTGCTGGGCTGGGCCAGGTCGGCCAGGGTGTTGCTGGGCCGCCTGCTCCCACCCAGATTGCTGTGTTGAACAGAGAAAGTAGCATTCGGCTCCACTGACTGGTCAAGCAGGGAGCCAAGCTCATCAGTCTTAAGAAACCAAATCTCTGGGGCGCCTGGGTGACTCAGTTCACTGTTTGAGTGCAGTTCAGGTCACGATCTCGGGGTCTTGGGAGGGAGGCCTGAGTTGGGCTCCATGCTCAGTGGGGAGTCTGCTTCTCCCTCTCCCTCTGCTGCTCCCCTCACTAACGCACATGCTCTATCTCTAGGAAATAAATTAAGAAAAAACCCCAAATCTTCCCCGTTGACATCCCATGAGTCTCTTGTCCTCTCTGACCATGCCTCCGGAGAACACATGGAACTTCTGTCAGTTTATTTGTAATGGACTGGGAGGTAGTAGAGTTGAGCGGTGAGGTTTCCCAGACCAGCCTTGATGGTCACATGGTCCGGGTTTGAATGCTACCCATTCTCTCTCCCACTACAACCACCGACCAACCACCTACCCCTACAAGTCTGAAGCTGGAAGTTCAAGTTCATAAAAGTGACCTAGGCATTAGCGACCTTGTCACCCCCTTTGAGTCTGCAGGAGCCTCCAGGTGATGATCTTGGCCCCTCCTGGAAGAAACCACTTATCCATGGCACAAGGAGCCACACAGAGTTTCCTGTGGGTTCCATAGGGTAGACAGAACAGAGCCTCTAAATTGCATGCCCCACCATGCTTGCTTCTGCTTTACTTATCTCCCCAAGGTGCTCCTGGATTGCTTTGCCTCTGAACTTTTCCTTTCTGACCTTGCCCTTTGGAGTCCTCTAACTCATCTCATTCTTGCCTTTCTGGATTGAAAGAATAAAAGAAAGAAGATCAGATCTGGTATGTGAAATTGGGATTCATTTTTCTGTTCTGTAAAATGGGCATAATAATAATTCCTATCTCATAAGGTAAGGAGGAGAATTAAATGAGATTTAGTAAATGTGGACCTTAATGTTTTCCCAAAAAGACCCATGAAGTCAGTTTAACAGGTTGTCATCAAAATTTTCAAAAATGGAATAGAAAATATCCGAGGGCACTGCTTGTAGGAGGGGCAAGTTTTATTTTGTGAATGTTTTGTTTCAGTTTAGTGTGTGGATGTTCATGTGTATGACCACTGGTAGATGTAAAATAAATATTTTACTGTAAAAAGG
The DNA here is from genome assembly GCF_009829155.1 of Mustela erminea. NCBI lineage: Eukaryota > Metazoa > Chordata > Mammalia > Carnivora > Mustelidae > Mustela > Mustela erminea. Next base: position 78,923,493 of record NC_045627.1, read on the forward strand.
TACTGGTAAAAAGTGCAGGAAATATGTGTCATTAACATTTACCTTCAGTCTTGAGGAGATGAGCTCTGAGACTTAGGCAGCCACGACCCTAATGTTGGAAAGATTGGAGCCAGAGATCCAGCCCCATTCCCCTGCCCCCACCAAGAAGCTATGACGCCACACCAAAGGCCCATTCTGCCAGCCCAGGGACTTAATTCTGTTCACAGATATTTTTGTTAGGGACACCTGGGTGGCTCAGTCATTGGGTATCTGCCTTCAGCTCAAGTCACGATCCCAGGGTCCTGGGATCGAGCCCCTCATTGGGCTTTCTGCTCTGTGGGAAGCCTGCTTCTCCCTCTCCCACTCCCCTGGTTGTGTTCCCTCTCTTGCTGTCTCTCTGTCAAATAAATAAATAAAATCTTAAAAAAAACAAACAAACAAAAAAATGAAAAACCTCAAATATTTTTGTTAGGCTTACATGGAATTTATAAAAGCAAAATTTGAATTCATTACTATTATTTAAAAATCAGGATATAGGACATAAAAATCTAGATTCTCAGGGTCTCTGAAAACTTGGGGAGATTTGGTCACATCCAGTATCTTTCCTGTAGTCTCTGTCCTATCTGCGTCCTACTTGTCTCCTACCCGGGCCCTGGAAGCACAGAAGGCTTGTTCCCTGACCCGGAGGCTCGATGTTTATTTTAAAGAATCGCAAAGCTGGCACGTATCCATGAGCTCCTTAACTTCAAACCCTCATTTGCAGAGGGAGGAAAGAAGCCAGTGAAGAAGGAGGTGACTTACCCAAGGTCACATAGATCACCAGTGATACAGCTGGGAACGGTACCCGAGTCTCCTGGGTCTGTCTTCCCTTGGAGCCCTTGGCAGCAGGCAACTGCCACCCTCATAAAAACGGAGGCTTTCTTAAGAGATGCGTCTGGTTCACAAAGGTCAGCAGCCCTCCCTTTTTCCCTTTGTCTTGGCCACGGCAAGTGTTTACCTTGCAAAAATGAAATGAGAAGCAGAGTGGTTCCTGCTTGTCTAACAAGGTATTTACATGCCTCTGAGGGAGGAAGACAACCAGGCCAAGGCGTTCACCGTGAGCGGGAGCTGGGAGAAGATAAGAATCTCCAGTACCTTCTGGCTCTGTGCTTTACCTTGATTTAGCCGAGGGACGGAGAAAACCAGTTTGCAGGGCGTATCTCGTCAAGCACGGTCACAGACAATGCCCGCGTCAGCGTACGACGTCTGTATGTTTCCAGATCACCCAAGAGGGACGGTGCAGGGTGGCTCTAATGGGCCATTCTCAGAGTGGGACGCCACCGGTGCTGCGCCCAGGGCCGGGAACTTGACGGCTGTTTGGGTCATTTTTAATGTTTAATTTTTTTCTTTTTGCTTTATAAAAATAGCCAAATATACACAAAAAGTACAAAGAATAATATAACCAACTTCTATACACCTTACTCAGATTTGACATTTATCAAGATTTTTTTACATATGATTTTTAACTCTTATTTGGTGTATAATGTATATACAGTAAATGCATAGATCTTACATGTGAAGTTTGATGAGTTTCTAAATGTGTTGTAAAATAATTTCATACAGAAAGTTGCAAAAGAAAAATAGGAAGAATATCCACATTCTCTTCAAAGAGATCCCCAAATGGCAACAAATTACCACATTTGCTTTATTATACAACACACACACACACACACACACACACACACACACAATTTTTCTGAACCATTTGTTGGTCGATGTGTTTTGCCAAATATTACGCCCATGTAATCATCACTCAAATCAAGTTACAGCATATTTTCAGTACTCCAGAAAGTTCTCTGCTGCTCTTTTCCACTTGTTATTTTTCATTTCTTTTTATTCATTTCATTTTCATTTCAATTCTCAATCTTATTTTTATCACCCTAGACGAGTTTCGCCTGTTCTGGAAACCGATGCACATGGACTCACCCTCCACTTTGTTTTTGCTGAATTATTTTAAAGCAAACCCCAGATCTCATGTTATTTCATCTCTATATAATTTGTAAGTAATTCTGAAAACATTTTCTTACATAATCACAAAGCCAATGAGATTATGTAAAAAGTCTTCCTAACAAGCTGCTGTGATTATCGCCATTTTCCAGGTGAGCGTTCAGCTTCAAGAAGGCGGGAGGTCTAGCCCAAGGTCACCCAGCAAGTAACTGGGTGGGGGTGGGGGGGCATTCTTCCTCCAGAGCCTGTCCTTACCTTCTGGGCTGTCGGTCCCAGTGGAGGGGCTTGCTGCCTTTGGGAACAGGAAAGTTTGGCACCTCTGCGGACCCTTTCTTTGGCTCCTCCCCCCAGCACATGGCTGTCCAGAAACGCAGTCCCAGAGACCCTTTGAGCACACCTGCCCGCATACACACTCACTCACACCAGCATGTTTTACAAATGCTACCTGTAGCTTCTGGTTTCCCCTCTTTGGAGACAGAGGAAAGGGACCGCTCAGGCCTCCAGTGGCTACACAGACTGAGAGGCAGATGTGTTTGAAAGCCGCTGAGAGCTCCCCATTCACCGGGACCTAGACATCACCAAGGTACTATGTCAGGTTAAATGATCAGAACACAGAAAAGACCCACGCCTTTAATATTTTAGATCATATTTGCAAACAAGTACTCGAAACGCACAGACTCACGTGGGTCAAAAAACAACTAGAACTCGTGACAATCTGTTCTTCCAGCAGACAACTAGGCAGAAACAAATCAGAGTATTTCTGCGCACCGGCCCCAAAACCAAGCACAGAACTCCCCAAGAGCAGACAACTTACAACTTACTGTAAGCCCGAAGCAGCTGCTAGTAATCACGCTTCTATTCGGTCTCATAAACTGCGGGGTCTGCATAGCCACTAGATATGTCAAAGACTTAAATGTTTTCCTAGATTGAACTCTATACCCTTCCCAGAGGACATATTGGTAAAAACAGCCTTATTGTTTGTTTCTAAAACAGAGCTGGATGGAGCTATTCAAAGGGATATGAACTTTCAGCAAAATGTATTTACTGGGGTGCCAGGTGGCTCAGGGGGTTAAAGCCTCTGCCTTCGGCTCAGGTCATGATCTCAGGGTCCTGGGATCGAGCCCCGCATGGGGCTCTCTGCTCAGCAGGGCGCCTGCTTCCTCCTCTTTCTCTGCCTCTGCCTACTTGTGATCTCTGTCTGTCAAATAAATGGACAAAAATCTTTAAAAAAATGTATTTACTAATTGCTTAGAAATAGAACCCCCTCTTCCCCCACCATCACCTCTGTTCTCCACATTACGGGCCAGTTGAACACGAGGTTTTCTAGCGGTGTTTCTTTTCTAGGCAACAGAGATCAAAACAAGGACTGAGGGTGGGGATGTGGGGGACGGAGGGGGATGGGTGAAGCCGCTCTCTCACAAGAAGTTGCCTGGCTTCTTTGTAACTTGTTTTGCATACCAACTTCTGTACGAGATTGCCTTTGGAAAGCCACTGGCCTCATGGATCTTCTCTATTTCCGGCACTGGACGTGCTAAGGCAGTCACCACGCGGATGTGTAATTACCTACAAGGTCGGCGCCCTCGGAACTGGGTCCTGCAGTTGTAGATTCATGTCTGACGCTCATACCCCTGTCACCCGGCGCTGTTTTCTCTCTCCCCACACTCCCCAGTGACTTCCTGGTGTCCCAGGGGAGTGAAAGTGCGATATTAAATGGGACCTCACAATACATGGAGGCTTGAGAGGTCTTTAAAAGTTCTGTATCTCCTCCTCCTCCTACTTCCCCTTGTCGTCATCATTATTATAAAGATACATGCTGTTTGAAAAATTAGAAAAACACAGAGAAGTAGGAAGAAGACGAGAAAAGCTTTCATCAGCCATTGCCTAAAGGTAAGGTGTATTTTCATTTTCCAAATTTAAAAATGGATTTTAACATAGCTTCGCTCACACAGTATGTGCAACTGTGTACTCTGCTCTTTTTACAGACCTTTTCAAATGCAAAGCCTTTTTACTGACTATGTAATATTCTATCGCAGGATTGGACCGAGATTTCCACCCAAGCGGGAGTTTGTAGGAGTATTTTCTTTCCTGTGAAAATTGCTTTAAACTGTTCCAAACATTTCACCGGAGAACTCACTCTCCTTTCTCTTTCTCTGTCTCTCTCTCAAACAGGAATCAAGGAGCCCTTTGTTTTGCACACAGCCCATGCTCACCACGGCGGAGAAGACAGCCACAAAGAACAGACTTACCGTACACTCTAGCACAAGACTCTTCACATGGAGTGTGGCGAGTGCAAGGCTGAGTTCTGTGACCGAGAGAAGTGTTCTCGAATTCTCCCCACCTATTGGTCCTGGAAAACCTCTCCCTCTTGCTTCTCTGCCATAGAGCACGTCCTGGGAGCAGGTTCAGCAGCTTACTGCCCACTCCACTCATTAATCCTATGCGTGCTTCAGGCTCTTGGAGCCTTTCCCAAACCTTTAATATCCACTTGCCCCCTCCTCCCCCCCCCCAGAAAAGGCCCCTGGCTCTCCCCGAGCCACCAGGAGCCATGTTCTAATATACAGCACTCTGGAATATGTCATGCCAAAAAAGGAACGACCAGAATAGTTGTTTGATGCCATCTCTGCACTGGGCTTTGTGCCAAAGCATTATACATTTGAGATTTCATTTAATCCCCCCTGGCTGCCTTATGAGGCAGGAATTGTTCTGCCCACTTGGCAAATGAGGAGAGTGAGCCTCAGACGGAGCTTGAAATATTTGTTTGAGAACTAGGAGCCCACCTTCCTACCTTGGAGCCCCTGCCAGCCTCTCAGTATTTCAGTGGCATGACTTCTGGACGTGGTGTGGCCTCAAGGATCGCTTCCACGCCCCTCCCCACGATTCTGGGCACGGCAAAGGCCGGCAGGACTTGGATCCGCCTGCATCTGGCTAGACCAGCAATGCCTCCTCCCAGGCCTCCTGGACACCAAAGTAGAGAAGCACGGTCACCTCCCCTCCCCCCGAAGACCTCATGATCTCCCCAGAACTTGATGACGTGCAGAGAAATGGGGCAGGAAGAATTCTCTGGAGACAGCGCCTTTTATTTTATTTCATTTCACAAATACAATGAAAAAAAAAAATCCTGCTAATAGGATTGCCGAGTCAGCAGGCCTAGGCAAGCTATTCCAAGGAAATGTAAAGCATCCTGGCACACCTTGAGATGGATGACAAGTCAGGAACAATGACAGGAAACCAGAAATTAATCAGAAGACTTGCCTTTCATTAAAGGGTGAGGGCGGGGAGAGAGTTCAAGAGCAGGGGCACAGCCCTGACAACCCACTCCCGTTGATTTTGTGCCACTGCTCTTGGGCCCCCACAGCTCCTGGGAGCAAAAGAAGCAGCCAAGGTGCTCCCCATGCTTCCTGAGTGCTTGCAGCTGTGACATGAGGACCGCCCCCTCCCTGACCGGAAGTGCTTGGTCTGTGAAGGGGGAACTTCCTCTGGGCCAGGTGTGATAAACCCTCTGTGCTCTGGGCTTTGCCCTGGAGCCTCTCTGGGCCAAAAAAGGCCTGTCCTTTGTAATCTTGGCCTAGCACCAGCAGCTCTGACTTGGGGCTGATGGACCAGGACCAGCTTGTAAGTTGCTAGCTGCCATCTCCCGGGTTGGGCTGATCTTGTGTTGATGTTCTGCACATCGTGGACTTCTCTCTCACTCTGCCAGGCAGTGGGCCGCCTTATGGGGCCGGGTGAGTGAGGGGGCCGGAGTCAGCGGGCTGGGGCTGAGAAGCACGGCGGACCCTTCCCAGGGCTGCACTGTGGGTAGGTGTTTCCCTCATGGCTCACCCGGCCCCAGACTCCCTCCCTGGCAGCCAAGTCCAGGAGGGTATTTTCCACCCCCCTTGGGCTCACTGGTGGAAAGAGGCAGTGGAGGGATGCTCAGGTTAGAAAGGGTGTTGGGATTGGAAAGAGATTGCTGTCGGGAAGCCACAGCTAGATTGTTGGTGGGGCCTTGCAAAGTCAACCAGCCCATCTCTGTCTTGCTACTTAATAACACTGAAAGTTGGATGGTTTTGGTTTCACTCAAGAAGAGTACACGCCTCTTAGCATGATGAAAGTAACTGAAGAGGCAATGTGGCAATCCACACGACCGGGCGCCAGACCATAGTGGATGCCCATTGGGTGCATAACAGTGGCTTGAGCAGGGAAAAAGTGCCCACCTGAACACACATTTCCTTCACTTCCTTCCTTTGGCATTTCTTTCTTATGGATTATATCTTGGAACTTTTTCAGGTCAAGGCTGATTTGGCATCAGTTCCCTCCCTACCCCCCATCCCCTTGAACATTTGGGCTCCTGCTCAGACTTCATTTTGAAGTTTCCTGCTAAGGACATCTTTAGGAAAAACTTTCACAGTTAGGCTTTTGAATTTTTCTTCCCCAATGATTCTACATGCTGAGAGGAAGGTACTAAAGCCTTAGTCATTGTGTGAGGCACGTGACATCGTTTATTCCTTCTAGGGCTGAACTTGGCAGGTTGTGACTTGCCCTAGGTCACAATCCTAGTTGCAAACTGCCATGCCTCCCTTTAAGTCCCTGCTCAGTCACCTCACCGCCTGGCCTCTCAGCTCTGTCAGTGACTGTTGGCAAATGACCATGAGCTTTGAACAAAACCCATTTTACAAATGGGTTTACAAAATCTCTTTTGCACCCATTATCAATGGGTTTGCACAAAACGCTGAGGTTTCATGGACATTTTTATCACGACTTGTCAGCATCTTCTTTCTTAACTCTGCTCCCTTTTTTCACGGAACCACACTTTCTTCTGTACAATGAACTGGGTCTAGGGTCAGGCCAGTAGATCCTGCCTCCCCCCTCTCCCGCCAAAAAAACAAAACAAAAACCAAACAATTAAACAAACAAAAAAGAAAGCTGGGCCAGTCATCATCCCTCATTCCGCTGGCTGCACTGATTGACCCAAGATGTACATGTGCCCCATGTTGGGCTAACCAGAGCTCTCGAGGATTTTTACACTTTCAGCTGGAGGAGTAAACCTTTACCTCTTGGAGAGTAATTATATATGTTTGAACCCAGAGCTGAGGTTAGCGTTGTTCCAGGCTCTTAGAGAAAACAGATTTGAGGAATGAACCCAGAGGCCAAGGAGAGAAATTGAATCTTGAAGTGCTAGGAGACCCTTGTTTTAATTCTTCCCGCTTTTCCTGTCAAAATGATTCTTTTTCGTCTAAGTCAGTTGAGTTAACTTTCTAGGATACACATTCAAATAGTTCTCAGTGAGAGGCCAGCAGGAGTGCTTTTCTAGGGCAGCAACTGGATGCAGGGCAGACATTGCATGTCAGTTGTTTTTAGAGGTGAAAGAAAGGAAATGCCCCTGTTGGGTGATCTGTAAAAAAGTATCCAAACTCTGTTTGATGCAAATGACAAAAAACTACAGTTTAAACCGGTTCAGTCAACAAAGTAGATATAATAGCTAATGTAATTTAGAAGTCTAAAGAGAAGTCTGCCTTCAGGTGATGCTTGATCCAGGCTCTACTAATGTCTCGGAAGTCATTACTTTACCTCTCTAATCTGCCTTCCTTGGGTTCACAGAATGACCCTCAGAAGCTTCAGGCTTCAGCCTTCCCCTTAGAGCAGCAGCATGCCTCAGTTTCAGATCTTCAGAGAAAGGATAATTTTCACCACAGATTTTGTACAAGTACTGGGATTTACTTTTCCTTGATCACAGCTGCATCAGATGTCCATCCTTAAAATCAACAGTTGGTCTAGGAAGGGGGATATATTGTGGGGAGGATAAAAAGCAATTCTGGCCAGACTTCAGAGCAGAGAATGGAGGAGGGCATATTCTCTCATCTGCTGGGGAGAGAAACAGTGATGGATGTGATGGACAGAGCAGCACATACCCACTGTGACCTTATTGCTGAGGTCTCTGTGTATATAGGCTTGGGCTGGGATTGGCTGAGATGCTGGTGGAGGCCTAGCACGTAGAGATGAGCTGAAGTGAAGGATTTAAAAACAACTACAGAGGAAACAGACGTGATCTATAGCAGCTGGGCCCACTTTGCCAAGGGATGTCACATGTCCTGGTTGGCCATCTGGGGACCCAGCAGATGATGTGTGACCCAGGCTTCCTTCTGACCCCCTGATACCCATGTGGTGGAGGATTCTTAATCTTGGCTTTCTGGGCACTCTCAACTTGACTGCCCATTGAGGTCAATACCATGTCCTCTTTCCAGCTCTTCTACCCCTCTGTGTCTCATAACCCTGAACCAGGTCCTAACCAGCTGTGTGCATAGACCTGTGTGGTCCTGGCAGAGAGCAGGCCCCTTGGGGATAAGAACGGGGAGGGAAGCGTATTAGTGAACCCCTCTTGCTTACAACTGAGGCTCCATCAGTGTCTGCTGAGTCAAAAATTTTCAGGGCTTAAGCCAATTTTCCTGAGTCTTAAATTCTGGACAGCTGAACTCAATCCCCTGACTGTGTGGTGATTAGGAAGACACAGCTCCAAAATATGGTTCAGTTTTATCACTTCTGGAAAATGGACCTTTCCAAATGCTTGAACAGCTGACCCTTTTGAATTATATATAATATGGAACAATTAGAGACAACTTTAATGTCCATCACTAGGGTACCTCTCTGATGGGATGCTTGGCAGCTCTTTTTAAAGCATGAATTAGAATCACATGTCCTTTCCCTGTCAAGATATCCAGGATCTAAGTTCAAGTGACAAAACAAATCTCAGAGCAGTATGTAATACAATGCCCCCTGCCTCGAACCACCACCAAAATGTGCAGAAACAAAACTGTGAACAGCGATCGCCTTTGAAAAATGGCATTGGGGCAGGGTACTTTCATTTTTACTTCATTTCTCTATTGTTATCTTTGATGGTGAGCATGTAATTAAAAAAAAGATTAATACAAAAAAAGAAAAATAACTCTAAAAGAAAATAAAAATAAGCCATCATGATGGGCACGGTGGATTGGTGCTCCACATTCATTCTGCCTCCTGGTGTCCCTTCTAAACTACAGAAGCCAGAAATGGGAAAACTACATCTCCCAGAATCCCTTGCAGCTAGGATTCTGGGTGTGACTTCTATTTATCCAGCTAGAGAGATTTGGAAAGTGGACATGAAGTCGAGGCCACTCTGATGCTGCTGGCTCTGACAAGCACAGATGAGGAGGGAGGGGGCTCTACTGGGGCAGTGTTAGTGGAAATCTCAATGTCTAATCACTCGCTGACTTTGTGGGGACAGGGTGTGGGACACCACTTATGGTCCTGGGTTAGAGTGACTGTGGTACACCTCTGCAGCACAGAATGGAAGCTTTCCAGTTCAGAGGGTAGCTTCCTGGTGCTAGAAGAGTCAGCTGCTCCCCAGTGGCCTGATTTTGCTGTGGCACTGGAAGTTGTACTTTTTTCAGCCTTTCCTATGATTCTATAAAGTGGGATAAACCTATAAAAGGGATAAACCCCTTTCTGGGGTTAGAATGGATTTTTTTGCTCAACAGATATACAGAAATCTGAAAAAGCAGCATAATATTTCTTTGGGTTCAAAGCCCTCTGATACCTTTAGGAAGCATAAGAGAATTGGTTGTTTCTTTTAAATAAAGCTCACTAAGGAGACTCAACTCTTAAAGGTACATTCTAATAACTGATGAAATCTGATGGCACAAACTGAGTGAGGAATGTGGTCTTTGAGTCTCTAAAATCACCCCTCTAGATTTTCTCTCTTAGGTACACACAGTTTCTCTATTGCTGGTCATCTCGTGGTTTCATTTAGAGCCACTTGTGAGACTAGTCTCCTTGGGCAAAAACAAATGGAAACACAACAACAACAACAAAAAAATAAGGAAATGAACAAGGGTGTGGTCTACTTGTCCTGCTGATATTAACCAGAGCTCCCTCTGACATAAGAATGAGTAACACCTCCAAGTTTTTGTTTGAGTTATATCTCTATTTTTCAAAATCTTTTTGAGATGTAATTTTTCAGGGTTGATGTCTCTTGAAGTTACTCACCAATGCTTATCTCAAGAGACATGTGTCCAGAGGAACATGCAGAGGAAATGCTTTTCTCATGAAGCCACGCTGGCAGTCCAAGGCCGAGTCTCCAGAGCTTCAGTGACATTGGAAATTGGAAGTGTTGTCACACGGCCACGCCCCCAGAGTTCCAGTTCTTTCTGGTACCTCCTTACCAGCTTTGCTTGGTCTTCTCCATCACCACCGTCATCTTGGCGGCCCAGCTGCTTGCAATTTACAAACTGCTTTGCAGGCATTCGCACTGGACCTTGACCACACTGGACATTGACATTGACCACAGCCCTGTGAGGCTGGTTCAGCAGGTAGCATCAGCCTCCCTTCAAAGATGAGGCAGCTGAAACACAGAGAGTTTAAGGGACTTGCCCAAGGTGACAGAAGCCTCAGGTCTTGAATCAGGGTTTCTAACTTAAAGCCCTGTGTAGCCATGGATATTTTATTTTTTCCGGTCTTACCACATTGCCAGTGACGAGCTGCATTTCTCCCTATGACTCTGGGGTTAGCATTCACATACCCCATGGGCCTCTTGCAAGATGGCAAGGCCTTGGCCTGGGTTACATAACTTCTGGCTGCAAATCACGTGGTTCCCCAAGTTAACACCACCCACCAATAGCCTCTATCACTCCTCCTTCCTCTGGGTGAACATCCCCTGGATTCTGGGCAGAGAGAGATGGGGAGCTTCAGGCAGACGATTCTCTGTGACCACTGGATGTCAGTACTGATCTATGCCTGATAACTGAACCTCTTCCCAGGCCAGGCACAGCCATCAGCACCAGGATTTAAAATGGAACAAGAGGAAGCGTGTTGATTAAAAGCCAAGGGTCCAGTGACTACGGATCTTAATTGAATGGTCGGCTCACGGGCTGCTCTTCCTGGAGTCTGCCTTTACATCGTTCTGGCTAGCTCTTCTGGATCCGAGCTAACGAGAGTGAGAGAACAACCAGCCTTCCGAGCAGGCCCTAGAATGTCTCTGTTGGCTGATTCATTCCCTTCCCAAGAACAGCACAACTCCTGGTGTATTAAAAGTATTATAAAGCAAAGAGTTAAAGTGGTTGTCTTTGAAATAGGGAAAACGGAGAGGGGAGAGCCTTGAAGAACTATGATGCTTTAAAACTATTCACGTGTGTAGCTTGAATAAAAACAGAACAAGAAAGTGTTAGGGAGCAGCCAGTAAATGAGGGGGGCGGGGGAAGAGGGGAAGGCACCCCAGCTTAGGGACAGGCCCTAGTGGAGCTGGGTGCTAGAGTCGGGGCGACCCAGGACTAGGCACTCTCCTTGCACAAACTCAGTCACATCCCTGTGGGCCCTACAGCAACCCCACGAGGTCTTCTAGATGAGGAAACGGGGGCTCACAGAGGCGAAGTAAGGTGTCCGAGGAGCCAGTGGTGGATCTGGGCTTCCAGCGCAGGCCGGACTGATTCCAGAACTCATGCTCTTAACCGTTGTGTCGTGGCCTCCTACAACAGCCAGCAGCCCTGCTTGTCCGCGATTGCACACTGTTTGGGGCTAGGGAGAGTGGACTGGGGCTTTTCACGCCAACGTACTGGGGCTTCCTGACTGTCTCTAATGTTTTTCCACAGTCCCTCTTGGGCTTGTCCAAATGTCTGTGTCAGACCCTCGGGAAGGGGAGGCCCAGGGGCCTTGCATCGTGGGGACCAGCCCAGATGCCCACACAACCCTTTCGGAGGGGGAAGGCAGATTTGACCGCCCACACGAGCACAGCTCTGAACCAGGCGAGCAGAGAGCTCGCATTTCCTGGGACCCTCCCTGCCTTTCCTCATGCAGCGTATACCCTCCACTTACTCTGCTCTCTCTACTCTGGCAGAGGGTCCTGGCCTCCCCCACCCCTCTTTCTCAGCCCCTAGGAGCTGTTTTTAGTTCAAGGCAGCCTTCCAGTCCCCTCAGTCTAGTACACATATCCTGTCCGGGCCTTCTTGTCATAGATGGAAACATACCAACAGGGTGGACACAGTGGCTGGTGGTCAACACATTCTGACCGGGCCCCCCAGGGCACAGGGTGACATGACTTAAAATAAAATTTGGGTGGACTTGTGGTGTTCTGGGGCCCAAAAACCTTTGCTGTAGGTCATCTGTAGAACCCAGAGGGAGTATGTTTTTCTCCCGTATTTCATTAGGCATATGGTGAGGATGTCTACCCTTGTGGAGACAGCTGGAGCCTCCGAGGGGCGCTCCAAGACATGGGTTTGTCATAGGGCCGTAGAGTCCTGGACTCGGAGGCAAGCAGTGACCAGGGCTCATTCATGGGTACAGTTAGGCACCTCTGGAAACCTTGGAATTATGAGGAAAAGTGGAATATTGATTCCAAATGTATTTTTAATAGAATTTATTTTTTAGAACAGTTTTAGGTTCACAGAAAATTGAGTGCAAAGTACAGAGAGTTCCCTTTTTCCTCCCATCCCCAGATACAACGCAGCCTTCTCCACTAAAACCTCCCACACCAGAGCAGTACCTTTGTGACCTTCCATGAGCCCACATTGACACATCATTGTCACCCAGAGTCCATAGTTTACTTTAGAGATCACTTGTGGTTCTGTGTATTCTGTGGGTTTGCATAAATGTGTAATTCTGGGTATCCATGAGTACAGTAACTTACAGAGTAGTTTCACTGCCCTCTGGGCTCTGCTATTCATTCCTGCCTCTTTCCTCACCCCTGACAAGCACTGATCTTTTTGCTGTCTTCAGTAAATAGCCGTAGTTTTGTTGTTTCTGGAACATGATATAGTTGGAATCATACAGCATGTAGCTTTTTTTTTTTTTTTAAGATTGGCTTCCTTTACTTAGTAAAGCACACTTAAATTTCCACCAGGCCTTTTCAGGGCTTGATAGCTCACTCCTTTTTAGGGCTAAATAATATTCCATTGTTTGGATTTACTATATGGTTTACTCATTCACCTACTGAAGAACCAACATCTTGATTGCTTCCAAGTTTTGGTAGCTATGAATAAAGCTGCTGGAAGTGTACATGTGCAGGTTTTTGTGCAGAAATAAGTTTTCAGCTCATTTGGATAAACACCAAGGAGTGCGATTGCTGAATAAGGATAAATTTAGTTCTGTAGGAAACTTCCAAACCATCTTCCAAAGTGGCTGTACCATTTTGCATTCCACCAGCAATGAATGAACGTTCCTGTTGCTCCACATTCTTGTCAGCATTTGCTATTGTCGATGTTTTGGATTTTGTCCATTTCAATAGGTGTGTAATGGTATTTCACTATTGTTATTTTTTTTAATTTTTATTTATTTATTTGACAGAAAGAGAGATCACAAGCAGGCAGAGAAGCAAGCAAAGAGAGAGGAGAAAGCAGGCTCACTGCCAAGCAGAGAGCCCGATGCGGGGCTCGATCCCAGGACCCTGAGATCATGACCTGAGCCAAAGGCAGAGGCTTTAACCCACTGAGCCACCCAGGCACGCCGGTATTTTACTATTGTTTTAATGTGTATTTCCTTAATGACATATGATGTGGATATAGTTTCATAATCCTTTTTATTATCTTTCTATCCTCTTTGGTGAGTTCCATTTGGATCTTTTGCTAAATTAAAAATCAGCTTGTTTTCTTATTAAGTTCTGAGTTCTTTGTATATCTTAACCAAGGAGTGCGATTGCTGAATAAGGATAAATTTAGTTCTGTAGGAAACTTCCAAACCATCTTCCAAAGTGGCTGTACCATTTTGCATTCCACCGGATTTGTCCTTTATCAAATGTGTCTTTTGCAAAGATTTTATCCTCGTCTGAGGCTTGTCTTCTCATTCTCTTGACATTGTCTTTTGCAGAGGAGAAGTTTTAATTTTGATGGCATTCAACTTGCAAAAAAAAAAAAAAATTTTTTTTTTTTTGGTGGATCATGCCTTTGGTTGTTTTATCTAAAAAGATGATGCCAACCCGAGGTCTTCTATGTTTTCTCCTCTGTTATCTTCTGGGAGTTTTATAGTTTTGCTATAAATAGACCTATGATCCATTTAAGGTTAATTTTGTATAAGGTCTGTGTCTAGATTCTTTTTTTGCATGTGGATGACCATGTTGTTCCAGCACCATTTGTTGAAAAGACTGTCTTTTCTTCATCATCTCCATATCTCTTTGCTCCTTTGTCATAAAATTTATTTTTTTACTACTCTTATCTAGATTCTGGGAGTAAATCAGAGAAGAAAACAGGGTTGGTCCCTGCCCTTTGGACCTGACATCTATGCACATGACTTTTTTTTTTTTAAGATGGAGAGACATCATGTGTGTAAGCAGGGAAGAGGCAGAGAGAGAGAGAGAGAGAAACTTAAGCAGGCTCTACACCCAGCACAAAGCTGATACAGCACTCCATCTCATGACCCTGAGATCATGACCTGAGCTGAAATCAAGAGTAAGAAGCTTAACCAGCTGTGCTACCCAGGTGCCCCAAGTGCATGTGACTTTCTTAAGCCACGCAGAAAGGTGCCTGAACAGTGACACTGGGTTATGTATGCCTATCACCACTTTTGTGTTCCCAGGCTGCTGAGGTTGGTGTTCTATCGTAAGAAACCAGAGACATGGACTTTGGTTTTAGGGATTGATTTGCTGGGGTCCTCAGCTGACATTTTACCCAAATCCCAGTGGCCGCTGGGATTTTTCACAGGGATTCTCACTGTGTCTATATGGGACGTTCTGTGCTCTCAGAAAGAAGGAACACCCAGGAGAAAAGTCTCTTCAGGAATTCTCGCCCACTGTCCTGGAGAGTAGAAGACACATTGACTTCTGTTTTCTCCATGTCAGGCATTGAAGGCCATGTTGTACTGGTTCAATGGTGAAACTCAGAGGGATGGGAAGCACCTCTGCCTTCTCTGGTTAGTGGTGGGGGAGGACCCCAGGGTCCTCCTTGTCAAAAGTCAAGTGGGGCTGGATGACCTTTCAAGTCCATCCACCTCTAATGTCCTATGTTTCTAAAGGAAGCTGAGTTGAGGACATGGCCTGACTAGTTGCATTTGACTGACCTCATTCACGACGAGTGAGGTGGGTAGAGACTCAGCTTACCTTTGGCAGTGGGGAAGAGTGATTTAATCAAGTCCCAGGTGGCCGATGGGAGAGGTCCTGGGGGAAGGGCAAGATTGCTTTTATCTTTAACCAAACAAAAACCCCTGCCCAAATCACAGCTTTGATTTTAGGGGGTGAGAAAGCATCGTGACAAGATTCATAGGGAGGCTGCCCACCGTTATAAGTTCACCGTCATCTCAGAGAAAATGCTAGAACTTGGCAGAGAGGATTTTATGGGAAGGCAATTACGGTGGATACTGATGTGGTGGGGGAGTGTTCAACTGTGGGGCACGGGTGGACTGGTAGGAGAGATCCAGGGATGAGCCCAGTGAATTGAGAAAGACACAAGAGGACATGCAACTCTAGTGTGTTCATGTATGTGTGCATGTTAAACCAGGTAATATCTTGCTGAGCAGAGACACTGTCGCCCAGCCCACACACTGGATCGCCTCAAGAGTCCGGTGACTGGTCTCTCGGCTCCCAGCGTACCCACTGGCCTCTCTGCACAGACTGCTCAGCCTAGAGCACCCTTGTCACCCCACTACTCCCAGATCTTCCTGTGTGGGCTTCAGGCCTTCCCTACTTGATCAAAGCCTCCCGGCCATCTTTGTGGTTTTCTACTTCCTGTTTCACTCGTACACACCCATGCGCGTGCACGTGCTTGCACACACACACACACACACACACGCTCATGCTGCCACGCTTTTGCTCATGTTTTTACTCATCTACAGACCTCTCACCCTCCTGTCTTCTTTTGTCTTCTTTTGGGGTGGGGGGCGAGGGGCATGGGGGAGGGAGAGAGAATCCCAAGCGGACTCTCCGCTGAGCACAGAGCCAGATGCTGGGTCCATGTCTCGACACTGACATAATGACCTGAGCTGAAATCAAGAGTTGGACACTTAACTGACTGAACCACCCAGGCACCCCTCTCCTGTCTTTTTTTTTTTTTAAACAGCTTTATTGAGATACAATTTGCACACCACACAAGTCATCTACTTAAAATGTAAGATCCAATGGTTTTAATATATTCACAGATACATGCAACTTTCTCACAGTTAATTTTAGAACATTTTCCTCACCTCAAAAAGAAACCCCATATCCTTTAGTTCTCACCTCCCAGTTCCCTGAGCCCCTGCTACCAGACCTAGGAAATCAGTAATGTGTGTTCTTTCTCCATCAGTTTTCCTGCCCCGGATGCTTCATGTGAGCGGAGTCCCTCACGCCATCTTTGTGTCTGGCTTCTTTCACTTAGCCTCATTTCAAGGTTTCAGCTTAGCCTTAGCC
This sequence comes from Mustela erminea, assembly GCF_009829155.1. Lineage (NCBI taxonomy): Eukaryota > Metazoa > Chordata > Mammalia > Carnivora > Mustelidae > Mustela > Mustela erminea. Next base: position 78,939,772 of record NC_045627.1, read on the forward strand.
TACTTCAAGGTTCATCCGTGTCTTAGTGTGTATCAGTATTTCATTCCTTTTGATGGTCAAATAATAATCTGATTCTCCCTGTCTTTCAAGGTTCAGCTGGGTCCCTACCTCCAGCAGGAAGTTGTCTGTAACTGACTTCTCCCTGGGATAGTCACAGTGTTGTATGGGAAAGTTCCAGTGTCCCCTCTAAGAGTCTTCCTTCCCCATGGGACAGTAGCAGGCCAGTTCCCCAGGAAGCAGACTCTGAGAAGGAGATCTACAAGCAAGAAGTTTATTGGGGGATGCTCTTGGGGTTAACCTCGTGGGGGAGCAATGACTGCAGGAGGGGCAGAGGGAGAAGGGGAGCTGCATGGGGTCACATCCAAGGTCCTCATCCCCAGGAGCTCTAAACCAGGAGGCCCCTCCAAGCGGGCCAAAGGCTGACCTTTATAATCCTAAATCAACAGTTATTGGAAGCTGCTACTCCAGGAAGAGGTCATGACCTTGGACTTTCCTCAGCGAAAGGCAAGTCTTGTAGAGGGACTCAGCCAAGCCCTGCGGCCAGCAGCGGGAAGAATGAGGGCACAAGGCATCCGTGCTGGAACAGAGGCCCCTTGAGTGTGGGCCATGTCATCCTGCCCGCTTGCTTCGCCTCTCCCCTGGCGCCTGAGTTTGGCTCGAAGTCAGGCACCGTGGTCAAGACAGACACGGACACAAATCCCAACTCTGCCACCTACCAGCCAAGGAATCCCAGAAAATCCCCGGTTCCCTTTAAACTGGAGTTTCCTCCAGTTATAATAACAGTCTTCACCTTTAGAGTTATTGTGAGTCCAAGTGAGTTGGTGTTTGTAAAGTATTTAAGTGTTGGTTTATACTAAGCTCTTCCAAAGGTAAGGCATTGATATTTTAAGGGTATTATCAGGAGATGCTCAAGCCCATCTGATAACTGACTGGCTTAAAGAGGTGGAGGCAGATGTAAACGAAGGGGCAACAAATGAGCGGGATGTCTGCATTGAGAGGTGAGTATTCTAAGGTAGAAAATTATTTTTCAAAATCAGGGAATAGTTCAGACATCCAGAAAGGCACAGAGGTTTTTTGAGCATTCACGTTCACCTCTGAACTGGATTTTCAAAACTGCAGATATATGTGAAGGCTTTTGTGTTCTTCTCCCCAGAATGCACCTGTCCCCAAGGTGAATCTTGAAAGCGATGTTTATCATCCCAAGGAATGTCTTGGTACTGCTGCTGTACATGTGTAAATCTCCAGAAATTATCTCCTCTCCAGATAATCTCATCTCCTCTCCTCTTCTGTATGCTTTAAAACCTTTATATAAATGACATCATAGCATATGATGACATGGCCTTCTGCTTTTTCTACTCAACACAATGCTTGACATCAGACATGAGATTTGCTCATGTTTGTACAGGCAGTTCTGGTTTGTTTATTTTCCTTGTGGTATAAAGTTGAAAATGCTACTTGCAAAGCATAAGAAGCAGCAGAAAGAGAAACTCTTTCCAGCTGACCCACTTGGCCCCATCTGTGTCTTCTGGAAAGGTAGCGTAGCCTACAGCTTCAAGCTCCTGGAGCCAGATTCTGCCATTTGCTAGCTAGGAAGTGCTGGGTGAGCTACTTAACCACTCTGTGCCCTGATTTGCTCATCTGTCACATGAGAACAATCATACCTACTCCATAACCTTGATTGTAAGCACTGGCTACGGGAGCTGGTGGACAGGACAGTGCTAATAGGGTTAGCTATGGGGCTGTTTCTAAACAGACAGTATGGAACACAGCTCTATGAAGCAATACCCCAGTCAGGAGGGCCTGATTCCTGCCATGTAGCAAGGGGTCGCCACATATCCTGGAATTTTCCACATTTGAAGCAGTTGCAAAGGTGACACTTGGAAAGCTAACTGTGCGATTGTTCTCTTCCATATTTTGCTGGTGGCTCCCGCACAGCTGTGAAAAGAGAGCTCCGAGTTTCCCATCTGCCTGCTGCCTTTGGACTGTTCAGCTCCCTCAAGGTCACTCTTATTGTTCCTATCACATAGGTGAGTAAATGGGCTCAGAGCCTTGACCCACATCGGGGACCCCCCCCCCAACTTCTCCTAGTCATTTTCAGCCTGTTTTCTTCCCTGAGGACAGTGGTGGGAGCCTAGAGGCTGAGAAAAGAAGAGAAACAGCTTTTAGCACCCTGCACCCTGTCGAAGGTATGACCTTGTGTCTTCAATAATCAGAGGGCAGAAAGTCATTCTAGAACTAGAGGTTGTGTGGTAGTGTTTTCCCTGTCTTCCCTTAAGTGCTTTAGGTAAACAGGCAAAATGTGTTTTCCAAATTCCCTAAAAAGCTGAGTCGTCCACAGGATGGGTGTGAGGGCAATCTGTGGGTGGGCGAGGAGCGTGGAAGCCAACGGTGGCCAGCCAATGGCTTGTGTTCATCCAGGTAGATAAGTTCTGGCTTGCCTCTCCTTGAAATGGAGTTTTCACAGAGGAAAATATGTCAAGGTAAGCAGATTTTCTCCTTTATGAGATGTCATAGGACTATTCTTACATACAGTTGTTTTTTTCAAAGTAATTTGTAATGGCAGAGCTCGGTACCATAATCAGTTTGTGTTTCCATTATAAATCCAATTTTGAGGGGTGATGGTGTTTCATTTTATCTTCCTCAGGGTTTAAACTTTATATTTTTCTCTTTTAAAAAAAAAGGAAACATTTTGTGTATATGGTTTAAGAAACTAAGGACCTCGGTTTTGGGGGATGGCTTAGCAGTAGGAATTTAGGCAAGAACAAAGAGAGCCCATAGGTTTCAACTCTACGTCAATTTTGATCAATTTGTACTGGATGTCAGGAGTGTTGTGTGGAGAAGGATTCCGAGACCACGATCAGCGCCAGCAGAAAAGAGCAGTGATTGACTAGTGATGTCTGTTACGGATCTCTGCAATGAAAGAGAAGCGAGCCCGAGGGAAACCTGCAAACACCCACTTAAAAGGTAGAGTGAGCTTGGCACGCTTTCTCTGAACAGGAACCCCTTACATCTTGATAGCACTTGATAGTTTCAACAGCATTTTTCATTTGCTTTGTTTTCATTTAACCATTATATCAACTCTGTGAACTCAGGAGGGCAAATCTGCCTTCATACTGATTAATTTACCCATTAAATATTTATTGAGCCATTACCGTACTAGCGTATGGTAGGTCATCTGTAAGAATGACCACCACTAGTTCCTCCCCTTTCTGTTCTGGCATGTTGCCCCTCATCCAGAAGTAGAACCCACTTCTTTTCCCCTTGCATCTGGGAAGTTCTTAGTGACTTGTTTGGCTCAGAGGTTGCAGCTGAAATGATGTTCTGGGACTTCTAATGAGAGGTCTTAAGAGCTGTTCAGTTTCAGCCTGTATTTTCTTGAAACAGTTGTTTTTTTCAGCCTTGGCCTGCCACACAAGAAATGTGGCTACCCTGGGGTGCTTGGGTGGCTCAGTTGGTTAAGCAGCTGACTCTTGGATTCAGCTCAGGTCATGATTTCTGGGTCGTGAGATTGAGCTCTGTGTGGAGTCTGCTTGAGATACTCTCTCCCTCCCCCTCCCCTTCTGGCCCTCCCCTTGTTCTCTCTCCTCAAAATAGATAAATAATAAAATCTTAAAAAAAAAAAAAAAGAAAGGAGTGTGGCTACCTTTCTAGAAAGACCACAAAGAGAGGCCATGACACTAGACAGAGGGTTCTGGCTGAACCCAGCTTTCCTTCTAGCTGTCCTACAAAGGCACCACTTCTACAAGGAGCCATCTTGGACCCCTCTAGACCAGCCCAATTGCCAGCTGAATATTCCTAAGTGACCCCAGTTGAGGGTGTGTGCAACAGAAGAATCACCAAGCTGAGGCCTGCCTAAATTCCTGGCTCACAAAATCATGAAGTAAAATGGTCCCTAAGTGACTAAATTTTGGGGTATTTTGTTACATAGTAACAGGTAACCAGACCATTGGAACAGAGCTTCCAGAGATAAGGAAGGCCCATTTCAATCCACAGAGAATTCCAAGCCTCTGAGGAGAGGTGGACACATGGACAAATTAATTAGAATTCAGTGAAATCAAGCATGTAAAAAATAAAGTGAGAGCCAAGAATACAGATGGGTAGCTCCATCTTAAAGGGGTGGAAATGCTTCCAGAAGGGTGATGTCTTTTTCGGATCTGGTTCCATTGCTCTTGGGATGCACAGCTTACAAGAGGTCATTTTTTTTCTGGGAATATTCCCAATACAGAGGAAGGGTCCACAATGGCCAAGTCTATATTAGGTGACTCTGCTTTCCTGGCCATAGCTGATAGATCTGGGGTAGACAAGTTCTCAAGGTGAGCCAATCAAGTTCCCTCTCACAGAAAACTGAACACTACAGGATGGATATCACTGGAACCGAATCGTGGTGATAGAAGTCCTCTAGGGCAGGGATTCTCAATCTTGACACCATTGACATTTTGGGTTGATTACTTTTTTTTGGTGGGGTGAGAGGAGCTGTCCTCTGCATTGTAGGAGAGTTTGCAGCAGCCCTGGCTCCACCCAGCGGATGCCTCTAACACCCCATATCCCAGTCATGACAATCAAAAACATCTCCAGACATTGCCAAATGTCCCCTGGGGGGCGAAATCACTCCCAATCGAGGACCACTTCTGTAGAGTGACCATTCTCAAATCATGAGCTTTCTTATCCTTGTCCATATTGAAATACGGTAGTTAAACTTTTTTTTTTTTTTAATCTGCAAGGCATCTCAGAGCCATCTAATCATTCAGGGTCTCTTTCCATATCCTACAACCCAAAGAATCTTAGCTCCTATAGGATTGAAGTTTGGAATGGAGTTTGCTACACAGACAAGTCTTGGGAAGGCATTTTAGATAAAGGTAGTCTTCGTATGAAGGCATGAAACAGCACTATGGAAGCACTGGGTATGGCAAGAGCTGTTCAAAGAAGATGGGTGGTGAGGCTTGAGAGGTCCAGGGGTCAACATGCTTTGCAGGCCACACTTAAGCTTACAGATCAGAAGACTATGGTTCTGGGAACCTCCCTAATTTACCTATGGTCAGTGTTTTCCATTGAACCAAAGGCCTCTAAACGTCTTCCATTATCTCTAGATGGAAGGAAGGTTGTTTAGTGGCTCCTAAAGGCTAGATCTTGGGGCTATAGAGGATTATGTTACACTGAGAATATTTCTCTTGTTGAGGAACCAATTGCCCCTAGATTTGAACCCTGTCCGTGTTTCACTAACAAACTAAAATTAAAAAAAAATTTTAAAACCTCAAAATTTTTAAAACTTCGTTGAGTCCCACATGTCTTCTCTGTGTGAGGCAAAAGTGGACCCCTTTAGGCTTGAGTCAGTTGGATCAAAACGTCTCATTGTCCACTTGGCAATGTGAGCATGTGTTTGGTGCATGAGCGGGGATCCTTTAGGTCACAGAGATCTGGAACAAATTCAGATGATTTGTTCTCTGCATTCTCTCAAGCAGCCATGCTCCAAGAGCCTTCCTCTCTTCCTCAGAGACTCAGAGACTCTTAGCTTCAAGTTCCACTGTCCTTGCTAGTACTAAGAAATTCTCCGTTAGTCTCAAGTTCAAATTCCCTAGGAGAGAGTCTGGTTGGTTGGGCTCTGCTCTAGTACAAATCTTGGGCTCCTGGCCAGCCATAAACCCTGCCTCGGGGGGCTGTGTCCATGCCCAGGTGAACTAGGGTACAAAGCATGGCAGGCCCCTGTGGAAAAATGGTCTCTGAAAAGGAACCCCTGAGCTGCCCCTGGGTCAGGGGAAGTGTCCCTGTCAGGCACAGTTAGGAGCGCTGGAGTCAGGGCTGAGGCATGCTACTGCTCTCCCCTCACGAATTTCCAGTGGTGGTTCTGGACCCAGAATTCCCTTTTCTAACCAAGTGGCCAAATCCAGTAGCCCCGGACCAGGGGCACCCAAGGGAGGCCATCTTTGAGAAGTTAGCTTTCAGGAATAAATTCCCTTGGGAAACTCTGCGGGTAGTTTACATCTCAAGAACAGAACTCATTAGGAGCTTGGGGAGCTGTTAATTGCTCTGTCCAGCCAAGACACAGTCTGCCACTTGATGAAAAATAATGAAGTGACTGCAAGTTCCAACTTCCTCCCCTGTCCGCCTGGGTTGCCTCCTGCTTCCTCTTCCGCCTCTCACTTGAGGCACTAGAGCACCCCCCATCCCCATCCCCGTTGACCTGCTGCCCAGAGGTCCTTGCTGTGATGTTTAGGAACCTGTCCCTGGGGCAATCGTATTCTCAGAAAAAAACATACAGAACCTAGCAAAGGGTTGTTTCACTGAATTATAAATGTATTCATCTGCAAGCTGTGTTTACAAAGGTTTAAAGATTAAATTATGTAGAGCTGCTACTCGTCCTGTCTCAGGTTAGGACCCCTCAAGATATTCAACCAATCTTGGAAGAGCTGTGACTCTCTGTTGCCATGGCAATGCCCACCTCCTGGAGTGGCCCCGTTTCGGGCTGGAGGACAGTGCGGTGGGGCAGAAAGGCCTGGGAGGCCGCTGTGCTCGTCCCCGCTCTGATGCCAAGCAGTCACGTGAGCTTCTGAGACAGGAGTGTTGAGCTCCTGACGCCAGAAGTCTTTCCTAGCGGGAACATTTCATGGTCAATTATCTCAATGCAGAGGACTTTGGACCCTTTGAGGGGGATTTAGTATGTGAGATTGCTTGGTACTTGGTACTTGTGTTTCAAGCAGCTGGCTTTCTCCCCTGGGGCTTGGAACTTGGGGAGTGATCTGTAGAGGTTATTCAGGGGGGCAGCAGCCGAGCTGCCAAAGCAGGGGCTGTGGGGGTGGCAGGCGGAGGGATGTCCAGGGGTGCCAAGGTCAGTGCCTCAATCAAGCCTCTTCTGCGGAATGTGACTGTGTTCTCACCGTTAACTTTCATGGTCTCTTCTCTGCCTCTTGTTTGATTTGGCGAACACCCCAATACCTTCTGATTTGGTGGTCTCTCCGTAGTTGGCCAGAATGGATTTTTATTGTGTGCCACCAGGAATCTTCAATCAGAGCTTTGGCGAACTCATTACCGTGTGGTTTTCTGTTTAGGATCTGAAACCATTTTAAGGTCTTACTGAATCCCAAAAGGTTTCCGAGGTTTCAAAAAGGATGCTAGCATCGGCGATCCCTCAACCTGAGGCTACCCCCGAGCTATCACCTGCCCTGCCAGGTCTGCTCAGTCAGCAGTGGCTACACGAGGCACTGTGTTGAGGAGGATTCTGAGGCTCAAACTCATCTGTGGGGTTTGCCAGTGGGGAGAGGGATGAGGGGGAAGCGCCTACCAAGTGGATGTTTTCTGTGCCTAAACTCAAAGGGGGCATTTCAGGGGCTTGGGGGGATATATATATTGTGGTGGTGTGGCAATATATATATATATTGAGTGTCCCAAGTCCCCTCAACTCTCCTGCCTTGGTGGAAGGCAGCTGAACCTCCTTTGTTACCATCCTTTAGCAGGATAAGCTTTCTGACAAACCAGAGTGCAAAACCACAATAAGATCAGCATCCCCTATGAGACCCAGCACAGTGTGATTTGTCCCGCTGACGGCAGCTGGAAAGCCCAAGGGACAGGTTCTGGAGTCAGATTACCAGAGCTAGAAGGGCACACAGAGGCCAACCACTCCAATACTCCCATTTCACAGACAGGAAAACTGAGACCCAGAAAGAAAAAGAATGACCTCTCCATGGCTCTGCTGTCAATTTAGTGGCAGTTTGCGGTTTCACACATGCGTTGGTTCTTGGCCAACATGCGTCTCATCCCACTACCATCTCATATCCACTCAGCTCCCTCTCGATTAGTCACCGCAACCCTTGGAATACCCTAATGGCTGTGTAACCAATTATCAAGAACTTAGTAGCTTACAACAACACAAATTTTTCCTGGAATTTCATGGGTTGGAAGTCCAACATAGGTCTCCCTGGGCCAAAGTCAAGGTGTCTGCAGGCTGCTTTCCCTTCTGGAAGGGAGGATAATTTCCTTGTCTTCTCTGGCTTCTAGAGGCTGCTCCCCTGCCTTGGCTCATGGCTCCCTTTGTTCATTATCAAAGCCAGCAACGGGCAAAGAGTCCTCTCATCACTGTGACGCTCACTGTGCTGCTTCCTTCTACATCTAAAGACCCTTGGGATACGTTGGACGCACCAGATAATCTAGGATAATTTCCCTATTTTAAGGTCGACTGACTAACAACCTTAATTCTGTCTTTAACCTAAATTTCCCTTTGCCATGTAAGCAAGCATATTCATAGTTTCCAGGCATGAGGACAGAAGCATCCTTGGGGGGTCATTATCTCACCCTCCACACCCCTGTTCTAAGGTCAGGGTTTCTCATCCTAGAAAATCATTTCTTTGAACAGGTAGCTTGCCTCCAGTGTCATCAGCCCTCCTGTTAGACTCCATAACAAACTCCCCAAAGGAGGGTCTAATCTCATCATTCCTGTCCACCATCAGTGGCTCTTTAAAAAAAAAAAAAATAAAACAACTGATATATCGTTCACTTACTATAATTTTCACTCTTCTAAAGTATACAATTTAGGGTCCCTGGGTGGCTCCGTTGGCTACGCGTCTGACCCTTGATTTCACTTCAGGTCATTATCAGAGGTTGTGAGATCATGCTGGGCTCTGTGCTGGGTGTGGAGCCTGCTTAAGATTCTCTCCCTCTCTTTCCCCCTCTCCCCTCACCACTTGTGCTCTCTCTCTAAAAAACAAAGTGTACAGTTTGGCCATTTTTAGTGTATTCACTAGGTATATGACCACCGACTTTATATAACTGCTGAACACTGAAATCACCCGAAAAAGGAAGGCCATCCAATCAGCAGGCATTTCCCATCTCCCATCCCCCACTTCCTCAGCCTCTGTCGATCACGAAACTACTTTCTGTCCATGTGGATTTACTGATTTTATCCTGGACATTTCGTGTAAATGTAATCACAGGATATGTGGCCTTTCGTGTCTGGCTTCTTTCACTCAGCATCATGTTTTCAAGGTTCACTCCTGCTTGAACACCTCGCAGCCTGGCCCCCATGGACCTGCCCCAGGCTTCGCTTCCTGAGACCTCCCAGGCTTCCACTAAGCAGCCCCCAAATTCCACAGCCTTTCTCGACCCTTAGTGAGACACCGGCGGAGCGGAGTCTTTCTCCTCAAGACCTTTCATCCTTGGATTCCATCACGATGTTCCTTCCCAGTTCTCCTTCTGCCTCTGTGCTCTCGCTTCTTCTCCTCTGGCCCTAGCCTCTCCTTGTCTTTGGAAAGGATCTGTGCCCCAGCAGTCAGTCCTAGGCTCTCTGCTGTTTCCTGTTCCCTAAAGGATGTAGCCCACAATGGGCAGGCTCTTGGATGGGCCCTCCCTAGGACTGTAGACCACACTTCAAACACAGCCTAGCTCTTTGTCCGCTCACAAACGGGTCTCTGAATAGTAAAGTGTTGGAAGTCACAGCTGTATAATCTTTCTGTCTTCGAGAGCTGAGTCAGCCAAGGCTCTTTGGGCTGCACGAGACAGAAACCCAACTTAAGGAGAGTTGAACAAACAGGGGCTTGAACAACTCACATGCCTGGAGCAGCTCGAAGGACTGAAGGGGGCACAGCAGCTTTGGAGGTTTGGGGACCGGATTCAGGAACACTTGCTGTTAGGATATTCCCTCTCTTGACTTCTCAGTTCTGCTGGCTTCTTCTTGGCTTATCCTCTCCAGCACATTAGCTTTCTTCACACATCACAGAAGATGGCCCCTGGCAGCCTTCAATTTCTTCCCATTTGGGACTCCGAGACAAAGCTCTTCTCCAGTTTCAAATTAAGAATCCCAAGGAAGGACTCCGAGTGCCTGCGTTGGGGTGTACACTCACCATTGGCACAATCATGGAGCCGTGTGCTAGGATCAAGGAGACCCAGGCCCGTTGTCTACTCTTGTATGTTGTGGGGCAGAACGCAGTGAGGGCGGTCCTGCAGATGCCCATGACTGGAGAGCAGGAGGAGCAGTTCCTCAAAGCAGTGTGTGTGCATGTGCTGGATGGTGAAAGCGGGCAGAGGTCCCCTACAGGACATCAGCCACCCCCACTGCTCCTATGACTCCACCATGTGGATAACGCCTACAGCCCCCAACAGCCAGATGCCCATCAATGTCCACCTGGTGGGCCCACTGGCACCCCTGAACTAAGCCTCCCTGGTGTCCCAGTCTTTACCAATGGCACCACACCCAAGAAGTCTCCCAGGCTTTTCCTAGTTCCTGGCCTTCCTACTCTACCTGGATACTTGGCCAAGTCCCATCAATCTTAGCTCTTTACTGTCTTTGTCAGCCATTGTTCCCACCCCTAGTGCCCTTGGTCTAGGTCAGACCCTAAGCCACCCTCCCAATCTCTCCATGGCTCTCTCTGCCTCAGGGCAGACTCAATCACCATCTGTGGAGCCTCCACTCTAAGTCTGAGATGTGCTGAGTATCAGTGGTTTTTTTTTTTTTTTTTTTTTTTTTTGTTAATCCTCATAACAATTCCATGAGAGGAATAGTGGTATCACTAGGAAAATGAGGCTCAGGAAAGGAAGGGCTTGGGAGAGGAGTCAGGGGTGATTGACGGAGGACTTGAACTTGGGTCTCTAATTCTTGTCAATTCTGTTTCCCTTCCACTGTCTTTCCAAGTAGTTGCCAAATGAACTTATGAAAGATGGAATCATGAGGACTTCTTTTGGCTCAACAGCTGTTGTGAAACCTTCCCAGTTTATAAATAAGAGCCTTTAAGCCGCCATGGCCCTCGCCCATCGCTCATAAAGGGACGTGCTGCTGAGCTCACTCTGAAATAGGGGCTTCCCTGAGAGCCTGTAGGGCTCCTCTCTCCCACTGGAGGCCTGGGGGGTTGAGGGAGGGAAGAAAGCCTGTTTCCAAAAAGAGTTAAAGAAAAGAATAATAATAACACTTAATAACCTAATAACCAGCAAACATCTGATAAGTTGGGGGCAGGGGTTGGGCTGCATCACCCCGGCTACCCCGGGAGAGCGTGCAGGGTGCCTTCCTCTGGGCTGTTCTAGAGGCTCTTTGTCGACTTGGTCACATGCTTGGCTTGTTTTCAGGCTCTCCCCACTCCTCTAAAATAAACTGCAAGTGAGAACCTTGCCTGTTTTCCTCTGAACCAGGGCTGAGCCCATGAGTAGGTGCTCGGTTTTTGTCGTGGATGGCTAGGTGGGAGGCAGGATCCCATCGAGGGATGATAAAAAGAGTTTGTAGCTCAAGTGCTAGAATGAGATATTTCCAACTGTTCTTACACCCGGTTATTCCACTTTGCCCAGACGGCAAAGCAGCAACGACGGGGCCTCTAAACACGTTATGGGCCCCGTGATAAATACTCTCCCTTCCCTCCGCCCACAGCTAACCCAGCTGTAGAATGGGGTTGACCTTGAATGAGGTGGTGTTTTCAGCTGTAGCTTCACTGCCACGGATCTGGAGTTGATGAAGCCAGCACTGGGAAAAGGAAAACTGTAAGAATGGGACAAAGAACCCCAAAGACTGAGAATTTCACACCATCCATTCACCCCCCTTTGCTCCACACATCTAGTGTGTGGGCGCTTTTAAAAAAATAAACAAACAATTAATGCACTGCCGTGGAGGCGGGGGAGGGGGAGAAGGAACGGGCCCAACTTTGTCTCGGCAGGAGGGCGGACTGGCTGCCCAGGGCCCTGAACGGACATTCCCGTCAGTTTTAACTGGGCGGTCTGTCCTTTCCCCCCAGAGTGGGCAGCCGATCAGGGCTCAGGCGGTTGGGGCTTTGTGAGTGGTTGTAAACTCTTCAGATCTGCCTTTGATTTTGTTTTGTTTTGTTTTTGTGGTAGTTCCAGCCCTTGGCAGGGTCCCCAGAAAGAGCAGAAAACTTGGGTTCTCCTCTTCTTTGCTTGGCTGAGCTTGACTGGGCAAATGACCTCAGTTTCGAGGCCTCAGATCACTCCTCTGTAAAATGAAGAGGTTGGACAAGAACAGAAGTTTCCAAACCTTCTATTATTAGTAGTATTATTGCCTTGGAATTGGTTCTTCAAATAAAAACGAACTGGGCTACCTCTCTCCCCACAACATATTAAAACAAAGTTGGGAAAAAAAAGATGGGGTAGGGAGAAGCAGCATGGTCCCATACCCCATGACACCAATCTCCAGTCTGAGAGGGGGGCCTCTGTGGGACCCCCAGCTTTTGCAGCACACTGTTTGAAAACTACTTCAGGTTCCCCTCTGGCTCTCACTGGAATTACCCCTCATCTGAAGGAGTTTGATGTTTGTATTACCTAAGAACTGTGTATGGCTGCTAGTAGAGGGAACCTGAGAAATAAGGGCTTAAGGAGTCTAGGGGGCTGTTTATTTATTTGGTAACAACGTCCACAGGGAGGCACTGCACAGCTACTCTGGCAGCTCTAAGCATCATCTGGGAGAAGAGACCCAGGATCCTACTACCTTTCTGTTCTACCATTCTGAACTCAGGGTCGCCATTCTCAAGTCTGGCTCCGAGTCAAAACATGGCTGCTGAAGCGCCAGGCATCACACTTGTACTCTAAACAAGAAAAAGGAGGAAGGGGAGAAGAGCAGATAGGTACATACCAATTCTGTCTGCTTCCTTTAAAAACCCTTCCTGGGATTCCAGTGGCTGTGTCCTTGTTAAGAACCGTGTCACGTGTCTACCTCCAGCTTTAGGGGAAGCCAGAAAAAGTTATCATTATTTTTTATGTTGAGGTATATTGGCACCCAGCATAAAGCCAGGGCTCTGCTAATAATGATGGCAAAGAGAACGGATACTGGGTAGGCCACAGGAAATACAGCCACCACAGTTCATATCTGCTGAGCACTGACCAAGTACCAGGCACATGCTGAGAACTTTGTACGCTTTCTCTCTTTTAATTCTTACAACTGCCCAGGGAGTTCAACTCATCATCCCCATTTTATAGCTGAGGATGCGGAGGCTCAGAAAATTAAGTGACTTGGCCAAGACCGCATAGCAAGAGATGATGAAGCCAGGATATTAACCCAGGCACTCAGATGCTGGAGTCCAAATCCTTCATCGCCAGATTATCCTGCTGTGGGGAAGACGGAGAATAAATCACACCCTAGGCCCTTCATGCTGGTTCAGCATCTTCAAAAAAGAAGCTGGGGCGGGGGTGGGGGCATTGAGGGGGACCCAGAACACTCTACACAGAATGCTAGGGCCCCGCCTTTCCTGCTCCTTGCCGAGTCCCTGTCGTCTTCCTCCTGGTAATGAAGGCAGCCGCGACACACTGAATTCGTTATGATGCATTTACCGCAAGGTAAGTATTTTAGATACGGTTTGGAGGGAGTTCAGGGGAAACATTTTCAGGGACTTGACCTGCAGGAATGATTTATGGAGCAGGGTTAAAAGAGCTAAATATATACGAGCTGGCACAATATGAGAAGTGAGAAGGGGAGGCAGGAAGGCAGCGCAAAAGGAAAACACGCAGTCAGCCCCCGTGTTCCAGAAACCTAGGGGAGGGCTGCGGCAGCACGGGGCGAAAGGGTCATGACTCAGATCCAGTAGAAAACAGAAAAACGACAAGCCCTTGGGTCCCTCAACCAGATGCTTCTTCAGCTCTGCGGTAGGAGGTGGCGGTGTCATCTGCTTCCTGGGAGTCAAGGGGCACCAACAGAAATGAAGCCGTTTGCTGCGGGACAATCGCAGAGGCAGAGCTCAGAAATGGTCTCCCAAGAGGAATGGGCAATGTCTTTTCATGGAGCTTTGAATTTACAGACCACCTTGGCAACATTTTCCTCTTTTGATCATGGCAACCGTATTATCCTCGCCTTGCAGAGGAGAACCCTAAAGGAGAGGTGGTCCGAGTGCCCAGTTCAGGTGACGTCACACACATCCCATCAGGGGCAGATCCTGGAATGATGGCAGGAGGGGCATCCTGACTCCGGACAGCTGCTGGTGCACACTGGGTGCACAGTAAATGCCCTCTCTCCGTATCTAACACAGCTTAGAACCAAGCCCGTGGACATGTGCCCTTGTCAGGATTTCTCTTCAGGGAAGTTCAACTTCCGTTTCTGTCCTTTCCTCAGGAGACATTCTTACTGAAAAGAAAGTGGAATGTAGCCCTTTGAGAGTAAGGAGTAATGCAGGCTAATGTCTCACGAGCCAACACTGAATGGGAGAGCCACTAATCTGGAATTTTCCTTAATAATGGATTCCTTTTTTGTTATGAGGGGGGCTTCCTGGGGTGTTGATAACATTCTATATCTGGACCCACTTGTGAAATTCACTGAGCCTTATTATTTGCCTACGTTTTTTAAAAAGGTTTTATTTATGAGAGAGAGAAAGAGAGAGAGAGAGCACGGCAGGGGGCAGGAGAGGTAGAAGCAGGCTCCCTACTGAGCAGGGAGCCGAATGCCCAGCTCGATCCCCAGAGCTTGGGACCATGACTTGAATTGAATGCAGATGTTCAACTGACGGAACCACACTAGGCGCCCCTATTTGCAGACTTGTTAAATTTATTTATTTATTTATTTGAGAGAGAGAGAGAGAAAGCGTGTGAGCAGGGGGAGAGGCAGAGTGGGGAGGGACAGGCAGAAAAATTTCAAGCAGACTCCATGCTCGGTGTGGGGCCCAACATGGGGCTTCATCTCAAGACCCTAACATCACAACCTGAGCTGGAACTAAGAGCTGGATGCTTAGGCCAGAGGCCTCTCATTTGCATACTTTTATTAAACATATAGAAAGGTTCTTTTGAAAAAAAGTGTGGGGGGGCATCTTCAATAATTTAAGGTCCTAAGTTGGCATTCTGGTTAAGACTATAATGAGGCAGGAACCATAAGGTATTGCTTAATTCCACTGTTTCCTTTTTAGAATGAGACTTTTGATTTTTTTTTTTAAAGATTTTATTTATTTATTTGACAGAGAGAGAGAGATCACAAGTAGGCAGACAGGCAGGCAGAGAGGGCAAGGGGGGAAGCAGGCTCCCCACTGAGCAGAGAGCCTGATGTGGGACTCAACCCCAGGACCCTGGGATCATGACCCGAGCCGACGGCAGAGGCTTAACCCACTGAGCCACCCAGGTGCCCTGAGACTTTTGATGTTTAATTGGGCTCAGGGCCAGCTGGAATAACAAGGACAACTTCCAGCTTCTTTTGTCACTGCGTATGGCCCTGTGACTAAGCCTGGCTGGTGGGACGTAAAGGAATGATAGCACGCAACTTTCAAGACATTGCTTAAGGCAGGGGACATGCCCTTCTTTCCTTTTCTTCTCCTTCCTGCTTGCTTAGAAGTAGACAAGATGGCTGGAGCTTGGCAGCTATCTTAGTCTGGGAGGACGAACCCATGCTGCAAGGGGTAGCGCTCTGGATGGCTACGCCTGGGACGTCATGGAGCTCCCCAGCATCCCTGAGCTATTTTCCTCCCAGATCTCTTTTTACAAAGGTGAATGTACTTCTCCCTCATGTAAGTAACTCTTGCGGTTTCTGTTATTTGTAGCCAGACTTAATCTCCATGGGTACATATGGTGGGCACCCACTTCAGGTTACTCTGAGGAGGGGGAAGAGTGTGTGATGACCTTTGACCTGATTGTTTAAACCTTTGTTTCTTAAACTGGGTTGTGGGCATGACTCTTAATTATGATATCTCATAACTTGGGGTTATCAGAGTATCACAAATGAAATATTTTTAAAGTCACTGGCAGAAATGGTGTCAAAGCAAGACCATGAGACATGTAGAAAAAAGAATCAAGGGGCGCCTGGGTGGTTCAGTGGGTTAAGCCTCTGCCTTCAGCTCAGGTCATGATCCCGGGGTCCTAGAATCGAGCCCCACATCAGGCTCTCTGCTCAGCAGGGAGCCTGCTTCCTCCTCTCTCTCTGCCTGCCTCTCTGCCTACTTGTGATCTCTGTCTGTCAAATAAATAAATAAAATCTTTAAAAAAAAAAAAAAAAGAAAGAATCAAGTGGTGGCAACTTTTGGCTTTATCCAGGTGCTATGTCTAGATTAGCTTTGGTGTTGGGGTCTGAGTTCAGCCTCTGAATAAGTCTCGTGGACAGAATAAACAAGACTTGAAGGGGCAAAGGGAGTTCAGCCTGTGGAGACCCAGTGTCTGGAAGCAAGAAGGGTATGAGACGAACAACACTGGGCACCACTTCCTCCCCCGAGCTGCCAAGACCCCGTCTGAGTCAGGTCGACAGGAAGCTCTCATTGCCGACAAGGTATGGGAGGGTCTCTTTCTCCCACCTACCTTCATTTTAAGGAAGGAGAAGAAGTATTTCACAGAACGTGTTTTCTTTCTTTTTTTCAAGTAAGCTCTATGCCCAACATGGGGCTCAAACTCACATTCCCGAGAACAAAAGTCACACACTCTGCCAACTGAGCCAGCTAGGCATTCCCACAGAACACATTTTCATTGCAACAAATCCAACCAGATGTGATTAAAGTAAAGCATGAACATACTCGCCTACTCAGATTGTAGCCTACCCCTCAGAGCCAGCCATGTGGAACAGTATAGTGGGCATGTGGCTGTTGGCAAGGCCAAAGTAAAGGCTGGAACCCCAGGGAGACCGGGCAGGTATCTCCAGCACCTGGGGGGCCTCTGCCTGGGTACTGCTCACAGACATGATAGGCTGTGGGTGCTGGGGAAAGGGCTCTGCTCTTGAGAAGGTAGGCTGAGGAACTCCTTGAACATGTAACTCTGTGCATGCTTGGGATCAGGATGTTCCAGAAGAACATCCCACTTTTTTTTTTTTTAAAGATTTTATTTATTTATTTGACAGAGAGAGAGATCACAAGAAGGCAGAAAGGCAGGCAGCAGGCAGAGAGAAAGGAGGAAGCAAGCTCCCCACTGAGCAGAGAGACCAATTCAGGGCTTGATCCCAGGACCCTGAGATCATGACCTGAGCTGAAGGCAGAGGCTTAAACCCACTGAGCCACCCAGGCGTCCCAAGAACATCCTACTTCTTACCTTGACTGGTCCTCAGCTTATCAGCCACACCTCACCAGGATAGGACCCAGAGCACAGGAAGCCACTTTCTCCCACATTTGTGATTTTCTTTGAGAAAAAAAAAAAAAATGGCAGCAGCTCCAAGCATTCTTGAGGACCATGGTGATAGACATCACAGAAACACAGGGATAGCCAGGCATCTTTGTGGGATATCTGGATCCTGATGAATCATGTGTCGGGAAACAGGCACCGTAGACCTCCCTCTTGTTCAAGTTTGCAGTGGCAAGAACAGCTTGTGGTGACATGTACATCTGTGCTGGGCCCAGTAACAGTACCACGGCTCATCCCTCAACTCTGTTTTGTTAGAGGATATAGAAGGTTATGTTCATTCCATTTCCTGCAGGAGGAATGGCAACCACGCTGCTTGAGATAGAAATCGAGAGAGCTTGGCAAAGATTTCCTCTTGACTTTTACAATGATATAGAAAGGCATTTAGTTTTACTACTGAGTTATCTTTAATGAGAAGTTGGGAATGTTCTAGTAATTCACACTCCCCATGTTTGTTTGACTCAATACTGAGTAGTAACACTGATAGGCGCCAATATTGTTGTTAAATGGATTTTTGCATACAGTATCTCATTAAATCCGACGTCAAATCCAAAAAAGATAATAGGTAAAATTATCCCCCAATTACAGATGAGCAAACTGAGGCTGAGGAGGCTTACATAATCATCAGAAGTCACATAGTTAATTAATGATGGAGAACATATCTGAACTCAGACAGGCTGACTCCAGTGCCAGACCCAATAGGCTTAATCAATAAGGTGTTCCATTCTCTCTGGAATCCTAAGAAAGCCAAATTCAGTGTAGGTGTGGTGGAAGGGCTGTGTGGACATTCATCAGTGAAATCAGAAAGGCATCATTACAAGAATAATCAGAACCAAGACTGTCTTGGTATTTTTGTGTCTTCTAAAGAATAGCTTGTCAGGGTGCCTAGATGGGTCAGTTGGGTAAACATTTACTCTTGGTTTCAGCTCGGGTCATGATCTCAGGTTGTGGGACCGAGCCCCACGTCGGGATCCATGCTCAGTGCAGAGTCTGCTGAAGATTCTCTCCCTTTCCCTTTCCCCCCACCTCTGCCTCTCTCCTCACTCACATGTACATGCACTCTGTCTCTCTCTAAAATACATAAAATATTTTAAAAAGCAACCGAAAAATCTCATCTTTTTGTGTCATCTAGCATGTTATTTGCTAATAAAACAACAAAACAACCAAAAAACCAACAATAAAGTTATCTAACCAGTGATTTAGCTGACAAAGAACTTTCATTATCTCATATAACCAGAAGTCCAGATATAGAGCAGCTCCAATGTTGGTTAACTTAGCAGTTTAATATCAAATGCGACATTTTAATGGCAAATGCAAGACCCAGGTTCTCGCCATATTTTTGCTCTGCCATCCTCAGCATACAGTAGCCCCACTTTGTCCATGGGGGATAATTCCAAGACCCCCAGTGGATCCCTGAAACCGCAGATGGTACTGAACATTATAAATACCATGTTTTTCCCTATAAGCACATACTTACGATAAAGTTCACAAACTCGGCACAGTAAGAGAACAACATAACTAATAATAAAATAGAATTGTAACAATATACTATAATAAAAGTTATGTAAATGTAGTCTGTCTCTCTCAAAGTATCTTACTATACTACTTACCTCCTTCTTGTGATGCCGTGAGATGATAAAATACCTAGGTGATGAGATGAACTGGAGGGACATAGACACTGGGCCAGCGTTAGGCTACTGTTGACCTGCTGACAATATGTCAGAAGGAAAATCATCTGCCTCCAGACTGCAGTTAACTGTGTGTAACTGAAGCCATAGAAAGCAAAAGTGCAGATAAGGGGGGACTACAGTACTGACCTTTGCAAGCTTGTCCCTCATGGTCACAACATGGCTGCCATCAATCTCACACAACAATGTCCAAAGGCCACCAGTTCAGGAGAAGACACCCTCACATCCCTTTTGAAGAATATGGGGCAGACTTCCTTCTACGTCTCCTTTTATGCCATACGCCTGCCATGTGTGCATTCTTAACCCAAACACCAGCAGGGAGAATGGAATTACTACTGTGATTGGTTTGGTGCTTAACAAAGGCTGCACATTAGAATCACCTGAGGAGTTTAAAAAAAAAAAAAAAAAGTCCTACATCTGGGTCCCAGTTCTAGAGACTCTGTTTGAACTGATCTCAGGTCCATTCAGGGGTATCTTTAGATAATATCTCCCCTTGCACTCCACTGTGTGGCCAAGGTTGAAACCCCTTCATTTAGAACAGTCAGGATTTCTCCCTGGGGCTGAGGCTAGAGCGGGACCTGCCAGGAGACACACGGTCGCCTGATGCCTGAACAGAGTTGGGCTTCTAGTCAGCGAGAAAGAAGGTGGAGTGGTGGACCGGGGACAGGGATGGCTCCTGGGTAGGTGCCCAACATCTGCCTGCACCCTTCTTGGAGGCCGGGATTCCGGCAGCGTTAGGGCACACTTAGATTTCTTCCTTTCTGGGCTTCAGATGCTTTCAGTGATACTCGCGGGCTTCTCAAAGTGTGGTCTGTGGCCGCCAGGACACCTGGAGGTTCCTGGGCTCCACTCCAGACTGGTGGCACTAGAGTCTCTGAAGGTGGGACCTGGGGCCTGGCATGGCCACACACACCCCAAACTTTCTGTACGTGCTCACGTGCTCACGCTTGAGAACAATTGAATTAGGTGCAGCAGAAACAAAGTACAAGGGCTCAAAATGTTCCCTTTCTCCAGGAAGAAGCGGCTTGAGGAGTTCTCTTATTCTTTTGTGGGTCCCAGTGATTTGGGAAGATGGAAATGCTTACCTGAGAGTTGGCTGGTGGAACCAAAAAGAATCAGCTCTAAAGCTGAACGTGGGGCTGGTGGCCGAGCCGCCCGGAGGTGTCCTCAGCACCAGGTGCACCCACCCGCCGGGGAGGCCGCTGTGTGCCGGGACAGAGGCAGCCCGGCGTGGCCCCTGAGGAGGCTACACGGCTGCTGTCTAGGGTTGCTGTTGGCAGTTTTGTCCTGGCTCTGTGCACGTGTGTGTGTGTGTAGCAGGTGGGTCCTTCGAGGTTCCATGAAAAGCTGAAAGTCATATTCATTGAGCCCTACTCCTTGATGAGTAAATCCTTATCCTCGAACAAGTCAAAAGGAAGCAGGTGGTTGAACACAATGGCTCTCCAGGACCGGCCTGGCCCAGCTGCGGCCCTCAAGCTTCCAGGCCTCCTGCCTCCCCCTGGTCCCCACTGCACGGGGTGAGTCTTATCAAGCCATGTCCTGGTCTCCCTGCCACCCAGAACTGCCGCAGATCCTTCCCTATCGGCCCCTTCCTATCTCTTCAGCCAGTGGCCCCTTGGCCTGCTTCTTGGCTTCCCCACACAGAACACCTGGGGGGTCTCCCCTCTGCTCTACCGCCCTGAATCCCCTGGGGTTCCCTGGATGCCTCCACATCATGCCGCCCCCCAACCAACTTTGCCTGGTAAGCTCGATCTCATTCTCTAATTCATACAACGAGGAGCAGTCCTGAGCTCCTTCCTCCCCTCTGCCAACAGAACTCCCGCTCCTATGTTGGTGCCCCAGGGACAGCCCAGGAAGTCTTCCCCAGAAGTGCTGACAGCCCCTTTTTGCATGGGGAGGGGCATGAGTCTCTTCTGGTGCAGAATAGGCCCTTGGGCAAGGCTTTGCTCTGTAATCCTGAGCCTTCCGAGCTGGGGGAGCCCAGCAGGCGCGTGTTGATGGAGTGAATGACACCCTGTGTTGCAGAGTCTCTCCACCTCCCCGGCAGCCCAAGTCCTGGGGAAGAGTCTTGTCCCATCACCACTATCCTTTGACTTGAACAAGTACAAGAAGCTAATCTCTGCTGGGCCAAGCCCTCTAAGAAGCTGGAGAAGCTTCCAGAACAGGAGCTTGGTCTGCTGGGAAGGCTGAGGGCAGCCTCTTCCTTGGGGGCCTGGAAAGCAGCGTGGAGGAGAGAAGGCAGGAAGACAGGCAGGGGGAAAGGGGGAGAGAAGGTGGAGAGGACCTTCCAGAAACCAGGTGCTTCGGAATGCAGCATCTTCTCTTCCTTCCCCATGAAAGCGCCTCAGCGTGAATGTCACTATGCTCCCAGAGGCCACCGGAGTGTGATCAAGTGTGAACTTGCTCAGGATTTCATGGCAGGAAAAGGAGGCCAGTCTGTTTTTAAATATATAGCCAGTTGGGCTGCTGCAAAAAGCTGTAAACGGAAACACTAAGTAAAATGTGCTTGCTAGAAACTTCTAGAAAAGGTGGACCCTTAGATGGGAACAATTTTAAAATTAGACAACTTACTCCTTCTTAGCTGAGTGACCTTGGGCAAATGACTTCACCCCACTGGACCTCAATTTCCTCATCAGCAAAACAAAAATAACAATGCACTTCCTGTGTCACTATTCAAGGATTAAAGGTATATGAAGTACTCAGTTAAGCACCCAGCGGATGAGCTGTACTATTGTCGGTGCTGCTACTAGCATACATTTTCGTCTCCTCCAAGATCCAGCTGGGGGCTAGGCCCCAAGCCTCATCTCTGCATCTCCAGGGCCCAGACACTGTCTGACATGAAGCCGCCCCTTGGTAAAGGTCTGAGGGCTGAATTCAGAGACTTGTTATTCTTCTCTGTTCCGTGGCACTTTGCCCTTCTCCAAATCCTCTGAATATATTCTTCCCTGGGAGCCTTGCCGGATGCCTAGAGGGCAGGCAGGGCAGGTGAGACGGTCATTCCCATTTTATAGCCAAGCAAAATTGAGGCTCACAGAGATGATGCTTCCTGCCCCAGCCACACGGCGGAGCTGAACCTAGCTTAGCTGAGGTCAGGCTCTTCAGACTGTGGGTTTTGTGGCCACTGTTGGTGGAAACTATCCACGGGCAGCGGAAGGTGTTGCAATGAGCTGAGTTGGCAATCCCCAGGGAGACCCCTGTTCCTCCAATCCCCCGACTTCTGCCCATCGGGCTTCAGAGAAGGCCTGAGCCCAGGTCGTTTGGTCACACTGATCTTGGCCCCTCTTCCTGCCCAGGCTCAGCCCTGCCCTCTGTCCGAGGTGGACCCTGGTGGCCCAACAGACAGGACCTGGCGAGCTCTGTGGGTCTGGGCACATCCCAGGCAGGGATTATGCGGGTTGCTCAGAGGAGGGGGAAGCAAGGGGCCTTGCCCAGCTGCAAAGACACCCAAGGTCTGCATCCTGGCCTGGCCAACAGCCTCTCTGACAAGTTTATGACCAGCTTTTATGACTTTCGAGCTTAGTCACTGCTTAAGTCAGCCTGCTCAGAGACAAACACTTCACAGAGCTGTGACCCAGATGGTTCGGCAGCGAAAGGCATGCCCCACCCCTGGTGGAACTGGCTTCTGGAGCCAGTCTAAGGACGTGGGAGGCAAGGAGCCTGGGGTCATGGTGCATTTCAGTGACCCATACAGTTGTCCTTTCTTTTCCTCGTGTCCACGCCTGAGTTTTCTGAGGGTAGGAAGCAGACGCCTGGCTGCCCCCAGAGACAGCCTGACCCGTGTCAAGGGCACCAGATCCTGTCCCCAGGCCTTCTTTGAGAACTGAGCCTGGAGGGGTGAAGGGGGCAGGGTTGGTACAACCTCTGGCAGACAGATCAACCCCCTTCCTGGCTTCCAGCTCACATGCTGAAGATGGGAGCCCAACCGGGACCCAAAGCAAACCCCGGATTCCTCTTCCTGATGTTTCTCACTCCTGTCACCAACCCAGTGCGGCCTCTATTAAACCCAAAAGCCTCTCCGGAAACTTTCTGGCCTCTACTCAGGTCTGCAGGCCTTCACCCACCTGCGACGGGGAACACACCGGGGCCCAGCTTGCATGGCCGAGCTCGGGGAGGTGGGGGGTGGGGCATGAGGAGCCCTCACCTGGGAGCCAGCCTTCCTGCTGTAAGGACACAGGGCTCTGCTGGTGACCCTCTCTCCGGCTCAGCGAGGGCCGCCTCCCCAGGCAGGAGAAGAGGCGAGAAGGGCCAAGTTAACTGGAAACTGGCTCAGACCCAGAGTTTGTGGTTCAGAGCTTTGGATGAGAGGAAGGAATGTGGAGGAGTGCACTGAACTTGAGTTGGCTCACTTGTCCACTCCCTTGGCCACGTGGCCTTAGGGCGCTTGGGTCATAACCTCTGCTCTCATTCTCCGGGTGCTCATTTAATTCTTGTCCCCCTGGATCAAGCCACTGTTGCCACCTTTCTGATTAGAACTGCAGAGCCTCCTGCCTGATGTCCCGCCTGGGGGGGGGGGACAGCTCTATTCTAGCTGCCGTGATGAACAATTACTCTCATTTTTCTTCTTTTCCTCCCTGGGATTTTCATCTTCTTAAATATAATCTGTTTCCTCCGCATCTTGTTCTTTCTTTCCCACACATCCCCTGGAGTTTTAGTCTAAAAATTGCTCTTGGGTGCCTGGGTGGCTCAGTTGGCTAAGTGTCCAGCTCTTGGTTTTGGCTCAAGACGTGATCTCAGGGTCATGAGCTTGAGCCCCATGTGGGGCTCTACGCTGGGTGTGGAGCCTGCCTAAGATGCTCTCTCCCTCTCCCTCTGCTCTTTCACCTTCCTGCTCATGTGCTCTCTCTCTTAAAACAAGCAAAAAACAAAACCAAAAACAAAACAAAACAAAAAAACAAAACAAAAACAAAAAAACTAATAATAAAAATTTTAAAAAGTAAAAGTAAAATAAAAAAATCAAAATTGCTCTTGATCTCTAGCTAATTGTAATACTGTAATGCTGTTAAAGGAAGAAAAATTCACACACATGAAATGCAGGGCAGTATCATGGATAAATTTACAAAACAACCGGGATTAGCTTGTGCACTGGGCCATTCCAGGCTTCATGGGCCAATTGGCAGTTACATTCATCTGTGTGTTGTCACAAGTGTGCATCCCTGCAGGGTTCTGTTGGAGCAGCAACAATATCTACATTTTGGGTTTAGCCCCAGAAAGCCCAAGATTTAAACCCCAACTCTGCCACTTGTTGATTTTATGACACAGGCCAATGTATAAGCTTCAAAGTTAGTGTCTTCATTTGTAAAATGGTAGCGAATCATACTTATTTCATAGGAATGCTGTATCAGCTAGCTACTGCTGTGTAACAATCAACCACTACGTCTTAGTGACATGCACAATAAAATATATATTTCTCATGTTTCCAAGGGCCAGCCAGGCCAGTTGTTGTAACTGGGTGCACTGGGAAACCTGGCTTTGGGTCTGGCTGACTCTACTCTGTGAATGCCACTGTGGGCTCAGCCAACGTTAACAGCAGCTGCCTGGGGGCAGGTTGGGGCAGGGGCGGAATCTCTTCTCGGAACAATGGTAGAGACACAAAACAAGACTGTTCGAGCACATTTCAGGCCCTTGCTTGCATCTCATGTCCTTCTAACATCCCATGACTAAAGTCCCAGGCTGAACCCAGGGACAGGGGTGGGAAGCAGTCTGCCCCCAGTGAATCCATGGCAAGAGCGTGGGAGCAGGGAGGAGTGAAAAACAGGCTGGTCATTCAATCAACCACAGATGACACTGTTCCTTCAAAGTAGCGTCTCAGCTCCCGACATGTGGTAGGTGCTCAGTAAATGACAACTATCCTCACTGCGTGACCCCTTACAGTTGGCTTAACACAGAATATCTCAGTCTCATCTGTGGCAGGCAGTAAAGTCAGGAATGGAATCTGGGCCTCAAGACATCTTGCCACCCTCAGCATTTTCTAGATGGTCCTGTCAACAGCCTCCTGTGTTTGACCTATCTTCATCTCTTGCACTGAAGGTGGGAGGGAAGATAAGAGGTAGGAATGCAGAAGTGGTAACCTCGGGCCCCGTGGCCCCAGGTACGTCCAAGACATGTAGACCATCAAAGGAGCACATGATGGGTCCTTCTGGCCCCATTTGCTTAGTGATGGGAACTGTTTGGGAGAATAGATTTTAGGTTAGAATCCTGGTTCTCCTACTGGCTGGGTGGTTGTAGGCTCCCCCAGAAGGCAGCTTTCCCTGAATGGTTGGTCCATATTGGGTCTTCCATGTCATTCTCCCTTATGCCCCTCTTGGCCCTTCCTTGATTATATTTTGTGGTGATGTGTAATCATATATTTATTTATGGGCTCATTTCCTTAATGCCCATCAGACTGTAAACTCCATGAAGGCTGTTGGGGTCTGTTGGGGTCAGTTATACCTAGGGCTTGGCATACTAGTTGGTATGTTTATCTGTGGGATAAATGAATAAATAAAGTTAAACTCTCTGAGCTTTATTATCCTCTTGTGAAATATGAGCTAATAATATGTTCTTTAAAGAGTTGTTTGCTTGTTTTGAGAACTATAGAGGAAAGTATTAGAGGAATGCTTTCCATGGGGCCCAGCCTGGTATGGTGCATGGTACATGGTATGTATGGCCAGCACTCTATCCTTAATTCTTCCCGGTGGTTAAGGGCATGGAGTCTAGATTTTCAAAGTAGACCTGTACTTCTAGCTTCTCTTTCCATTTCATTCCTTATCTCCACAGTGGACATTAGGGGAGCCTTTGTTCTAGATTCCTGGACTGTCCACACTCAGCGGCTCCTATCTAGCCAGTAGGGAAACCCCTCCTACGGGGTCCCTTTCTATCACCACCCTCTTCGTTATGCCCCATAGGTCCTTCTGACAGGGTTGTGATTTGGTGAGGACAGAGTGGGGAAGTCTCACTGTGATGAAAATACTGAAATCCTCTCATACAAGATGCCAAAATGTGTTAGCTGATGAGACTCTATGCCAACAAATGACACTGGCCCTGGCAGCCCAGAAGAGGTTGCCAGGGCAGAGTGGGATGCCGCAGAAGGTGCTGGAAGACTTTGGTGGCGTCAAGAAAATAGGGGCAGCAAGGGTGAGTGCCCCACCTGCCACCGCTCCAGACCAGCCAGTGTTGGTAGATGCCATGAAGCCAGGGGCAGGGCTATCTGCTTCCAGACCACATGGTTGGTGTGGGGTGTTCCCGGCCATGATGTGTGGGTAGGACATTGTGCAGCCCAGACTGTGACAGCACCCCAGGGGCCAGGGACCCAGTGAGCATCATTCTAATGGGGGTGGTCTTGGAAGAGGTGAGGCAGACCTTGTAGGCAACTATGGCTCAGACAGGGGTCTTCTAGCTGGTGGCAACCAAAACAAAAGAAAAAAAAATATCACCCCACAAATGGGTTGGAATTCTTAGAAGAGTTGAATGAATGATTCACCATACCATGTTTGTCTCTAAAGAGAGGTTCCAGCATAGTTTTGTTTAGAAAATAGAAGGTAATTGAATTTACATATTAATTAATTTGGTGATTAATTATGGCCCAGGTTGTATATCTTTTGTCCTCCCTCAGGATCCTCCCCAGGCTCCTTTTCACTCAGTGCCATTTGGCTTTGCACCTGCTCTGGCCTCAGGCTGGAGCAACTATAACACAGTTAGGCCTTTTCTTGGGTCAAAGGGACTTCTCTCGCTTAGCACTTAGGTGTTTTCATGCCATGTATCCTCTCCTTTTTTTACCCTGAGCCCTATGTTGATATTAGTTTTATGTGTCTACCTGACTGGCTCAGGTATTTGGTTAAACATTATTCTGGGTGTATCTGTGAGTATGGTTTTGGATGAGATTAACATCTGAATCTATGGATCAGGTAAAGCAGATTTCCCTCCCTCAGGTGGGTGGGCCTCATCCAATCAGTTGAAGGTCCAAAGAGAAGAAAATGCTCACCCTCCTGCAAGAAATAGAAAATTATTCCTGCATTTTCCTGACCCAAACCAAAACATTGGCTCTTCTGGGGTCTTGAGCCTACTGGCTTGTGGTCTGGAACTTTCACCATCAGCTCTCCTGGTTCTCAGATCTTCAGGATTCTATCTATCTATCTATCTATCTATCTATCTATCTATCTAACTATATCTCCTGTTGGTTCTGTTTTTCCAGAGAACCCTGACTAACACAAGCCCTAATTTCTCAACCCCCTTCTGCTTTTCTACTTTGGGCACATGCTGGTGCCCAGCAGGGGCCCTGAGGAGAAAAACCTTCTCCTTTAGGAAGCCATGCCATTGGTCTTTTACCTCTTATTTCTGCTGTGTCCTTCCTCTCTGGCTGCCTCCCCCTCATGTTGCTGAGTCCTGCTCCTGAGTGGGCAGAGTGATCTGCAAAATACGTTAAACTGGCCCAGAGGGGTCATTCCCTAAAAGCACTACCTGAGTCCTAGGGAGACCTCCACGGGGGCCAGGCTTTGTGGGTGGCGGCTTGTGTCACTTTTCCCAAAGACCAGAGGCTGCACGTCAGGGCTGCTAATCCGCCTCTGAATGGCTCCTGGCTCAACCCATATGGAATTAAATCCAGAATTAAAATTCAGCACTTGCTTTGGACTTGATGGGCAGACTGAGCTGTTTTCCTCAGGGACAAAGCTGGCTTGAGAAGCGTCGTCGTAGCCGTCTGGAGCAAAGGGGCCGCCGGGCTGAGGGACTGTCTGCTGTGTGTTGAAAGAAGACAGAGTCCCTGCACCACAGCCTTTGCAGACGCACCAGGGGAGAGTGGAGTGGAGCACAGGAAGCTAGCGGACCCTCAGACAGGAAACAGCTTCCTGCCCACCTGTTCCTCTCCTTGTAGGCAGGGGTGCCCATGCCCCTGCCCTCAGTCAGAGCTGCCACCGCCCCCTTGGCCTAGCTTGAGTGGCTGTCTGGTTTTCTCCTCATTTTCTAGTGATCCTCTTCCAGAGGCTGCCTGTGGCCACAGCGGGAGGAAGGTGGGAGCAGAGGGCTCCAGGCTGGCGGCTGCTCTGCTCCTCCTCATCCCTCTGGACGACCGCTTTTCACTCCACTCAGCTGTGCCCTCAGCCCAGCACCCAGCCATGTCCCTCCGTTCGTTCCCTGGGAGCCCAGTATATAATTCAAACCTGAGGGACGCCATGTGGGGACCCCACTTATGGGAGGAGGGGGTATCGTGGAGTGGATAATTCTGGAGGGACTGTCTGGATTCAAGTCCCAGCTCTACCCCTCGGTAGCTGGATGACCCCATGTCAGTTCACGCCTGTGTGCCTCACTTGCTTCATCTGTAGAATGGGAAGGATAATGGTTCCTACCTTTGGGGTTATTCTAATTAACGTGATTAACAGATTAAATGTGTTAAGACTACAGAGCACAGGATCAGGCTTATCCCTAGGTACTCAGTCATGCTGATTAACCACTAATCATAGTTAATTACTGGGGGTGGGGAACTCCATGACCTTCTTCAGCTGTTAAATGAGACACTTGCAAAGTGTTTCCTGTACTTGGTTCTAAGCCCATTCTCGGAATTCGCATGCCTTCCTTTTCTTCTTGGTGAACGTCCTTTGCTCTCACGGTTGTCTGGAGACTCAGCACTAATCAATAAAGCCATAGAGATGTAACCAGGAGTGGGGACACTTTGCTCTAAAACGTTGCCTGGTCTTGAGAGGCCTGGTGGCTGGGGCAGGCCCTCCTTGATCCCAGGGCAGGGCATGGTGATGGCTGCCCAGAAGTCTGGCCTTCTAATGGCCTAGGCCTTGGAGGCCCTACAGAGTTAGCTTCTCTTCACGCCATGACCCCTACGACTGCAGGACTCAGGAAAGCCCCAGCCTCAGAAACACCATCAGTCTGAGATGGGGCACCCGATTTTCAGCTCACCTGTAGTTCAGAGTGGGCACCACCATAACCCTCTTGATTCAGAGATAACCTTTATTTCTCTTTTTCTTTGAGTGACTGCGATAGTTAATTTTAAGTATCCAATAGACTGGGCCACAGGGTGCCCAGATTCTGGGTGTTTCTGTGAGGATGTATTTGGATGAGATTAATATATTTAAATCAGTAGCTGAAAGTGAAGCAAGCACGGTCCTCCTTCATGTGGGTGAGGCTTACCCAATCAGTTGAAGGCGTGAATAGAACAAAAAGGTTGACCCTCCCCTGAGTAAGAGAGAATTCCTCCTGCCTGACCGCCATCAAACTGGGATAGCTGCATTTTCCTGCCTTCAGACTCAAACTGAAACACGGACTCTTCCTGGGTCTTGAGCCCGTCAGCCTCTAGACTGAAACTTACACCATGGGTTCTCTTGGGTCTCAGGCCTTCCAGCTTGGACTGGAACGCCACCTTTGACTTCTGTGGTCTCTAGCTTGCCTACTCAACCTGCAAATCTTGGGACTTGTCAGCCTCCATCATCCTGTGAGCCAGCTCCTTATAATAATGAAACTTTCTCTCCAGTAACTTCCTGTTTGTTCTGTTTCTGGAGAACCCTCATACGGTGCCCACTCTGCAGGGCAGGGTCCCTCCTGTCATGCTCCACAGCCCTGCCACCACCTCCCCCAGGTGGCCCAAGAGCCCCCTGAATAAGAGGCTCCTCCAGGATCCCAGCATTCCTGAAGGGGCATGCCACTGGAGGCCCCCGTGTCTGTGACCCCTCCTGACCCATAAATTTCCGCATGTGCAGGGCGCTCCGCTTGGCATCAGCGGGGGCACATTGCCAATCCCTTCCCTGTCCAGGCTTCACTTACCAGGGAGGACCAGAACATCAGAGGAATAAAACCCCACGGAGAGCTTGACCTGCATGTTGGTCAGAAGCCGTCACAAGAAGGAGCAATGTGACAATTAAGTAAACGCATGACCTCAATTCGGAGGCAGTGTTTGTCCAATTGAATCTTCAGCGAGTAAACTTTCCTCATATGAGTAAAAATGATATTTGGGATTAAGTTTTCACTGCACTGAATGCATTACTGGATTTCTGCTTCTCGTCATTAAAAAGAGGACGTAACCTTCCCTAAGGCGGTCTGCGGGGACCGGGACAGCTGGTGTAGCCTCGGAGTGCTGGCTGACCACAGGGGATTAAGGCCGAACACAACTCATTTCACACGGACAATAAGCTGATTTGCTTTTGTTTTTAAATAAGCCTTATTAAACTGGCTGCCGCTGGTGTGGGATCTGCGGGAGCATCACAGAGTAAGGCTTTGCCATTGCAGACTTGGCCGGGGGCGGCAAAGCCACTTTCAGACAAGGGCTCCTTCCTGTGGCATATATGGGAATATCCGGGGGGCGGGGCAGGGATGCTGGAGGCCGCCTGGATCCCCGGAAGGTCCCAGGTGTACTCCCAGGGAGCAGCTGAGTGTGGGCAGCCTGGCATCCAGCGGCTGAGGGCAGGGGAACACTGTTCCCAGGTCATGCGGGCATGGCTGAGGGGAGCCCGTGGTGGTCTCTGCAGCCATCAACCTCCCTGTAACTCCTCAAGGGTCCTTCCTCACGGTGCCTGACTCCCCATAGGGATAACCTCACCTCCCCCTTTCCCATCCTCTCCACTGGCCCCACTAAAGACCCTACCTTAGTACTAGAACAGATCATAAATCTTCCAAGTGTGTTCTGGGAATGTTTGCAAGTCCGCTGGACCCTTTCAGGAGATCCACAAGGCCAAAACCATGTTCATACCAGAATATCATGACATTATTCGCCTTTTCCCCTTTCATTCTCTCACCAGCGTGTCGTGGAGTTTTCCAGAAGCTCTAGGACATGTGATGCCATCATCACCTGATGGCGGGAGGAATGTGTGCTGGTGTGTTCTAGTTTGCTAAATGTTTCTCAGTTTTCATTTTGAATGTCGACAATATTGATAGGAAAAAAAAAACATAAATATAAGTTCTTTGGGGGTTCTGACTGCTTTAAAAATGTAGAGAGATCTGGAAACCAAGAAGTTTGAGAACCTCCATTCTGGATGTTTCTTTTTCTCCTTCAAAGTGAGGTATTCTATTTCTTTAGTATTTATGAATTTTTTTTTTTAAAGATTTTATTTATTTATTTGACAGAGAGATCACAAGTCGGCGGAGAGTCAGGCAGAGAGAGAGAGAGAGAAGCAGGCTCCCGCTGAACAAAGAGCCCGATGCGGGGCTCGATCCCAGGACACTGAGATCATGACCCGAGCCGAAGGCAGCGGCTTAATCCACTGAGCCACCCAGGCGCCCCGAGTATTTATGAATTTTTAAACCAAGGATATGTGAGACCATGCTACCATTTTTCTTAGGTTCTTCTCTTTTAAATGTGTAATTGACCAAACTTTTGAGTGGTAGTTCCCAGCACTTTTTCCATGAACTGAGTAACATTTATTATGTGATTTTAAAAGGTTTTTTAAAATTGTGATAAAATGGACATCACAAAATTTAACATCTTAATTATTTTTAAGTGTATAATTCAGAGGCACTCACACTGCTGGGCAGCCCTTAATCCACTGCACATCTCCCGAACTCCTTCCATTTTGCAAAACTGAAGTTCTCACCTATGAGATACTAGCACCCCCCATTCCCCCTAACCCTGACCCCAGGACCAACCATTCTTTCTGTCTCTATGAATCTGACTCCTAGGGACCTCATATAAGTGGATTCACACGTTAGAACCTTCTTGATTCCTCCCACCAGCAAAACTACCTGTGTCACGTTTCCATATGGTGGCTCAAGGACTGAACTAAGAAGTTCCTGTCCTATAAAGACCTATCATCTGTTCACATCATGCACGCTGGGAATGCCAGCTCTGAGAACAGTGATATGTTGGACAGAGCACAGACAGCAGATGGGCCTGGTTTCAAAACCTGGCTCTGCTGCTTTTAAAACCATGTCATCTTGGTACAGGACTTCCGTGCTCCAAGACTCAGTCTCCTCTCTGAAACTAGGATAAAGATTCCCTCCTCCTGGAGTGGTTGTGAGGATTAGGAAAGCTCATGGAGGAAAAGGCAGGGAGTTCAGTGGGCCTGTGGTTGTGCAAAGGCCCAGTGGTGAGAGAGCACCTGGCACAGGGAGGACCAGGGAGGTGGAAAGGGTAACTGCTCGCTTCTCCAAGTGCAGAATGGAAGGTGAGCAGAGAGAGAGAGGCTGCCACACCATGAAGGGTCTCATGGCTACTTGGAAAGATTGGGCTGTGTTCTGAGGACCATGGGGAGCCACCGAAGCTTTTAGACAGAAAGGGGACAATCCAAGTCGCCTTTCGGATCAGTCACTGACAGTGTGTGGAGAATGCTTTGGGGGGCACCGTGGGAGGCCAGGAGGACGCTGCCCCAGTTGCCCAGAAAGAAGCTGAGAGGTCATGATACAGCAAAATGCTGTAGAAATCCCCTTGCAACATCTCTCTCCTGTCCTTGAAGTTTCTCTTCCTTGCTTCACATTTCCTCTTTTTTTCTAACCTAAGAATGCCTTCCTTAGCTTGAGCCATCCCACATCTGCTCTCCACACCCACCCTCTCAGTGCAAGGCCAGTGTGAAGCTGGCTAGAAACTGCCTTCGCCCCTAAGGCATGCCCCTTGTGCCCACCTCCTTCTACCCCTCCCTATGCAAGAACTGAACAGTATTCCCTGGAAAGAAGCCGCTGTCTTGCGAGAGCATCTCTGCTAAGAGAACATGAGCTGATATCTTCATTACGATGTTCTGGTCTCCTGGTCCCTGTCGTCCTGTGCCCCTCCCCCACTTTGGGCCTTGGGACCGTCATCACCCTGAGAAAGGACCATCGCAACACCATCCCCAGAACAAGAGGTCAAGGTCTGAAAACCAGGGTTTGAGTATGGAGCAAAAAATCTGGAAGACTGGGCTCAACCCAAGTCAGTTTCCTTCCCCCAGGAGAGGATATCCAGTGTGGCCTGACGAGGGCTGGGCAGCAGGGCTGAAGGGGACCAAGTGGCCTTACTCACATGGGCTCCTCCTAACCCACACAGACATCCTATGTCTGTTATAAGCAGGGAGAAGGAGGGAAGGGGATACTGCAGAACCTTAAACTAAGCTTGGAGAGCTGAGAGTAGAGCTGGCTGTGTGTGCAGGAGAAAGACTCAGAAAGGGTGCAGGTATGGGCCCAGAAAGGGGTTTGGATTCTATTCTTTAAGAAAAAAAAAAGTCTATGTATTTATTTTACAGAGAGAGAACACAAGAAAGGGGAGAAGCAGGCCGAGAGAGAGAGAGGGAGAAGCAGGCTCCCTGCTGAGCAGGGAGCCCGCTGTGGGGCTCCATCCCAAGACCCTGGGATCATGACCTGAGCCAAAGGCATCTACTTCATCAACTGAGCCACCCGGGTGCCCCTGGATTCTATTCTATTTTTTTTTTAAAGATTTTATTTATTTGACAGAGATCACAAGTAGGCAGAGGGGCAGGCAGGGTGAGGGGAGCATGCTCCCCCCTGAGGAGAGACCCTGATACAGGGCTCTATCCTAGGACCCTGGGATCATAACCTGAACTGAAGGCAGAGGTTTTAACCCACTAAGCCACCCAGGAGTCCCCCTGGATTCCATTCTAATGGCACTGGCAAGCTAGCAGGGATGAAGCAGGGCTGTGCTATAATCTGATTTATGTTTTTTAAAGAACACTCTTCCCAGGGTAGAGGGCAGATTAAAAGAGTGAACCTGTTTAGTGTGGCAAAGGCTGAACATGTTACTACTCACCACGTCCTCTTTCTAAGGAGGGTGGATCCCACTCTCTGAAAGGCGCCTCTCTTGTCCTACGGCTGCAAAACAGGGGAGCAGAGACTGGGAGGAACTGAATTTTGGTGTATTAGAAAGGGTGGTTTTATTATTATTTGGGGACAGTTGTTTTTCTGAGAGCAAGCAGAAATGTGGGGAGCCAAAGGCATCTACTTCACCAACTGAGCCACCCGGGTGCCCCTGGATTCTATTCTATTTTTTTTTTAAAGATTTTATTTATTTGACAGAGATCACAAGTAGGCAGAGGGGCAGGCAGGGTGGGGGGGAGCATGCTCCCCCCTGAGGAGAGACCCTGATGCGGGGCTCGATCCTAGGACCCTGGGATCATGACCTGAAGGGTCAGGTAAAAATCAGAGGGTCAGAGCCCTCATTTCAAAAATGTTTGGGGTAAGTTTCAACAGAAGGCGTATTAAACTTTGAAATGGCATTTCTGTGTATCCTAAGATGTAAATCCTTCTGGTTCTCCCAAGATTTTGGTAGTCTGTACACATACGAATAAGGATGTGTGAGGGGTGTGTGCGTGTGTGTGTGCGTGCGCACGCGTGTGTGCATGCATGCTATAGAAACGGCTCAGTCCCAGTGTGACTAAATGAGTCATGGGACAGAAGAGCATGCATGAGATTACAAAATGATCCCAAATAAAATGATTTCAGGGTTGCTCAGAGTGAGGAATTGGAGGTGACCCTAAAACTGCCATCCCCTCCCTCCAAGAACTAAAGCCTGGCCGGGCCCTGACTTGGGAGAATCTGCAGAATGGGGATTGGAAACCCTATCCCCGAGAATGTAGGGAGCATCCCTGGCTGGCATCTGACTGTAAGTACCTTAGAGCTTACTAAGTAGTTTCAGATGTTTTACCTGAAAGTGAAACAAAATCGAAAAAAAAAAAAAGGCTTTCCCTGAGAAATGATCACCCTTTGGTTTTGGGGTTGAAGATGATTCTGAAGGAGTGTGAATTGCAAGATCTTTTTGAGACGTTCTC
Organism: Mustela erminea; assembly: GCF_009829155.1. Classification (NCBI taxonomy): domain Eukaryota; kingdom Metazoa; phylum Chordata; class Mammalia; order Carnivora; family Mustelidae; genus Mustela; species Mustela erminea. Next base: position 78,974,105 of record NC_045627.1, read on the forward strand.
TGGCAGGGTGCCTCTAACTTAAATACGCATTTCCTCTGGCTCAGCAAGCCACCCCCGGAGCCCAGGGGGCAGTCGGACCCCAGGGGAGGGCACCTTGCTCATCACACCATTGTTCCTAATGACAGCAAAACCAAACCCAACCAAACCAACAAGACCAACTGATTACAATCTAAATGCCCATCACCAGGAGACTGGTTAATAAAATCACGGTTCATCATTCATCCTTATGGAACAAATTGTTGTGTCCCCAAAACTCATCTGTTGGAAACAAACCTCTAATGTAGTGATATGATGGGGTAGGATTTTTGAGAGGTGACTACATCAGGATGGTGGGGCCTGTCCCACCAACGACACCATGACGTAATTAACACTAATATGGCGGCCCCCTGTATTAGTATCATACTAACGGTGTTAGTGCTCATAAAAGAGACCACACAGAGCTGCACTGCCCCTTCTACCATGTGAGGTGACAGCGAGAAGACAGGCATCTCTGAACACAGAAGAAGGGGTTCGCCAGATACTGAACCTGCCAGCACCTTGATCTTGGACTTCCCAGCCTCCAGAACTGTGAGAAATAAATTCCTATTGTTTATAAGCCACCAGCCTATGCTATTTTTGTGATAGCAGCTTGAATGGATTAAGACAATGGTACATCCGCACAATGGGCTGCAATGCAGCTGTTAAAAAAGAACGAGTCAGGGCCCTATCCCATGAGCTGGAACAATACCCTGGATGGAGACCTAAATTTTTTAAAAAAGCAAGTTAGAAATATGTGTCCTAGTTTTGCCTGGGGAGAAAAAAGCCAGTAGATCAATAAAGGCATTAAAAAAAAAAATCAATGATACACATCTAAATAGTAATCCTCAGAAGAGAGGGATTGGAATGAGAGAATTTAAGTATATCTTTACCTGTAGTACTTTATATATTATGTAATTTGGTTCTATATTTACCCAATAAAGTAGGGAAAAAATCCTAGCAGCATAGTTTGTGTCCTCTCTGCATGCCTGGTGTTTTTCTGGGGGTCAAAGCTGGATATTCCAATCCCTGATTCTCTGCCTCCATTCCAAGAGGTGCCTCCTGCACAGAAGCGTGTGTACGTGGAGGGTGGATGGCAGGCAGGGGAGAGGGCTTAGCTCTAGCCAGCTCCTAGAAACCCTTTATCCCACCCATCTTCATCCACTCACCCTTCTGAAGAACCAAGACAGTGGAAAAAGGCCCGCGTTGAGGATGGAATTTCTAAGATGGAGGCTAAGCTTCCACATGCGAAGGGAGTAGGTGGAAAATGTGACAAAACCCTGGAGATGGCTGGCAGAGTCCCAGGGAAGCTTAAATTATCTCCAGGCTTGAATTTTTCCTGGTACAGACTTGAATCCTCTCTGTTCCCTTGCATGGGGAACCCAGCTGGCAAAGGAATGTTGAACAACATTGGCCTCTGCTGGCCACAGCCACTTCTGCTGGCCAAGTCCCTCCACTTCCGGTGTCTCTGTACCCCGCTCTCTCACCATTTCTGGTCTCCCCACTTCCTTTCTCAGACTCCACTTCCTGCCCATATTCTTCTTACCTGTGTCTAAGACTGCCACTCAATGCCCTGGGACTGGCCTGAGAGCTCAGGCGGCTCTTGGTCTCAGCGCCTATGGCGTTGGCCCCTTACATGGAGAACTGTGCCCAGGAGGGCCCCCTTGGGCCCCACAAAGCTACATGGTTTGGAGTTGTATTGGCTGGGCTCCTTTCCTGGTTTAGTTTTCTCTTTCCCCCAGTTTTTAGCTCTGGGGTGAGGAGAAGCTGGGAGGCAGAGGCGGCATTGAGAAGCTTCTCCGCCAGGTCATCTACAACTTGGGCTGAAAGCAAGAGGTTGAGGAGGGGGTCCAAGCTGGGCAGACTGGGCGGGCAGTGCACAGCAGACACCCAAGTTTCTCAGACTCCCTCAACCCAGAAGGTTTAACAAGAGGTGACCAGCCACTGGCTCCTCCAACAAGGACTGCCACGAAGGTTTCCAAAGCATACTCCCTCAGGGCCCTGGCCCGAGCCCCGGCAGACTGGGGGCTTGGGTCATTTGCCATAAAACATATTCAGTGAACAATGACTCCCTGCACATAAGTGGCAACTTTCCGCTGGGTAGAATTTATTTTCCACTTGAGAAGTTAATGAAAACCAGTCATGGTGAAAAACCCAGCCAAAGAAAGAATTTAGGCTTTTCCTTTCTTCAGTAGGAGAATAACACCAGGCTCTGGATGGTTCTTTGTGGAATCAAGACCTAGGGAGAAGAGGGGGTGGTGACACGTGAAGTCCCCCCGACTCCTGTCGGAACCTGAGCCTTGGGGTGGGACAGACAGCTGAGTGGGGTTGGCAGTAGATGTGGGGCAGGAAACGGGCTCATTCTTGTGAGGGTGGGTATGTGGAGAATGCCTGGGGAGAGGAGAATTCTGGAACATCTAAATATAGTGCAAAGTCAGAGCTAGAGAGCCCGAGAGAGATAGGAACTCAGCTCAATAAATCATACGCTGCTTAGCTGTTTCTCTTTCAGCTCCCTGTACTGGTGCAGGGAAAATCTGGGCTGAATCTAACATGCTTCAGGTTTCATGTTTTCTGTTCATGGCTTAATTTTCTCCCTCAACCTACTGCCTTCACTGGGGGTGTTGGACCTAGTTGGATCCTCCTTACCAACAGAGCGCCCTACCTCCATTAACCTACTCAGGGCAACCAACCCATGCTCTACTCCCTGATCACTCAGGACACTGACAGCTTGACTCAACTTCTCTTGGCCTGTGATCTTTTAGATGCTCTCTCCCCCTGCTTAGCAACCTTCAATGGCTCCCTATTGCTCCCTCAAATTTCACTTTTTAGTTTGCTATTCAAAGTTCCTTATGATCTCACCCCACCTCCCTTTATAGCTAAAGGTGCTACTGCCTTGAAAGTCTCTTAGATTCCAGAATAAACACATGACACACACACCTGGTAACTGTACTCTTTCATACCTAGATGCTATTTGTATATGCTGTTTCGGGTCCAGGAACTTCTTTCCCCTTGGCTTTGCCTGCTGGAGATTCTCTGTGTCCTTCGAGAAGCAGCTCTGGTACTGTTCTTCCTTCACCACAACCTGCATAGCTCTGAAAAGTCATTCCCAAACTCCTGCGACAGTGTGGGCAGGCTCTGGTGAGAGCACTCTGGACCCTGGGTGGCGGTCACTCTGATCCTGGCCACGTGAATCTTTCAGAGCCTGTAAAATGGGGCTAACAGGACTTCCTGGGTGGGGTGGGAGGAGGACCACTCATGAAGTGAGGCATGCAAAGCCCCAGGAAGCACTCAGTTAACGGGTGATGGGAATTACATTATTAGACATAACTGGACGTTTTGAGGATGGGTACCGTGTCCTACTCATTTCTATATCTCCGGCTCCTGAGACTGACCGCCGCTGGGGAGTTTTGCTGCGTCTGTTGAAGAGAAGCCTGGCTGCTCTGTGGTGTGTTATCTGCCTCTCTCTGTGTGGACATGGGGTCCAGCTAGGAGTGCATCTTTGTAAGGACACTGGTCTTCCTCCCCCACCGTGCATGGCTCACCAGGTCTGTTCAGTAAACAGCAGCCCGGCGAAGAGAGGCAGGAAGGGGAAAGAGACAATGGTGCAAGGCTGCCAGTTCTGTGGCGTAGGCACTGGCGTTATGCCCATTGTACAGATGAGAAAACAGGCTCAAAGAAGGACAGACTTGCCCAAGCTTGTGACTGTTGGGGCCGAGAGCAGAGCACAGGTCCTTCTGAGCCCAGAACTCGGGCACACAGATGCCCAGTGCTGAGCAGGAGGTGGGCATGGCTACACCAACGCGCACGTGCTCTGCTGGTAGTGAGCACTTTCTCCTGTTAGCCCACTCTCTTGGTGGTAGTCCTGGGGGGGTTCTCTCCTGTTTCAAGCTGGAGAACTGAAGGCTTGGACACGGCTGGTCCACTGCATCCCAGCTGGCTCTAACCACAGTGTCTCCCGTTGCTGGCCAGGCATGACCTCCCAGGCTCTGGTAAGCTTGTCTTTAGGAATCTAACTCCTACCCCAGTGCCACTTACCCCTGGAGAGTGCTCATCTGCTCTCACCTCTGCAGGCCGAGCCCAGAGAACCAAGCCTCATGCACAGACCAAGGGGTTTAGGAAACTTGAGGGTGCGTCAGATTGCAAGCCGGCGGCCGTCCAGACTGTGGCTCCCACTGCATGGTGGACCTGACTCTAGGTCTCTCCATCCTCACTAGGTCCAAATGCTGGGCTTGGCTCCCTGCACAGGGGTCTGATCCTGACCTGATTCTTCTTCAGGGGTCACAACACCTGGGCCTTGGAGTCCCCCCAGGGGAGCCCCGTCCAGCAGTGAGGACAAAGCTGAACGCTGGCTAAGCAGGTACCTCCGTTTGCCCCCCAGAGGCTGGTATCAGGGTGGCTGCCCCCGCACGTGTCCTCGGATGGGAGGGGGCTCCCCTGGGTGCTGGCGGCTGGGTGGGAGCTTTACTTGTGACCTCCCCTTCGAGGTTTGGGCAATGGGCCAAGTTCACGGCCATCAAAACATTCAAAAATATGTCTTGTGTATGTGTGAGATGGGGGTGGGAGGTACTGGGGTAACAAGAGAGGGCTGGACTGTTCTAAAATGCCTGGGTATCTTGGCAGAGTGTGTAGGAAGAACACAAAGCCCATTAGCCACTCCAGCCCATTGGGGCGCTGCACCTGGAGTCCCAGGGACAGGTGGTCAGGCTGAGGACCAGCGGGGGGGGGGGCTTCCTATTCCCACAAGCCTCAGCCTCCACAGCCCCCTGCAGAGCAACCTGGGGCTAGCTGGCAAGGTCCCTGTTAGGGGTGAAACCCCACGGCACACCTCGAGGCCACCTCCTCCCATTCTAGGGGCAGGAATTGAAGCCCAGAGGCTTCCCCTTCTGCTCTGGGGCTCCCATGACACTTATGTTACAGCTCCATGGTCGTCCCACAATCCCGGCATGTTCTGTTCTGGTTTTTTCAGTATCTGTTCCCTTTGCTTTTTAGTTTTGGAGGTTTCTAGGGATGTGTCATCAGGCTCCGAGATCTTGCCCCCCCCCCCCCCACCGCTGCATCATGTTTAACAGCCCAGCAAGGGACAGGGGAAGCGGGGCTGGTGGCGGGGGGTGGGGTGGGGGCTTGCTCAGGTTTATTATTTGAAACAACTGCTGGCAGGGTTACTTCCTCTGCACATCACAGATTCCTACCTGACCTTCCGGCTGTGTTAGCTTGCCAGGCTGCCGTGGGAAGAGACCACGAACTACGGAGCTTCCCCGCTGGAAGTGCGTCTCGCAGCTCGGGAAGCTAGAAGTCGGAGATGAAGCCGTTCGCAGGGTTGGTTCCTCCTGAGCTTTTCCCCTCCTTCCTTCTTGCTGTGAGGGACGCTCTGTTGCAGGCCTGTCTCCTGCTCTGGGCCGGTTTGCTGGAGTCTTCGGCTTTCCCTGGCTCAGAGACTTATCACCCTGGTCTTCGTTCGCTCCCATGTCACACGGCATTTTCCTGCGAGCCTCTGTCTTCAGATTTGCCATCTGTGTAAGGGCATCAGCTCTATTGCGGAGGGGCCCACTCTACTCCAGCATGACCTGGGACATCTGTAATAACTCTGCTTCTAAGTAGGGTCCCATTCTAAGGGACCAGGGGCTAGGATTTCAACATGATTTTGGGAGAGGACAGTATTCAGTCCATCACAAAGGCTCAAGGGCTCATCGGATATCTCACCTCCTCCAGGAAGCCTTCTGCACACACGCAGGGTCAGGCAAGGCCCCTTCTCTGGACCTCCTGCAGCACATAGTGCAGGAGGAGCTCTGTGGCCTTGGGTACATCTGGCCTCCTGAGTGTTTATATTCTGTCTAAGGCTGGACTGGACTCCCGCTTGATAACATTTTCAGTTTTTGAAAACAAGCACAGCACAGCAGAAACCTTCTTATCTGATGTTATTACGACGGGGGGTGAGGAGGTAAATTGAAAAGCGAAAAGGAACGCCAGTGGAAGTCTTGCTAGCAGCCCGGGCCCAGAGTGCAGTGGACAGCGGCTGTATGCAGGAATAGAAGGCCCTGGCTAAGAGAGATTCTGCCATGTAAAAAACAAACAGCAGCCCTTACACCCAAGATGAATGAAAACTGGAGGCGAAATTGTCTGACCTCCCGCTCAGAGTGCAGTTTCTTTTTTAAAAGAAGTAGCCATCAACACCCTGGGCCATCTAAGACTCCTCTCTGTTTTGGATGTCAAGGGAAGGAACCATGCAGAACCACTTGGGAGCTTTGGAAATGGAAAGGATTCTGGGCCATAGGAGGGGCCCCCACAGAAGCTGGATGCTGAGAAATAAAGCAATCTTGTGAGAATTAAACTGTAAAACAAACAAGATAGGTCAGAGCAGTGGAGCAAAGACCTCGTTTCACTGGTTTCACAGTATCGACATACCTAAGAGAGAATATGGTCATCAGAAGTGAGTGTGTGTGTGTGCATGTGTGTGTGTGAGCTCGTGTGACTGTGCATGATTCTGTGTGTGTGTATGTGAGTGGGTGAGTGAACATGTGCGTGTGTGAGCTTGTGTGATGGTGCACGATCGTGTGTGTGTGTGTGTGTGTGTGTGTGTGTGTGTGTGTGCTGCTCCAGGCTCCTGGCCAACTTCTCTGGAGAACCTACGACCTCTCTGATCATCTCGGTAGAAAATCTAGCATCTTCTCGCCCCCTCCGACATGTGCATCCCAGGGTCCAAGCCATAGCGTGAGGCTGTCCGAGGCCTGCACTCCCTGCTTTCTTATCTCCCCTCTTCTTTTCTGGAACACTGACACTCGTCAGCAGCCCCGCCTTTCTTTATGATTGTAACGAGAGCCCTCTGCTCTTTGCCGATTGAATCAGTCTCTGTTGCCCTGAAGAGCATGGTTTTATTTCAAAGGAATTATTAATGCGGGCTTTCTGGCTGTGCTCTGCTCCTGGTGGGTAGGGCTCCAGGCCCTGGCATGCACCCTCTGGCACTCAGGAGCAAACAGGATCCTTGGACTTCCAGACAGTTGCTGCCCTCCTCCACGCTGTCTTCAGCTGCTCAGATGTGCCGACCTGGCGCCCAGAAACGCCCTCCCTTCTTCCTCCCCGTCTCCTACCTGCTCTGGAAAGAATACATATGCAAGTCAATGACAAACAGAAAAACCCAGTGACAGCCCAAGAACTCCTAAATTTTCCAAATTGCTGGCTATACTTCCTCTAACTTTATACCCCTGCATGCCTAAGCAAGCCTGCCCCTCTGGGCTCAGCCCCAGCCGCTGCAATTGTCTGCTCTTTCCAGATGCTTTGAGAATTGCTGGGACACCGGAGACCCACCTCTTCCGATCTTTTCCCAGAGTGGGATGCAGCTAAGAAGCGGGGTCCCTGGGGGTGGGGAGCAGAGAAGGAGCCCAGGACTCTCTCAAAGCCAACCTTCTCCAAGGCTTTTTTGGCTTCCCACAGGGAAAACCAACCAGCCAGCCAACCAGTCAACCAAACAACCAATAAACAGGCCCAATGGATTTGCTGCTGGAATCCCAGGGCAGATAAAGAAGAACTCCCAGTCAGTAGGGTTGTGGCAAAGAGCTGGTATCTCTATTCCAAACAGTTCTGTGCGATATGTGGGAACTTGAAAGAAAGATCTAGAATTTTGCCTGGACACCCAGAAATGAGGTTTCTGGCCTCTGATTCAAGTTGAAAACAGTGGTTGGAATTCTGGTGTCAATTTGCCAGAGAGGGGGTACTGGGGAAGCGCTTTGGGGAAGACACGGTTCCTAGTTAGTTCCTGTGGCCCAAGGACTTGCAAAGGGCTTTGAACCGTGAAGGTTCTGCAGTGCCCCTTTGCGCTCGTCAGAGGTGCAGAGAGGCCAGGGCTTTGCCTCCAGTCCTTTCCTTCTTTAGAGCAGAATCTTCCAGTTTGGGTGGGAGAAGCAAAGCCATTTAATAATTCATTTCTTAATGAAGAGTTAATCATTTTTTAAGGCTTTCTGCCTCTTTCACCAGCTGACCCTATAATTAGACCAAGCATGATCATTTCCTGCTGGCTCTCCAAAGCAAGATCTATTAGTCAGGGTCTATCAGGAAACAGATGGCATGCTCAAAGTAGCATAATTTAACAAGTCCTTAAAAAAAAGAGAGAGAGAGAGAGAGAGAGAGAACTATTTACAAAAGGTATAAGGGACACCAAATGGGACAGTACAGACTTGGGGGCTAATATCTGACTGTGGGGTCTTCACCCCTGGGTCTGAATGGGTGAGGGGCCAGGGCATCATGAGAATCTGGAAAGAGACGATCCAGAGGAGAGGAGCATTTTAAGAGGAGGAGCTGGGCCCATCAGCTAGGGGTGTAGCCAGCCTGAGCGACCCCACGAAAAGGAAGCCAGAGGAATAAATATTCCAGCCTCGGTCTCCTCCATCCCAGGCCCTTCTCCCGCACCTTCACCCTGTCCTCCCCCGCGCTCACCCAACCAGGTCAGATGCCAGAGGGAAAGGAGCCTGTTAACGGAGGCAGGCCGTGTCACCGGGCAGAGAGCGCACACAGAGGGTAATGAGAGTATCTGGGGTGGGACAGGAGGAGAGACGTGGCATTCATCCTGGAATCAGGTGGGTTTCAGTCGGTGGGCTACAGCGACACAAACACCTTGTCATTTTGTTCTCGACCCATCCACTCTGGTGTCCTTATCATTATTCGTTGTCTTGATATCTTATCTCCCAAACCAGCCTGTAAACTTTGGAGATAAAGATTGTGTCTTACCTCCCATTCCCACCACCTCAGCTGGGGTCCCTCTCTTGCACACAAAGAAACTCACGTGTGTGTGCATGTGTGTGTGCGCATGGGCACACCAGCAAGGACTGTCTAGATTTAACAATCTTGGCTGTCTAGATCTTGGCAGCTTCGCACAATAAATGCTCTCTCTTGTTCATGTCACCTGTGCCATGCAGGTGCGCAAGGGATGTTCTGGATACTGTGGAACCCAGGCTCACTTTCTCTTGGCACACATGTCCACAATCACAACAGAAGAGGGAAGAAGATGGAGTGGATTATGTACTGGCTGAAGTTTCTGCCCAAAGGATCACTCTGCGTGAATTCCATTGGCCAGAGCAAGCCTCATGGCCATGCCTGACATTTACAGGCTGGGAAAGCAAAATCCTTACATTTTCAGAAAGCGAGAGCCAGAGATAGCTGGTGAGCAGTCCCCACGGTGGGCAAGGGTGGTCCCACCAGGGAGCCATGGAGGAGCAATTCATGGTGGTTTTTTTTTTTTCTTTCTTGAATTGAGTAGTAGATGTCAATAAAAATTAAATGGGTAAACAAATCAGGTGCCTAGGAATTGTAGAATTCAAATGGTTTTGAAATGGGCAGACTGGTTTATATTACAATGTTCTATTTCTGGCCGGTTTTGGCAGAAGCTGTTTTGTTTGATATGAACCGTTCCTGAGATGTGGATTCTGCATTTTCCCCCACCGGTTACGTCATTATTTTTTAGATTCTCGCGTCCTTGGCTATTCTTTAAGACGCTCACAAATCACTAAGGCGATGCTTATCGATCTTGATGGTTTCTTTGGCTCCACTCCCAGGAGAAGGCATCCGTTGCTACACTCCCTTCCAATGTGGGTGACGTGTCCCCTGGTGCTCTGTGCCATCCCTAGGTCTCAGGTTCTGTATTTGCCCATCCTGGGCCCCCAGGAAATGCCTGAACCTTCCAGCAAGCCACTTCACCTCAAAACTAGGAAAGGATGAATACAAATTTCCAGATCTGGGCAATCTCTCTATTGAATAAACATGTTTTTATAATTTTAAACCAAGTCCTCAGCATTATTTTCAAACATAGAGAAGCATATTTAATCATCTTCGGAAATTGTCCACACCTAAGAACAGTGAGCGTGGTGACCCTGAGCGGCTGAGGTTACCATCAGTGTCTCATCTAGTCACCTGTCCAAAGAGACTACCTTGAAAACACATGAAGAGACTGTGACCAAAGGTGTAAAAGATGGTTACATTAAAAACAAACACAAAACAAAACAAAAACCAAGAACCAGAAACCAAAGCTGTAGCGGCTGTAGCTTCTCTTCTAGCTCCCTCCAATTCTTTTGCACACTATGAGCCCTGAAAGCAAACACAAACAGTGCTTCCTCAAAGTAAATTGTTTAACAATTGTTACATTGTTAAAGGAGTTTTTATGGCTGGATTTAGGCAGATGGATGTTTTATTTCCAATGGCAAACCAGATCTCCTGGAATGAACATTAATTCAGAGCTCTCTAGGGGCCTCTGAGCAGTGAGAAGGGTGAAATTGACCTGCATCACATGACATGCATGGGCGGAGGGATTGTAGCAGGAATCTCAGCAGCCAGCGAGAGCCGAGAGCCGCGGCTGGCAGGGTACTTACCTCTGTGCCAGAGGGAGTCTGGCTCAGGTGGGCTCTGGGACCTTTCTCAAGATCTTTTTAGCCCTGCCTCTCATCTTCAGCTTTTTCAGCAATTCAAATTCTGCTATAGCCTGCCGGGGAGGGAGTGAAAATGATCAGAAATAGTAGCTCCCACTTTGATAATTCTTTCATCTGATTATAAAAGTAGTTAGTACATGTTCCCTGCAGAGAATTTGAAAATATGAAAGATAGAAAAAGAAAATAAAGAAAACCATATTTCACCCGCCAGTGAGAATCACCATCAATATTCTGATACCATTCTCTCTCTCTCTCTTTCTAGCTTTTAGTTTTCTCTTTATTGTTTTTCCTTTAATTGAAGAGTAATTAGCATAGAACATTGCTAGTTTCAGGTGTCCAACATAGTGTTTTGCTGTTTATACAAATGGAATATTTGTATAAATATTGTATTTTATATTGTATATATAAATATTTTATATTCTATAAATATATTATATAAATATAAATATAAAATATTTTATATTGTATCTATCTCTTCATGTTATATTGTATAAATACTATTATGAAATAGTCACCAGAATAAGTCTAGTTACCATCTGTCACAGTACAAAGTTGTTACCATATTATCGACACTATTCCCTATACTGTATGTTATATCCCCATGTCTTTTTTTTTTTTTTTAGATTTTATTTATTTGACAGACAGAGATCACAAACAGGCAGAGAGGCAGGTAGAGAGAGAGGGAAGCAGGCTCCCCGCTGAGCAGAGGGCCCGATGCGGGGCTCGATCCCAGGACCCTGGGACCATGACCTGAGCCAAAAGCAGGGGCTTTAACCCACTGAGCCACCCAGGTGCCCCCCCATGTCTTATTTCTAACTGGAAGACTGTACCTCTTAATCCCCTTCATCTATTTTGTCCGTTCCTCCAACCCTTTCCCCTCTTGCTACCATCAGTTTGTTCTCTTCATCTAAGAGACTGTTTCTATTTGTTTTTTAATTTTTCTGTTTGTTTTTTAGAGTCCACGTCTATGTAAAATCATGTAATACTTGTCTTTCTCTGTCCCATTTATTTCACTTAGCATAATACCCACTAGGTCCCTCCATGATGTCACAAATGGCAAGGTTTCATTCTTTTTTGTGGTTGAGTAATATTCCTGTGTGTGTGTGTGTGTGTGTGTGTATACATATATTTATATATCATTATCCACTCACTGATCAGTGAACACTTAGGTTGTTTCCACAGCTTGGCTACCGTAACTAATGCTGTGATGGACATGGGGTGCATATGTTTTTTCCAATTAGTGTTTTCTTTATTGATTTTTAAGTTAAATATTTCCATCCTTCCTTCATCCTTATTTTTTGAGCACATAATATCATCCTGTTCTCAGCATTTGTAATATAGCAATAGAACAAATAAAAAATTGAACAAATAGATAAAAACCTATCTTTATCATGAAGATAAAATAATATCCGAGACAATTGTTAAAATTCAGTGAGTGGAAAGCCAACAAGAAAATCTTCAAATACTTGGAAATCAAGTAGTATGCTTCTAAATAACCCATGGGTCAAAGAGAAATGTCTAAGGAAACATAAAAATCATAGAACTTAAGAGAAAGTTAAAATATAACATTGAGATATGTTGGGTGCAGCTAATGCAGAACGGTGGGAATTTATAACCCAAAATTCATATGGTAGAAAAGAGAAAATGTCTTAAATTAACAATCTAAGTTCTTACTCCAAGAAACTAGAGAAAGAAGATCAAACCTAAGCCCAAAGTAAGCGGAAGGAAGGAGCAGAAATCATTGAAATCGCATACAGAGAAACAATAGAGATCAAATGAAAATTGGTTCTTTAAAAACATCAATAAAATTGAGAAACTTCCAGCAAGACTGACAAAGACAAAAAGACAACACAGATAATCATAAATGCAGCCACTTAAAAGAAATGGGGGACTCCTTCCAATACCCGAAACTATGAAAACTCAACCAAGATAGAAATAGACATTTGAGTAGCCATATAACCATTAAGGAAATTGAGTTTGTAATTCAAAAAGCTTCGGAAAAAAGACATCTTCAGTCTCAGATGATTTCATTGGAGAATTCTTCCAACAGTTAAGGAAGTAACATCAATTTTATGTCATCCTTTCCAGAAAGCAGAAGAGGAAGGGGCACTTCTCAACTCACTGTGTGAAGTTACTGCTCTCCTGGGGTACCCAAACCAGGCGAAGACAAGAAGACAAAGAGACGTTGGGTTTCCGATCTGATAACTAAGCAATTTAGAAGGGGCCAAATCTTCCCAACAAATAAAAAGTTGAACAAACTGAAAAATCCACAACTCCTCTTAGGTTCACCGGAGAAGTGACATTGGAGAAACAGAGAGGAAGACACAAAGAATCCCAATTTACCAGAACAGAAACCCTTTGACAGAAACCTCTGGGGAAATCATGTGGGGGTGGGGGGGTGGGCAGGGAGGAACCCCAGAGCTGTAATTGACAAAGAGTTGGAGGCTCGGCAAGTCTGGGACTGAAATCCCCCTGCGGCCCAGTCCTGGGGGACCCCCACATTTTGGAAGTTTTATCTCCAGGAACTCCACTAGGTTCTCACGGTGAACATCCAAGAAAAATCCCCTTGCGCTTCCAGCAGGTGGGATGGAGAAAGGAAGATTCTAAAGATAATTCTCCTCTTGACACCGCTTGCCTTCAAGAGAAGCTACTTCCTCGAGACTAACCTATTAGGGTTTTATCAGAGCTTGATCGACCCGGGTGAGGCTGGACACCCGGCTCCAGCCTGCCTCCGTCTTTCACAGGAAGGAAGGGAAATACCAACTCCAGCCGCGTTCAGCCGTCCTTCCCCACCTAAGTTGAGGGCTGGGTGGGGACAGATGTACCCCTGAAGTTCACAGTCCAGGGGCACAGGTTCACCAAAGGACTGAGATCTAGGAGCCCCTGGGTAGCACAGTCGGTTAAGCTTCCGACTCTTAGTTTCGGCTCAGGTAGTATCTTAAGGAGGTGAGATTGAGCCTGGGTCGGACCCCATTCTCAGCGCAGAGTCTGCTTAAGACTATCCTTCTCAATGTCTCTCTCCTTCTGCCCCTCCACCTCAGGGCTTGTTCTCCTCCTTTCTCTCTCTCAAATAAATAAATAAATCTTAAAAAAATAAAAGACTGAGACCTAATCGTAGGACAAAGGAATGTTTCCCCACACCTCCCACTGCAACCCAGCTTATTACTATATCTTTAAAGGCCTATTTATAGTGGTTCCTCTTACCTTGTACACCATCTTTGGATTTTAGTTTTAATTATAAGGCATACTAAAAGGCAAAACACAGTTTGAAGAGACTGAACAAGCATCAGAACTAGAGTCAGATATAGAAGGATTGTTCGAATTATCAGACAAGGAATTAAAAAAAAACTATAAGTAATACACTAAGGGTTTTAATAGATGTTCTTCCAACAACAGCCAAATACATTCTTCTTAAGCTCACAAAGAACATTCACTAAGATAGACCATATTCGTAAAATACACTTTAACAAATTTAAAAGAAAAGAAATCATACAATGTCTGCTTTCAGACCACAATGGAATTAAGCTAGAAATCAATAACAGACCAGATCGCTGGAAAATCCCCAAACACTGGGAGATTAAACAACACATTTGTAAGTAACACATGGGTCAAGTGGGAAATCTCCAGAGAAACTTTAAAATATTTTGAACTAAATGAAAATGAAAATTTGACTTACACAAATCTATGGGCTGCAGTGAAAGCCAGTGCTTAGAAGAAAATTTATAATACTAAATACATATATTAGGAAAAAAGACATATCTAAAATCAATAATTTAAGCCTCCACATTAGGAAACTAGAAAGAGAAGAGCAAATTAACATAGGAGAACACCTAGGTGATCTTGGGTATGGAAATGACATTATAGATACAACACTAAAGACACCATTCATGAAAAGAAGGAATTGGTAACCTAGACTTCATTAAAATTAAAAACTTCTGCTCTGCAAATGACAATGTCAAGAGGATGAGAAGACAAACTGCTGACTGGGAGAACATATCTGCATAAGACACATTTGATAAAGGACTACTACCCAACATATACAAAGAACTCTAACACAACAATAAGAAAACAAACAACCTGATTTTAAACACTGGCAAAAGAGCTGGATGGACCTTCCCAAAGGTTCTTCTTCCCAAAGAAGGTACAGAGATGGCAAAAAAAGCTTATGAAACTATCCTCCACGTTATATATTACCACATGAAAACAAATTAAAACAAGATACCATGATGTACCTACTGGAACAACCCAAATCCAGAACACTGCCAAAACCAAATGCTGGCAAGGATGAGAAGCAACAAGAACTCTCATTCACCACTGGTGGGAATGCAAAATGGCGTCGGCTCTTTGGAAGAGAAGAGAGTTGGTTTTTTCCAAAACTAAACAGACCCTTCCCATATGAGCCAGCCATTGTGCTTCTTGGTATTCGGTTCCCAAATGAACTGAAAACTTACACCCACACAAAAACTTGCACACAGTTGTTTATGGCAGCTTTGTTCATAATTGGATTTAGGAGATGAAATGATAAAGCTAAAAATATTCCATGGAAGTATATTATTTTGCCATATTTGCTTCAGGGTTTTTCTTACAGAGAAATAAAATATTACAGATGTAGCTCAACATGTGCTTCCAAATCCCGCTCTCCTGTCTCTCTCATTCTCTCTCTCGTTCCCTCCCTCACCAGGGGATGTTATCCTGAAGTTGGTCATGTTTATATTCCTGCTAAATGTTTTAATAACGTTACTATTCAGTTATATGTTAAAAATATTTATACAGGGGTGCCTGGGTGGCTCAGTGGGCTAAGCCTCTGCCTTCGGCTCAGGTCACGATCTCAGGGTCCTGGGATCAAGCCCCACATGGGGCTCTCCACTCAGCAGGGAGCCTGCTTCCCCCTCTCTCTCTGCCTGCCTCTCTGCCTACTTGTGGTTTCTCTCTGTCCAATAAATGAATAGAATCTTAAAGAAAAAAAAATTTATACAGCATGATTTGTATTTTTATGTAATTATAAATGGTGCTACACAGAATCTCCAGCGTCTATCCCTTGGTATCCTTCCTATGTGCACACGCACACGCACAGTTATCACCTCGGAGGGTACTGAGTATGTACTTTTAGAAACTCGAACACCGGCTTTTGAAAGTTTGACATCTTATGCTAGTTAACATTAAATCCTGCTAGAATGTACACCCCACGAGAGTTCATTATTGTGTGCCCGGCACCTAGACCAGCACCTGGCACATAGTAAGTGCGCAGTAAACACCAGGGACATGATGACAGATCCCTTTAGTCTCCACAACCACTCCATGAGATGGGTATTGACCTTTCCATTGGAGCAGCATCTGGGAGACATTAAAGAATTCACCTTCAATCCCTGAGTTGGGAAGGGATGAATGGACAATTTAAAGTCATCCAATCGGCCCCCGAAGCTCCAATACTCGTAACTTCTCTACACTAGGCAATTGAGTTCGGTCATGACTTTGGGGTTCCAGGAAATGGTCATCTCCTTTGGGCAGATAGTGACCCCATTCGGCACCCTCCACAGGAAGCCAGGGAAAGGGTGTGCTCCACTCCCAAGAAGAGGGGCGAGCTGCAAAAGTTGCGGAACGAAAGATACCCAGGTTTGTTTGTAGGAGTGACGGACGAGAAAGTCAGCCTGCTGTATGGAAGTATGTCAGGAGGACATCAGCCCTCCGGCTTGTAGGGTCTGAGGCAGAGCTGGTGGGGAAGGAAAGCGAGGCGCCCCTGATGAAAGCCTCATTGATCTCAGCAAACAGGTACCTAGAAAGCCTGCTTGGGGTGCATGGGTGGCTCAGAAGGCTAAGTATCCAACTCTTTTTTTTTTTCTTAAAGATTTTTATTTATTTATTCGACAGACAGAGATCACATGTAGGCAGAGAGGCAGGCAGAGAGAGAGGAAGGGAAGCAGGCTTCCCGCTGAGCAGAGAGCCCGATGTGGGGCTCAATCCCAGGACCCTGGGATCAAGACCTGAGCCGAAGGCAGAGGCTTTAACCCACTGAGCCACCCAGGTGCCCCAGTATCCAACTCTTGATCCGGGCTTGGGTCACGATCTCGGGGTCATGGGATCGAGCTCCTCCTGCTCAGCTTGGAGTCTGCTGGAGATTCTCTCTCTCTCTCTCTCTCTCTGCCCCTCCCTTGCCTGTGCTCACTCTAAATAAAAAAATAAAAAAATAAATAAATAAATAACATCTTTAAAATAATTTGAAAAAAGGAAGCAAGCTTTTGGTACAAACTGCTTCTTTTGGAGGGGACACCGCCATGAAAGAACGAAGCATTTAATGACTCCATGAGTAGCTCCTCCATATTGCACGCACATACACCTACACACACACACACACACACACACACACCCCAAACACAGCCTCACACACTCACTCCCAGGCACACACTCACAGGCTACACAGACACTCACATCACCTCCACACACACGGTTGGACGTTAGTATCCCCATCTCGCGTACTGAATGAATAAAGAGAATTAGCAGAGCGGCTTGTGGTTTTGAGAGCATCTTCCACTTGTCTTGGCATTAGGGGGTGTCTCCACACACCCCCCAACCCGCCACCAGCCATGGCATCTCTGAAGTAAAAGCCAATATTACGGATTGAATGTTTCCCCACCCCCAGTTCACACGTGGAAGCCCTCATCCCCACTGTGATGGCATGTGGAGCCTTTGGGTGGCCATTAGGGTTAAGCTGGGTCATGGGGATGGGTCCCTCCTGGTGGGGTCAGTGGCCTTATAGGAAGAAGACAGCAAGGAACCGAGGAAAGGCCACGTGAGCAAAGTGAGCAAGTCGTGTCCTTCACAGCCCAGAAGGAGACCCTTACCAGAAACTGAATTGGCTGTCACCTTGATCTTGGACCCCCTCCCCCCAGCCTCTAGAACTGTAAGAAGTAAATATCTGTTGTGTAAGCCACCATGATACACTCTTTCGGCTGCCGATCAAGACGGCCAGGCCCACAGGACCCTGCGCTATCTGGCCCTTCTCCCTCGTTCTGATCACCTCTCTGACGCCTCTTCCCTGGCTCACCCTACTCAACTACGCTGGCCTCCTGGCTACTCTCTGAGTGCACAGAGCACAGTCCTACCCCAGGGCTTTTGTATCCCTGGCCATTCTGCCTGGTGAGCTTGTCTTCCATGGCAAAGGCCTTTCTTGGCTTCAATCCTTTATTCAAGTCACCTTCTCAAGGAGGCTGACCTGAGAAACTGGTTAAAACGGCCACTCGCTTCCCCCGGCCTGCACTTACATCTTCTACTTCGTAATTTTTTCCATGCACTGATCACCTCCTACTTTATGGAATTCTTTATTGTTTGTCGTCCACGGCCTGTCACCCCCTGCAAGAACATAAGCTCTAGAAAAACAGAGATACTTGTCAGTTTTGTTCACCGATGAACCCGACCGTCTAGAACGATGCCTGGCACAGTTTCCCCTCAATAAGTATATTTGAGGGGCGCCTGGGTAACTCAGTGGGTTAAAGCCTCTGCCTTCAGCTCAGGTCATGATCCCAGGGTCCTGGGATCGAGCTTTCTGCTCAGCGGAGAGCCTGCTTCCCCCTCTCTCTCTGCCTGCCTCTCTGCCTACTTGTGATCTCTCTCTCTGTCAAATGAATAAATAAAAATCTTTAAAAATAAATAAATAAATATTTTTCAATTGGATGGATGAACCTCTTCACCCCTGGTGAAATGGCCCACCGAGGCAGGGACACGGTGTCATACCAGCATTGCCCAGCAGATGGCAGCCGATGAACGCCAGAGACAGCTGTAAGCCTAAGCTCCAGAACTCAAGGTTCCGCCTGATTAAATCCAAGGTAATGACCCAGGAGACAAAATTGGGTTCACCTCACTCTTAACGCAGACTTGTATTTGTGAGAAAGAAGTTGTATGTAGAAGGTGAGAGGCTGCGCTGATAAAGCTTTTATCTAATAAAGGAGGCTGTTTACCCATACAATTCAGGGGGGAAAAATGAAAACAGCTGTCTGAGAAGAACCAAGGTCAGAGTCTTCCCATGGCGGGGCATTGGGAAGGGGGTAAACAAGGTTCGTGGCCCGGGATCTCCAACACTCCTCCAAAGGATGGGAAAATGACATTTGACCACCACAACTCAGAGAAAGCAGTAACACTACAAATTAATACATCACCTGGGGTGTGTGTGTGTGTGTGTGTGTGTGTGTAGGTTTCCAATCTTCCCCAGAACATGCCAGAAGATGCTCTATTACAAGAACCTTGAGTCTCCCTCTGCAACATAGTCCTCTGGGCCCCCGCCAAGCTGCCCTCTTTCTGGGTGCTTCTGTTACTCCCTGAATCAGGGAATTGAATTGCAGCGGTAACCAAGCCTTCAGAAGCCAAGCCCCCGGGGAGCCTGCCTTCTTTGATCGAATTCAGCACTTGAGGGAGTTAGGTTAGGGGGAGGCTCCAAGGCACATACTGCTTATGTATCTGAGTCTTCTGACCCAGAACCCTCCAAGCCGGCCGGACAGCCTGGATACAGCCACGGCGACAATGACAAAGAGAGCAGACTTTACGGGAGCCACCTGCGCGCTAGGCCTGCACAGAGGGCACCGCCTACGTGAACTTCCTGGCCCTCAGGGCAGCCCTCTGATGTCACACCGTTCCCGTCCCCATCTCACAGATGGCCCAAGAGGATTTGCTTGCCCAACGACAGGGAAGTTGCGCTCAAGCTTCCTCTCAACTCCGGAGAGGAAGGAATTTGCTGAGATGCACCCCGGATCGTGACGATCTCCAGAACTTCAGAGAACATTCCACTCGGCAGCTTCTATTCACAGATGGAGGTGCTGAGGCCCAGAGAGGGGAAGGGACCAGCCCAAGCTCCCTCGGAGAACTGAGAAGCTCCCCCCGCCCCCAGGCACCAGGCACCAAAAATTACCCTGCACCTCACCTTTCCCTGCTAGTGCCGGGCTCCCCCTCACAGCCAAGTCACAGATTCCTAGATTCCAAATTGGCATGAGACACGTCTCCAGAAAATCTTGTCAAAACAACAGTACATCTCGTTTTAGGGGTCTCATCAAAGAGGAGACTCCCCTGCCAGGACCACTGGCCTCTCCTGATGTGAATTCTGGCTTCGGTGCCTCGCTGGCTGGTGTTCTTGGCCCAGTTCCTCAAACGCTGAGCACGTCGGTTCATCAGTAAAACGGGAATAACAATATTCATGAAAGGGTTATATTACAGGCTGGTGCTAACACAAATAAAAGAGGGGTGGCAAATGCGAGTCACCTATGTCATCTGAAATTTTCTTAGGAGCCACGTTTTAAAAAGGTAGAGGAATCAGGTGAACCCCAGTACTTGACATGCGTGCGCCATTTTTAATTTTTATAATTTGTATCATTTAACCTAATATATTCGGAATATTATCATTTAAATACCTAATCAATATACAGTTGTTAATAAGATACTTGGACTGTTTGCTTTTCACTCCAAGTCTTCAAAAATCTGGTGTGGGTTTTCCACGTAAGGCGTATCTTGGTGTGGACTAGCCCCATTTCAAGCACTCAAAGGCCACATGTGGCAAGCGGCTGTTGCATTGGACGGCACTGTTCTAGCCCGTGCTAAGAGTTCTGAGCACATGGTTCTATGTTTTAAGTCTGTGTGTTTACACCTGATCTGGGGACTTAAGACCCTCTTCATGCAGCTGGAAAATAATCTGCTGGGGGCCCCACGGGCGTGGAGGGTCTGCCTTCGGGCTCAGCGGGGAAGGTGACAAATCCCTAGTCCTTCCCTGCTCTAAACCGGTCACTGGGTGCCTTTGAAAACTCTCTGTCCCAGAGTCATTTCCTCCAGGGTCACACACAAAGCTTCGGCCTGCTCTGCAAGTATCTGTGGCCATTTTGTCCTTGTCGTGGCAGGAGTGTTCCTAACTCACAATGGTAGGAGTGAATTAGGAGTGTTCCTCATTCACAATAGCCAAAGTCCAATCAGAACCAAGAGTGGAGAGGAGGCCAAGACGACAGGGAAGCTGGAGGAAGAGTGCCCTCCCTTCCCTGGGCGACCTGAGGCCCTGAGCTCTCTGGTCACTATGGCACCTGGATGCTGTCCTTTCTTCCCAGGGTAAAACATGCCCTCACTGCAGCTGGCTCGACTCTGTGGCCTGGACTGAGACACTGTCTTTACAAGGGAGCTCCATCTCTGGGGCCAGTAGCCACATTTGATCATTCTTCAGGGTCTGGGGTACACATGTGCGAGGCACTGTGCTCCGAGAAATAGCCCGGGTTCACCCACGGGGGCTGAGATGGGAGGATGCCTAGGTTCTCCCAACAGCAGTGGTCTCTGGGGCTCAGGAGGAGGGCCAGAGGTTGGGCTGGACCAAAGTGAGAAAAGTAGGCGGGAGAGCTTAGAACGGGGGCCTTGGGGTCCCAGAGGGCCTGGGGGTACTCTCCCACTCTCCCTTTACCTCCCGCTCCCAGATGGCTCCTCGCTTTCTTCTGGAAGCCAGAGGCTGAGGGCCAGAGCCCTGCCTCCCTACTGCCTCTGCCTCTTACAGTGTGACCTCGGCAAGGAAGCAAGTTGTCAGAGCGCTGTCCTCTACCCACGGGGTGAGCACTCCCTCCTGGGGTCTCCTGAGGACTGAATGAGACAACTCCAGCACACGGCACACACACCTACACACACCGAAGGCTGCTACACACGTCCCCTCAGCAGCCCAGACCACGCACACTCCCGTGCAAACAACTGAAGGGTCTCCCTTCAGGCTGGCCGACCGTATCTCAACCCCCAAAGCACTTCACACTCGCAAACCCACGTACCCAGCAATCAGAGTGCTTCATAACCACAAACACACACGGTCCCCCAACATCAAAGCATATGCACACACCAGTAACCGAAGGGCTTCAGACCCACACACACCCCCACAACCAAAGGGTTCATACACCCACTCACACCTTCCCCCACAACCAGAGCACTTTGCGCGCATGTGCGCACGCACACCCACCCACACACACATTGTCAAAGAGTTCTACTCTCCAAACCAAGGGGCATCACACACTGCACCCCACAAGCAAAAGGCTCTGCTCACATACCCCAACAACCCACGCTCTCGGCACAGACACCCGCCCCCCAACCAAAGAAAACCCCAGAGCACTTTGATTTGTTTGCCGAAGCAGCGGATACTTGAACACCAAGATGTTGGGCTGCGACTTTCTTTTCAGATTAATGAGCAGAGAAAGATCGAGGAGGGAGGGGGCAGAGAATGGCGGGAGAGAGCAATTACACCCAAATCTTTTCTCTGTTGATTAGGGATTCCTTCTCCAGCCTGCTTTGGCTCCAGCTAAATCTTTTTCTAATGAGATGCGGCTTATACAGATCAGAGCGCTGAGAAAAAAGTTGCAATTAACTTTAAGAAGAAAAGGAGTGAGTGAGAAAGGAAGGGGGCAGGGAAGGGGCCAGGCTGGCGGGCAGAAAGAACGGGCGCAGCAAGGAGGCTCTCCTGCGGGGCCAAGGGGCCCGGGCCCAGCCCCATCTGGACCGTCCGCCATTTTGGATTCCAGAGCTCGGGAAAAAGTCCCCTGTGACCCCTATCCCTGCCTGGGCCAGGCCTCTCAGCCACTCCAGACTCCCGAGTTGGGCGTGGTGGGTGTCCTCGGGCCTGAGCCCCCTCCCCTCTGCACCTCAAACACCTGGTAGGGATGGGGGGGCCTCTCTCAGCAGCATCTCTTCCACACGTGAGCTCTTCCTTCTGCCCGCTTAGCCCTGCGAAGACATGGGGCCCTCGACTGCACGCCAGGCACCTCCATGACCCCCCGTGTCAAGTCTACACAAACTTCCTGAACCGCCAGGTCAGCTTTCCCCAGGCCGCTAGAAGCCCGGTGCTGGAGTGGGGGTGCGGCTCCCACCAGGGAGTCGGCCTCTGGTTATTTCCTCTCTGTTCTCCTCCTCTGAGCCACTTGGAAGGGCACAGACGGTCTGGGATTGAAGGAGACATTTCGTACGGAAAATGGTGAAAATGCCGCCCGCTTCCAGAAGCAACAGGGATTTACCTGCCTTTGCTTCTCTGTGGCCAGAGGTGGGCGTGGCCAAGCTGCGCCCATAGGAGCCCCTTCCTCTCTCTCTGATGCTCAATTTCTTCCTCTGCTGAAAGAAATAAAGAAGAGGGTGTGAGTGGCAGATCTCCAAGGGCTTTGTCAAGCCTGATGCCCTCAGTGGGGTGGTGGCCCAGGCCCACTGAGCAAGTCCTGATCAGAGGGGTCACACCAGTGGCCTGGCCCCTCCAGGACAGGGACTCATCCCTCCCAAGTTCTTACCCGCGCAGACACTGGCTTCCCCCCGATTTGGCGATCAGTATCCAGCAATGCCTAAGGAAGGCTGTCGCCAAGCTTGAGCTCTCAAACCAGGCGCTTCCGGTGGGGTCTCGGATAATAACTTGACATCTGCATGCCAGCCGAGCTGGGGACCCCAACCTTGCATCAGAGGGAGATAGGAGAGGTGGGGTGGGTGGGAGGGCAGGAGCAGAGCTCCTTCTCCACCCCCTTTAGTCACACGCGGCCACCTCTGCTCAGGGGGCCCAGGCAGATCGTCCGAAGCTGGGTGCCTTCATTCTCTTATCCACGGCCCATCCTTTCCCCACCCCACGGACCTCCCTGTGCAAACCAGAAAGGATTTTTATCGCACAGCTGGTGACTCAGTGGGAAAAAGTGAATCCAGGGCCTCTGAATGGTGCCTCATCCTCTGAGTGTGCTCCGTTCCCAAAGGCAAGGGCCTCTGAGTCGCGGTGGCCACCCAGAAATATGGTTCCTGCAGGAGGATATTTGGGTAACCCCTTACCTAATAAGTTGTGGAGATCACACCAGGCCAGGGGACAGAGGAGCTGAGCCCATTTTTCCTGTGTCTAAGTTCCAGTGGGGTCAGCCCCTTTCACAGCCTTAAGACCCAGGAATTCCTTAGCGTCTGGCTCCCTGGGTCCCCGGTCGACCCTCCTCTCTGCCTCTGCCTTCTACCGTGTGAGCTGCTAGACACGATCTGGCTTTCCCCTATCTTTCTCCGGCTTTCGCTGATCTAATAAGCATATGTGCTAGAAAGACTAGCCGGAGTGCTAAGTTAGAAATGCTTCTTAAACGTATAGTAAGGTCAGATGAAGGGGAAAAAAAAGAAACAACCCAGAAAACAAAACACAAAACCCCGAAACAGAAATTGGACACAGGAGGGCAGATGTAGACTGAACAGGAAGTGCTAGCCCTAGGCTAAATGAAACAGCTGTCACCATTGTTCTAGACTGAAAACTGCCTTTGCAAACTCCACGCGGCCCGGGCTCAGAAAGCAGATGTTAATAATTACAGCACATGAAACGAAGGGCACAGGATTAGGCAAGTGACGAAAAAGAAATGGTACTAGTAGATTTATAACTCGCTCAGGCAAATCTGTTCGGGCCTGGAGGCGGGGGAGGCATGGCGGCCCCACTGCAGATGCCCCCCACCCAAATCCCCTTCCTAGTGTGGCATGTGGGCTTCTGGGATTGTCTCTGAATCAGGGGATTGTTTAGAGTGTTTTAGGGTGGTGGGCCGTGGAAGCCTTTCCCGGCTGCTTTTCCGGGGACCCCAGGCCACTGCCTACTGCCTCTGATGGAAAGGAAAGAGATAAAATCCCCAGTATCCAACCCAAGTACCAAGAGGGGATCTCTGGGCAGACAAACCCTGGCGTCGGATGGCTGGCTGGTGGACGGGGGTGCGTGGACACAAAGCCGGGCAGCCATCCCTAGATGCTCCTGCTGTGCCAAGGGGTTCACGCTGAAAATCCAGGAGCTCAAGTTCTTTGCAGCTGAAACTGATTCGCGCTTCTAAGTCAGCCAGCCCCCGGTGCCTTGGAGGAGGCAACGTAGCGCCGGGAGAATGTCAAGGCAGTTGAAGAAAGGACGCAGGGCAAGTTTCTTGAGCTAATTACATAAATAGAAAAGGCAGAGTCTTCGCATGTTTTCTGAACATTCCTTGGTGCTTTTCCATGTGAGCCTGAGTTGTAAAAAGCAAAACAAAACACACACTCACATTCATCCCAAATCCTCCCATCGACTACCCCCTGGAAAAAACGTCTCCAGGAAAGGTTAGAAAGAAGGTAAAGCATGTGTTTGCCATCTTTACGCCTGATATGGAAACCATATGCTTAAATACACTAGCAAACATACTTAATATAACACTCTCTTTTATTAAATGTGGTTTTATAAACGCTCTCCCCAGCCAGGGCACCTTTGCTGTGCTGGAGGCTGGAACTTGGCAAAATAATCTTCCCGCTGTTACATCTATTGATACACATTTTTGGAAAATGAGTCTCGGACCCTTGGAAAATGGACTGGTTCTGATTATTATTGCAAGTGGGAAGGGGCACACGAGGGCATCTTTTTTCCTCTGATAAATTAAAAGAACTGTAACGGGTGCTTTCTGCAACCTGTAAAGGGCAGAGCCATCTGTGATTCATTTAGCAGCTCCTTACAGAAGATTTATTTGATTAATTCGGTCAGAAGAGAGAGAATATGGATTTTCCCCTGCTCTGAAAGGCCCATACGCACTCACACATGCTCACACGCACCCACCCATGGGCAGACATCTCAGGAATGAAAAATGACTAATCGTGTTATTGGAACTGGCCAACGCGGGGCCCCGGCGGTGAGATAGCAGGCTCCCGCCCTGCCGATGGGAGGGCTGGTTTCAGAACAGATTTCATATCCTCGGGCCCAGTGCTACCAAAGAGCGATCTTAGAGAATAATCCCATGACCCTGGACCGCTTTTATCAGGTATTGATTACTGGTATCAGGCTCCGTGCTGAACGTTTGGCACGCATGACCTCATTGCTTGGTTGCAAGGACCCCTCTGCTGTGCAGATGGAGAGATACCCCCTTCCTGGCAGTCCTCGTTCAAAAGGACGTTCTCTTTTTTCAGATGGTATTTGGCTTTCTTCGTCCTCCATGCCTAAACTGTGCAGAGAGAGCCTACAAATCTACATTCGTTGCAAAGTGTATAATCTTAGAAGTGGTCAACCGCTTTGGCTGTGCCCCATGCCCTGGGGGATCCAGTTCAGTGTTGACAGAGAAAGACCCTTTGGAGGGGCTTATTTTTATTCTCAGAAAGCTGGCCTTAGTTGTCCCCACCTTGCATGGCCTAACCCTACGAACAGCTGTCGGAAGACCACCGTCAGTGCCCACAGGGTGGGCACAGCCCTTGATGTAGGTCCTTGAAGAAGGCAAAGAAGATAGCACAGTCAAGAAGAATCATAAAAATCCTACAAATTTGTAACCAAAGAAGACTAATTCTGTCAACGTCAGGAGTGGCAAATGTATAGCAAGGAAATGGTGCCACGACCCTTATTCCTATGGTGGCAGCAGACTTTGCGAATTAACCCCAGTTCTTGCTCTCTCCCATACCCTCAAAATCCTTCTGAGCACAGTTCTCTAGGCTTTCTCTACTGAAAGATCAGACTTAGGAAAGGAGTTGAGAGCTGTTTGCAGTCCCTTCCAGCCAAATGTTCCATTTTGCAGCAGGAGGGACAGGGGCCCAGAGAAAAATCAGCTACAATACCATTTCGGGAGAGAGCTCCCTGACTTCCCTGCCCACTAGTCCTTGAGTCCACACCAGTGGGGCTGCTGGAAGCCAAGGCACAGTGAGTCATAAACCTGTATTTTGCTGGGTAAGCTTTCACCCCCCTACCCGGCCACCCCCAAAGAACCTCACTGACACTGCTCTGCAGACAGGCTTAAAGGCGTCCCCTAGAAGGTGGCAGAAGATTGGAATCTCTCCTTTACTTTAAAATAGTTTACTCTGGGGTGCCTGGGTGGCTCATTTGGTTAAGCATCTGCCTTCAACTCAGGTCATAATCCCAGGGTCCTGGGATCGAGCCCCGCCCTTCCCCTCCCCCCCCACCTCCCCGGCTCCCTGCTCAGCAGGAAGCCTGCTTCTTCCTCTCCCTCTCCCTGCTGCTCCCCTGCTTCTGCTCTCTCTCTCTCTCTGCCAAATAAATAAATAAAATATTTTAAAAGTATAAATAAATAAAATAGTTAATTCCTAACCTGGGATAGGGTGGGGCAACCTGAACCCAAAATATTTTATAGTCCTAAGAAAGAAGTAGAAGGTTTCATTCTGGAAACGCTAGGGTCAGTGGACATCCCCCCCTCCTGGCCTTTCCCACTTATCCTGGCTTGCTGGACGGCAGAAAATGACTACATCACAGGCAACCAGCACTCAATAGGCTGGAGGCAGAGGGTGCTCGTCCCAGGTGATGGTCACACCTTCTTCAGACTTTTCAGCTACGTGGAATTTCTCTGTGAGAAGAATAAGAATTCTGTGAAGGGGAGGAGGCATCTCCAAGTTTGGAAGTTCTCTCCCAAACCCTTTTCCTGCTGGTCCTTTCCCAGACCCATTTTTTTTTTTTTTAAGATTTTATTTATTTATTTGACAGACAGAGATCACAAGTAGGCAGAGAGAGAGGGGGAACCAGGCTCCCTGCTGAGCAGAGAGCACGACGTGGGGCTTGATCCCAGGACCCTGAGATCATGACCTGAGCTGAAGGCACAGGCTTTAACCCACTGAGCCACCCAGGCGCCCCATTCCAGACCCATCTTAAATGTTTCTCAGCCCAGTGGGGCCCAAGAGGGAATTTGGGGCTCACTACCTTGTTCTGCTGAATCTGATTTTCCATCGAAGGAGTGAGGCTGAGAACAAGGATGGGTTCGGAGAATCAGAATGAGTCTGATACACCGTGTATTTTAAAGGGAGGCAGTCATGGTGTGTTGAATGCTGAGAGTCTCGCCACTATCCCATTCAGCAAGGCTCCCTGTTGGATCTGCAGGGGACCTGCTTAAAGAATGGGTAGGGGCGCCTGGGTGGCTCAGTGGTTTAAGCCTCTGCCTTCAGCTCAGGTCATGATCTCAGGGTCCTGGGATCGAGCCCCACATCGGGCTCTCTGCTCAGCGGGGAGCCTGCTTCCCCCTCTCTCTCTGCCTGCCTCTCTGCCTACTTGTGATCTCTCTCTGTCTATCGAATAAATAAATAAAAATCTTTAATAAAAAAAAAAAAAAAAGAATGGGTAACAGTCGTATGTGACTCGCATCTCACCTATTGTGTGGCTCTTGGTGTTTCTGCAATTTTTGAAAAGGTTTGAAAACACTTTGTTTAAACATGCCTCCTACCATCTTGTTTACACTATGAATTTGTGATTCATACTGAAGAAAAGTTTGCTAACTGAATCATACTCTAGTCCAGCAGAGCCTCCTGAAAAGATCACAAATATTGAATTAGTGGAGTCCCAAATAATGAGGATTTTACAGGGCTCAAATGACAGCCCTTGAAGGGGTTTGTTGATCAAACATCATTTGTAGAATAAAGATGTTTGTCCGTATTGCAAGGTAGTTTTCTGGAACATTCCTGGACTGAGGGAATGACTGAACAGGCTGGAGAAGGAGCCAAGTTTGGGTGGGGGTCAGAGTAGAGGTGGGGGTGAAGAGTAGGGAGGTAGGCAGGGAGGAGGGGAGGCACTTGATGCACCATTTTGGATTCCAGGAAGGGCTAAGTGAGTGGGCTGAGGTATGTGTGAGTTGCCCCTGAAGACCCTAAAAAAAAGAGGGATGAGGTACCACTGGGAATTCCAAACAAACTCAGTGGCCAAGCAGGGGTCACTACCTGTGTGACTTTGGGCAAACCGGGTAATCTCTCTGCACATTAGTTCCTTTCTTCATAAAATAAAGGTACTAATAGCACTTAGCTCATAAGGTTGTTGCGAGGATTAAGGAAGATGAAGCACTTGCGAGGGATGACCGCATGGTATCTGTCACAGTGGTGAATGGACGGACAACATGCGGTATATCCATCCAGACAATGGAATAGTATTCACTCCTAAAAAGAAAGGTAGCATTGATACGTGCAACTGTGCGGATAGACCTGGAAAACGTGATGCCAAGTCAAAGAAGCTGGACACAAAGGCCACGCATGGCATGGTCCCTCTGATAGGAAATGTCCAGAAGAGGCAAATCTTTAGAGATTGGAAGTAGACCCATGAGTGCTTCCGGCTGGTCAGCGGCGAGGGTCAGGGTCGGGGAGGATAGAAAGGTAGAGATGTGATAATTAAGTGTTCAGGGTTTCTTTATGAGGTGCTGAAAATGTTCTAAAACAGACCGTGGTGATGGTTGCCTGTAACTGCGAATATACTGAAAACCATTGAATTGTATGCCTTAAATAAGCGAATTCTATGGTGTGAGACTTATTATCTCGATAATGCTGCTGAGCATAGGAAACCTCTCTTCTGGGTTTAAGCAAGTGTGGTTATAACAATCGGTGGTGCCTCTGACGGCAGGCAAGTCCTTGCCCTGAGAGAGACATTCAGGTTACAGAAACCCAAAACATGTCTGGGGGCCAGACTTGACCTCAGCTTCCCCATCTGCTAGAAGAGATAGAAGCTCCCCCATTAAAAGGCTGCTGGAAGGAAAAATGAGGTCATTTGTGGTCTGCGCTTAGCACGGAGCCTGGCGTGTCCCAGGCACTGAGGAGGAAGCAGTGGGCATTGCTACTATTCCATTAGAGTCTAGAATTCCAGGCTGGAAAGGGTGGGGTGGTGTGGGGGGACAATCTGCTTGGAAAGGGAGGGGGTGACTAAGGGGCATGTACCGAAGCTGTAACATTTGCTTGTCGAGCCTACTGCCTCAGCTTTATTGAGATATCTGCAGTTTTCTAAAGATGCTCATGTTCACCCTTTCATAAGGTTGAGGAG
The DNA here is from genome assembly GCF_009829155.1 of Mustela erminea. Lineage (NCBI taxonomy): Eukaryota > Metazoa > Chordata > Mammalia > Carnivora > Mustelidae > Mustela > Mustela erminea. Next base: position 79,003,232 of record NC_045627.1, read on the forward strand.
ATGTCCATATGAAACAATAACATTATTTTTTTGTTTTGTTTTTTTAAAGATTTTATTTATTTATTTGTTAGAGAGAGAGCGCCCGAGCACAGGCAAGACAGAGTGGTAGGCAGAGGCAGAGGGAGAGGGAGAAGCAGGCTCCCTGCCGAGCAGGAGCCCGATGTGGGACTCAATCCCAGAATGCTGGGATCATGACCTGAGCTGAAGGCAGCTGCTTAACCAACTGAGCCACCCAGGTGTCCCATTTTGTTGTTTTTTTTTAAAGATTTTATTTATTTATTTGACAAAGAGAGAGAGAGATCACAAGTAGGCAGAGGCAGACAGAGAGAGAGGGGGAAGCAGGCTCTCTGCTGAGCAGAGAGCCCGATACGGGGCTCGATCCCAGGACCCTGAGACCATGACCTGAGCTGAAGGCAGAGGCTTAACCCACTGAGCCACCCAGGCGCCCCATAATAACATTATTTTTTGTTAAATTTGAAGTGCCTTTGAGGGAATGCTGATGAAGATTATAGAGGAATGGGAATCTCCCCCATTCCTGAAAGCTGCCCATAGGCACCACCAGTGTTGCTAGAATTGGGTATTTAAGACAAAGGCCATGCACAAAGAGCATTGAACAGAGTCCAGCGCTGGACTCTGGGACTGACTCGGCCAATTCCAACTGTTGGATTTAAGGAAAATAATTTGACTTCAGTTTTTTCCATCATAAACTGAGAAGATAGTGGGTTCCATTTCTGTCTTTCAAGCAAAACACTTCAGTGTCCGTAATAATGGCCCAGGTCTTATTGCCAGCTGGGTAGGCCACTCTGGCTGTTCCAGAAATGTGGAGACAGGTTCAGCAGACTGTAGCTTGTCCCTTCCAGTCCCAGGGTCTTGAGTTCTAGAATCCCAGCGGAAGCTCACAGCACAGGGACCAGAGAAGAAACACGCTATTAAAGCCATCGTCATTCCTCCGACTAAAGCACCAATGTGGTTCCTTCCTCGCTCTCTGGAACTGGAGACACTGGGTTGGCTATGGTTTGCCTCCTCCAAAAGAGAAAAACAAATGAAAACCATTCACACCCATCAAAACCTGTGAATGCAAACTTACTTGAAAATAGGGTCTTTGGCTGGGTGGCTCCGTTGTTTGAGCACCCGACTCTTGATTTTAGCTCAGATTCTGATCTCCGGGTTGTGAGAGTGAGCGAGCGCCATGTCAGGCTCTGTGCTGTGTGTGGAACCGGCTCGAGACGCTCCCTCTCCCTCTGCTTCTCCTCATTCCCTTCTTCCCCTGCTCATGCTCACTCTCTCTCTCTCTCTCTCTAAAGGAAGGAAGGAAGGAAGAGAGAGAGAGAAACAGAAAATAGGGTCTTTGGAGTTATAATCAAGTTAAGACAGGGTCATACTGGACTAAGGTAGCCTTATAAGAAGAAGAAAATTTGGGGACAGAGACACCTAGGGGCACAGAGAGACGAATGTCATGTGAAGCAGAGGCAGACATCGCCCACAAGCCCAAGGATGCCTAGGATTTCCAGCAGCCACAGTGACTAGGAGAGAAGCATAGCACAGACTCTCCCTCAGAGCCTTCTGGAAGGAACTGGTCCCGAGGACACTTCAACCTTGAACTTCTGGCTTCCTACAAGTGAGAAAATCAATTTCTCTTATGTTAGGGCATCCGGTTTCTGGTACTTTGTTATGGCAGCCCTGAGAATCTAATACAGGGCGTGAGGTTTCTGGTCCCCCAAGTGCCAGCATAATCTTGGTGAGGGGAAGAGCCCTGGCAAGGAGGGAAGAAGGAGGCTGTCATGTGCGCCCCAGTCTCCTTGGTTCACCACACAGGCTCGCGAGGCCGCTGCAGGTCACACAGGCTCGCGAGGCCGCTGCAGGAGACTCAGCCTTTCCCTGGCCCATGACATCGAGCACGGAGTTGGGTAGCACCCCCAGGCTGTTCAGGAAGGCTGCATTGGACACAGGGTTTCCTCGTGTAATTTTGACTGTCTTCAGCAGTAAGAAATACATTTTACATCGCAACCTCATACACACAGCCACAAAATGAATTTCATGAAATAATGCTTGTTCTTACCCACGTTTGGATATTTTCTATTTTATAGTTTTTAAATGCTGCTTGCTACCCTCTAAACTGACCCCCTAGTTGAGTATAACCTACAGTCTGAAAAACACTGAATTGGAGGAGATGTGAAAAGAGTAAGGTCTGGCTTCTAGCTTATTCTCTTTCATATTTGTAGACATCAGAAAGACAGTCTTACGATCAGAAATGTTACTCATTCGGCAAATATTTCTTAGCATCTCCTATCGCTCTGAGAGACTGCGGGCTAAGAGAGAGCAGAGATATCAAGATAATAAGTAACATTTAGAAAGCCATTCTCCTAGAACAGGCGTGGAGCTGAGCCTGTCATGTGAATTTTCTCCGTTAAGAAAATTAACACTCAGATCATGTGCCCAAAGTCGGCCAGTTAAGAGAACAGCAAGATCAGGATTTGAACTCAAGGGGGCTCTACCCCAGAGCCAAAGGGCTTCACCATTTGGCTCCCCAGGAACGTATGGGTAGAGGGAGGGGAGGTTCATTTGTGAACGTTTGAATAAATGGAACAACATTGCACTTTTCCTCCTAGGCTCAACTATTGTCAACAGTTTGTAAAACGTGTGTTAGACCTCTCTCCCTGTGTTTAGAACTTGGATACAGTTGGACTAGGGGGCGCCTGGGTGGCTCAGTCAATTAAGTGTCTGCTTTCAGCTCAGATCATGATCCCAGGGTCCGGAGATTGAACCCCACATCGGGATCCCTACTCAGGGGGGAGCTCACTTCTGCTTCTCCCTCTGCCTGCTGCTCTCCCTACTTGAGCTCTCCCGCCCCCGTATGTCAAATAAGTAAATAGAAACTTAAAAAGAAAGAAAGAAAGATCCTCTATTGTGTTTGTGCCCTCCAGAGGTGAAACATAAAAGGAGTCTATGTTTTCCAGTGTCACTTACCGGTGTTTCTCTGACATATTTTTCCGTCTGTGCACATAGCACCATTTGTCTCTAACCCCTGCCCGGCGACCCCTCAGGCAGCCCTACCACAGGCTACTCCTGTTTACATCTCCTGGCCATTTCTAGATGTTGGGTTCAATTCTAAATTTTCACTATTATAATGAATATTTCTCTATTTGTGTCTTTGTGCATGTGTGACCTCTTCTCCGGGGCAGATCACTGGACGTGTATAATGAGTGGGAGAACAGGTGCCTTTTTTTTTTTTTTTAAAGATTTTATTTATTTATTTGACAGACAGAGATCACAAGTAGGCAGAGAGGCAGGCAGAGAGGAGGAAGCATTCTCCCTGCTGAGTGAAAGCCCAATTTGGGGCTTGATCCCAGGATCCCTGGGATCATAACCTGAGCCAAAGGCAGAGGTTTTAACCCATGAGCCACCCAGGTGCCCCAGAACAAGTGCTTTTGAAGAAAGGTGGTCCAGTTCTTCTCCAAGGAGGCTGCGCAATTGACATGTCGTCATGGGCGTCTGGAGTGTGTGTTTCCCTGCAAACTCCCCACAGTGGTTTTTATCAGTTACCACAGTTTATGTTATCCTCATGGGTACAGACATAATCTTTGTTGATTCGTTCCCTTGATTACATGAAGTTGAGCTTTGCATCTGGGTGACTTCTATGGACTCTGTCAGCTAGTGCATGCGGTGCCAGGGGCATAGAGAAGAAAGAATTGCCTCCTTAGCTTTCCATAGTAGAGGGGGGACCTGCCTCTCCCCGTGATAACTTGCAAAGGGGAAAAGGCCACTGTGCCCTCAAAGGTCAGCCCAGGGTTAGGAGGAATGGGGTTGGGTTGTTGTGTGGGACAAACAATGACAGATGTCCATAAGCCACCTCCATATGCCCAATGCCCTTTTCTTCACCTGTTAGTCAATGGATCATGCTCTTGGCCCATTTTCTTCTTAGCTTGTCTTTTGTCTTATTTATTTGCAGATTCCTTTATCCTCCATGCTGCTTTTCCAGATTCCTCTACCTTGAGGGCAGCTTTATTTTTAGGCATGAGGAGACCACCCCTATTCCTTTCTGTTTGCCCAGAAAAGCACAGTCTTCCAAAACTTAAGTGGCTTCTATCGGGATCATCATACAGGACTTCTGAACATATTTAGAAAAGGGGCCTCTTTCCCAAAACATGTTGCTTCTGTCTGTTGGAAAAGTGTTATAACATGCTGGTTTTATTAGAATAGACACTTTATTATAAGCCAGAGAAATGGAATATATATACATGTCTATGCTATCCAAGATGGGACTGGGACTCCTTTAGGGAGGCTGCCCTGATGCAGTATACAGCCCGCCCAACTGAACGTGGTGACCCTGATCTTATTCAGACAGCCCCTCCAGGGTCCACAGCCCCCATCCGTACCCTCTGGAGGAAGCCTGGTGTGAATAGGCTCCAGCCCTGGCCTCTCCACCCCCATCTTGCTGGTTCATTTCAGATTTGTCACTGTATCCTTCTTGGCCTCCATGCTGTCTGCTCCGTCTTCCTCCTGTATAGGGCTCAAAGAGATACCAGCCTTCGAAGAGTCAAAATGTACCTCAAAGAAGTGTTACAAATACTATGGACACACATTAAAGTTAACATAATGTAGCAGCGTTGACATACTTCCGTCACAGGCTGGGGGTTCTGCGCCCAGTCAGCCGTCCATCCCGAAGGGCCCTGTGTCCTCTCACTGCACTGAGGGGCACTCTCAGGGACACCCCCATGATGTCTCAGCCTACTGTGCCATCTGGACTTGCTTCGTCCAGTCCCAGGGAGTCCTCTGTGTGTGGCCAGGCTTCTGCCCTCCATGGGTTTGGGGGCCAGACAACTCCCCAGAAGCTGTCCTGCTTTCCCTGCCAGCTTGGCCTCAGTGCTGAGCTGGGTCAGTGGGTCTCTGCAGTGGCTGGCAGCGGTGGGAAGTGGTAGAGAGGAAAGCTTGCCGGGCCCTCAGGCACCAGCACCCCTAGCGGGAGTGCGGGCGTACAGTCCGGGACCCCAGTGCTCCAGGGTTAGCCGAGAAGCTTCCGTGGATTCCTGAGCATCTTTGCAATTTCTAAGAGCCTCGTGGAACGGTGTAGTGACTCACAAAAAGGTCACTTGGGTTGTCGGACACTTTGCATTCCTTGGCAGTGATCTGGAATGACATCAGCGGGACATAGAGATGCTGACTCTCCCACGGTGGTCACAAGCTGCCCAAATGGGAAGACGGCCGCTAGAAGGGACTTTGTAAGACAGGAAAGCAGTTAGTACATCATAAAATACATTCATGTAGTAAACAGGCAATTTTCCAAAATGTAGAACTGTAGGGAGGAGGAAAAATAACTGAACGTGTTCTTGGGGGAGGAAAGCCCTTACTTAATTTAATAAAAAATAGCTTTGAACAGCCAGTGTGTCAGGCCTTACCCTTGGGGCTGGGGACAGTGATTCACAAGAAGAGAGGGTCCCTGCTCCGTAAGCTTGGGTGCTCACTGCAGGAGATGGCCAGCAAGTAGAGAAACGAAAGGGACTTTCTTAGGCACTTAATAAATGATTGTTATTAATAAGAAAAAATTTAAACATCCCAAGAGGGGATTGGTTTAATACATTTTAACGCACCCACGCTGTGAACTATTTTGTATCCATTTCTAACATGGTTTTGAAGAACTATAATGACACAAATGTGCTCATGGTTCATTCATTCATTTAGCAAACATTCGTGGAGTACGCGTCTGCCAGGTTCTCTCCTGGGCTCCGCAGACTGAGCAGGGAGTGGCAGAGGCAAAGCTCCAGACAGGATCCCTGCGGTCCTAGAACGTATATCCCATTCAGGGGACAGTTCATAAATAAGTGGAAAAACATCCACACAGGAAAGGTCAGATAGAACAAAGAGGGTGATGGTAGAGACTCGCTGAGGGGGGGGAACACTGTAGGCTGAGTGGTCTCAGAGGAGGCGACCCAGGACTAAGAACTGACCAAGAGGTGGCCAGCAGGTGACGATGAAGAAGCCCTGCATTTGACCGTTTGTCAACAGCAAGAGAAAGACGAGGATGCACTGAGAAATGGTCCAGCTTGGCAGGTCAGATTTTCGTGAAAACTTCAGGACCAGATAACCTTCCTTTAGTGCTGCAGACATGGTTTGTTCTGGAAGCTGGTGGCAAAGCCGGGGTAGAGCCTTGGGTATGGGCTCCCTGGACGGTGCTCTTCCCATGCTGTGGACGACCCTGGCTCTCAGTAAGCTGTCTTCCAAGTGCTTTGCCGACCTAGGGCCACACAAAGGCTGTGCCTCTTCTGCAGGCGGCTCTCTGGAATTTCTGGAAGGCCTACAATGTGCATGATGCTGTGCCCACATCCAGGAAAAGTGTAACAGACTGAGCCATGAGGCATCCACACCCACGCAGCAAAATGCAAGTAGCAACACCCAAGAGCCTGAACGCAGCCTCAGCACCCCGGGCTACCAGTGACAGGCAGCATGTTGAAGGGAGCCCTGGGAGGAGAGGTCAGTGCAGCCAGGCTGGGAGAATGAACTCTCACCTGTTCACAGACAACTTCTCAGCCCCCCCGGTCATTGGTCCCCACAAGTCCCTGCCATGGGACCCCAGGGAGGAGAGGACGTCTTCGCCTTGCACTCTGGGTAGGGGGCAGGCCTTCAAAGCAGCCCCAGCCCAGTGATCCAGCCACAGGAATGATACGGGACCCGTCCCACCCCTGCACATTTCTGTTCCTCGTTGCTCTGCCACCCCCGCTGGCTTTGATCTCGGTCCCAGGGAGCTTGGCCCAGCTTTGAGGTCTCCTGCTGTGATGCCCCGGGCTGGGTCCCCAGCTTGCAGGGACTCTCTCTGTCTATCTGTATCACAGCCTGGATCTGGCCTCCTGCTTGCTGGGCTGTGGCAGCAGCCTCCCTCAGGACCCAGGGGGAGGGAACAAGGGGGAAACGGGACCTTAGGCCAGATTTTGGGGAGGGGTTTGCAGGCCGAGGACAGCTGGGTAGAAGGACTTCAATGGGCCATGAGAGCCACGCCCTTCGTGACCCTCTGGCTGATATGTAATGGGGAGGTCATGGGTAGTGGTCAGGGGTTCAGGCTGGGTTGGGGGAGGGGTAGTGGTCAGGGGTTCAGGCTGGGTTGGGGGAGGGGTAGTGGTCAGGGGTTCAAGTGGGGCGGGGTGAAGGAGAGTCCTGTTCACATACCAGTCTAAGCCATTTCCTCCCTGGGTGACCATGGCCACTTTCCTTAACCACTGTGCACCTCAGTTTGCTCATCTGTAAAATGGAGATGAGAAGATAAACCGCTTCCTGTGGTTGTTCGGGGATGGAGTGAAGGCAAGTATGTGACAGTGGGTGGCTTGTGGTACCACTCTATGTGAGCTGTCATGGACGACTTGGTCTCAGCTGGCTTTGGGAGGACCCCCAGAGCCAGTCCTCCAGATGCACAGTTACACCGGTCCTTGGACACTCTTCTGCCTTCTGCAGGAGTGTCAACTCCCCTTTCTCGAACCGTGCCATCCCTTGTCCTCTGACTCCTGGTCCGGCTTGGATGGAACGAGCTCCGGGGGACTGGCCCCGATTCCTCCCTCACCTTCCTGCACCCAGCCTGTATTTGCCGGGGCTCCTCCTGCTCCCAGCTGCCCTGAGGATGGTCCAGCCCTGCTCCGGGTCCTCCACGGCGGCCTCCTGTGATGGCGGGGGGTGGGGGGAGGGGGGCAACCGCCCAGCTCTCCGCAGCTTCTCAGACCCTTGGCCATTGGACCCTTCCTGAACTTTCCGGCCAACGGTGAATCCAGGCAGTGTAAGCCTGGGTTTGAATCCGGTCTCTCCTGCATCTGGGCTGTGAAATCTTGGGATGAGAATAATACCTTCTCTGCCTCTTGATTTTCTTACCTATAAAAGGGAAATAATTATGCCTGCCTCCTCGACTTCCCAAGGATGTTTGAGGGGCAGATGAGCGGCATGTGTCCCCTTGGAAAGCGATGACTCACTGTTTGGGCACCCCATGGCGGTTTCCTTTCTCTGGGTCTTTGTTCTCGCCCTTCCCTCCACCTAGAGGGCCTCGTCACCCCTCGGTTAACATCATACAAATGGGAACAGCTTCAGAACCCAGGGCAAACGCCACGTTCCCTGAGAAGCTGCCCTCGCCGCCCTGCCTGAGATGATCTCTTCCTCTCGGGTTTTCTGTCCGGTGTTGCTTCCACCTACCGCTCTGCCATGCCCGGGACGGTCTCGGGTCAACGCCATCTTCCTGTGTCTGCCCTACCCTCTGGGACCCTACGCGCCTGGAGAGTGGGGCTGCGCTGAAACCAGCTCTGGTTTTCCCACAGCACCCCAGCCCACACGACAGGGGCTTGGTGTGTGCGGCTTGAGAGGACAGGTGACTATGAGGAGGAATGCGTGAATTTGGGCAGAGCGATGGAGCCCTGACGTCAGAGATGGGCCCCATCCCCCGTGCCATGCGCCGTATGGCCCCAGATGGCTCTAACCCCCAAAATCATTTTCTACCTGTGGCCCAAATTTCCACCACTAGGATGGACCCCGAGTACCTGTATAGGAAGGGCTTAGGGCAGAAATCTGACTGACGGTTGGAGCCAGCGGGGACTGGTCTGGAAAGCCGTCTTACACAGAGCAGAGCAAATACATAGAGAAATCTCCCCTTTCTGGACCATGTGGGTGGGTGGGGGGGAACTGGTCATACACCCAGACCTGGGGAGGGTGGGGAGGAGTCCGTGCCATACCTCCCTCCGACATCCGATGGGTGGGAGTCTCCAATAGTGCCTTTGCGGAAGGGGGTGGGGAACGGTGGGGTTGCCTAGGAGCTGGGGAAATGGCTGCTGGTGACCCGAATCTTGTTCCACCCCCAGGAGCACCTGATTTATTAGCAGGGAGTGAAACACCAGAAAGAACAAAGGCCCCTGGGGACATTTGTGACGCAGCTGCTCCATCTCCATGCTGAGCCCAGGCCCCGCACTGTCAGCCCCGCGCTCAGCTCAGAGACCGTGTCTCCTCTTCGAGTGAGCCTCTCCTCACCACCACCCCCCGCCCGCTGCTAGACTCTGGGGCCACACATTCCTCAGGCGATGCTGAATCCTAAGTATTTTAATGCCTGATATCTATCTCCGTATGGATTTTTGTTTTATCATGAGGCCACTGGAAAGTTTTTTTTTTTTTTTTTAATATCTCTTTGAAACAGATGTCAGCAAAAGCTTCCAGCACAGATCAAGGGCAGGTTAAGGCCTTTGAGATGGGTCTGAATGTCCCTTTAACATCGTTCAATCTAATACCCAAATATACCTCGAGTCATTACCCTGTTTTTATAAGAAGCTCTGAACCATATGTTCGGGAACTAATTAAGCATACAAATCAAGCCCTGGGATCAGGTGGAGCTCTGTTTAAATATCTTAACCTTTTATGATTATCTTAATTTAGAGAAAATTCAAAACACATTCAGAAGTCTTAGAAAATGAACTAACTAGGAATTTACTGGCTGGTTTCTTTTCTTGATGTTGGGATCGTATCTTTACAAGCCCAACCCAGATTCCTGGGGAAATCCTCTGTGCTCATGACTTCCTGGGGAATGCAGACATTCTGGGGGCCTGGGAAGCCCAGGAGGGGCCGCACCTGACTACCTGCACGACCCGCTCCCCCTCTCTCCCCACCCCTGCTGCAACTTCTCCCAGCCTGAAAGCCCACCGTTCCCCCGTTCCCCAGTGCCCAGCCCAGATGTCTCCTGGTCACCAGAAGGAAGAGCGAAAAAAGACAGGATGCTGAACCTGAAGTTTTATCTTCTTTTTAAATAAAATAAATGAAGGATAAAGTGAGTTGGTGGGAAATACTCTCTCAGCCCACGTTGTTGTGCGGGAAGCCCTGGAGGGGAGCTCGGGGCAGGGGCTGAGCTGTATGTACGTTGCGTGTACAGACGTACAGATGTTCAGATGCGGCTCCACCCTGGCTGCAGGTGGCTGACAGAGAAGACGGGAACATGGAGCCTGCCCTCCTTTTTGAATCCAGGTCTACTCTGGGGTTGGGGAGTGAGGGCTGGAGTGGCCAATGGGTCTGCCTTCTCACCTCCTTCAGGTAAAGGAAATGCTTGGTCCAGCAGACATGTTGAAACAGACAGCCTTACCAAATCTGACTTACAACAAGGTCCATGGTCTTGTAGCTGCCCACTGAGTATGTCTTTATTGGGCACCCACTGGGTAGTGGGCTCTGTTCTAGATACTGGGGATTCCGCGAGCAAGAAAGACACGGTCTTGGCAATGATATTAAACCACATCTGATCCTGGCGCTCCTTTAGTAGACTAACCCTGGACCGGGTCTCAAAAAACACTTTTCTTAAGGTTCTTAAGGACCATTAAATCTTTAGAATAGGGTTTCCAGATAAAACACAGAATACTTAGCTAAATTTTAATTTCAGATAAACAACAAATACTTATTGACTGTAAAGGCATCCCAAATATTGCATGCGCCATGCTTTTACTAAATAATTGTTGCTTACCTGAAGTTTGAATTCAACCGGGTACCCTGTATTTTTATTTGATAAATCTGACAACCCTACTTTAGAAAAAAAGATACAAATCGATGGGGGGTTAGCATCTCCTTCTTGCATGTTAAATACTGACTTTGGAGGAAGGTAACCAGAACATGACCTCGCACCAGGCCCCTTTACCTATGTTCTTTCATCTAGACCCCACCATGACTCCAGGAAATTGGTTCTGTTGTCATCCCCATTTTGCTTATGAATAGATGGTAGCTCAGAGTGGTTAAGTCACTTGGCTAAGGTTGCCCAGCCTGGGCTTTTTCCAGGGCACCCCAATTCCAAGCCGATGGTTATCTTTGCAGAGTTCTTATTTTCCTAGCTTGTCCTGGCTTCTCTCAACTTCTTCCCTTTTTTCCACAAACGCTCAAGGAAAGATTCACTCCCATCAGATCAATGTCAGTGCCCTAATGAAAACCACCGCCCAAGCCCATGAAGGACGAGATCTGTCGAACCCTAATGAGAATGGTTCCGATTATGCAAAAAGCAACCTCATGGTTATTCTAATGTTACAAGTAAATATAAAACATTTAGAAATACTTGGCTTGTGCTGTTTTTTTCAAGTACAGATGTCTGACTCCCTGCCAGTTTGTTATTAAAAATGCTACGGTGGTTTGGGTACAAAGATTGCTGTAAAAATAAAAGCCGATGCACTTCGAGCGCTTGTTTTGACTTTGCAGGGCAAGTTAGCAACGGCGGGGCCGGAGCAGATGGTGGCCAGTGGAGGCTCAATGGTGGGTCCCTCAACATTCACAGCCGGGCCGCTCTCCCGCTTAAAACCCTGCAAGAACTTCCCATGGCACCTCAAATCCCGGATCGACTCCTGCCGCCCTCCAGTCCACCTGCTGCCTCACCCCTGGCTTGCTGGGTTCTTCTAGCTCCCGCACTTCCACTTGCTACGTCCGTCCTCTGCCTTTGTGTTTCTCCTGGGCTCCTCATCTCGCTGGTCCTTTCCAGCCTCCCTCCTTCCGGCCGGCTCTGGCCACCTTCGTGGGGTGTGCTCCTTTAGCCTCCCAGGACTTGGCCGATTTCTTTTGTTTCCATCTCACTCTGAAGTTACTGTTCCCTGTCTGTCTTCCCCACCAGAAAGTAAGCCCCGTGAAGACAGGGATCCTGTTGGGCTTCGTTGACTCACTTTGTGGCAGGCAGATAGAGCAATGTTGGGGCACACAGTAGTTGCTCAATAAATATTTGTGGAACAAAGTAATGAGTTTACTGAAGTACCTGACGCCTGCCATAGCTGAGCCCCCTGCTGGGTCCATGGGCCAGAAGGAAAGGGGCAGCTTCTACACATTTTAATCAACTCATGGAAAACACCGAAACTTGGGAGAATCCTAGACCTCTGTGGGCAATGGTTTTGAGGCCGGCAGGGTTTTCCAGGACGGTTCTACCAGTCTCAGCAATGGAGAGCTTCAATTTTCTATAGCTGTTGCTTACATGTAGCAGGGGATGTGTAAAAGAGATGGAAGATGGAGGGGGTTCAAACGCACCAACATCAATATCGTCACCCCAATAATCTCACTATTCCTGGTAAATGCACCACGTGACGGGAAGGATTCTGAAGCACGCGAGAGGAAGCCCTCCCTGGAACCCTGGCACCCTAGCTTGACATTCAAGACCTCTCACATGCTTGCTTTAAACTCCTCCTTCAAGTTCTTCTCCTGCCTCTCTTTGTGCAGCCTCTGTCCCATGGGTCCTGAATTATTTGTCACGCATCCCATTCCCTGCGCCTGTCCCTTGACTCCCAAGGAGCCTCTGACCTAGACTGCTCCTGACCCACCTTGTAGATCCAAAGCCTACTCACCGGTCGGGGTCTGGTTCAAAGATAATCTGCTTCTCAGACTTTTATTATGTCTACCCCACGTGGCACTGATCTCTCCCTCCTCTGAACAACCTGGCCCCCCCCCCTTTTTTTTTTCTCCTTTTTCTCATCATGTTCAGCTCAATATCAAGCCTGACTTCATGCCCCATAAGGGCAGGAGCTTTGCTTTATTTTTGGCAATGAATGAGTTCATGACGTTTCCTGGGCACACAGCCTCACGTCATTAGCTCTGCATAAGAATGGGACAGTGTCAGGAAACTATGCTGAGCAAAATCCACAACTTAACTTCCCCTTAGACTGGGGAATCTAAACCAGTGCCCACAGGACCCTATGTGTCCCAGTCGAAAGGTCCGGAGAACGGACTGAACTTTCCCCTTTCCACTCAGATGTTTTCCTGTTGGGTGGCCAAAAGTCTGAAACAGCTGAATTCCTGGGCGCTCTACAAACCTCTCCCATCTCCAACTTTCCCAAATAGTTTATTCCAAAACTCTGTCCAAATAAAAAATCCCTAAAGAAACACAAGTGCTAACACTGAACACATGAGTCCGAGAACCAGAGATCTGAGTGGAAATAAATACCCTGTTTTTGCCAGGTACATGTTGTCAGATATAGGAACATGCAAATATATTTATCTCTGGTGGATTGTACACAAAGCATGCACCTCCCGCGGGGTCCAAGTTCACTTACAAAAAGATGGTAACGGGTTTTGGAGAATCTCACACGCATAAAGCCAAGGATCCTCCCTTTCTGCGTGATCCAGGAGATTTGGCAATGTGCTGCGAGCAATGTGGTTTTAAAACGAAGCCCAGTACAAGCTTTTGATCTATACAGGACACTATGTGCGTGTGGAACCTTCCTGAATCGACAGGCTGAATATAGACCTTCCTTTCGCACACAGAATCGGGGTTTATTAGTTTGCTTTGGGACACACACATCTCTTGCGTTTCCTACATAAGCGACACGTGGAGAGGTGAGGCAGCCGTTCCGTCCCGTCACTCACACCCATGGGTGGCCTTGGCAGTTTCAGGGTCACTGTCGTATTTTCCACAAGTGATTGCCGTTAGAGGGTGAGCTAGTTGAAATGTTCCCCTGAACTCATCGTGAATTGCAGCAGGAGGAAACACTCCATCACTGAGAAGTGACACTAATGTATTCTATTAGATTTGCTTATCATGTTAAAGAGCATATTAAAAGGAAATGTTTGGAAAAGAGATGCCATAACGTGGTATGATGGATTGAGAATTCCTAATTTGGAAAAAATGTGCTAAGACAACATGATTGATGTGAGTGACCTACTTTATTTTATAAGAAAGTATGAGTTGCCTCGGGCTCATTGGTACACATATTTGGAAAAAGTTGTTTTTTTTCCACATTAAGTTTTTATTAACATTTTCAAAAGAGCAGAAACACCATAGAAGGATGTAAGTTGTGACTTGTCAATGCAGATGTGTTTGTAGTCATTTGCTGCTTAGAAAAACTTATCCCCTGGCTGGAAGGGTTTCTGGATTAGGAGTTTCTTGCCAACTGAACACCTGATGGGGGGAAACAGGACACCTTTTTCATGGATTAAAAAAAAAAAATGACAGGGAAGGAGCATTTTTATTTGCAGCACAAATGGATCTTCTGCTAAGTAGCTAGTGATCTTCTAGAATGATTAACATGTCATGGAGTCCCCTGGCCAGCTTCCATCAGCAGAGAGCGAAGGAAATCAAGGTGGAGTTAACCATTTTATTTCTCCTTTGTAAACTGGAGCTCAAAGCTGGGGTTCCTCATTGTCACACAAGGGGGCTTGGTGTGGAAATTGGGAACTTCTTGGGTTTATCTCAGAAACGGAAATGCGGGGACTCCGACAGAGGGCTGGTGGCTAACAAAACATTCTGTTACCATTGAAATGACGTTGCCAGCGAGATTAAGACTTGAGAAATGCCTATAGTACCATGTTTACTGAAGAAAGGGGGATCTGAAGAAGAAAAAGGTATTGGAGAGTGGAAGTAGAAGAATCAATTGGTACAAGTTTTTGGAGGGCAGTTTGTCAACTTGTCACCAGAGCCTTAGATTTCTGCACGTCTGTGGACCCAGAATTCGACTCTTAGAAAGTTCTTCTAAAGAAATAATCATGAAGTTCACAGACCTTTAAGTAATGAGAGGTTCACTTTAGATTTCTAATATAAAAAATTGACTCTCTAAATGTCTGCCATTGGGGGTTGCTTAAATAAACTCATATCTTTAATGTAGTTGTTGATAATGTAGAATAGTAACATTGTGGAAAAAGGTTTGTGATGGTTTATTAAATAGGAAAAGTGGGTTAGAAAATATTATGCATAGTATGAAGCTGTTTAAACAACTCTGTACACATGTATTGTCTTAATTCTTAGAGCTATGTATTATATCCCTCAGTAGATGTATGTCAATGTCATATAAATTACACTGTTTTATATGTTTGTGTATATATATACGAAGGTATATAGCATGTACAGTATATGCATTTATCTTTTTTGGGGATGGGACATTCATCAAAGTGTTAAGAATAACTTTTTCTAAACTGGATTTTACAGGTACTGTTTGTCCCTTTTCTTTTGTGGGTTTTCATGTTCTATAATAGACATGTTTTCCTTTGGTAATAAGTAAAGCAGTTATTAAGTGGAAAATCCAAGAGACTCAACAGATTACTTAAGAAACAACAAGAGAGTTTGCAAGGATTCCCATACACAAACTAAATAGTTTTCTCATATAATAGAAATAGCGAGTTGAAAATATAAAAATTATTCCTTTTCTTACAGCAAAAACAGAACAAAACAAAGCATAAATCACCATAAAACTGAAAACACACTAACTTATGTAAGAAATATCTAAGACCTGTTTAGAAGCAAGTTTGATTACACTGAAGAAAACCTAAATAAAATAAAGAACTGTCTTTCTGCTTGGGATGTCTAAATACTGTTAAGATCTCAATTCTTCCCCCAAGTTAGTTTATAAATTGCAACTTCAATAAAATTTCTGATTAGAAGAACTGGCAAGTTGACTTCCAATATTATCCAGGAGGAAAGATCCACGAGGATAGACAATTTCTGTAAAAGAAGAAAAATGACATGGGGCTTGCCCCATTGAATTTGAAAAGATACTACAAAAGTCAGAATAATTAAGTGGTATGCTAATGTTATAAAAATATCAAACAGATAAACAAATAAAATAGAATGTAAGGGCACCTGGGTGGCTCAGTGGGTTCAGCCTGTCTTCACTCAGGTCATGATCTCGGGGTCCTGGGATCGAGCCCCACGTAGGGCTCTCTGCTCAGTGGGGAGCCTGCTTCCCCCTCTCTCTGCCTGCCTCTCTGCCTACTTGTGATCTCTCTCTCTCTCTCTGTGTCAAATAAATAAATAAAATCTTTTTTAAAAAGTAGAATGTAGAATAGAATAAAATAGGCTAATGGAGTAAAGTGTAAGTTATGTGATAAAGATTGTAATTTGGGTTTGCCGAGAAAGGCTACACTGGTGCATCAGTGGTGCTAGAATCATCAGTTATTCCTTGAAGAAGGGGAAGAAAGTGGGTCTGGACCTCATGCCACATTCACAGAAAAAGCAATTCCAGATGTATTCAAGATGCACACTTTTTTAAAGTGACAAAAGCTGCAAAAGAAACCAGATACAAATAATTGCATAATCTTGAGACTGTGAAGAGCCTTTCTTGACAACAGGTAAGCCTCAGAATCCATAAAGGAAAAAAGCTAACAATCTGGGGTGCCTGGGTGGCTCAGTGGGTTAAAGCCTCTGCCTTTGGCTCAGGTCGTGATCCAGGGTCCTGGGATCGAGCCCCGCATCAGGCTCTCTGCCTAGCAGAGAGCGTGCTTCTTCCTCTTTCTCTGCCTGTCTCTCTGCCTACTTGTGATCTCTGTCTGTCAAATAAATAAATAAAATCTTTATTAAAAAAAAGCTAACAATTTTACCTGCATAAATATTCAAATCTTTGGTATGGGAGATACACACTAAAAACACATGACAAACTAGGGAACTAACGTACATATGACAAGCGTTGATTAAGAGCCTTGCTATATAAAGTGCTGCTTTCAGATAAGAAAATGATTATTGGGCCAATAGAAAAATTGGGAGATGTAAGAAAGATTTTTACAGAAGAAATACAAATAGCCACTACATGTACAAAAGAAGATGCTCAACCTCGCTAACGAGCAGTTTAAAATGTGAAGAAAATGTATTGAGGATGTGGAGAAATATTTTTGATCCAGTCACTTCATGCCGGGGAATTTATCCTATGGAAATGTCACAGAATAGCCCAAGAGATGCGGGAGCACACTGCAGGTGGTTAAAGGAAGGAGGCAGACCTACTTACAAAACCGTAGGAAAAAAAATGTCCAAGAGACAAGGTAATTTTTTGATTCCAGTTTTTGTTCAAGATACATATGTAACTATTTCTGTGTTGAGAAGAATTTCTATAGCAGACGGTCATTGGCAAAGGAGTTGGGGAGGCATCTTTAGGGACGCTTTCCTCTTCTGTCACATTTACATTTTTTATAATCATGTGTCACTTTTATAATAAAAAAAAAAATGCCCATCTGACAGCAGTGCCCAGAGAGGTGAGGCGACGTGCCCAAAGTTAGCAGCACGTGAGAACCAGAGGTGCTGGCTCCCTTGCTGCCCCCACAGTTCCTTGTTCCTGCTCAAAAAGAGATCTCCCTCGGGGTGCCCATGAAGCACCCGGAAAACGCCACTTGTCGCCACCTGTCGGGCATCCATGGCATTGGTTTAATCGGTTTCAGGGTGGGGCCTGAGCCCGCAGTAGAAACAGGATGGCTCAGCCAGGGCCAGGGCCGGTTTGGCTTGTCTACTTGGCTTCTAAGGGAAATCCTGGGAGGGCATCTGTGGGTTCTAGAAAGACCCCTTGAGCCAATAGCAGGAGCCTGCTAGGGATTCCTGCTGCCGCCCACATGAATGTTCCTGCATTCGCTACATGGGAAAACCTCACACAGCTGGTGGCCGAGGGCCTTCCTGATGGGGTGGGGGGGGGGGATGGGGGAAGGCCTCAAAGAGGATAACAACACCTGCTTGTATGGTGAAGTGCTTTATAATTTCCTTTTCCATCCATGACCTCATTTGATCTCCAGAATCATCTGAAAGAAGAAGAATCAGCAGGACTGTTATCATTCCCATTTCACAGAAGAAACAACTGAGACTTGAGAGGTTGAGCCCCCCGGCCAGGTCACACAGCTGAGAGGAGGGAAGAAGGAATGAGAGAGGTCCTGCCCATTCTCAGCTCCTGCCACACGTCTGGGAAAACACCATCAGCCCTCAGTGCAGGGAAGCAAGTTCCGCTTGCAGGAGACTGGCCTCGATCAAGGGCACTGCGGAGTTTTCTGCACAGCCTAGGATGACTTCTGACCCCCTAGCCCCTTTTAGACCCAGTGTCTAGCATGCCTCCTCATGGCCTCCTCTGGCAGCTTTTTGCTCCTTGGCAGCTAAGATGGTTAAGCTGACTGTTTGTGGGGGGTGGGGGCTGCAGAAGGGCACGGACCTGAATGTTCTCCAACAGAGGATGTCAGCCTGCCAGGAAAGACTTCTAACCATAGAGCTTGGTCTGGAAGCTCCAAGTGCCCTTGATTCACACCTGTGCTCCTACAATCTAGCACAGTGCCAGGCACACAGTGAGTGCACACGAAGGATTTGCTGAGCCAACAGACTGGCTGTAAGGTCCTGGGTCCCTGCTCCAGTTTTTTGGATCTCACCCTGACCTCCGGCTATCCCTGTCCCCACACTGAGACTCTTGTTCCCCCGCTGTAACACAGGTGTGGGCCAGTCTCAGGGATCTGAAGCAATGCCTCCAGGCTAGGGGTGCGACCAGCTGCCTTTCAGAACAAAGGGATTGGAGGAGCAGAGGCCAGCTTAATGCAAGAGATTTAGAGCCAGAGGCTGGAAAGAAGTGCCGGAGGGTCTCCAAAGGGCTATTTGGAGTCCACCTCTCCAGTGGTTTCATTGGCTTCAACTTCCCAAAGCCTTTGAGTCCACCAACAGCAACCCCTTAAAACCAGAATCCTTGCTTTTCTGCTTCTGTTTGTCCTCAGCACAGGGCAGGTGCATGTGAATGAACTGTGTAACAGTCTCTTGTAACAATTTGCCCCCATAGAAATGAGAAGTGTGGGAGTATAAATAACATTACAGACCACGCAGGCCAGCTGCCTCCTTTAGAGACCCTGAAGATCTGCCCGTGGTCCCCGGTTGGGTGGAGTGTGTGGGGGTGGCAATGGAAGAGATCTGGATGGCATGAATGGGCTGGGTTTCAGCGATTCGCCAAAGCCAAGGCCAACTCACGTGGCTTGGGTTGGGAGCCCGCGGAACCTAATTGGGAGTCACCCAGCACATACCAGAACCCCCACACTGGCTCCAGCCAAAGCTCAATTATTGCTGGGACAGGCGTGATGCTTTCACAATGAGGACATATCTATCAAAAAGATCCTTGAGGCTACTTACCTGTGAAATAATTACATGTGTCTCAGAACTAGGAGATCAAGCATTTTTATCCAACATCTCATGATGCTCTTAAAAAAGGGTTTCACTATAAACTGCAGGTGGGATGGGGAGAGGCAAGACTTCCGAGCCAGGGCACCATGTTTTCATTCCACCTTTTATGTTTTGGCTTCCTCTCATCTATGTGTATATATCTCTCTATAGACACATTAAAACATTAAGGGAGATTAAAAGAGCAACATCTGTCATACATAATCCTATTGCTCTAACTCAGGTGTACCCACATGCATACACCTTGTTTAATTACACAAGCCACACACCAATGCGCTTATTGCCAGAACTAGAAGAAGCAAGAAGTATACATTGTATACTTGTATACTGGTCCACACCATTCCCCGACCAGCCCCCTCTGCTCCCTTGAATGTGCATTTGAAGTAGCACTGTTGTCACTTTGTATCTTTTCAGAATTTTTCTCTAAGACCTCATTTAAGTATATACACATCACTGTATGTTAGCCTGTGAATAAAACAAACAGACAAGTGTTTGTGATCATATTGTGTATTGTTCTGGAACTTGCTTTATCTCCCTTTAAAAGATCTTAGAGATCTTCTTGTCATACTATAGAGAGATAGCTCCTCCTATCTTTTTATAGTGATACAATTTTCTCTGTACAGAAGTAACCCATTTTTTTTTTTTTACCAGTTCCCCATTAAAGGACACATGGGTTGTTTCCAGTTTTTTCAATATTCTACACAGTGAATATATATCTTTGTTCAGCTTTATATATAAAGCTTTGTTATAATATTAAGCTTTGTTCAGCTTTAAGCTTCCTGCCTCTCTCACATGGCTGATGGGATTTTTTTTATTAGTGTCAGCACACTGTCCTCTTGGGGAACGTCAGCTCCATGAGGGCAGAGATCTTGTCTGTTTTCTTTACTGCCATGTTCCCAGTACCCCTAACAGTGCCTGCTCAGCAGAAACGCACAGTATATATTTGTTGAATGAAAAATTGACTGGCAAGGGGAGCACACAGCTGAAAACCATTTTAACGATTAATGCTTGTCTAATGCCAGAACTTGACAAACACATGTTTACTTCCTAATCACATTCTGTCCTCAGAACAACTGTGTGAGGTCAGTAGATCTTGCATTGTTATTACCCCCAACTTGCTGATAGAGCAGTGTCAGGAGGAAAAAAGCATAGGGGATTTTATGTCTGGGCACATTAAATAATACTTACCTAGTTCCCCAAATAATCCTTGAGGGCAAGGATCATGATCCACTAGATCTTTTAACCCTGTTAATTGCTGGTCAGTTTCAAATTTCCTCATAAATGGTAAAGGCTCTGTGTTGGTTGAATGACTACGTGATCCCCAAATACTATATGTGATTTTAAGTGGTGCCCTACTTCTGAGGGCACAGTCTACTAACCCAGTCTGCTTTTCAGAAGGCAACCAAGCTATCCTGTCCCAACTTCACCATCCGGTGACTGGTGTGGGCAATGGCCTTTCTTTCTTCCTCAGTGTTGGGGGTTATGGTTTTTCCTCTCACCACTAGGTCAAATTTACCTCTGACAAGACTTGTCCAAGGTTTATAAACCTCCTAAATTTTTGTTCCTTTGCTCTTTGGAATTTTAAGTATTGCCCACCTCTACTCCCTTCAAATAATTTGAAAGTCAAAGCCAACCAACCCCAAACATGACTGAGAAGTCCAACTGTCATTTCCAATTCCATTTCCTGGGTGGCTCAGTCAGCTAAGTGTCTGCCTTTGGCTCAAGTCATGATCCCAGAGTCCTGAGATCAAGGCCAAATTTAGACCTCCTGCTCAGCCGGGGGTCTGCTTCTCCCTCTCCAACCTCTTCCCCTTTCTCATGCTCTCCGTCTCAAATAAATAAATAATATCTTGGGGCACCTGGATGACTCAGTCGTTAAGTGTCTGCCTTCAGCTCGGATAGTGATCCTAGGGCACTGGGATCGAGCCCATGTCAGGTTTCCTGCTCAGGAGGGAGACTGCTTCTCTCTCTCCCTCTACCTGCTATTCTGCCTGCTTGTGTGTGCTCTCTCTCTCTCTCTCTGTCAAATAAATAAATAAATAAATAAAATCTTTTTTTTAAAAAATGGGGGAAGGGGTGGAGGAAGATATACATTTTATAGTAAAATCAGATCTAGGACCACTGCCATTCAAAGTGCCCCAGGACGTTAGAGTCTCTCCAGTTTCACCTAATTCCTTGGCCCAACAACTCGCCCCACTTCAAAATGTATACATTCTCCCCTGCCAACTAACATTCACTTCTATTTTTCTGTTTTCTTTAATTATGACAACCTCTATCACAATGCCTATGAATCTTAGTGCACTTACATATTTACAAGGTCTTCCTCTACTAGATAGTGAGTTGCTTGGGGGAAAAGATCACGAGATTTTGTCGTTTTTGAATCCCAAATGCTAAAACAGTGTCTGGCAGATAGCAGGTACATTTTAGAGGCGGGGAGGGGAGGAATTTGCTTTTTGTGGCACATAGCCAGTATAACCCTTATATTCCTATCAAGCCTATAATTCTTTATCTTATGAGTAGACATTTAATAGATTTTGGGGGGAGGAGAAACTGGAAGCCTTGAACATTTTTAACGTTGTCACTGTGAGAGACAACATTCTGAGTCCTAGACAGCGATGAAGAAAGAAATTTTTGGAACCTAACCTATTTGAAACTTAAGGCTTTCCAACTTCCTTCCTGACTCAGCAAAGATTTTTGTTAGGCTCTGAGGGACACCCCGCCCCTACCAGGAAATGCAGAGTCCGACTAATGGGGAGGAGTCACAGCATGGGAGAAGAGAGTTTGGTAGTCGGTGAGCCCCAGCAGGCTCTCAGGACTGCATTGGCCTTTTAAGGATCCAGTCCTCTTGGATTTAAGTACAGGCCTGCCACAGGGAGGTGCTGGGGGAGGCCAGTATACGGAGCCAAGCCTGTATCCCTCTCTGTAAAGCCCTGGGTCTGTGTGTCCTTGTCTTAGTTGAGCATCTTATGCTTTTTTTCCCCCCCTTCACCCCCCTGCCCAGCTTGGTCTTTGGCTATAATATTTGCCCAAGATTCTCCCTTTTCCTTCTTTTTCTTTATTGAAGTATAAAAATGTATAGTCAAACCCACAAGTCTTAAGTTCAATGAGTTTTTGCAATTGTATACCTACGTGTTACCATCACCCTAGTCAAGATAGAGGACATTTCTAGCTTTTCTAGTTCTCTTGCCCTCCTTTGTAGCCAACACTCTGCCGGAGGCAACCACTGTTTCGACTTCTATAACTACTTATGAATTTCATATAAACAGAACTACAGAGCAGGTTTCTTTCTTTCTTTACTAGAACAACAATAACGAACATGTGTAGACATAATAGAATTTCTTTTCTTTTCCAAGGTGTCAAAAGTTAACATTCCCAAATGTTTGACAGTGGTGGTCTCTGGCTAGGAGAAATTCAAGTGACTGCTGCTTACTTCTTCACACATTCTGGTCTAGTATGAAAATATACATATAATTTTATAATTGTATGAAAATATACATATAATTTTATAATACAAAATAAAGCTTTCCTTGGACGGGAAAGACATGACTCTTGTGGAGCAGTGAAGAAGTGGGGTTCAGTTGGGCATAGAGATGGAGCTCGGGCTGTCTGAAGGCTCTTCTCGATGATAGGTGTTTGGTACATCCCCTCCAGTTAGAGACCTCTCTAGCCAGTCTCGGTCTGGATTCCTGATGATGCTTTTGGATATGGGGCCATTTGAGCAAAGAATTCCTCCTACCTCACACTCTCCCCCTTGGATCTTAGCAAATAGAAAACATTGTCTAAAGCAAGGGTTAAAAATTCCATTAAAATCATGAAAAACACATAAAACTTCAAATCCTTGATGACACATTTGCATTTTAGTGATGACCATAAAGCAAATGGCTATAGGGCCAAATATACAATCGTAGGTAAAATCTCTACACTCTGGTCTCTGAGTATCACTGAACACAGAAGAGGGGTAACTCCTTGCTCTGTTTCCCTGAAATCCCTGCGACACAGAAGAGCGTGTGGTGAAGAAGGAATGAGTACAAGAGGGGCATACATGAAGGGAAAGTTTTGAATCCCCAAATAAAATTTGCAGGAACACTTAAAGGGAAAACAACCTAGCAATTTCACAACAGAGTGCAAGGCCTGACTCTGTTGGTTAAATGGTCCCATATGTGGTGTGCGGAGCTGGGAGGCTTGGAACCGGCTGGCCCAGGCCAGTGCCAGGGCTCTGCGTGGACTGGCTGGGCAGTGAACAAGTTGTTCAGCCTTGCTGAGCCCATCTCTGCCTCTCTAATGGGGTAACAGCAGCCCTGGTCACCTCACTGGGTGTGTGGGAACAGGCTCTGTGTAACCCACACCTTCTAGCCACATGCTGGCTCTCGTCTCTTCCAGACCTAGAGAATGTGGGATCCAGGCTCTGAATTCTGCAGTCATTGACTTTTGGGGGAACTCAGAGCTGAGTGTTGTCTCTTTCCTTACACTATGGGCCCTGACTTCCTCGCTGGGGAGAAGGGGAGCGTTCTGATAGGATGCAGGAGGTGGGGGGAAGAGGACAAGTGGTTGGGTCAGACACATGTGGGTTGGAAGCCAGACTCCTTCACTTACTAGCCATGCGTGAGTGACCTTGGGGTGAAACCCTTTACTTCAGAGTCTCATTTTTCACATTTGGAAGGTGGAAATAGATTGAGTACTTCCATGGATTTCTGAGAAGATGGGATAAGCTAGAACCTGGTAATAGACGCTTTGCCCAGGTGCCATCAGAGATAGAAATGAACCGTCTCTCACACAAGATGCCCAGCAGCAAGTGAGCGATGAAACAGACCCTATCTTCTTCCCAGCACACCTGAGCAGCCGCCCCTTAACCATCAGCGGGGCTCAGAGCAAGGGGCAAAAATAGAGAACTCTCATGCTTCCACAGTGAGAATCAAGTTTTGCAACTGCGCTGGGCAGAGGCAAGATGGATCACCTGGATGGAGGCAGCACTACAGATGGGCCAGATGTGCCAACGCCCATCTGGGGAAGATCCACGGCCACATGGTTGGCACTGGGATCCCTTCTTCATCTGGAAGGCTTGGCATCCTGTGCGTGTTCAGACGCCTGGCCCTGCAGCCAGGCCTGCTGACGGCAACCGCTGGGGAGGGGGGAGGTTGGCTGATTTTATTTTTAGCAACAGAAGACTTTCTCCCACTTTCCAGTGGCCAGCTCACCCTAGGACTCCCCTCAGGGTCAGAACAGGGAGGCCCCTGCGGTCCCCACCCCTGTGATGTCCGCCGAACCGTTCCCCAAGGCTGGCAATTGGACCCAGATCGGAGGTGAGCTCGGTCTCGCAGAGCTCAGGGTTTTTGCTGGAAGTGGGAAACCCAAACCTCTTGGTGAGGGGTTGTTTTTTTGGTTTTGGGGTTTTGTTTATTTTTCCCTTGCAACTTTCACTGTTTTGTCCCACAAGACCAGGTAGCCAGTGAGGGGACGAGTTCTTTTTAAGAAATAGCCCACCGCCCCGTGGCAGTCTCTGAACCGCCCCCCTTCGCTAGGGCTTCCGGGACCCCCTTTCCCCCCAGCCCCTCTTCCCGACTCCCAGGCCTCAGAGGGGGAAGGAGCCGCGCGTCCCGTTTCCTGGGCTGAAAGCGAGGGCGTTTCTCATTTCTGACGCTGTCTCCGGCCGTACCTGACTTCGACCGTCAATTCCTTTTCCCTCCTCCGCCCTGCCCCCACTCCTCCGCCCCCGCCATCAACTGGATCTCTCGCGCGGTTCTTGGTTTTGAAAGAGACGAACACGTGCGTCCTGGGAGATCCCGATTTGCTTTTCTTCGGGCCACACGGCCCCGGCCTTCCTGCGGGAGCGGGCGAATACCTGCTCATTTCAGCCCTCGACCCGCAGTAGAAGCGGACTGCAGTCGACAGCACCCGATCCGCGAGCGCTCCGAGCTCCGGGCCGCTTCCCCGAGCGCGGGGAGGGGAGGCCGGCGGCGGCGGGAGCCCGGAGCGCGGCTACGCGGCCGCATCGAACGGCGAGGCCCGAGCCCGCCGCCCCAGCGTCTGGAGCCCAGAGCCTCCGAAAGGCCTCCGCTGCCCGGCCAGACGCCTTAGCCGAGCAGATGCTGCACTCCCCAAATTCATTTTTAATTCATGACATCAGTTTAGGGACCGTCGGAGCCTCTAAACAGCCTCTCTCAAAACCAACACAACCACCGCAACGGGAAAGAAAAAGGAGGCGGCCTCCAGGTCCAGAACGTGGGCTCCTCTGTTCCAGGGAAGGGCCATTTGGAAAAGCACTTTCCAGAGAGGGACCTGCTGTCCCTCCCGTCAGAGTTACCCCCGCCCCGCCTTTCCCTGGGGCCAACATTGGACACCAGGGTTATTTGTCATAAAGACAGAGCTGGTGCCAACGTGGTTTTGATCAGGACTTTATAACGTGTTAAGCAATCAAATATATACTTTCAGGGAGATTATAGGCTCCCCCAAATACTTCTGCACACACAACACTTACGTGACAAATATATGTATATGTACACATACATCCAGAACTGTATGCAGCATACAATATGTAGTGCCTAATTAATTAAACATGTTATGTGTTAATAAGTAATATAATACTGTAATATAGGAACTAGATGTTAAATATGTCAAACAGCATATAATATGATGAAACTATATAATACATGCTATATGTTAAATAATATATAATACCTAATTATATATAGTATACAGCAAATTATATAAATAATACCAGCAGGCCATACATAATATGATACATTATAGGTCATTATATTAAACAGCATGTGCTCCTCTGAAATATCCAAGGGGCCGGGTAGCACACAGCCCTAGGGAGCCTGAGAAGGAGGCAGGCACACAACGGTCCCCAGGTGCTGGTGGCACCACCCCAGTCCTTGCCCCACCCCAGCTCCCCACCGGCCCACGTGTCTTGGGACAGACATAAATATTCCAAATGACTAGCTAGCTCCTCACTGGAGTAATGAAGTTAACCGACTATCTCTTACAGAGGTCAGTCTCCAATGAGGGACGTGGGGAGACACAAATTTCCTCAATGAGACCCTAGGGCATCCTTCCCCACGTCCACTGCAAGCCCTGAACATTGGACGTTTGGTCCCCCCCGAGTGTAAACCTAAGTGTTCTGTCTCAGACATATAAGACAACTTAAAGTGCCATTTTCCAATGTGGGCATTTAGAGGCAATTTGGAAATTGAAACGAATCTTTATATGCAAGACCTGACGTTTCAGAGGCCCTTTAAAGCTGCGGTTAGAAGAGCAGTTAAGAAACCCGTGCATGGGCTGCAAAGCATACAAAGCAGTTAAGAAACCCGTGCATGGGCTGCAAAGCATACAAAGCAAAGCAAAATGCACAGCTCGAAATTCGATATTAACCGCGTCCTTCCAAGTCATGCAGTTTCATGATAATTGCGGCGTTTACTCTTCTCGTGCTGGAGTAATAGGAGAAACGCTTTGACAGAGAAGTTACCCTGAAGAGTTTCATCTTTTTTAAAAGGGGAAAATATCCCAAAGGCCGCCGTTGGCTTCCTGGCAAGCTAAAACAGGGTGTAGGGGAGTCAGTTTTGCTCCAGTTACCTAGAAGCGGGACCTCAAAACCAGCCGTCTGGAAGAAGGGAGTGTGTGTGTTAAGCGAGGGCTGTTTCCGATGGGAACGCGCCGGGGCCCCTGCTCAGGGCGGGCTCCGGACACGGAGACCCTGCCCCGAAGCCCGCTTCCCCCGCCGCAGGCCCGGGCGCACTCGGCGGAGAGCGCACTGCGGCGGGGCCGTCCGCGGCCCGGGGGCGCGCCGCCGCGCCCGCCGCTTCTGTTTGCCGTCCCTTTAACTTTCCATTTCTGGTTCTCTTGCCTCCCGAGCGCCCTGCCGCCGAGTGTCAGACAAGCTCTGTCGTCTGTGGGCTCTCACCTCAGAGTCAATATTATCTCAGATGGGCACAATAGACTGGAATGAAAAGCTAATATTGAACCAATGAGGTCCCTGCCCGCGCCGCCGCGATGCCACCCTTTGTGGCGCTGCTCCGGGTGAGCCGCGGGCGGCCGGCTAAGCGGAGGGCGGCTGCGGTCGGGCCTCTCCGAGTGGGGGAGACGGGAGGACCCGGCGCGGAGGCCTCGGAGGCCCGATCTGGGGGTCCCCTCGGGCCCCGCTCGGCCTCTCTGCCGGCCGCGGAAGCTGGGCGCTCGGCGTGTCCCCGCGCCCAGGAGCGGAAGGGACTCAAACAGGGGAGCGGGGCCTGGCGCGTCCAACCCCCGGACGCTAGGAGCCCCGGACTGTGAGTGTGGTGGGCAGGGGTACAGCTGCGTGGCCCCCACTGGTGGGGCTCCCCTCAACCCCCCGGTTGCCCTGGAGGCAGCCTGGCCGCTGTCTTTAATTAAAGGCCGCCCGGGTCCAGGCTCCGGGAGGAGGTCTCATCAGGACGGGGGCCGGGGGAAGACCACGTCTGCGTGCCTCCTCGGAAGCTCCCTGTCCCTGTGCACTCTCCGTCTCCAGCTAGGTCCCCGCAGGGTGGCCGGGCCAGGGACGCACAAGTAGCTGCCCGAGGGGCCTTCGGGCAGCCCTGCTGCCTGGGAAGGGAGCTCGGACCCCCTCCACTTGTTCCGTCCGCAGGCGCAGGCGCTGCTCTGCGGGTTCAGGGTCGCTCTGAGTCGCCCACGAGAGCAACGCCGGGGTGCGGGGCCACCGAGTCTCGGCCGGGGCTTCCGAGTGCCCAAGTCACCGAGTGTTGCCCTGCCGGCTCTTCAGCTCCCTAGCCGAAGTTAGGCCGTGGATGGCCCTCTTGTCCTAAACCCCGGGCTTGAATCCACGGGAGGGGTGCGGGGAAAGAGAAAAGGGGTGTGGGGCGAGGCCTGTGGACGGAAAAGGTGGCCTGGAGAAAGACCGTGGGCAAGGGGACTCCAGGCTAGCGCCAGAGTTCCACTCTGCGGGGCCGCCTGGGTGAACCTCGATGCTAGCGAAGGTTTGGGCGCCCCCGTCCGCCTGCGGGGGCTCTTCCCTTTCTTTTCTCATTGGCTCAAAAGTAGGCGTTTGGCAATACTGGAGGGGGGGCGGGGCCGTCCCAGGGCCCCTCGTGGGATGCCCACAGCAGGCACAGCCAGTAGGTGAGAGTGCGTTGTGTTACCTCTTTGAGCCTCAGTTTTCTTATCTGGAAAATGGGTATTATGTATGACTCCTTCGACATCAGATTCTGAATTTCACTGGGCTCAGGAGTGTGAGCAAACGGGCTTTTAAATCCCACAATTTCTTCTAAACCTTCCGGTCATCCTCTCCAGGTTTCAAGGAGACCTGCAGCCTCTACGAGAAAGTCTCCAGTTTCTTTCTTTCTTCAAGTGGCCAGGATCCACTTCTAAGCCCTAGCCTGGCCCCCAGCCCCCCCCGCCCCCCCCCAAAAAAGAAAACAAAAGGAAAAGTACTGAAAGAAGAAACAATTCAGTTCTTGAAAGAGGGGCTGGTGGGGCACCAGTGTTTCCGAAGCCATCACCAGGTTTGATGGCTCCTTAGTGAAGACAATCCCAAGGAGCTCCTAAAAGGACTGAACCCCAATTTACAAAGTTGCTCACAGGTGGCAAGAGCAGATGCTAAAGAAGGTAGTAGGGGAATCAGAAGGCGTGTCCCCCATCCTTCATGTTGGTTCTGTGGCTTGCTAGACATCTTGCCCAGTCTCTCCGAGCACCTGGCAACAGCCACTGCTCTTGGGGCCCAATGGAGCTATAGTTTTAGGGGTGGGTGTGGGAGAGTGTGACAACACTGCCTAGGCTGGGAGGGGCGAGTGCAGGAGAGACAGAACTCTCTCCACCCCTGTGGAGCCGTTGCCTGAGCAAGGCCAGTGGTTCCTAATTCCTGCTTGCCTGTGTCCATCAGTCTGTCCCTCACTGATCTTTGCTTTGCCTTAGACTCACCTGAAGGCAGCTGAGGGAGAAAGAAACAGGGGCCTGCTCTGATTCTGTGTCTTTGCTTTCAGTAGTGAATCCAGACAGCCTGTGTGTTGAGGGACTGATGCGTTTCAACGTGATGAAGGAGTTAAAACTCTAGGGTCACTTCCTGCCTATAGCTCGAACGGGTCAGTACCAGTTCCTGGCTCTGATATGTTAGGTATAAAATCAGACAGATCTCGGAAGCCCCAGGAGTTCACAAGCTCCTGCTAACATCCAGAGAAGGACAGCACCAGTTTCCTGCAGTCACCTGGGAAAGCAAAGACTCAGACTAGGGTCCAGACACTCCTGGGAGGGCTTGGCCCGCAGGTGGACGCTTTGAACAGTTACCTGGAGGATGCCACCGCATTTCCAGCAAACCTCGAGAGGATTCCACGGCCTCACTTCAAGGGAGAGGCTAGCCTGCCTTGAGGCAGATGGGGTCTGAGGGCTCCAAGAGGAAGGGGACAGTCACCGGCCGGCAGTGGCCGCCCAATCCCCAGCTCAGCAATAACCACTAGAACACTGGCCGCTCAGGAGGGGGCGCAAAGCTGGGAGAGCAGCGCGTGACCCCCAGCTCCTCTGACTCCACCCCACTTGGGGCCAGTGCGGGGCAACAGGGGTCCATTCCTTGAACTACCGTGGCTGGAAAGAGGGATCTGGGACCTCAGGCATGGATCTGTGGTTGCATTTGCGCGGTAGCTGGCCATGGCCCTGGCACAGGTGATCACAGGGTCGCCTAGTCATTTTTAGAACTGAACTCCTTCCTCATTCCTTGCACTCCGGAGAAAGGAGCCCGACTCCTACTGGGGCTGGGATTCCAAGAACTGATGGGAGTGGGGGTGGGGAGGAACGCATTTCCAAGTCGTCCTCTCTACTCTGTAGTCAGTGAGCCTCCATAGACTTCCTCTCCTCGCCCAGATTGCGGTCACCGCAAGAGTTTGGCTCTGGGGACGCCACCCCAGCCCTGCGTACCGGGCTCAGGGGCTCCGCGGCTATCCTGCCGGCTCCCGCCCTCGCCACTAGGCGCCGCTGCGCGCACGCGGATCCGGGCCCAGGGAGCTGCCTCCAGGGAGGACGCCAGGAAGGGATTTTGCTCTAATAACTTTAAAAAAAAAAAAAAAAAAAAAAAAAAACATGTTTTAAAGATAAGATTTTTAAATTTTGTTTTCCCATCCTCTCCCTGCGCGTTCGGAGAGGCCGGGTGACTAGAAATCACAGTGAGTTGGAGGAATTCTTAACAGACACCCCGGTCTTCCCATCCCCAAACACCTTTCCTCCTTTCCTCGTCTTGAGCCGCAGAAAGGGCTCCCTCTTTGCTGACGTCCACGCTCCCCACGCTTCCTGGAGGGCTCACAGTTCGGGCTCACGCAACCGGTACCTGCTCACCAGAAGGGGCCTGGATGTGGCGGAGGCACCAGGGAAACTGGACCACTGTAATATTTGATGAACGGGGACTATGCCAAACATGAGCTCACTTGCTGCTATCAACAACTGTTAAGATATTGATATTTCTTTTCCACCGATAAGAAAACTGAGACTCAAGAAGGTGGTGGCAAAGGTAGTGACCCCAGGGAGCGCCTAGGCATCTAAACGGAGTTGCAGGAGGCGATGAATGTGCCCCAGGCAGGAAACTCAGAGCAGAGAGTTATGAGAGATCCCGCCACATTTCTGCCCTTTGATGCCTCCCACTAGCCAGGAATCCATGCTTCTCTCCCCTCAGCACCTGCCCAGGAAGTCCTGGGCCTTTGCGGGGAGCACGGAGAAGCTAGTGGCAGGACTGTGAGACAAGGAATAGCTTACGATCTATGTTGTTCAGTTTCGAAGCCCAGCAATGAGCCCTGGAAGTGGGCAGATAATAACAACAGGAACATGGGGGACAGGAGCTAACTTTTATTACAGTTCATTATGTGCTAATCTAACAGTCTAAGCACTTTTCTTGGCGTATCTCCTTAAACAACCCCAAGGGCCAAGATATTATTATTGATCTCCAGTTCACAGAAGAGAAAGGCACGGAGAGGTCAGACAATTTGCTCAAGGTCACCCAGATCTAACCGGCATTTTTGGGGTGGGGCAGGTTCATTACCATAGAATATACAGTGAAATTCACCCGTCTCAGTGCACAGTTCTGTGAGTTTGGAAAAACGCTCATAGAGGTGTAATTACTGCCATAACCAAGAAATAGAAGAGTTCTATCACTCCTCAAAAAACAGGCCTGACTTCTGCCCTCCACTGCCTCATGGGCAGCATTGGCCAGATTTTTACAAATGACAAGATGAGGTGAGGAGAGGTTGTGGCATTTGCCTAAGATCGCTCAGCCAGTAAATGACAGATCCCAGATTCAAACCTTCATCTTGGGTCTGCAAGGCCAGCTGCCTGTTCAATGCAGATTCCTGAACCTACAGAGCCCAAAGAGAGGTGATTTGGGGTGTGTAGGAGGGAGGGCCCTTGCTGTAAGTTGGAGTTCCAGAAACCCCCTGGCAGCTCACTGCCTGCTCCCCTATTTAACTAAACACCCATCCTTCTAGGGCAGCTCGGGAACAAAGAGGGGCCAGATTCTGCAAAGGCCTAAGACACAAATAAAGTGAGGGGCAGCTCTGAGGCACAAGGAGCAGGGGTAGAGTTGGCCCAGGGTCTGAGTCCAGACCAGAGTGCCCAGTACCCAGAGCCTCATCCACCAGTCTGGTTAATGAGTTACTATCCTAGTTAATTCTCCTGCACGTAAGGGGCCCAGTTCGAACCTTCCTGAGTTCCTCAGGTCCCTGGCCGCATGAATTAGCATAGATTATCTGGCTTCCAGAGCTTCTGCGTGGCCCAAGCCCGTTTCTTTCTGTTATGGGCCTGAGTGAGACTTGGGGCTGGCAGCACTTGGGGCAGAGGAAACCGACCCTGGCGATCCCTCACCCTTGCCCACCTGCCAGCCACAAGGGACCCGGAGCCAACCTCCAGGCGCTTTGCAAGGGGCGGATGGGCTGCAGACGATCTTGCAGGAAGGGAGACAAGGCTCTGGGCAATCTGGGCCCTTTGCCCCGGCCAGACTTTCCGGCCTCTGGCAGGAAGAGGAGGGGATCTGGGCTCCAGACTGTTGCTCACCCCCTTGGGCACTCTGGACACTCCCAGCCAAAGGCAGGAAAGGATTTAAGGGCGTACCAACAACACTTTAGCGCCCAGCCTCTGACTTTTAAAAAAGGTTGAACTGTTATGTTCTAGACACCATGGTGAGGTTCACTACACCTCCCAGACGCTAACTGGATCTCTTTGCCCTCAAGGTCATCTGCTCTCATGCCCCCGGCCAAGATCACTCATACTGGGAAATAAATGGTCATTCCCCACCCTACAGCCAGGGCAGGGGTTCTAGTACCCCTAGTTTTGACCATCCATCCATCCATCCATCCATCCTAGAGAGCCGTTCAAGGAGAAGAACCTTTCCCTCTGGTTCCAGGATCCAGGATCCATGATCTAAGCCCACCTAAATTGGGTGCTTCTTTTTGGCTTTGGAAAGGAAGGTCTGCCCTGCACCTCCTCCCCAGGCTGGCCGACAAGCAACAGCCAACCCCCTTACCGGGTGGCCTCAGGTTCCCTGCCAGCCTGGGCACCATGGGGCTTGTGTCCCTACAGTTTAATAGAGGGAGGGATTTCTGAACAGGAGCCAGTATTTCTGGAAGTCAGCGGTTCAGGCCACTGGGAGGTACATCTCTAAAGCCACCCCACCACAAGAGGCTGGACTAAACACCCTGCATCCTTAGGCCTGGGAGAAAGGATGGGGGGAGGGGGGATTGCTACAAAGCAAGACCACAAGAACCTGGGAAGGGTGAAAACCCAGCCACCACCCAAGCCCAGAGCTGGCGTCAGAGGTCTGAAGCTTGAGACAGGGTCAGGTTTCTCCGGGCATGACTGCAAGGCCAAGGCCCACACCTGTCTTGTGTGTGAATGTGTATAGGTGTGCAGGCTCTGGGAAAGTTGAGGGGGGCGGTGTGCAGCTCAGCTGATCTCTGTTAGCTCAGATGATCTCTGTTAGCTAGGGTCAGGTGCCCAGACAACCCCAGAAAACACATTTCTAACCTTTCTTGCCTGGAGGGTTTTCCTAAAGGGTTTCTCCTCTCCACCCCCAAACAAATTATGCCTGGAATAAAGAAGTTGAGAAATTGACGTGTACAGAAAAATACATCAAATGAAACCAGAGAAGGTCAGGGGAGACCCCCAGGGCAAGAAGGTGGGCAGCTGGGCAAGCAGGGGCATATGTCCAAAGACCCAGACCGTCCACTGATGCAGCTAGTGGGGGAAGCAGTCTGGCTCTCAGACTTCGCTCTTCTCCCCCCTCCCAATCGACTTTTCTCGGGTCTCACGGCAACCTAGTCACCAAACACAGGCATTTCTTCCTCCTTAAGAGAAATGGCATGGACCTCTAAGTAATAGATTTAAAGGATGCCAGATTTTTTCCCTCATTAATTGTAAACGTGCAAAATACCTGCTGGTACTTCACTTTAGAAGAATGCAATTGGCAAGAAGAAAAAAAAAAAAGGAAAAAAGAAGCGGCTGATGAATAGATAATAGATCTTTAACCACCAATAAACAGAGAGCAGCGCCAGCAGCCTGGGGGACGTGATCATAATTATGCTGCTGCGTGAGCCAATAGGGACGAGGGAACTCGGCCCTAAAATCATCCCAAAACCGAAGGCGAGCTCGAAAATGCGGACACGGCCTGGGACCGGAGACGCGATCTGCAGTCCCTAGTTGCAAGCCCTGCACAGCAACCCGCCCCTGGGACGACAGATGGCGGAATAATAATAGAAATAATAATAATAACAACAACAGCAATAATAATAATAATAATAATAATAATAATAATAATAATAATGACAAAATCAACGCAAGTCCTAAGGACAGTGTAACGGTAATAGGAACACCACGGCTACCTTTCCCCTGACCTTGGACACCACTTATCCCAGATTCTACCCTTAGGAACAGTTTGGGGGAAGGAGGTGAGCGCCCTCCCAGAGAGAAAAAGCCCGGAGCCTGTGGGTCTGGTGGGAAGCCCGTGGCCTGGGCAGGGTCGTTTACTCGTGCCTCAACTTGCAAACGAACAAACTGGGCCAAGAATCGCGAATGCAGCAACCCTGGAACCTCGACGCTACGCGTGGTTGGATGACCCCCACCCCCCCCCACCCCCAACCCCAACCTCCAGCCCAGGCTCCATCCTCACCTGGGAAACCGCCGGGAGTTCTGCCGGGGGGTGGGGACTGATGAAACCGAGCGGCGCCGTTAGCCCACGCCCGGAATCCACTTACCCTCGCCGTGCTCCGGGGGGCGATCCCAGCTTCCCGGACGCAGGGCCACAGGGGGCAGCAGCGGCCGAGAGCTAGGCGCGAGGGATCTGCGTGTCCGTCTGTCCGTCTGTCCCTCCAGCTCGGGATGCGGGGGGCCGCAGCAGAGGCGGCGCGGGCCGGGGACTCTGCAGGGACCGGGGTGCCCCGGAGGGAGTGGTGGTGGTGAAGGAGGAGGCGGTGGCAGAGGGGGAGGAGGTGGGGAAAGAGGAGGAGGAAGAAGAAGAGGAGGAGGAGAAGAAGGAGGAAGAGGAGGAGGAGGAGGAAGAGGAGGAGGAAGAAGAGGAGGAGGAGGAGAAGGAGGAGGAAAGGAGGCCGAAGGAAGAGGAGGAGGCGAAAGAGGAGGAGGAGAAGCCGCGGCGGACGACGCGGGAGCGAGGGAGCTAGGAGCGCGGGGCGAAGGCGCGGCGAGGCCAGCGGCCCGGCGGGCACAGGAGGCTCGGCCGAGGCCGCGGCGCCGACTCCGTTCCACACTCGGCCGGGATCCAGGCCTCCGGGTTCCCAGGCGCTCGCCTCCCTCTGACGCACTTTAAAGAGTCTCCCCCCTTCCACCTCAGGGCGAGTAATAGCGACCAATCATCAAGCCATTTACCAGGCTTCGGAGGAAGCTGTTTATGTGATCCCCGCACTAATTAGGCTCATGAACTAACAAATCGTTTGCACAACTTGTGAAGAAGCGAACACTTCCATGGATTGTCCTTGGACTTAGGGCGCCCTGCCCGCCTTTTGCAGAGGAGAGAAAACTTTTTTTTGCCTCCCCCGAGAAACTCCCCCCCCCCCGCCTCTAACTCCGATCCCCCCACGCCATCTCGCCAAAAAAAAAAAAAAAAAAAAGAAAAAAAAAAGAAAAAAAAAAAAAAAAAAAAAAAAAGAAAGAAAAAAAAAAGAAAAAAAATTACCCCAATCCACGCCTGCAAATTCTTCTGGAAGGATTTTTCCCCCTCTCTCCAGGTTGGGCGCGTTTGGTGCAAGATTCTCGGGATCCTCGGCGTTGTCTCTCCCTCCCCCCTCCCCCCTCCTTTCCTTTTCCTTTCCTTTCTTTCTTCCTTTCCTCCCCCCACCCCCACCCCAAACAAACAAGTCCCCAATTCTCGTCCGTCCTCGCCGCGGGCTGCGGGCGGCGGAGGCAGCGTGCCGCGGTCGCCGGGAGCCGGGAGCCTCGGGCGCCCGCTCCTCGGCGCAGCATGTTCCAGCCGGCGCCCAAGCGCTGCTTCACCATCGAGTCGCTGGTGGCCAAGGACAGTCCCCTGCCCGCCTCGCGCTCTGAGGACCCCATCCGTCCCGCGGCGCTCAGCTACGCCAACTCCAGCCCCATAAACCCGTTCCTCAACGGCTTCCACTCGGCCGCCGCTGCCGCCGCCGCCGGCAGGGGCGTCTACTCCAACCCGGACTTGGTGTTCGCCGAGGCGGTCTCGCACCCGCCCAACCCCGCGGTGCCCGTGCACCCGGTGCCGCCGCCGCACGCCCTGGCCGCCCACCCCCTGCCCTCCTCGCACTCGCCACACCCCCTCTTCGCCTCGCAGCAGCGGGACCCGTCCACCTTCTACCCCTGGCTCATCCACCGCTACCGATATCTGGGCCACCGCTTCCAAGGTACGTGCCACGTCGCGGGGCTGCAGCGCGCCGCGTCCCGCACTGCCCTCGGCCTGCGCGCCGGGTGGGCGCTTGGCAAGGCCTGGGAGGAGGTTCCTCCAGCTCGCGGGCCCGCGAGTCCCGTTCGGAAACTGGGCGGCGAGGGGCCGGGCATGGTGCTGGTCCCCAGTCTTTGAAGCTGCGGCCGCTTTGGGGGCTGGTCTGGGGCCGCTGGACCCCTTAAAGAGGGACGCAAAGGGAGAAGTTGTCCCCGAAGGCTCCTGGGTGGAGACAGGCTGGGACAGCCTTCTCTGAGCGCCAGCCGCCAAGGAGTCCCGGAGCCCGCGGGGTACCCAGGCTCTCCGTCTCCTCCGCGGTGCCCTGGTTGCCCTAGCTCCGAGGGGCCGCGGCCAGGCCACCAGGTTCGCCTTTGCATAAGACCCTGTTCGCCACCCACTCTTCGTCCCTTCAAGCCTAGCCCCGCGACTTCTCAGTTTCCGACCCTCTTCGGGCGGCGAGGAGACCCTCGCGTCCCCAGAGCGTAGCCTAGGGGCTTGTTTTCCCTTTTTTTGGAGGCCTGGGGAGGGGCCTGGAACCCTCGCGGGTAGTAACCTCCGAGGCTCGGCACGCTCGCTAAGACCTGCTCAAATGGGGGCAGAGTGTCCGCGGCGGGAAGGCAGGTTCTGTCTGGTTTTTGTTTTGTTTTTGTTTTTGTTTTTGTTTTAAAAGAAATGAACCCTATCGGGAGACGGGCTGGACTAAAAGATCTAAGTGTTTTCCCTTGCCATTTAAAAAAAAAAAAATGTGTTTGCTTTTTTTTCTCTGAGTGGGGGTAGGAAGAAAGTTAAAAATCCAGAAAAGGGGACGAGTAATTAGTTTAGTGGTCGGAGCTTGGGGGAAAAGACCTACCTCCCTCGACAGCCGATCAATACTCAGCGGCTTGTCCATTCATTAACCCTTTGCGTTCCTATCAGAACCTAAAATCCGGTAGATACCTCCACCCTCCCCAATTACAAACAAAACAAAACAAAAACAGCCTTTCATCCTAATTCTGGGACCGGATTTGCCTCCATTCTCTCCTAAACACTCGGTTTGTTTTTCTTTGTTTGGGTTTTTAGTGAATCGACTTCCCACCCTCCTGAGTGAACCCGAAACTATTCTGGCTTTGCTCACAAAGTTTATGGCTCCTTTCCTCATTCTCTGTCAGCTACGCCCTTGGTGCCCCCACCAGGCCCGAAGTAGCCGGGATCTTCTGGGCCCGCGGACAGCCCAATAGGGCGCCCGCAACTCGGCAGCCCCTGGGTTTCCGATCCTTTCGTTCCGGTCTTCTAGTTCTCTGGAGCGGGGCAGTGCGGAAGCCGCGTCCTCGGGAGGCAGTGGCTGCGGAAACCCTGGGCACCCGGCGGCGAAATTTCGACCCCTGGCCGGGCCGCAACCACACCCCAGACTCTGTACTTTCCCGGAGGGGAAGAGACTTAATACAAAATGAAGTTCCCGAGAAAACTCTGCAGAGCGGCCCGCCGCCTCTCCAGCCCGGGGGTTAACGTTCCCGTTCCCTGAGGTCAGAAAAAAAGAGAAAGTTTCTCTGGATCTTGGGCGCCAATCCCGGGGCCTGGCTCTGCTGCCCCTCTGCCCCGGGCGCCCGGGCGAGGGGGTGGTGAGGCCCGTGGGTGCAGGGCGGCTGCGAAGCCCGCCGAGGTCAGAAGCTTGGGGACTTGTCCCACTCGGGCAGCGCCTGGGTGGGTTCTGCACGGGTACGGGCTCCGTGTTCCCGGGCGGACAGCTGGGTCGGCGTCCTCTTCGCCCACCTCCGGAGGGCCCCGCGTTCCCACGGGCCCAACCGCACAGGCAGCGCAAGGCCATGAACGATGAGCCCCGCCGGCCCGGCTCGGGAGAAGCGCGCGGCCCCGCCGGCCAGAGCGGTCTCCTCTAACGGGACTTCTGCTATGTCCCTGGCAGGGAACGACACAAGCCCAGAGAGCTTCCTTTTGCACAACGCGTTGGCCCGAAAGCCGAAGCGGATCCGAACCGCCTTTTCCCCATCCCAGCTTCTGAGGCTGGAACACGCCTTTGAGAAGAACCACTACGTGGTGGGCGCCGAGAGGAAGCAGCTGGCGCACAGCCTCAGCCTCACGGAAACTCAGGTGAGGACTGCGTGCACCCCGCGGTCCCATCTCTGGCCCCGTGCAGGCGGCCCGCAAGTGCGGAGCTCCGAGAGGGCCTTTGGCAAAGAGCCCCGGAGCTGGTTCCACGCTTGGGTTCAGAATGAATCAGTTTTGAGGTGCTTGGCTTCCTTGGGTTCCAGCAAGGGATTGTAGGAGCCCACCCACCCTAGGCTCTGGGGAGACCCGCTGAGTAGCTCCCTCCTGTCCGGCTGGGCATGACCTAGAGTTCCCGGTTAAGACACCTGTGCGCTTTTGGTGAGTCTTTCGGTTAGAGTCTGGGGACTCGGGGCTGGGTGCCTGGAGAAGGAGAGCACAGAAGGGTGAGGGACAAGGTGTTGGATGCTCCAGGCTCGAGTCTGGAGATGTCTGGGAGTGGGTTAAACTGGAGTTCTGTGCCACGGCAGACCCAAGGTTCATACCGACGGCTCTAGTTACTTCCCTTGAGGGGATCAGAGAATCAGAAGGCTGAGAGGCCAGACATCCTAGGTGTGTCCCTAAATCAGCAAAACAGAGCTGGAAGGCTGCAGGGAAGGGCTGCCACCGGGGACAGACCCCTGCGGCGCAGCAGGACTCCGGAGGCGGGTCTGGCTCCCGCTTGCTGGGGTCGGGGAGGGGGCTTAGGGCTACAGTAGGCGCTACTGTACGCAGAGCCACAGGGCGGGGTCAAAGTTCCCAGCGAACAGTAACGTTTTGGGGCAGATTAAGTTGTAACACTTTTCCTGGGAGGCGCAAAGAGGTCGAGGCTTTTGTTTTAAAACGTCCCCCTGGACAAAACCGAGGAGGGCCTCGCGGGTTGGTGCGGGGCCCGACACAAGGCGCGGCCCGGCTGATTTCTCCTGGATAGCGGAGGCCGCGGTGGTCTTTGTCCGCCTCGCTGCCCACGCTGCCTGGAGTCTTTGTGTGCGTGTCAAGCCCCGAGCGCACCGACGCGCGCCTTGGGCGAGCGCCGGGGAGAAATGAACCGTCCTCCCCCTCAATTAGCAAACTCAAAGCAAATTAAACTCAGCCTTGTTCCAGCTCGGCTTTTTTCATGGGGCACTTTGGGGGACTGGGGCATTGGGGAGAGCAAGCCGGGACCTGGGCCGGCCTTAGAAAAGGAGGGAGTGGGGAGGGCTTCAGGGGCCTGGGCTGCTGCTTTCAGGAAGGGACAGGCCTGGGGACAGGGGAGGTGCTGTCACCCGTATTTCCCTCATTGTACAGCACTGCGGAGAAGCTGGGACAGTGTTGGTGTCTCCTGTGGTGGCTGAATGGGGACCCACTGCCCAGCACCCCCAGAGGATGATGGGGATGGCAGCCCAGCCCCACATCATTGCTCCCTGGACCTCTAGCAGCTGCTCTGGGGAGATGAGGCCTCCAGTCCAGCTCTGATGGGAAATGGTGTGACCAGCGTGTGAGCCTGGGCCTGGTGGGTCCTGGGGCTGGTCCGCAGGAGGGAAGGAAGGGAGCTTCACTCTTCTTTCCTCTTTCTTAGTTTCTCTCTCACTTCCTCTTTATCCTGCGGTTCTTTCGGAAGCTTTCACTTTTGAGCTTCATTTCCCAGCTGGAAAGGTACAGGTGGGCTGGTCCCCAGGCCTCGGCGTCCTACCATCCCGCAGGTTTCCTCCAGTACTCCCCCGCCCCCCAACTCCTGCTCACCTGCAGGAGTCCTGGGCGAGGAAGAGGAAGCTCAGGCAGATCCTGACTGCCTACCCAGGACCGAGGCCTGGCAGAGGAGGCGCTATATTTAGGCAAGGCTGCGGAAACAGACAAAATAGAAAGCACATTGGGCCTTGCACTAGCAAGCTGCCGCAGCCGACGGCAGTAAGGTCTCCCCTGCACTGACGAGGTAGAGGGAGTCAGGGACTTGTCTCTTTTTATTTTACTTTACTTATGATTGTTGTAGTGGTTTTCCAGGGTTTGCAAGGCTTTTGCTCTCAGCAGGAGGTGGCTGTCCCTTCCAGGGCCAGGCGGGGCGGGGGCACTGTGCCCTCTGGGCCACTTGGTCTGGGGGAAACACCCCACCAGGGCCCAGAAGGGTAGGGAGCCAGGCTTCCTAGCCGACAGCACTAGGAGCTCGGCCCCAAGAAGGGAGGCCTAGGGGAGCCCAGCCCTTTTGCTGTGCCGCTGGGGGACTGGGCTCTCTCGAAGGCACCGCCTGGAGGAGGAAGCAATAGGAGGGCGCTGTGGAGGGACTAACACGCCCCATCCGCCTCTTGTCCACAGGTAAAAGTATGGTTTCAGAACCGAAGGACGAAGTTCAAAAGACAGAAGCTGGAGGAAGAAGGCTCAGATTCGCAACAAAAGAAAAAAGGGACGCACCATATTAACCGGTGGAGAATTGCCACCAAGCAGGCGAGTCCCGAGGAAATAGACGTGACCTCAGACGATTAAAAACACAAACCGAACCCCACAGAAACGGACACCACGGAGCAAAACAGACAGGGAGAGGAGGGGTAGAAGAAAAACAAAAACAAGCTACAAAACAAAAACAAACCGCACACACACACACACACACAGTCACCGAGAAGAGGAAGAGGGAGTCAGAGAGAGTGTCGGCGCTTCGCGGACTTTGGGCAGCGAGGGCGCGGGGTCCTGATCCCAGGCTGCACGGAGATGGCAGAGGACGCAGGCTACTTGATCAACAGGCACCCCTTGTCTAAAGAGGCAGCTGAGAAAGAGAGAGCGAGAGAGAGAAAGAGGGTGAGACAGAGAAAGAGAGAGAGAGGGAGAGGGAGAGAGATCCAAATGTGGCACCGTGGAAGGCGCTCTGAACAAGGGAAGCTGTCAGTCAACGCCAGCCCAGCGAGACAAGATGATTGGCAGGTATTTCATTTATCACAGTCCTGATTTTTTTTTTTAAAAAATAATAATGGTAATAATAATGATGGTAAAAGAAAACCCCAACCAGGCACAGGACTTTTTCTTTTGCACTTCGCAGAGTCTCCCCCCCCCCCCACCAATCTTTAAAAAATAATTAGTAATACTAGCAATCGAAATTCCGTATCTAGCCCCAACCCACACCTGTTCAAAAACTTAAATTGCATGTTGCAGTTGTTGGGCGAATGGTGTCTAAAGACAGAAAATGAATTGTAATTTTCTTTTCCTTTGAAAGACAGGTTCTGTGTGCTTTTTATTTTGATTTTTTTTTTCGAGAAATGTGCAGTCTGTAAACACTTCTTGATACCTTCTGATGTCAAAGTGATTGTGAAAGGTAAATGAAGTAGGCTCCGCGATAGTGGTCCTCTTACGGAGAAATGGGGAGCAGGATGGGGGGCTGGGGGTGGTGGGGGAGGGTGCCCACAAGAGGAGTCAGGACTTGTGCTGGGAAAAACAAAAAACAAAAAATACCCTAAATTAATTCTATTTCTTGAACATTCCCTTTCCTAACATCCCGAAGGCTTAAAACCCCGAAGTAAACTCCTTTTGGTGGTTGGAGAGGTTGGCTAAATTCAACCATTCGCTGTAAAGGCCATTCCCAAACTTTAAATCTATCTGTTGCAAAAACTAAAGGACTGTAGTTAGCGGGGAGGATGTTCAGTGTGACCAAGGACATGGCGGCAAGTTTTCAAGCACTGAGTTTCTATTCCAAGATCATAGACTTACTAAAGAGAGTGACAAACGCTTCCTTAATGTCTTCTATACCAGAATGTAAATATTTTTGTGTTTTGTGTTAATTTGTTAGAATTCTAACACACTATATACTTCCAAGAAGTATGTCAATGTCAATATTTTGTCAATAAAGATTTATCAATATGCCCTCAGAGTAGTCGTTTTGAGAAACTGAAGTGAGTTTTTTTTTTTTTTTTAAAGTATCTATAATTTGAGTGTGGTCCTTCTCCAAGGAGGCTCAAGAGACCCAGGCTCCTCACCCACAAAAGGGCCAGACGGATGGATTCTTGGGCATTTTAAAGAGAGATGAGCGTGGAAAAGGGAGAGGATTAGGAAAACTTAAGTCCTGC
Organism: Mustela erminea; assembly: GCF_009829155.1. Lineage (NCBI taxonomy): Eukaryota > Metazoa > Chordata > Mammalia > Carnivora > Mustelidae > Mustela > Mustela erminea. Next base: position 79,044,972 of record NC_045627.1, read on the forward strand.
AGAAAAGGGGTGGGAGGAAAGTTTTCCAACCAGACCTTGGCCATTGCAAGGCTCCCTGAGGGAGTTTAGTTTGAATTTCAGGTTAAAAAATGCTTATTCTCTTAATTTCTAGTTGTTGTTGTTGTTTTAATCTGGGCACATAGTTAAGCATTGAAGAATATTCCCCTAGGATTGGAGGAAACACTTAGCGGAATCCGAATCCTAAGACTTTTAAACTGTGCTGCTGACTTCAAACCCAGAAGTACAGGCTCCTCCCTCCCCCACCAGTTTTTTCTTTCCTTCCTTTCCTCCCTCCCCCCTCCCCCCTTCCTTTCTTCCTTCTTCCTTCTTCCTTCCTCTCTTCCCTTCCTCTCCCCTCCAGAGCTTCCTTCCTTCCTTCCTTCCTTCCTTCCTGTCGGGACCCAGTCTGAGGGCAAGCACCAGGCCCTCAGCAGCCTTATAAGGCAAGCTTTCCGAGAAACCTTCAACTCTTAATTTTAACGTTAAAGAAAAAGTTGTAACCAGTCTTGGAGGAAACTTAGCTTTTTTTCCCCTCCTCCTCCCCCCTTCTGGGGGTACGAGGTTGTTTTTGCATGCTTCATTTGCTTCTTATCCTGATAGGCTGCATTAATCAGTTTTATTTCCATTGATAGAGAAACCTCGTCTGTTCTGTTCGAGCTACAAAGCGTCCTGCGAGCTTTTGTGAAAGTGCAAATCAGTTTAAGCAATTATCATACCAGGAATATGAAGGGGAAAGAGGAGGCCTTGCCCAGTGGTCTCCTTTAATCTCTTAATCCACGGATCCAGGGGGGCCGCCTGGACATAATTTAGGACAATCTCCCCACCCTTTACACTGTGATAAGGCCAAGTTACAATGCAGGGCAAAAATACAAGCTTTGTTAACACCCTGCCTTGAAAAGTTAAGATTAGACATTCCGTGCACGTGTGGGGACTATAGGGCACTATGGAAATTTTTCTTTCTTTCTTTTTTTTTTTTTCCTTCCCCTCTTCTCTTCTAAAGTAGAATTCATTCTTGGTTTCTCTCCCTCTCTCTCTCTCTTTTTTCTTTCTTCTTTATCTCTGCCTGTCTCTCCTTTTTTCCTCCGTCTCGGTTCCTCTGGAGAACCCTGGCTGTCCATGGCACGTTTTCACGCAGGCTGCCCTAGGAAGGTGTATGTATTTTGGGGGACACTTGCCTGCAGGACGATGCTGGGGGAAAGCAAGCTGCCGGGAGAGTTCCAGGCTTTCTTCTCAAAGGGACAGGTGCTCTCCTGGGTATCCTGGAAACTGAAGTTGGCTTTCCAGCTGCTTTGACAGCGAGACCTCCCTGTCGGATGGCTGTCCCGAGTGCGCTGCAGTCGCCGCTACAGAACCACAGAACCTCTTCCCTTTTAAACAAGTTACCTTTTCCTTCCACTCATTACCCCAAATGGAGAATGCCTCAAATACGGAGCACAGCCATGTCGAAATTCCAACTGGCCTTTCCAGAAAAAAAAAAAAAAAAAATCCCCATCTTAATAAAAAGCTTATTTCTGCAGAAACTATATACTTTTTTTAAGTACAAGAAAAGGGAGAGGGTGACCAAGATTTTTTTTCTTTTTTTCTTTTTTGGTAAACGTCCTATGTAGTGTAACGGCAATAAAATCATCAGAGAATACTATTAGCTTTGAAAAAAAAAAAACTAAAAGCTTTATTACAAACCAAGCTTTGAAAATAGGGGGGATTAGGCGGCTGAAAGGGTCCCACAATGGTAAGAAGAAAAGGTTTCATGCTAATGAGGTTAATGCCCTTTGTATCTCAGGCCTCCACATCTTCATTACGCGCTATCTCCGGCTGCACGGAGCGGCTCAGAGAGCCGCAATCCACTCCAACGCCCCCCTTCCCGGCCCAAAGAAGGATTTGATAGCAGCTCTGTTCAAACTAGATAATTATATCTTTTCAAGTCGGAATTAAGATAAAGAAAGTGAAGCAGAGGCGGCTCGCCTTGATCCACTGCAAACAAATTTGGCGCACTTTCGAGTCCTTCCCCCGCCTCAAAAAGGCAGGACAGTCAGCTTATTAGCCGCTCGTTTGCTTTATTAATTCATCTATTTAAAGTGGCAGGATTAGAGCGTCTAATGTGGACGCGGGCTGCCGTGGCGTTGAGGAATATAAATATTTGCGAGATGCCATCCCACGATGACTATCTGGGCGCGGGGCGCAGGGCGCGGGGCAGGGTGCGGGGCGCGTGGCCCTCGCGGCTGCAGTGAGCACTCCGCAGTGGGCGCACACGGGACTGGAGCCTTTTGGGCTGGGGTACGTGGAAGCTGTGTGCCTCAGGTCTGCGTACGCCTGCGTGGTATACGGGTGCCAGGCCTAGATGCCCCTGGAAGGGCTCTACGGACATCGAGGGGCAGGTCCTGCATTCTTCCCTGCACATGGCGGAAGTGCACGAGTGTTGCCTTGTGTCCCGCCTGTTACCCCGAACGAGGATATGGGTTACGTTTGCATCCTGCTCCCTTGTTGATTACTGGTGGGCCTTTCCCGTGTAGCCCCCCTGTGCCAAGTGGATTTGGGGTGGGTTGCGTTACCCTGAGAAAGTCAAGCGGAGTGTACGGTGCCAGTGTGCGCCCTAGGTTCTCCCGCCAGGTATCCGTGGACTCCATGTGCGTTTCTTGCTAGGGGTCCTACTCCTCCGCAGCCAAGGGTCCCATATGCAGGCGCGGGGCGGGAGGGGTCGGGGTCGGGCTTGGGCTATTTCAAGGCACCAGAAATTCCTGGGGTGGGGGAAGCTTTGGGACCTCCGGAAGGTTCCCCCTTTCTGCCTTTGCTTCTGGGTGTCCGGTGCTCCCATCTCCCTCCGTCGCTGCTCCTGGCAGCCGAGCCGAGCCGGAGCGGGAGCGTTGGCGGCGGCCCGGAACCTGCCGAGCCACTTTTGTGCTAGGGGCGGATTGTGGCAGGCAGACAGCCACGCCAAGTGGGCCTGGCAGAAAGGGGGCTCGGGCCTGCGTTGGGCTCTGGAAACCTCGGCTCCTCCCCGTCCCCGCCTCAGAGTCGCAGGAAACAAAGTCTCCGGTCGCGCAGGCCGGCTGGGGAGGGACCCTGGTGGCTCGGCCCCGGGCCCCGCTCCGCGGTGGGGGCATCTGGGCTGGGCTGCCCGCCCGTGCGCAGTTTCAAGTCGGAATAGGCGGGTGGAAGTCCCTAGAATGAGAGGCGAGGCTCGTGTGTTTGTGTAGGTGGAGCGCCTGAGTTAGGTCCGTGGAACAGTTGTGTTCGTGCGGAGATGTGATTGAGTGTCTCTGAGCCAGGACTTAAGTCAGGATATGATGTGCTGAAGGTGCTAAGGGCATGTTCGAGGCCGAAGAGCTCAGCGCTGCCCATTGTGGGTTGTGTGAGCGTGTCAAGGTGTCCGGCTTGCCCTGGGCATCGAGTTTATATCGAGGTGGGACGAGGACGGGCAGCTGCGTGGCTCTCTAGTCTACGGAGGTGGAGAAATGCACTTTCTGTAGGGAGCGTGTGTGCCAGCGTCCGCTGGCAGAGTGCGCATCTGGGAGTTCCGCTCTAGTTGTGGATCGCAGGCAACGGGAAGGCCCCCGGCCTGTGTGTGACCCGCGGGAACATTTCTGTGTGTTTGGGTGGAGGTCCCCGAGCGCTGGCGTCCCTATCCGGCACCGGGGCAGTTTTTGTACGCCTCGCAATCTAGGCGCGTGTGTCCCGCAGAAGCCTGGGTTCACGTACTGTTCCCACAGCGCACCCCTCGCCCCAGAGTTTGGTAAAAAACAGCCGGTTTTTTGGGATACCTGCACATTTTTCTAGGCCGGCCTTTATTATTATTCCCGCAATCAGCCTTAGATGTCCTTGGGTGCCGCCTCTGAGCGGCGGCGGGCGGTGGCAAGGGGCCTGTGAAGTCGGGGTGCGGCGAGGCCCGGCTGCGGAGGCCGCTGGTGTAGGCCCAGGCTCGGCCGCCGGATTTACCTCCCCCAACCAAACCCGCAGCGAGGGGGAAGTGGGAGTTTTGAGAACCCGCTGACCCCAGCCGTGACCCCGCTCCGGGAGGCAGCTTCTCCTGGAGCGACCCTGTCCGCAACCCGAGGCGGTGCCACGCTTGAAAGCGAAAGGTCCATTCATCAGCCGCGTCCCGGCGTCTAATTGGCCTTTTGTTCATTAGTGCCTATTGCCCAGCGGGAGTGGGAAGGGGGTTTGGGAGGGCCCCGGGGGCTGCGAGCAGGGGTGCTTGGCGCCCCGGGCCCTGGGTCGGGGGAGGGCAGGGCGCGTCGCACTCCTCCGAGGGGGCGCCAGAGCGCGCCAAAGATCGCGCGCACGTGCGAGGATGCACGGCGGGAAGCGGGTCTTCCAGACTCGCGGCGGGGTCCTCCAAGTTGCCGGAGGCCCACCGTCCCTTCCTTGCCCTCACCTCCACCCGCAGACCCAGCCCACATCTTTCCTCCGCACCCTCGGGATTTCAGACAGGCCTTCCTGCCTCTCGAGATTTCCCAACTCAGGCACTGACTGGCCTTGGCGCTGGGCTGGGCTCACGTCCTGCCTTTCTTCAGGCTTCTAGAGTTCTTTCGCCCTGGTCTTGCTGCCTACCCAGAGCGACTCTGGGTTCCCCTCCCTCGGCACCACCAACAACACAGTCCTGTCGGGCGTGCCCCGCTTCTCTGGATGGGAAATTGAGAGAAAATTTTGGCCGGGCAGGGAGTTAAGAGTAACAATGCCCCAGTCTTCTGGGATCAGATGGAAGAGGAACCCCAAGCCTCCAGCGCTCCAAATTCTAGCTTTCTCCAAATCACACCTTACCTTCTCGCTTCCCATCTCCTACCCAGTGTCCACATCAAGCCTTAGACATCCTCCTCTCTATCCCACACCTACTGTCCCTCCGCACACCGTAGGGGTCCGAGAGGAAGCACAGAGGTAAGGGCTCCTCCCAGCATGAACCCAGAGGTCCAGACGCACCTGAAGGACCCGGGAAGAGCCTGGAGTGGGGATGGGGTAGCGCTTGGAAAAGGGTCCAGGGCCCCCAGCCCCATGTCTTTCCTCTTTCCCTGGGAAGACCGGGTTTCCTGGCAGGGTTCTGGCTGCCTGGTACCTCCCAGCTCCCGGCCTCAGCCTGGTCCCAGGCCACCCCTGCCCCCAGCCCACTTCAGGCCCTATATATAGCGTGGGTCTCCATAGCCCTCTGCTGGACCTGACGTCAGGAAGAACTTGATCTTGCTGCTTCGCTCCTGCTTCTGAAACTGATCCTTGAAATGAGAGAACAGACTCTACACAATTCCCATGGCCTTGACATAAGGTACAGCGATAAATATACACCACTAATGAGCAATTACCATATAATCACCTTCCAATTAGCTCGCATAATGATGAATTAAACATTCTAGCAGGCGGGATTAGGTTTCTTACTTTGTATATTATTTACGAAGGCTATAGCTTCTGCAAAGAACCAAATATCAAATTAGATGGGGAATTTTCACTTGGGGGTAATTATGCATTCAGGCCAGCGGCTGTGTTCTGGTCACTTGTCAAATGAGGCCTGCAAGGTACTGACCACTTCGTTTGGGCATTTATTTCCTCCCCTTCCTCTTCTCTCTTTAGGTGCAATTGCCTTTCCTTTCCCTTTTACCACCCGGGCCCGCAGGGTGGGAGGATGGGGGCTTGGGGGAGGGGGCGGCGGGGTTTGGGGAGGGACCTCGGGCTCGCAGGGAAGAAACGGCGCAGGCTTGCAGGCCCCCTCCGTGCCCGTCCCTCGTGTCTTGCCCCTTCTGGTCCCGGGTCCCCTTCGTCTCCGGCGGGAAAGGACTCTTGGGGCCTCGCAGCCGTCCGAGCTTTCGGAGATGAAATCGCACCGGTTCGGCGCTACTGCGGAGCTCAGGACCGGGTTGCTGCCCTCCCAACCCCACGCGGGCGACCTGCTGCTCCCGGGGGCGCCGCGGCCGGACCTCCCGCAGCTCCCCTCGGGCCCTCAGTGCGGGCCCCCGGCCTCCACCCGCGCCGCAGCCCAGCAGCCGCGGAGAAAGAGTGTGCGCGGCTGCGTGTGTCGGGCGGGGGGGGGGGGAGGGGTACCGAAACAAACAACAAACCTCCACCCGCCCGCCCGCAGCCACCTCTCTTGTTCGGAAATGAATTTTGGCAAGAGATTAGCTCCTAATCTGATCTAACGCAGCTGACATTTGGGAAGAAGATGAAAATGGCAGCTCAATTTCATTCAGAAACGGGGTCACTTCGCGGGGCTCCGCTCTGCTCCCCAGAGAGTGTGGATGCTCCTCCCCCTCCCCCCTAAACCCGAGGAGCCAGCCTGGAGCTGGGGGGCCGGCAGGCGGCCAGGACCGCCCCCACCCGCCCCCCAGCAGTCAGCGGGTGGTTCTGGGCGGGACTCTGCCCCGTAGAGTGTTGAAGGTACGGGGCGGTGTTGCCTGGGGCAGCACCTTCCCCCCTCCCCCTGCCTCTCTTCAGGGTGCAGTGCTTGGACAGTGGCGGGGGGCTCCGGGCCCCCATAAGGTCTCTTTAGGTCTGAGAGCCTCTGTCTTGCAGAGAGGCCCGTGGAAAGTAAGAAGTCAGGAGTCACCGTACAGTGAGGTCATTAAAGCCAGGCATCTCAAGGCCACCTCCTGTCCTTCCCCTGGGTTTCCTGGGCACAACTAGGGGCTGGGGGTGGGGGTGGGGGCAGGGTTTGGTCAGACTCTGCAGCCTGGACAGAAGGCCTGGTTTATTTAGAAATGATGGACCTGGACGTAGCTTCCCCTCTGTTTGGCTCCAAGAGGCTGCAAGGTCTCAGGTGGTGGGAGTCAAGGCTTCCTGGAGACAGCTCCTCCCTTCCCCCCCAGATACCCCCCACGTACCTGCTGCAGGCCTACTCAGAAGGTGGGTGGGGATGTCCTTGGCCACCTAGAGGGCCCCACAAGGCCCAGCCTCTCCCCTCAGCAAGGACTGTGCAGGCAGTGGCCTCATCCTAGTGCCAGGTAGCGGGGGACAGGTGGAGTCACTTGTGGGAGACCCTGCTCATTGGATCCGGTTCTCAAGCCAGGGTTCCTGGGGGCCTGCCTGGGGGTGCCAGGCCTGGGACAGGGGGTTGAGGGTATCGGCAGCAGCGGCACAGGACAAGGAAGGGGGGAAGGCTCTGGGCTTGGATCCCTTGGAGTGAACATAATAAGGAAGAGAGTTTTGTGCCCCAGTTTGACTGTGTACCCAGCAGGCCAGAGTGTCTGTACCTGAATGTGCTCACACAGCACGTGGTGCACACACATGGATGTGTAAGTGGGCACGAGGCCTTGGGGGACAGGGGCTGTTGCAACCCACACTGTGTCTGCAAACTGAGGGAAGAGGCATCCCTCCTGTGCCTTGGAGAATGAGGTGTAAGCTGGATGTCAGGGAGAATTTCCCCCCGGCCCCCGTCTTTCAGGCAGTGCACACTCTGTATTCCATACACTTGAGTTTGGGCAGAGTTTCTGTGTGTTGGCTCAATATTATTGAGGGTGACTTTATTATTAAGAATCAGCTTTGTTCTGAGCTGTCCTCGCATCACTGCTGTGCACTTATCGGGGGACTGCCCCCCCCCCGGCCCTCCGCCCTTTTCCCAGCCTGGGGTTCCGGGTGCCTCAGCCTTGGGTCTCAACCACGATGGAGGTACTGCAAGCCACACAGAGGGATGGTGACCACAAGCATGTTGTGTGGTGGGGCTGCTCAGTAATGAACTACAAAGGCACATTTGTGTGTGACTGCTTGGAAGTGCAAGAGTGTGAACACTTTGTGGGTGAGAGCCTGCGAGAGTGTGTGTGTGTGTGTGTGTGTGTGTAGGTGAGCACGGGGTTACTGTGGCACGAAGGCATGACTAATTGTGTGGGTGAGGACCATGTGAGGGGTTAGGGGTGCAGCGGTCTCCACTGCCCTGGCTCTCCTGGCCTCACTAGACCCCCCCCTTTGGTCTGCCTTGCAGAGGGCTCATCCCGCACCACTTGTGTCCTGCTCGAAATGACCGCACTTAGGTTTTCGTGGGAAACAGAAGGGGTCCGTTCAAGTGGAAGACCACTGCTGTGGAAACGACGCCCTGTCGACTGAGAGGTCACCTTCGGCACCTGTCATCTGGGGCAGTGCAGAGGGGACTTACTCAGTTCCAAGGACCTCCTGGCTGTGTGTGGGGGCTGGTCAGTGCTGAAATTGATGGAAGACCAGAGCACTTTCAAGGCCCTTCTCTGCTCACCCCCTGCCACCCAACACAAGCTGTTCCTGTCCCCCCTCCCCCGGCTTGAGTTTTCCCAGCTGAGATTTTCTTTAGCATGGACTACAGGCCAGACCCAGTGGGCAGCCTCAGGAGGGCAGGAGTGGCTAGACCAGCCTGCACATGTGGGATCTGTGGGTGTAGACCCAGGAGCGAGGTCCTCACTTGGTCACCATCCATCAACTGTCTGAATAGGATTCTTCTGGGCGAGTTCAGTGTAAACCTCAGAAGAACAGCCCAGAGAAATTACTGGATTCTAGGTCCCAGGGACAGGTAAGGCCAGGAGCCTCTGGGAGTTTGCAACTGGCCTTGATGCTTATCTCAGGATCCCTGACCCCTTCCTTGGCCAAAGGGCTGGATCGTAGGCCAAGTGTGAGCAGGGAGTGAGTAGCCATTGTTTTTGCTTCAAGTACCTACTATGTGTCAGCACCGAGAAGCGGTCAGCCTCTGCATTCCCTCTGCCATAGGTCAGGCTCGTGTTACTGGCCTCCTGCCCTTTGCTTTCTAGTGCAGACTGCCAGGGAGACGGAGGGCAGCTGGGGTGGGAGAAACCCTTGTGTCCTTCCTTTCCAGGTCCAGGACCCGCTCTCTCCTACCAGCTGAAGAGGCCAAGCTGGGGTGTTGCTGGGGTCACCCAAAGAGATAGGAATGAAGATAGCCCATCCCGACCCTCTGCCCTTTCTGCTGCGTCTCTGATTGTGCTTCTTACCCATGTTTCCATTCTGTCTCCAAGAAGGGTGGAGAGCCATTCGCCGGAGCCCAGCCCCTTTCTCTAGGCAATTTTTTTTTTAAAGATTTTATTTATTTATTTGACAGAGAGAGATCACAAGTAGGCAGAGAGGCAGGCAGAGAGAGAGGAGGAAGCAGGCTCCCTGCTGAGCAGAGAGCCCGACTCAGGGCTCGATCCCAGGACCCTGAGATCATGACCTGAGCCAAACACAGAGGCTTTAACCCACTGAGCCACCCAGGTGCCCCTTTCTCTAGGCATTTCTTCTCTCCCTTCTTCCCTCCCTCTTTTCCTCCCTAAACCCTCCCTTTCTTTCTTTCTTTCTTCCTTTTACTTACTGGATTTATTCCACAGGTTTAATCATTCATAGGTGAAGTGATATATGTATGAGATTAATTAGTATTGTTCACTATAGGGAAATATTTGAAGCAATTTAAATATCCATCAGTAGGGGATTGGTAAAACATTTACCCCAGAATAGGATTTATGCCGCAGCTAAAAAGAGTGTTCTAAAATGGGAAGATCTCCAAGATATGTAAATGTCCACTGATAAGAGCAAAAAGAAGGCACATAGAATACCATTAGTTTAAAAGAATTACATAAAGGGTGTGTATATTGGTTTGAAGTTGCTTATAATCTTTTCAGGAGGATACAAAGAAACGGATGGAAGTAGATGCCGCAGTCTTTTTTTGAATGCTACGGCAGGCTTTCTCCCTCCCTGAGCACCAGGCTGCCCCACTGCAGATGTAAGGCTATAGCTCTGAGATGCTTAATGTCCCCTTTGCAGTGGGGTTCCTGGAATACAGCACCCAGGGCCAAGTGGTTCCCTTTACTCCTCCCTAGAGTAGGACTCTGTCATCCTTGTTTTGGCTGCTGTACTTCCATCACTGTGGTCCAAGGCAGCATTGGCTTTTTGAGGAACCAAGGGTTGGAAGCCCAGCTTCCTCCCCGATAAGGACTCCTACAGTAGGCCCCACAAGTGGTCATGCAGCCCGAGTTTAGATGTTTCCAGAGTCGGGAAGCTCATGACCTTCAGAGTTGCTGTGTTTCTTCTGGAACAGATGGGAGTGTTAGGATTTTCTCTGAGACCTGGGAGAATAAATCTTCTCTCCCTGGAGGTCATCTGGTGATGTGACAATTGTTTGGAGCATCACCTCCCCGTGTGCCCCTTTCTCCCATTATTATGAAAAAAAAAAAAAAAAGTGCAGGGGTACCTGCGTAGCTCAGCTTTAAGCCACTGCCTTCAGCTCAGGTCATGATCCTGTAGTCCCAGGATTGACTCCCGCATCAGGCTCCCAGTTCTGCCGGGAATTTCTTTCTCCCTCTGACCTTCTCCCCTCTCATGCTCTCTCTCTCAAATAAATAAATAAATAAATAAATAAAATCTTTAAAAAATGCAGATTGATAGACTTCAGAGTGAGGAGTATAATGTATTACACACTCCATCTTCAAAAATTGAGTTGAATTTTGTCCCCTCCAAGTTCACATGTGGATGTCCTAAGCCCCAGGACCTCAGAACATGACCTTGTTTGGAGACAGGGGTCTTTACAGAGGATATCAAGTTAAAATGAGGTCATTAGGGTGGGCTGGTATTCTTACGAAATCCAACTTGACCGGCATTCTTATAAAAAGAGGAAATTCGTGTGTGTGATCCAGACACGACCCAGACATCTCCCACCCAGAAGGGAGATGATATGAAGGCGCCGAGAGAAGACGGCCATCTACAAGTCAGGAGAGAGGCCGCAGAAGGAATCAACCCTGTGGACATCTTGAGCTTGGATTTCTAGCCTCCGGAAGTGTGAGACAACAGGTTCCCTGTTGGTGGCACTTGTTACAGCAGCCTGAGCAGACTCATACACATGGTAAACTCAAGGTCAGTCTCCTTCCAGCTTTCGTTCCCAGGCACGCCCCATTCCATTGTTATTTTGAGCCAATTCCTAACCTCATACCTTTCCTCTAGTAACAATTTCAGGATGTATCTCTGACAGGAGTCTTGTAAAAGCTTAACCACAACACTATGATTCCTTAATAATTCTACTCTCCATGAGGCCACACACTGATTTGTGAGTAGATATGGGCCTACACCTATGCTCCCAAGAGGGATGGGGGATGGGCTCCCCGGGGCTATGGGTAGGAGAGGCAGCCCATCTGGGACACAGGGCAGGCCTGTCTGCACACGCTGAGGTCCTCCTCCCATTTGGAGAATTTCTTTCCAAGAAGATCCCTGCGTGTGCAACTTGGGAGGAAACGTGGGTGCCTCCCTCTTCCTTTGGGAGGACCAGAGATCTCCATGTTGCCAGGCTGGCCACACTGCAGACATCAGCAGGGCTTGAGAGATCTTAGGAAAGGGCCCTCTCCCTCATCGGGGGCTTTGGGGCCTGCCCGTGGTCCTAGGCCTGTCGCCCTGGGCACCATCAGACACTACTTTTCCTGCTATGTCCTAGCATGGAGTACCCCTGGGAACCAGGCTCCAGCAGGGGCTACTAGGAGAGCTGAGCAGCACCCGGCCAGGGTTTACGGTCACATTCTAGGGTCTGCTGTCACACCTCCTTGGAGGGGCCACTGGGCAGGGCTCCCCTGGGAGGGTCATCCCAGGAGCGTGGGCAGTTTTCGCTCTCTGAACACCTCCAGTTGGACCTTCCTGAGCTCCCTGACCCTCCGCTTGCTTCTAGGGAATAGCTAGGGCTGTTTTTTTCTCTTCTGGACTGCGGGGGTCCTGGGACCTGGAAACCACTGCCACGGGCCTGAGCCTCTCAGAGCAAAGCTGAGCCTGGCTTCTAACTTCCTCAGCCTGTGGTTGCATTGCTAAGGAGTGTCCTGGCAAGCCCTCCGCCCATGGCAGGCAGCTCATTTGCACCCTAAGCAAATTAGGTGCTGCTCAGATGGGGTCATGAAACAAGAGCCAGGGCGATTTGGCAATGACAAATGCCCCTCCTCACCGGTGTAGCAATCAGCGGCCCAAACGGGAAGACCTGCTGGAGGCCTGTCTCCCCAGCGCTCCCTGCTCTCGGCCGAGGCAAATCGATGCCTTGCAGCAAAGTTCTGTTTGATTTCTAAATATTGGGGAGAACCTTTGGATGTGTCAGGGTGCTAAACATAATTAGCATTCTTTAGGAACAAAATAGAAAACAAACCTGCTATTGTTTCCTTAATTATATGTCTTCTGATATAAAACAATCCCTCGGTGTTGGTGATGTGTTGATTAATTATCCCCACCAGTTCTTTTTGAAAGTTAGGAAGTGTGTCTCCTGACCTCCTTCTCCATTTCAAGGGAGCCGACCTCTCGAGTTTCTTCAAGAGCCCCGTGGTTCCCTGTGCTGAGAAGGTGGAGGGGGAAATGGATATCTGGGCTGTGGTGCGGCCGGGCTGGCCTGGGCGGGGGGTGGGGGGGCTCGGGGGGCCTTGCGGGCCTCAGGATGAGCAGAGCTGGGGGACTTCTTCGGCTGACCCTCTGGAGACAGATCTGCTGTCTCTGTCCATGCCCCAGACACGGGGCCCAGTGGCGGGGGGGTGCGAGAGGAGGGAGCCCTTGTGGTGTTTGTCTGGAGTCCCTGGACCCTCCAGGCAGGATGTCTCGGTGCCTCGTTGAGCAGTGTCTCCCCACGGCCACCCCAGGGTACCACCCCTCACTTTCTTCCACCTGCCTTGGTGTTTTGAGCCCCCCCAGAAGCCTCTGAGAAGCAGGCCAAGGTGGCAGCTCTAGCAGGCCTGGCTTGAGAAGGCCTGTTGGGTCACCCCGGGGACACCGGCCTAGGAGCTTTGTCAGGTGTATGTGGATGACAGTGTGGGTGCTGAGGGAAGGGAGAGGTCCCTTCAGAGAGCTGTGTGTGTGTGTGTGTGTGTGTGAGAGAGAGAGAGAGAGAGAGAAATGGGGAAAGCATAAAGAGTTTCCCACAGGGCATTCCTTTATGTTCCTCATTTCAATCTTTGCTCACAAGGGCCAAAAATGCCTTCCGGTGTCCCCTTACTGTCCCATCACACCTTCCTTGAGGTTTTAGGGCAGGTTCCAGGTCCTCCGCCTCCAGGAATTCTACCTGGATTTCCGAGCCAGCCCTCTGGGGCCTCTCCCCACGCCACCCTTTCTCCCCCTTGCTGCCCTGGATGCTTTTTCCTCTCTCTAAGTGAGTAAACCCAGTCTCTGCGATGGGCTCTAAGATGTGAGTGGGAGCAGGGCTGGGCCTTGCCCGTCTCAGGCTCTGGCCCGAGTGCCTGCCTCTAGCCCGACCCGCTCCGTCTCTCCCCCTCATTAGTCCTCCCCTTGTCTCCTTCCCTGTCACTTCTGCTGGTGTCCGTGGGTCTGTGTGTCTCATGACAAAAAATATTTGACAATTAAGCTCAATTCACGATACATATGAAGTACAAACAAATTATAATATAAAAATAAATCTGTAAAAAGTCAATATTTTTTATTGGGGAAGCCATAAATTCATCATCTATGACTCACGGGCCACCCTTTGTCACCATTGGTGGGGAAGCCATAAATTAAGAGTCGAGACCAGGGGGACATTAGAACATGGACGTGCTGTAAGATGATCTCATGGTGTCTGTGTTAGCAGCGATGCTTATTAAACGTGCTCTGTGCTGGGCTCGGAACTTCACGTACCTTATCTCCTTGAATCCTCTCAATAATGACCTCAGATGTGGGGACTCTCTTATCCCCATTTTACAGGTGAGGGCACCTGGGCTCAGAGTGGTTCAGAGTCTTGCCCAAGGTCACACAGCCAGACAGGACAGAGCAGGGATTTTAGCTGAGGAGCTATGTGACCTTGAAGAAGCCTGTGCGCATCTTGTAATCCTGCACAAAGGAGGGAGGGGCTTGGCCTGGAGGGGAAAGGGGCAATCAGGGAAGGCTTGGGGAGCAGGATGTTGGGGAGGGTGGAGAGGAAGGTGGGAAGAGGTTAACCCAGAATGACCTAGAAATGTCCGAGGGAGATGAGCATCAATGAAGGGAATAATGGAGTAGGGAGGGGAGAAGAGAGCAAGCGGATCCAGCCGGAGGGTCCTCCGAGGCGAGATCCCACCTGGCAGGAGGAAGCAGAGCCCCTTCCCCCCTCCCCACAGGAACGCTTCTTCCTGGAGAGGAAAACCAGCCTTGTCTTGGGGCACACCTGCTGCCCCACAGGGCCAGGCATTGGGTTTCAAGAGCGCCTGATAACATGCCCTGGGCAGTCCCCTGGGGAGGGGGCTGTGTTCTGCTCTCAGTCCGTATCCAGTCCCCTTAACTGGCTGCCCACCAAGAAACTACTTACTTTCCTGAAAGCAGGTATGTACACAGTACACCTGTGTGGTGTCGGGGGCGCTGGGACAAATGGCTGCTGAATTAAGTGGCTGGCGGGAGCTGAGGACGGTGGGAAGATCGGGGCGGGGCATGGGGGACGCGGAGGGAAGAGCTATTCAGAAGGAAAGAGGAGAAAGTGTCTCGTCTCAAGGGGCGAGTTGCAAGGCAGGGCTTACAAGCTAGAAACACGATCGTTTCCCACCTCCTGTCTAGGACGTGAGTCTTGGAAAATCTCTTAGTGAGGTGGGTTCAAAAGTTTTAGCGGCAATGAATGACCTGGGCAAGAGGAGAAGTGGCCGGGAGATGTAGCCGCCTTTGACTTGGAGAGAGGAGGTTTGGACCCTGGGGATTTGATGATGGCCCCTCTTGATGGGCCCTCCCTCACGCGGGCCATGGAGGCGTCTGAAGAACAGACTATGGGGCACAGTTCAGTAAGCACGAGGGGCCCAGCTTCTGACCGTGACCGGGGTGCCCACGGCTCACCCAGCAGCTGTGAGACATGGGGCAAGTTTCTCGGCCTCAGTTTGCTCATCCATAAATTCGGACAGTAATAACACTTCCGACATGGAGTTGCCGTGGACATTAAATGAGCCCAGCACGCAGTACGAGCAGAGCTCCGTGAATGCCAGCCACTATTAGGGTCATTTCCGTGGTTTGGGGATGGAGTGGCTGCTGTCGATTACTCAAGAGCTCAGCTTTCCCATGACCGAGTCTGGCTGTCAGAGAGTCAGTGTATGCAGGGGGAGGAGTCCTGGACTTGAACCCAGGAGCCCTGACTCGAGTCCCAGCTCTTTCTCTGATGGCTGTGTGTAGCTTTGGGCAAGTCCCTTCCTCTCTCTGGGCTTCAGTTTTCTTGCCTGGGCTGTGAAAGAGCTGGACCAAAGGATCTCCTCAGCCTGACAGGCCTGGGATGCTCCTTGGCCAGCAACTGTAGAGCGGCTGGGGAGGAACTCCTGAGCAGCCCTCAGAGGTGGACCCCGCGGGGGTGATCCTCAGCTTCGAGGTTCAAGTCCATGTGAAAGGGGATAGGAAAGTTCTGGGGAGTCTTCCCCTCTCCCCCATGCTTTGTTCAGAGATGGGTGGAGATGGTCCCCCCCCAAGTTGAACAGGCTCATACCTGCCCACACACAGAGCACACTCCCAGTGGGCTTGGGGCACGCACACACACACACACAGAGCTGCTCACATGCTCTGTGTAGAAACCACCCCCTTTGGGGCATGTGGGTGGCTCAGTCGTTAAGCATCTACCTTCGGCTTGAGTCATGATCCCAGGGTCCTGGGATCAAGCCCTGCATCGGGCTCCCTGCTAGGTGGGAAGCCTGCTTCTCCCTCTCCCACCCCCTTTGCTTTTGTTCCCTCTCTCGCTGTATCTCTCGCTGTCAAATAAATAAATAAAATCTCTTAAAAAAAAAAAAAAAGCAAAAAAGCAAAGAAACCATCCTCTTTGCCCTCACCCAGGGTGTGGTGCAGTGTGGTTCGTGGTCTCAGAATGCCTGGCTCCCCAGGGTAACATTGCCAGATTTAGCAAATAAAAATAAAGGATGCCCAGGAAAACTAGGAACAGAGTTCTAAAAGGGCTGAATGTTCGTAATAGGTTGATAAAAGCTAAATACTGTACGCAGAGGACATCCTGAGGGCCCATACAAGGTGAGAGATGTGTTCAGCAGGTGGACGAGGTCCGGAGGTACAGGGTGCCTGGCAACCCTATCCTGGGGGCCCCAGGGTTGAGACAAATTGGACTGAAGACACTCTGGAGAGCTTCCAGGCTTGGAGACAAGCAGTTCATCTGGAATGTTCTCAGACTGGGAGCCTGGGGGAAAAGGGTTTTAGAAAACACAGAAAACCATCCAGGGCATTGCTTAGCACTTTTTGGGGGAACGGGGGGCTTGGCTGCACAGTCTTCTGAGATCCGGTTCCCTGACCAATGTCCAGCGCCTGCTCACCACTGTGCTGGCCTGCTGTTGTGGCAGTGGCTGCCCTGGGTGCTGCTGCTATTCCAGGGTGGAACAGACATAGAGAAAGAAGGGGCGGTGGGGATGACCCAGTTTTGATGCCATCTCAGCCTCCGTGGGTGCCTGAGCTAGCATCAGCCCTCTTTCTCACTCTTTGTTCATCAACCCTCTGAATGCACACGGACCGTCCCACTTCGCAGGTGAGTTAATTGAGGCCCAGGGAGATTCTGCCCTGGCCTCTGGGATGTTTACTGGGGAACAAGGATGGGGCCACTGACGTCTCCTCTCCTGCGGGGTTGTAGCCTACCCGTGAGGGCGGGAGCGTCACTGAGTTGGCACCACTGTGTGCAGGAAATCAAAATGAGCTGTGTGGCAAACCGAGGCCTGGGGAGGGAGCACTGCCAACCCTCCACTCTATCTTCCCTTGTATCCTTCTGGATCAGAAGAGAGAGGGGGCTGTTCTCAACAAGGTACCTCAGAGGTACAGCAGGCCTCCAGTCATACACCGACAGGAAGTGGTGTTTTGAAAGATTTGGCTGCAAATTCCTGCTTTATTTCCTTCTTTGGGCAGGTCATAGTTCTCTTCTCCGACCTGTTAGGTGGGAGGAATTGCACCTGATAGGGCTGTTGTGGGATTGAGTTCATGCGGTTGAAATACCCGGCCCTGGGTGCCTGGGTGGCTCAGTGGGTTAAAGCCTCTGCCTTCAGCTCAGGTCATGATCTCAGGGTCCTGGGATTGAGTCTTGCATCGGGCTCCCTGCTCAGCAGGGAGCCTGCTTCCCCCTCTCTCTGCCTGACTCTCTGCCCATTTGTGATCTCGCTCTGTCAAATAAATAAATAAAATCTTAAAAAAAAAAAAAAAAAAAGAAAAAGAAATACTCAACCCTGTGCACAGCGCATAGTGGATAGCGGGGGAGATGAGCTTATCAAATGTCTGAATGCTTATAGCCTATCCAAGTGATGCTACAACCGCATTCTTCCCACATATCTACAGAACAGCTTTAATAAACCAGGGACTGTGCTAAGGACCAAGGGGGTCCTCAAGGCGAGTATCAAGTGCTTCTCCTCTCCTAGGAGTTGCCAACAGTCTGAGTGAAGATCTTTGCAAACCGCACACGACATATTTAGTAAGCAGGACAAATAGATGCGGAGTGGGAAGTCGTGTGGCTTGGTCTTAAAGTATGGAATGACTCTGAAGGAGAAGACTGTGGTAGTCAGGGAAGACTTCCTGGAGGAGGTGAGGTTCAGACTGTGGTCCCGGATGGGTCTCAGTCCAGTGTGTCCTGTTCAGTGCCCCGTGCTTGCTGGTAGGCCTCGCAGGAGTGTGCTTCTTGTGAGTGGCCCTAGCTGAACAGTGCGCTGAACAGAGGCTGAAAAGAGACCCCCAGGAGGAGAAAAGGGGACAGGAGCATTCATGGTGTGGATGGAGTTTGGAAGAGCTGGGGAAACTTCAGCTCATCAGCTGCTCTACAACCTCCTGAGGCCCAGCAGAGAGGATGCAGGTAAGACCCGGGTGTTTGCCATCAGGTGGTCCTGGCTGGGAGGCCGCCCTGCTGAGAAGAGGAGAGGCGGCCTCTCCTGGGCCACGGTGATCCTCCGTGCCCGCCTTGGACTTTGTCCTACTGCTCAGGGATGGGGAAGACCCTCTCTTCAGCTCAGGAGTCCATCTGGTTTTTATTTTCATGTGTAGCAGTGACAAATGTTACTAAAAAACAGACTAAGGCAAGAGAGCCATACCTTCTCCCTAAACGGGATGTTTCCTCGCTTCCTGTCCATGCTGCCTGATTGATGGGACTCGACATTCTGAGCTCATTAGGGCAGGTGTCCCTTACAGCAAGCAGCTTGCCATGGGGATGTCACAAAGGAGCTTTAACTTGGATGTCCTGGAGAAATCTGGCTCCCAGACAGAAGCCGTCTGGCCAGACTGACCTCCACTCTGAGGCTTCCCCTTCCATTCGGCAGAGGCATGGTCCAGCCGGGTTCCGCGTCTCCTTCTCTGGTCCTTCCTGGGTCCTGGCGGCCACCCTCCGCCTTGCATCTCCCAGATCAAGACCCTTGACTGTCAGAGTTGGAAGAGATCTCAGCCAATCCTGCTCCAGCAATTTACACATGGGGAAACTGAGGCCTAGGGAGTGGAGGGGGATATGCTGAAAGTCATAAGCATGTCAGGGACAGAGCAGTTGTGGGGTAGGTCAGAGGATCTGGGGGCAGAAAGACGAAGCTTCGAGCCTCTGAGCCTTGCACAGCTCCTCACCAGCTGCGTGAACTTGAACAGCAAATGCCCTCCAGGATGGCAGCGGGGGATCGAGCTCTTGACCGAAGGCACCCAGCCCTGTGCCTGGTATCAGCTCCCCACTGCCATCCTTGTCATTATTGTCATTAGGCTGGGACCTGCTGATTTGCAGTGCGGCCCGTTAGCTTGCGAATTCCTCTCTCTGTCTTGGTGAGATGGCCCGCAAAAGTCCCATAGCAGTTGGGTGGAGGACCCCCGGGGGTGGCTCTGCTCAGGCTCTGTCCCGTGGCCCAGGACTAAATGGTAGAGGTCCTGCAGAGCAGACCCCAGGCCGCAGGGAGGCCAAACTTCAGCAGGAGAGAAAGTGCTCCCCGAGGGTCATGGCGGGTGTCATTATTGTTGTCACGCAGTGTGGCTGTGCTCCAGAGTGCGATACTGAACGAATGAATGATGGAATGCTTGCCTATTGATTTCTCCAGACCTGGGCCACCCACCCACTCTGGGGCTTACCTTTAAGGCAGAGAGAGCATGAGTTTTGGAGCCAGCTGGCTTGCTTTTTCATTGGCAGAGGGGTGATATGTATCCCACGGGGCTCGCTGGGGGAATGTGTGCAGAACCTTTGGCAGGTGATTCTGGACTGGAAGTTGCTGCTGAGCCTCCTCCCGCCTCCACCTGCACGGACAGTCTCCTTCTTCCCTCGCGTGCTGATAGGAGACGTCTCGCCCCCATTGTGCAGGTGAGAACACTGAGGCCCTGAGACGGGAAGTGACCCACACAGGTGGTCCTCAGCAAAGCTAGGGAGGGCCTCAGGCCAAACATCTGGGCTCCCGGGCCAGTCCTTGTGCTGTGGTGCTGTTTCTGGGTCAGCAGGCTGACAGACAGAAGGATAAAATGGACCAAGTCAGCGGTTTCTCAGTTCTCTTCGCCTGCTTTGGTGAAGCTGGTGCCTCTTCCATCGCAAGGCATAAGCAGCCCTTTGAGTTGATAGTGCATTGGGTTACTGCCCCACATATCTGGGACAGCTTTAGGAGGGCTCCAGGGAAGAGGGAGGAGGTCCCTAGCCGCTGGATGGGCAACTTGGAGGGGGACAGCCGGACCTCAGGCGCGGGCTCCTGTCTAGGCTGGCTTCCAGGTCAGGTGTGCAGAGTTTGCTTCTGAGCACCTCCCATACCACCATGGACAGGCAGGCTTCACCCTCCGCCCCTGGGCTGGGTGTCCCCACGATCAGGATTTAATGAGTTGGCTGTAGAGAGGTCAGCGATCTGGGGCCGTCCTTCTGCCTCTGTCCTAGTTGGAGCTCTGAGTTTTGTGTTTCAGGCCAACCTTCTCCTTGTATTTCTATTTGGAACCAGCAAGCCCTCCAGAGCATTTTATCGGGTTATTTTGAATTAGGAGTTTTAACAGCCTGCAGGGCAAACATAGAAGCCTTTAAGGAGAGAGAGCGAATGAAGTCAGCAAGGGGGAGCGCTCTGGGGAGAAGGGAGGAAATCCCAAGCTGAGTTTTGGATCGGAGCTTGATTATGTTGGTGACAGCAGGCTGCATTTTGCAGGACAGGAATCTAGCCCCCGCGGTATGCAACACACTTTGCTCCACATAATTCTACTTAAGCCACACAACAACATGGAGAGGTAGCGATCGCTTGTTTGCCTTATTATCTTGCTTTTATGTTCTGAAGCTCAGAGACGTACCAAGTCTGCAAGATCACACAGCAAAAGGAGCAGGTAGAGCTGAGATTTCCAGAAACACAGGATCCCCCCCGAATTCTCTGTTTTCCATCCTCAAGTTAGCGATCAGCAGTGAAGCGGCAGGGGGTGCTGCGGGCATTCTGCCCAGACCCATGGGGCTCCCTTTACGCTCTGTGTCTGACCGCCTGCCTGCTTCTAGGCACCAGAGCCATTTGTCCAAGCACAGTGCTGAAAATGCCTGGGAGTTAGCATCCCCTGGGTGGTCCATAGACAGTATTTGACTAGAGCGGGAGGATGGAAGCCCAGCTCCCTCGCCTGGAGAAAGGACAAACTCCAAAGCAGGCTTCATTCTGCAGAGCTCCCGTGGGATGGAGCTGGCGCGGGGACTTCACCTGGAATGGCACCCTTGCCTAGCTTCCCTCTCTTCCCCATCCTGCCTCACCTACTGCTCCCGGGAGGACCTCCTTAGTAAATCCCTTGTAAATGAATTTTCATCTCAAGGTCTCCTTCTGAACCTGACCTCACACAGGTCTGAACAAGACCACGGATCAAGACTGGGGAGAGAAACGGGACCAGGGAAGAAGGGGAGGGGGTGGCATATTCCTTTGCTAGTGTCCAACCTTCGTGGGGACCACTTAGTGAAGCTGTGGCCAGCAAAGAGGTCATCTGAGAATGTGCTAGAATCTATTGGAGAATGGACAGTGAGCTTAGAGGACTGAAATCTCATCCACTCTTCCAAATGACGGAGGTGGGCAGCTGGGGGGTGGTCCTGGCTTGGACCGGGGTACAGACATCTGGGTATTGACTTGGGTCTGAAACAGAGGTGAGGCAAGCAGGACCTCTACTGCGAGAGCTCTGGGAACCAAACCTACAAAGGAGCGAGGAAGGCAGGATTGGGCAAAGGGAGCCGAGCTGCGCTACAATCCTAACAGAGTCCCCAGCCAATCCTATGGGGATCTCTGGAGCTGGGCTGGCCCTTTTGAGGTGGCCCGAATCAAGGCTGAGAGTGGGGTCTTTAGATACCTATATAGGGGGAGCCTGGGTGACTCAGTGGGTCAAGCCGCTGCCTTTGGCTCGGGTCATGATCTCAGAGTCCTGGGATCGAGCCCTGCATCGGTCTCTCTGCTCAGCAGGGAGCCTGCTTCCTCCTCTCTCTCTGCCTGCCTCTCTGCCTACTTGTGATCTCTCTCTGTCAAATAAATAAATAAAATCTTAAAAAAAAATAGATACCTATATAGTCTGGTCCCTGGGCACTGGCTGGTTCTTATGGCTGGTTCATCCGATTTTGGAGTAGAGACGTTGTAGGAAGGAAACGTGCCTGCTTTCTGTTCCACTGAAGCCCACGTGATTTCTAGAGCCCTTCCTTCGGGTTGGGCCTTTATAGGCACTGTGGGGGACTGACACAGGGAGAAAGCAAGGTCCCTGTCCTCATCAAACTTCCACCCAGTTGCATAGACATGGCTTTTTCCTGCAAAATGTGAAACGACAGTTCAGAGGAACTGCCGTCATCAAGATCAGTGAGCTTACTGTGAGTCAGACATGATGCTAAGTAAGTACTTTCTAAGCATTTCTTCACTCTCAAAGCAATTCCTGAGTCTTAGCCTCATTTCACAAATGGGCTCATTGACTGTCCCATGAATAGCTCGTAAGTAGTCAAATCAGAATTTTTTTTACAGTGTATTTATTTATTTAAGTAATCTCTACACCCAACATGGGGCTTGAACTCACAACCCTGAGATCAAGAGTCACATGCTCCTCCTACTGAACCATCCAGGTGTCCTTCCAATAGGAATTTTTACCTCAAGCATTCTGACTCTAAAGCCCCATCTCCAACAAACCGCCTTCTATTGCCTGTGTAGGAGCTGAGAAGATGCTGGAATTCCCTGTAGAGTATGGTAAGGAATATTGGAAGACTGCCTGGAGGCGGTGGCATTGGGTCTGATATTGGAGCATGTGTGTGAGGGAGTGGGATTTGCTTCATTGTCTTATAGAGAAAAGGTAGTCTCTCATCATGCAAGTGGTTTACGAAATAAATGCTTTTTCCTCTGAAAGATCTTCCTATATTAATCAGAAGTTTAATGGGTTCATGGTTCCCCTACTCAGGAGTGGAGGAAGAACTTTCCTGTTCACTCTTCAACACCTACAGTGGCCTCTAGGTTCCCTCAGCTATACACCATCTCTGTTACTACCCAGCGATGCACTGGTCCGTGTTTAACAACTTGCTCTCTGGGGATGAAACCAAACTAAACCAAACCAAAATAAAACAAAAACCCCCCAAACCAAAACGCCCTGACTTGCAGTGGTTGCCAATTCTATGGCGTAAACATTTCCACTGCGGCCACTTCATGCTACTGGAGTGGTGTCACTGGTGGCAGAGTTGGGAAGAGGTCCCGAGGTGGCTCTTGTAGGGAGTCATAGGTCTCTTGCCAGAGTGGGACTCTAAAGGTCCAACTCGTTCTGGGAAGAGAAACGATTCCCTGGGTCCATTTGGCTGTGGCCCGGTGGGGGGTCACAGCTGATAAGCTGAGGACACGGATTTCATTGTGGAATCAGCTGTTTCCACAAAGTGGACCTCTCCCCACCCCCACCCTGGGACATTTTGCTGCCCATCTCCCCCCTTCTCTCCACCCCTGCTCTGATGCCATGATAACATGTGGATAGCACTTTACAGTTTGCAAAGCGATTTTCACTGCCATTTTCTCACATAGCCCCCCAACAAGCTCTTGAGATAGGCCGTGTGAGTGTGATTATCATCATCCGACAGTTAAATAGTCCAGGGTTTGGGGAGCTTCCAAGGCTTGCTCAAGGCCACACTCCCTGGTAACTGGTGGCAGAGCAGGACCAAAACCCAGGCCTCTGCAGCCCAGCTTAGCACAGTTCCATCTGTTTTGGGCAGATGGAGCGTCATGAACATTCCAGAATGCATCATAAATTAAAAGTTGGGTTAAAAGCCGCCATGGCCGGATTTATCCTTTTAATGTAGAAATATTCATTTTAAGTTCTGCTAACTTTTAAAAAAAGATTTTATTTATTTGACAGAGAAAGAGGGATCACAAGTAGGCAGAAAGGTAGGCAGAGAGAGAGAGGAAGAAGCAGGCTCCCCACTGAGCAGGGAGCCCGATGAGGGGCTTGATCCCAGCACCCTGATATCACGACCTGAGCCGAAGGCAGAGGCTTAAGTCTCTGAGCCACCTTGGTGCCCCCAAATTTCTGCCAACTTAGACCCATTTTTTTCCCATCATTCTTCTCTTGGTTTGCAGTAGTAGGTGAAAATGAGGAGAAATCTTAGGGAGGTGGCGGTGGAGAATGACACTGTGGGTAGGTGATTCCTTTGTTCCCCTCCTGGTCTCCCCCAAACCCCGACACGGCAAGAGCCCAGGTGACCGCACTGAGTGAGGTGAGGGCAATATTTCAGCCCAGGGCATTTCAGGTAAACAACTTCTTTGGTCAGGATGACAAAGGTATTTATTACAGGAAATCCCTGGCAAGGATGATCTATGCTTCTCCAAGAAATAGCAATAAAGGCACTTTTGCCCGGAGCATGGGGCTTGTGAGCCTGGTCTGAGAGCACCTGACTGGGGCGGCGCTCACATTCCTGTGCGATCAGGAAGCGGTGTGCAGCCCGCACCCGGGGGTCCCGCCAGGAGATTTATACCCGTGACTTAGCTGACCAGCTCTGGGAGGAACAGCTGCCCCGTCTCACCAGACGTTCTGGAAAGATAACCCTGCCATCCGGCGGCCATACCTACCCTCTGTGTCCAGCCCAATCTTTGTTTTCTCCCAGGGCGGTGAAAATGTTACAACCTGGATGCATGTTTCCGGAACTTGTCCGATGGGGGAACTTGTTAAAAAAATACAGATTCCCAGGACCTCTGCAATCTGATTTAGTAGGCTGGCGGGTGGTGTTAAGAAACTGTCCTTTTAACAAGATCGCAGGCTATTCTGGTGATTGGCTCTGCTCTCCAGGAGCGGTGGGGCGCTTTTCCCACTGCGGGCAGCTATGGGAATCAGCCGAGGCCCTGACCTTCTTATCTGGGCCTGACAATTTGCATTTTCCAACAAACTCCCGGGGGCATGTGGATACTGCTGGTGTGTGGAGACAATGGGTTGAGGGCCACTGGGTGCATGTCAACAGACCCTGGAGGTGGGCTGAGGCTGTTTAAACCTCAGTGTCTTTGTCTGCAGTGAGGCTTTGGGTCTGTAGTGTGGTACTACTTAAGGGTTGTTATGAGGATTGACTGAGTTGTATTTGTAAAGTTTTTAAATTAAAAAAAAAATTAAATAAAAAAATTAAAAAAAAATCATTTTAGTTTTTCATTTGAGAAAGAGAGAGAGAGTGCAAGAGAGAGCAAACAACTAGGGGGAGGGGCAGAAGGCGAAGGAGACTCCCCGCCGAACAGGGGGCCCGATGAGGGGCTCGATCCCAGGACTCCGGGATTGTGACCTGAGCCGAAAGCAGATGCTTAACTGACTGAACCCCCCAGGCACCCCATATTTGTAAAGGTCTTAGAGCAGTGTGTGGCTCATGGTAAATCTGTATTATGTAAGTGTCAAACAGATAAAATACCGATCTGGGTTGTAGGTGTCTATCCATTCATGCACTCAGTGATTACTAAATGACACTCATCCCGCTGCTGGAACCCTCATAAGTATACGACCACACAGGGGTGCAGAAGGCAGACCCAGCCCCATCTCACTTTGTGATGAAAAGCGGCAAATTTTCTGGTTACGGCTAATGCATTCTTCCAGCACGCCATCTATCTCCCCAGACCTTGAGCACATAATGCTGTGATCAACATCAAGACCGCATCCCAGCACCCCGGACTTCGTCTTCCCGGTGCCCATCCCTACCCTTAGCCCCACATCCAGCTGGGCCATGGTGTATCAGCTGCTTCCTTGTGGATGGCAAGCTTGGTTAGGATGGGCTCTGTCTCTGTGACTCGTCCCTGCTGAGTCCGAGCACGCAGGGCAGCGCCTGGCACATCGCAGCGGCTCAGTGAACTTGTTGAATGGATGGGTGAGTGAACGCACGGTGCATAAGGGTCTGCCTGGGTCCCTCACCGGCCTCTCCCAGGTGACTACAGCAGTCAGACCTTCCCACCTGCATTCTTGACCCCTTTCATCCATTTCCCTCAACTGCACCAGCAAAGATGATGTGCATCTCACCTTTGTGAGAAGGTCTGACCTGCTCACTTCCCTTTTTAAAGCCTCTCACATGATACTCTTAGTAATTTTCCCCTATGGGCCATGTATAGACTAAACTCCACAGCTTATGAATTTACAAATAATCATTTACAAATGATCATTTACAAATAATCAAAGCCACATGACTGCCAAGCAGACCTGTGATTAACAGGAGATATGAAGTGCTAATAAAATTTCAGCTCAAAGGAAAGAAACTTACTAACCTATGCAGATTTGCCTTGGGTAAATGTGTGTTTTCTGCTAAACTTCTAGAACTGTTGAAGAAAGCTCACAGATACCCCCTTCCCATCACTGCTGGCTCAGACTCTCAGGGATACCTGATGGAGAAACCATGTGATTAGGGGAAAAATGCGAACTTTTTATCCTGGAGCCTTATAAGGCTCACATACTTGGCTTG
Organism: Mustela erminea; assembly: GCF_009829155.1. NCBI lineage: Eukaryota > Metazoa > Chordata > Mammalia > Carnivora > Mustelidae > Mustela > Mustela erminea. The sequence goes on from NC_045627.1 coordinate 79,070,623, forward strand.
ATCCTCCCTTTCAAGTTTTATGTCTTGCCACTTCCCACTGGCTGTCTCTTGGTGGGCACCTCCTTGACCAGGCAGGGGCTCCCAGAGGGCCAGGATCTAGCCCCGTACAGCACGTGCTCAAAAACTGGAATAAATGAACCATGTGGCATATTCTTTTCAATCTCCCTTTAAATGATCTCCCCAGATTATTTTTCTCATAAATTGAGGGTTTTAATTGATAAGGCACAGGTGACCTTTACGAAGACTCTTTCTCTAGCTTCCATATCTGGGAATTCGTCTGCATGTGATAGAACGCTAGCTACTCACCAGGAAAGGAGTGAACTAAAGAAACCAAGACAGAGCATTTCTTTGAAGGGAGTAGTTGGAATGTTGTACCTTTTCCCATTTCACAACCTTTTCTGTCCCTGTCCTACCCCCTGGCTGCTCCCCGTGTAGTATTTCCTCCTCGCTTCAAGCTGAGGGAGACAAGCTCAAGAGGGACCACTCAGAAACCTTGACATATGTCCCGTAGAATTGGGACCCTTGGTGCATGAGCTTTCCCATGAGACAAGGGGACGTGCTATTGGCTGGAGGAGGGGGGACACGAGACCCCAACTGTGGACATCAGATTGGGGGAGGACTTTGAAGGGCTGGGATGTGCTAAGTTGCAGGAGAAAGAGAAATTCCTAGCAGGAGAATCTTACACAAATCCAGGAAAAGCACCCTCCTCCCCACCCTCTCAAGAGGATGAGGGACCTTTGAACATCCATCAGCACGTGGGTACATCGGAACAAGGAGGTCGTCTTCTCCCTCCTCTCCTCTACATCTGGGGGGCTCCTGAGCAGGTGAGGGTTAGGGGTAGAGATGCTCAAGGCTGGGGCATGGAAAGGCTACCCCATACTCTTTGCCCACAGCAGGCCTCCCCGGCCAGAGCTGGCCTGAGAGGGTTGGGGGAGGAGAGTGAGGGGCTACACTTGGCGAGGGTAGGCAGCGAGTGATTACGACCCCGGGCCTGACAGTTTAATTACCGAAATGGGATTGTGCTTGGGACCAAAAGTGACTACAAGACTTTTTTTTTTTAAAGATTTTATTTATTTATTTAGCAGAGAGAGAGATCACAAGTAGGCAGAGAGGCAGGCAGAGAGAAAGGGGGGGAAGCAGGCTCCCTGCTGAGCAGAGAGCCCTATGCGGGGCTCGATCCCAGGACACTGGGATCATAACCTGAGCCGAAGGCAGAGGCGTAACCCACTGAGCCACCCAGGTGCCCCTACAAGTTTCTTTTTGAAGAGTGACCAGAGACAGATGGCATCTGCCAGAGATTTTATTCCCAGGGCAGGGGAGGACACCCTGCAGAGCTGGTTTGAAGGGACAGTTGGACTTGGTGGGGGGAGGCTGGAAAAGTTGTTTAGTATAATGACTGTATGACCACATTTACAGAGACGAAGGAAAGCGTTTACAGAAATATACATATATAACACAGATTTATATCAATATACGTACATGCGGATTTAGCCATATATGTAACACCTGTGTCCATATATAAAAACTATGATTTTCTGAGAATCCATTAGTGCACATGCTCTAGGCTAGACATGTTTACCTATATTAGCGTTAATCCTCAAATAGGATAGATACTGTCCCAATTTTTAGATGATAGAACTGAAGATCAGAGACATGAAATATTTGACGTCCAAATCACAGAGCAGGGGCAGAGGTCTAATTCACACCTCATCCAGACCATGTCTATGGCTCCTGTACTACGTGCCACCCCTCAGCTGGGTTTGTCTCCCAGGCTCATCTTTCCCACTATATGCAGTCTGGAGACTTTGTCAGTTCTTGTGTCTCTATATGGAGATCACTCTGGTTTTTTTTTTTTCCTACATAGATAGGTTGTGATTACTTTTAGGCTCTTGGTTTGGGTTAAAGGATTCCCCCTTCCTCTTAGCTTGGTTTGGTCTCGGGTGGCTTCTTCTGGACAACACAGGTCACATGTCTCAAGGACATGAAGAACGTGACTGAGTTGTGGAAGGTTTGGGAACCAAAATAGTGCTGGAGCAAGGTGGGCAACGTGGGCACTGTGCAGAAATCAGACTCACAGCTGGATTATTCGGTAAAACAGATCGGCTTGCTGACCCTGGCTGAATTTCCGGGTCAACACATCTTCCTTCTTCTTCCCTCACTGCCTTCCCTGCACGATGGTCATTTGGTAGAGCAAAGTTCTTTATCCCTCGAGCAGTCACCTTCTGGGACTGTGCACAGCACATGCATGGCCATTTATCCCATCTTGTTTGGCACTGTTTTAGGTCTCCCTAAAGCAGGCTGCCATTCCATGGGGCTGGGCTCAGGGAGGTGGGAGGGAGCTGGGGACTCGGCCACATGACCCATTTGCAAGGTTTTAACACTCTGCTGCCATTGTCTTAATATTCTTTGACCAAGGTACCCTGCATTTTCATTTAGCACTGGGCCTTGATAATTCTGTAGCTGATTCTGGAGGGGGTCACCTTTGTCTGACAAACCTGTGGATCCCCGACTGCACCTAGCACAGTGCCAATTCACCCTGCACCATGTTGTATGTGAAACCATTCAACAGAGACAGGCCTGAGCTGCCGGCCGTTGTCCGAGGGGTGTGGCCTGGGCAGGGCAAAGATTTGTGGAGGTGTTACATAGGAAAGGATCTGGTTTACTACCAATGGCAAAGAAGAAAAAATTCCACTACTAAATGAGATCTCAATCAGGAATTCACTCTTCTCAACTAAAGGAAAGAGATCAAATATTCCCCCCATTCCTCTACCAGAGGTGACCCCCAGAAACTAATACACAGAGCCAGCCATCTGGCCATAAAAGCTTGAAAACAGAGAGAAGCCAACCCCTTGGGTAATAAGTAATTAGCAGCAGGTATTTTACAGAAGGGTCGGAGGAACGCAAAGCTTCCCCAGCAAAGCGATTGATAGAGAACTGGCACTTACACTGGACTCTCTGAACGAGCACGCAGGCAAAGACAATTAATGTTCTGCAAATCCCAAGGGTACCACATACCAGGTGACCAGCCACCTGTGCGGTCAGAGGCTGACGGGGAAAGCAGAAACCACGTCAGGCGTTTATAACAGAGGGAATGTAATACAGGAATTTGTAACAAACAGGGTTCAGCGAAGAAACTCAGATTAGTCGGGGCTGGAAGCCACTTCTGTGTGAAGCTGGAGAGACAAAGGGAAGAGACCCTGTTCCTGGAGCCCAGTGTGATCTGGAATCAGGCAGCCCTGTTCAGTGAAAGCTAGAGCTATGGCAGAGCAGCTACTAGAGAAGACATCCCAGGTGGAGAGGTAGATGGAGAAATACCTGGGCTTCTTCCTTGTCCCCGCCCTCCAATTCCTCACCGGTGCCTCCCATTGGCTGGCACTGGAGTCCCGCAAATGCAGCCTGCAGGGTCTGTTTTTTTTCCTACATAGATAGGTTGTGATTACTTTTAGGCTATTGGCTTGGGTTAAAGGATTTCCCCCTTCCTCTTAGCGATACAGAGCGGGGAGTGGATGTAGAACGGATCTGAGGGCAAATAAGATACAGAGCGGGGAGTGGATGTAGAAAGGATCTGAGGGCAAATAGGACCACAGAACGGTAGGAGACACGGCACACTGCCAGACGAAAGGAGCATCTCAAGGCCATGAGAAAGTCTGGTACATTTAACAGTAATAGTAACATCAGTCAGTTATTGATAACGTCATGTGCCAAGTGGTACTTGGTTCCACTGAAACTTTCACGACAACCCTGGGAGGTAGGTGGTCTTATCCCCATTTTATGGTTGAGGAAAACAGGCTCAGACAGTAAATAACTCGCTCAAGGTCTCAGCCAATCAGTGAAGGAGTGTGAGCTGGAGGCCAGGTGTATACCTCTCAAAGCTTTGCTTCTAACTACCACCATGCACCTCTCATTTAGCTATTCCAGGGTCAAGTTGGGGAGAGGGGATGGGCAATATAAGAATCCCCTGCAAATCATTCATAGTTTGTGGATACGATTATATTCAAGGTAACTGAACGGTAAAATGTCTAGAATTTTCGTTAATGGATTGGTTCAGCAAATTCTTCTCCTTTTCAGAAAATTCTTGTGTTGATATCATAGTCTCAATGTTGTGGCATCTCCAGGGATTATTTGAGTTGAGTACCTAACCTGGGCTGGGCAGACCCCTCCTGAAAGTCTAACTGAGGTTCTGATCCCCAAAGTGGGAAGTTGAAGTGTAGAAGTTGACCACATCTTCTTTTGCATTGCCTTTCTTTTTTTTTTCCCCCTTACATAGCAGTTCTTGTGGTTGTAACGTGGAATCTAATTGTACTTTTCATTTGCTTTTCCCTGATAACTAATGGTGTTGAGCATCTTTTCATGTACTTATTGTCCATCTGTCCATCTTCTTTGGTGAGGTGTGTGTTCAAATCTTTTGCCCATATTTTTCATTGGGTTGTTTGTTTTATTGATTTATAAAAGTTCTTTATATATTTTGGATGTATATTCTTTGTGATATATATATATATATATCACATGTGTATTCATATATATATATATATATGGATCTTTTCTTAAAGTCTGTTGCCTCTTTTTATTAATAGTGTCTTTTAAAGAGCAGAAGATTTAGCTTTGACGAAATCTACTTCATCTTACTTTTTATGATTAGTGTTCTTTTCCTGTCACATCTAAGAAATCTTAGCCTACCTCAGGTCACAGAAGTTTCTCTCTTCTCTTTTCTTCTAGAATATTTTATTATTTTAGTTTTTTATATCCAGGGTTATGATCCATTTTTAGATTTTTTTTGGTGTGTATAGTGTGAACTCAAGGTCAAGATTCATTTTTTTCCCTCTATGGATAGTCACTTATTCCAGCACCATTTGTTGAAAAGACTCCTTTCCCCATAGAATTAGCTTGGTATCTTTGTGAAAAATTAATTGACCATTATTTGCAGATCTTTTTTAGGACTTCATATATTTATTCTTACTCTAATACTATACTATCTTGGTTATTATAGTTTTCATGCTGTTGAGTTTATCCAGTGAATTTTTTTATTTCATGTATTATATTTTTCAGTTTTTATTATTTTATTTGGTTCTTTTTCTATTTTCTATTTTTCTTCTCATTAGGTTCATGTTTTCCTTTAAGTCTTTGAAATAATTTAATATAGTGGTTTTAAAATCGTTTTCTGCTAATTCTATCATCTGCTACTTGTGAGTTTGTTTCTATCGTCTTGGTTTTTTTCTCATCGGTATTAGTGACATTTTTCTTGTTTGTGCTTCTTTGCTTGTCTTGTAATATTTGATTGAATGCTGGACATGTGATTATTATGTAATTGAGTATGTAGATTTCATTCTCTTTAGAAGTGCTGTGTCTTATTTTCCAGACAGTTAATTTACTTGGAGAAATAGCTCATTTCCAGACTTGTTTTAAAATTTTTTAGAATTAAAATTTTTTTTAGAATAGCATTTAGTTTAAAACTTCTTTAGCCCTATTCCTAAGGCATGGGCTTTTGGGGATCTCTATGATGGTTTTGATGTGGAAGGAATTTTCTCCAATCTGGTTTGTTGGTACTTACACATCTCTAAACACTGTGCGAGTTCCTTATTATTATTATTATTATTTTTTTTTACTCTGATAGTTGTTCTTTGCCTTGTTTTGTGGAGTCTCATTCTGTGCATAAACCACTTAGTATTCAAAGACTCAGGAGGTCTCCATGAAGATTTCTGGAAACTTCCTTTGCATGATTCCCTCTTCTTTAGAATTCTGTTCCACAAATTCCAGTTACGTTAATCTCTCTGAACTCCGATCTTTGTCTTCTTAACTCACCAAGTCCATTTTACTCTGCTTGGGCTCCCACTGTCTGTGCCACAGTATAAAAACACCCTCCACCCTGCCCCCAGGCAGGAAGTTGCTTTTGTGAAAGCATTCATCATTTTCATTTCTCTTCTCTCTGGGATCACTGTCCTATACTGTCTATTTTTCTTTTTTCTTTTTTTTTTAATTATTTAAAATGGAACTATTAAAGGAACTATTCAGTTCCTTTGCCTTTTCATGTAAATTTTATTTCATTATTTATTTATTTATTAAAGATTTTGTTTATTTATTTGTCATAGAGAGAGTACACACAAGCAGGCAGAGTGGCAGGCAGAGGCTTCGAGAGAAGCAGGCTCCCCGCCGAGCAAGGAGCCCAATGTGGGACTCAATCCCAGGACCCTGGGATCATGACCTGAGCCTAAGGCAGGGGCATAATCAACTGAGCCCCCTAGGCATCCCTATACTGTCTATTTTTCAATGTCAGAAAACAATTGTTTCAATGCAATTTTCTAATTGGCTATGAAGGGAAAAGACTAGTTTTTCCATCATGGCAAAGAAGGAAATTCCCTCTTTATTAAAACATCTGTATAATATTCCATTGTTTGAGTGTTGTCTCATAATTTGTTTAGCCAGTTTCCCATTTGATAGACATTTATGTAGTTTCCAACATCCTTTTGTAAACAATGTTGTAGTGTAAGTCATCATGCCTAATTAATTTCATATACATCTGAGTATATCTATAGAATAAATTCCTAAAAGTGTCAATGATGGGTCAAATGGTATATGCATTTTTTATATATATATATATATATACACACATATACATTTATGAATGGTTATATCCATTATGTATAAATGTACATATGCGACTGGCCTAAATATAAATATATGTATATGTATGGATATATTACATGTAAATATATATGTGTATGTATATATACATATATGTACACATATATTTATTTATTTGTATTTGTAGTCTAGTAAACATTTTCATAGTACTCTCATGGAATTGTTTTCATTTTTAAGTTTAAATTCAATTAATTAACACATAAAGTATTATTAGTTTCAGAGGTAAAGTTCAGTGGTTCATCAGTCTTATGTAGCACCTAGCGCTCATCATATCACGTGCCCTCCTTAATGTCCATCCCTTAGTTACCCCATCCCTCCACTCCCCTTCCCCAGCAACCCTCAGTTTGTTTCCTATGGTAAGAGTCTCTTATGGTTTTGTCTCCCTCTCTGATTTCATCTTGTTTCATTTTCTCCTTCCTTCCCCTATGCTCCTCTGTTTTGTTTCTTAAATTCCACATTCTCATGGAATTTTCTATTTATTTTTTCACCAAAAATGTAAAAACATGCATCTTTCCGACTTCTGACAACTTCTTGATCTTTAGATATTTGGTGGGTAATCTTCATTTCCCTTATTATGCGTCAGGGTGCCAACTATTTACATATATATACGAACCATTAGTAGCTCTTTCCTGTGAAATATCCTTTTGTAACTTTTGCTCTACTTTCTGTAATTAACAAAAAAAAAAATCATATGAGGAAAATAGAAAGAAATAAATACACAAGGAAATGAGAAGGCTGGGTCAGCTCCTTTAGGCTCAACATGCTCTAAAATTTTAAAGTAAAACCAGTGCAGTGCAAGTAAAGTCAACAAAAAGGAAAAATAAACTCTAAAAGACACAAATGGATTTTGACACTTGGAGCAGGGAGTGGAATCAAGGAAGTTGAAGTATAACAGAGATAAGTGTAAGATTCAGTGTTTGGATTCATCTGCATGAAACCACCTAATGAGAAACCAAGGGAGTGTGCCTTATGGACATGTGTGAAACAGAACTAGTTGGCTGAAATAAAGTCCAGTATACGCCTAAAGTCTGGGAGGAAATGCTGTTCCAATTTCTAACTGTGAGGATAGAAATGCCTTTGCTGGGAAGGGGGAGGATTTCCCTGACCTGGGCTGGTACAGGCTTACCAATGGTTTCTACCCTTGGCTTTTGGAACTATGAAAATAAGTGGAAGCCTGTTCAGAGATGAGAGATCAAGTTGCTGAAGGGACTTGAAGCCAGGTCATGTGAGAAGTGATGGCAGGAACTAGGGGTGCCTGACAGGCAGACAAAAATGCTCAGGGGTCTTGTGGCTCAGTTGCTCAGATGAAGAAAGACCTACACTGTGGAAGAGAAAGCCAGTGGGTTCTGCTTGTTTCAAAAGGGGGAGATCAAGGATCTATGAGGAGATTAAGCAGGAAGATAAATTTCAGCTCATTCTACATAACGACTTCCCTACCAAACGGTTCAAACATGATAAATACTTCCCAAGACAGTGGCGAGTTCTCTGTCATCAGAAGTACTCTACTATAGGTTACATCTCTTGCACTGGGGAGGGACTTAAGGATCTTGTGTATGGTTGGAGTGGACGACCTGTAGGACTGCTTGTAATTCTAGTGTTTTCTGATTTTTACACCTTTTCTAAGATGAAAAAATATCAGGCTTGTACAGAATGACTTGTCATGGACTCAATGACTGAAAAGTCAGAAAGCCAGGTCTTGAAACTAGGTTTTGAAAGTCACTGTGGAGTTCATTCTATGCCATCTCCCTCTATGTAACCTCGGGCAAGGCTAAGGAAGACATCCCTGGAAAGCTGGCAGGGAGGGAAGGCATTATGACAGAAAGCACATGCCTGGAACCCAAATTCAGGAGAACTGAGCTCTAATTCTTGCTTTCACATTCTCATTGTACAAACCATCTTTCTCAATCTTAGTTACGTTATATACCAAACATTGATGAGCTCAAGTTGCACCCTCTCTGATCAACCAACTCAGAGGAGCTTCTTCTTCCTAAAAACTTCTGTAGGATTTGTCATTTATATCAAGCACTCTCTCCTCTTTACAGTTCTCTCAAACCTGTGTGCTCTGTGTTGACAAGGGTCATGTCTTGTCATTGTTCACATGCCTGACTCTTCTGGCCCTGTTCCTGCTACTTAGCAGGTGCACCCTAAAAATTTCACGTCTGACCTTCCCTCGACTTCAATTCCTCAGGCCTGGGGAAGCTCTATGAGCAAATGAATCGAATCTCCCTTTACACATGTCAGAAGAAGGTAATAAATCAATAAAGGTGTTCAGCAAGATAAAAAGAAGATCAGGGCATCACTCTGCCCAGGTGGTTGAAATCAGCATGTTTCCTGAGGAAGTTTTGCCCAGTCACCTCAAAAATGTTCTGCTGTTTTAACTGTTAGAAGGAGTTTAATGATAAAAGTATGTCCTGGACACGAGTCTCTGTCAGATTTGGAGCTCAGCCAATTGCCCTGTATTCAGCCTTGACTAGAAGATGCTGGTAGATTCTGGATACCAGAAATGGTGACGTGTCACAATAGGGAAGATTGAGCATTTCTACCTTGATAAGGGTAGCTCTTGTGGCCTCAGGGCTTTCTCCTCTGTGGGAAGATAACACCTTATCCCTGCATCATTTACTGTGGACCTGAGCATTAAGAAGCTTCAGGGAAAGGGCCGGTCATCTGGCAGGCCAAGTCTGCCTGACTTGCTTGTTACCTGCAGCTTCGAAGCAACTGAACTGGGGTGGGGGAAACAGGAAGGTGGGGTGGTCCAAGTTGAGGAGATTTTGGTACATTACAAAACTGAATACAATTCTTCACTTCTGTCTAGGAGAATTATCCATCCACACCCTTGCCATGGCTTCCTGGTGGACAGGGGGACTCGCCCTGCCCTTTGACTTTGGACTCAGGTATGGGACTTGCCTTGGCCAATGGGATATTCACAGATGTGATATGAGAGAGGAATGAAGTGTGACTGTGCTGCTGGGCGCTCTGTCTCTGCCCTGTGTGTGTCCTGGGTTGACTCTGCTCTATCAGTCGTAACCCTGGAAAGTCACATGTGGAAGGGTGCAACCCCAGATAAGCCACAGACTTGCAAAAAAGAAAAACAGGTGCTCTTTGTAAGTTGCTAATATTTTGAGGTTGTTTATAACACAGGATTCTGTGTTGATTGCTGACTAATACAGAGGCTGAAAGCTGGCTGTGTATGTGTGTGGGAAGTGTCACCTTAATAAGAAGTTCTAGAATCCTTTTTCAGAATTCCCAGTAGGCCCAACAGCTCTCACTTAGCTGCTTCATGTTCTCTCTGGCTCCTCTGGTGGCCTTCAATGCTCTGCTTCCTAGAAGAGTTTTTAGAATGTGGGCTCCATCAAACTTGTTTTGAGTTCCCTGATGTGGTAGGTTGTCAGAGTGATGGGCTCTACTACATCGAATGCCTTCTGTGATGATGCTGTTGTGTGGTTCCTTCCCAGAACGACTCTGGGCTTAGCTGTGTGACTCGCTTTGGCCAGTAAACATTAGCAAATATGATGTAAGCAGAGTCTTAAAAAGTGCATGTGCCTTGGGCTTGCATCTTCTTGCTGTAGGGAACTCACTGCCTTTTTGTGGAAAATTGAGGCTAGCTTTCTTAAGGTTAAAGGACCAGGTAGAGAGAGGGCCCAGTCATCTTAGAAGTCTCAAACATATGAATGAGGCTATCCTACGCCATCTGGCCCCAGTGGAGGCCCCTGCACCAGAGGAACTGCCAGCCAACTCCAGAACCATGAGAACTTATACATGTTTGTTGTTTGAAACCACAAAATTGGGAGTGGTTTGTTATGCATCAAAAGCTAACTAACACACCCAGGCAAAAGATGATTTGGAAAACCAGTGAAGTGTTGTTCATGGATATATGCTTTCTGAGCCCTCACTGTGTTTCAGTGTGGTGCTATGGGTTCAAATGCAGAACCAGAGCACAGATGGGCATTGCAGGACCTTTGTCTAAAGTGCAATCAAGATGGGTTCCTTGAGTGGAGATCAGGGGATCTGAGGCAAAGAAGAGTTAATCCAGGAAACATGGATTACTATGAGGGCAGAGGTCCGAGCTGCAGGTCCAAGTTAGGCCAACTTTGAGCAGCAGCAGGTGAAGACAACAAAAGGGGGGGGAATGCCTGTTTCAGACAGGAAACACTTGCTCCTCAACTGGGGTAGCGGGCTAATGAGAATAGGCCCTGACATCTGTGGAACACTCGCCTACAGTTTCTCATGTGATTCTCATGATCCTGGGAGTAGGTGGGCCACGTGTTCTGAGCTCTATTTACCAAAGTGGACTGAGGTAGAGTGACCTGCCCCAGGCCACATGGCCACAAAAAGGCAAAGCTGGGCTCTGTTTGAGTCTATGGCCAGCCCACTATGTGTATCTGGCCACTGCACTGAATAACCTTCCAGGACTTGGGGCCCAGCATGGGTCCCTCACTAGCTCTGGAAGATCCTGAGTATGCAGAGCTATGGGGGAAATAGCAAGCTTGGGGGTAAAATGGCAAGCACTGGGAATTGGCCAAGGCAGGGAATTAGGCTCAAGGGAGCTGGGTGAATGCAAAGGACACTGGAAGGCGAAATTGTGCAGTGAGCAGGAAATAAATGTAGCTTATTAAGGAACAAATCAACCTCTTTACTACCTATCCATCCAATCATAAACTAGCCATTCATCTACTCATCTACCTATCTAACTATTCTACTACTTGCTCAACCTATCCATCTATCCACCTGCGTATTAACCAAGCCCCCATCCCTCCATCCCTCTCCCCCACCCTCCCTTCCATCAACCAACTATCCAATCAATCAACCATCCAAATAATCAACCAGCCAACCAACCTACCATTAGACAACCAAGCAGCCAACTAGTAAATAGTTCCCATTATGGGCTAATGCAGGATGCTAGAGATAGGGGACATAAAAAAGTAATGCTGAGTCTTTCTTGACTCTTTTTTCCCTTTATCCTCCACATTCAGTCCATTAGCAAGGACTTAAAAATATCTACCCTAACAATATATTTCAAATTTGACTCTTTTCATCCCCATTGCTTCCTCCCTAGTCTGGGTCATCATCATTGCTCCCTAACTTCTAAAATAACCTCTTTTCTGGTACTCTGGTTCCACTCCTGCCATCATACAGTGAGATGAATCAGTGAGCTCCCTCTCCTGATTAAAGCCTTGCAGTGGCTTAAAGTTTATCACACTTAGACAAAAATCAGGCTTCTTACTAGGGCCTTCAAGGCTTTCCATGATGGCACCCTGGCTGTTCCCTCTGACCTCATCTTCTACCACCCTTCCCCTAATGACCTCACCCCACCCTCAATGGTCTTTCTATTATTCATACTCATAAGCTTGTTCTTGTCTTAGTCTTCTTACTTGCGTTATACTCTGGAATGATGTGTTCTCAGATCTCAACATGACTCATAGGCAGTCCTGCCTTTGGGTTTGGTCTCATCAGAGAGGCCTTCCCTAGTGCCTGCTCCAAAGGCCACTCCAACCTCTCTCTCTCATCATTCCATGTCATGCTTTTAATAGCACATGTCATTCTTGAGTTGATTTATTTAAACTCAATAACGCATTTTCTGTCTCCTCCTTTGGGATAAGCTGGGCAGAAACAGGGTCTTTCTTGTCTCATTCACCACTAAATCTCTGGTGCCTAGAGCTGTGCCTGGCATGTGGCAGGACCTCAGGAAATGGTAGTTATTGATATTACATTCATCCCCTGATTTCTCCTCACTGCCTGATTTCTTTTGGCTTAGAACGTACCGGTCAATGCTCACTTCCCTAGCAAGGAATCCCAGTTCCTTCCAGAAAGTGTGCTCAGTTCTTTGTCATGCCCATGCCATTCATGAACATCCACACATGTGTCTACAGAGATGTGTGTGGACCAACTTCATTTTTAGCACCTGGTGGGATTTTGGCTTCACCCATTTCTGTGCAAGGATATCCTTCACCTTTCTTTTCTGGGGTCTTGCCCCCTTGGAGCTTCCCCTACCTTCAAAGAACTCTCTTTTGGTGTGAACGTAAATGAATGACATCAGAGCAGAACCCCCCAGGGTATGACAGAACCTAAGCACATTCAAGCAAGCATCATAACTGGAGAATGTTCACCCCCTTAGCAAGCGGGGGGTTAATGCCGAATTCCTTGTCAGGAGTGTAGTAGTAAACACTACCTGGTATTTTCTTGTCCCATGTAGAGAACTTTCCAGGTAACTGGTTTGGTCCCAGCCCCAAATCTTAAGACACACTTCTGGTAGAATTATTTTGAAATGCATCGTCAGTGTTATTTTCTCATTAAGGAGAACCTACAGAACACAGCGTTTGGCTTCCAGGCTTGGGATTCTTATTTCGAGCATAAGTGATTTGTGAGCTCTAACACAGTGAACCCAGTATGATCACGGGGCCAAATGGTCCCCGCCTGCAGAGATGTGAAGATCCTTGAGTCTGCTTTTTCTTTTTTAAAAAACAGACTTTATTTTTTAGAACAGTTTTACGTTCACAGCAAAATTGAGTGGAAGATACAGAGGTTTCCATATACCTCCTGCTCCCACATGCGCACACCCTCTCCCATGGTCAACACCCCCCCCCCCCACCAGACTGGCATATTTACTATAATTGGTGGACTGACACTGACACATCAGCATCTCCCAGAGTCCAGAGTTTACAATAGGGTTTACTTTTGGTGCCATATGTGCTGTGGGTTTGGACAAATACGTAATGTCCTCTATGCACCAGTATGGTATCATATAGAGTAGTTTCACTGCCCTGAAAGTCATCTATTCTCTGCCCATTTGACTTTTTTTTCCCCCAACCCCTGGCAGCCACTGATTTCCTTACGTTTTCATAGTTTTGTCTTTTCTAGAATGTCGTTTAGTTGGAATTGCACAGTATGTAGCCTTTTCAGATTGGCTTCCTTTACTTAGTAATGTGTATTTAAGTTCCTCCATGGATTTTCATGGTTCAATAGCTCATTTCTTTTTAGCACTGAAAAAATACTCCACTGTTTGGAGGTACCACAGTTATGTATCCATTTAGTCACTTAAGAACCTACTGGTTGCTTTCAGTTTTTGGCAGTTCTGGATAAAACTACTATAAATATCTATGTTCCGGTCTTTGTGTAGACATAAGTTTTCAGTTCATTTGGGTAAATACAAAGGAGCACAATGGTTGGATTGTCTGGTAAGAGTCTGTTTAGTTTTGTAAGAAACCACCAAACTTCTTCCGAGGTGGCTGCGCCATTTGCAGTCCCACCAGCAGGGAAGGAGAGGTCCTGAGGCTCCACATTCTCTGCAGAATTTGGGGTTTCCAGTGTTCCAGATATGGGCCATTTTCATAGGTGTCCTTTGGTCACTCAACCCTCTCTGTAGAAGGTACCTATAAGAAGAGGTAACCACTTCTCTCTTTTTAAAAAAAAAATATTTAATTTATTTATTTAACAGAGAGAGAGAGAAAGAGAGAGAGAGAGACAGAGAGATCACTAGTAGGCAGAGAGGCAGGCGGTGGAGTCGGGGGGAAGCAGGCTCCTCACTGAGCCTGATATGGGGCTTGATCTCAGGACCCTGAGATCATGATCTGAGATGAAGGCAGAGGTTTAACCTCCTGAGCCACCCAGGTTCCCCTGAGATAACCACTTCTCTTGATGGCTTTTATATTATTCAGAGATTAAGACATGGATACAACAGATCAGAGCATCAATTCTTCTTTTTCCCCTCTTTAATATAAAAGGTAATCTTCTGTCATTTTTTTTCCCCTTCAGAATATATCTCAGAGATCTTTCTATTCCTGGTCAGAGACACCTTATTGCTTATTTCCTTGTTTGTTTCTCTCTCTCTCTCTTTTTTTAAAAAAGATTTTATCTATTTGACAGAAAGAGACACAGTGAGAGAGGGAACACAAGCAGGGGAGTAGGAGAGGGAGAAGCAGTCGTCCAGCCGAGCAGGGAGCCTGATGCAGGACTCAATCCCAGGACCCTGGGATCATGACCTGAGCCAAAGGCAAACAATGACTGAGCCACCCAGGCATCCCTCCTTGTTTGTTTCTAGCTACATAGTACTCCACTGTATGGCAGATCAAATATATACATATGAATATCTATCTATCTATCTGTCTAAAACATGGCGTGGGAAGTCTCTCCCCATTGGCCTCATCCACGGTAAGTATCTCTCTCTGAGCAGGCAGCTGATGGTAGTGGAAGGCTGGCCATAGCCCCTAGAGAACCATTAAAGTAAACAGGACTAGGACCAGCCTTGGGGATGATGTCCCTGCTCAGGGAAGCAGCCATGAGACATCATGAGTGGCTGGAGACTCATGCTTTGAAGGCAAGAAAAGGACCTGCCTTTGCCCAGGGAAGGAAGCCATGTCCTTCATGAATTTTGAATCCATGTGTACACCTGCTCCCAATAGGCTTACAGGTGGCTGTGGGCCTTGCTCTAAGGCTCACTCATATGTGTCCATCCTGCAGCCCTAAGAAGTGTGTTGTGCATGGGGGGAAATGCAGAGCAGTAGACCTGAGGTCTAGATGGTAGTGAGCTGGTTTATGGGCAAACCTCTGAATGCTCTGAACCTCTGAAGTCTTCTTTTTATTGGATGTAGGACCAAGTCTGGAATTCTCCCATTCTTTGCTCAGAGTCTTTCAAGGTAGAGGTGCCCTTATTTAATCTGCAGCTACACTCATGAACACACCGTCAGTCATTTACATCTTTCTGATTGGTTAGTGGTGCCGGGTGGACCAGAGGGGAGTCCTGGTCTGGGTAGAGGGGTCTTGCCAAAGAGACATCAGGGCACAGAAAGGACGTCCAGGTCAAGATAATGCAGGAGAAAAGCATACTATGGAGGTCCCACCCATACTTCTGGGGAGGCAGACACATTTAAAGAAGTAACAGGTAAGCAGTGGTGATGGGCATTCTGTCTCTGCCCTTGACACAGCGTCCTGGCGGCATCAAATCTTTCAATCCGTGTAGACTTAACTTTCAATCCTGGCACAACCCCATAAAACTGTGTGACCTTGAGCAAGCAACAATGTCTCTATGTCTGTTTCTTCATCTTTACCTTCCGGGGCTTCGTGAAAGTGAAATAAATGAGGGGTGGATATGAATGCCTAGCACAGGTGGACATTCAGGACATACTAGCATTTTTCATCCCTTCCTGCCTATAAGATTCTCTCCTCTCTTTTCCTTCTCTGCCTCCTTTGTCTTAGAGACCTCAGTGTTCCATAGTGAGGAAGCTGGGAAATCTGTCAGGAGAGCTCTGTAGATCTGTTCTTTTGCTGTAGGTCAAGTACGTGCCTGTGCACCGTGAGAGTCTGGGTGAAGGAGAATGCATCTTCTCTGATTCTAATCACAAGCATACACTGGGTACCATTACCTCTGTGTCCTCTTTGAATCCCCAGTGATTTATTTTAAGGTCTGCTATAAAAGCAAGACATTGCTTAATTGTCTCACTATAAAATATGTAAAGTACTACACTATTGGGGCTCATTAGCTAAAGCAGAGCTGCTGTTTAGTAATCCATAAGGTGATACTTGTTAATGAACACGGCAAATGATTCTCCTAACTACCTGAATTGTAATAATAGATATGTCAGCTCCAACAAACAAGTCCCCAGTCCCCAGGGGGTGTGGAGACACTGGATCATAATTAGACAGAGGGGCAGAGCAGACATATTTCTGCGGATCTTGCTCTCTGAGTTCTTTCCCATCCGTCGTCCCTTCTGGGTGTGCCGAGGTGGACTGCCACTTCTGTTTGCATCCTGGTTCCGCCGAAGGGTGTTTCCCTGCTCACAGCGGAAGTCACTGCCAGATATCACTGAGTTCCATTCTGTAAAATGCGGGGCGGTCGAGATCCTTAGTTAGAGGGCTTTCTGGAGGAATAGGGTTCTCAGTGGCTCTCTCAATCCCGTGAGAGATGGAAGCTGAAGCTCATTATTGTTATCCAGGCAATGACTCCGAAGTCTGAAATAAAACAGGGAGTAGATGTGGGGGTGGGGGAGTGTGTGTGGACACTGGTATGTAAAAGCCATTTGGTCCTCGGAAAATAATATGGTGGTTCCTCAAAAATTAAACATGGTTACCATATGGTCCAGCAATTCCACTTCTAGGCCTATACCCCCAAAGGAGTAAAAGCCTCCAAAACAGTCCAAATGTCCATCCATGGATAAGTGGGTAGACTGAATGTGGTATGTCCATCCACTAGAATATTATTCACCTTAGAAAGAATTGAAATTCTGGTACAGGCTACCTTACACAGGGACCTTGAAGACATCATGCTTAGTGAAATAAGCCAGACACAAAATGACAAATACTGTAGGATTCCAATTCTATTAGATAACGTAGAAGAGCCAAAGGCACAGAGACAGAAAGTAGAACAGAGGTTACAGGGGATGGCGGGGGGAGGGAGTGAGTATTTAGTGGGTGCTGAGTTTCAGTCTAGGGTGATGGAGAAGTTCCGGAGACGGATGATGGTGATGGTCACACAAGTCTGTGAATGTACTAAATGCATTGAACCGTACACTTGAAATGGACCAAACCACAAATCTGTTGTGCTGATTTTGCCACAAGAGAACAGAAAGCCATTGGGTCCTAATTTAGGTCAAACTGGTACCCTGTGGTCAGTTTGGCTAGAAGCAGAGCCCATGCTGCGTCCTGAGCCTGGGGCTGGGAGGAAGCGGAGTGTGGGCAGCTCAAAGCCATGGACAAGTTTCATGGGCAGTGATCTAGGCCGGACCCAGAAAGTTGGGACTGAGGGCAACCAGCAGTGGTTCCTCCTTCAAAGTTGTGGTCTCCCATCAATGCAGACATGCTGCCTCTGTTCTTTGCTTCAGTTCTGACTAAAGCAAAGTCCCTGGACCCCTTGGCTACACTGTGAGACCCCAGATGAGTGACATTCTCTCTTTCCCTTTATTTCCCCCTCGTGTTGGGGGAAGAGGCTTGCAGGAAGACCTGAACTGTGACCTTCTAGGAAGCCAGGGCCACCCCTGGAGGCCTTGGAGAACTGAGAGGTGCCTATATTCCGGACCAGGAGGTCCTTGAGGTTGAGGGTGAGAGGGAGGCATCTGGGGCTCCTGCCCAGGCTGGGGAGCTGGGCCAAGACAAAACCATCTCTTGGCTCCTTGTTTTGCAGTTTCCACATGAAAGTGGTTAAGAGCCAGGACTCAGGAGACAGATTGTGTTCCCATCCTGATTCTTCCACTTACTGTGGATTTTGGCCCATTAAGGTCTCTCGAGCGTCAGATTCCTTATCTAAAGTGATGGGACTCGCCTCACCGGGTACTTGTGAGAAGGAAATGAGAATATGAGTAAATTGCTCCGCACACGCCTGAAGTATACCAGAGCTTCTAGAGAGCACCACTGCAATGAACACAAGGCACTTTTAACGGTGGAAGGAAGGGCCCTTGCATGCCTGCGGATCTTGGACTCTAATCCGGGTCAGCCCCTGTTAACGCCTGTGCTGATCTCAACAAGTCAGGAGCTCAGAGGGCACAAAGTAAGAATCTATGAATTCATACTTGCGTTATGAAAGATGAATAAATAAATAAATGAATCAACACACTCAGGGGGAGAAGCTTTTCCTTACAGTGGCTTTCAAAGAATAGATGTAGAAAGGATGCCGGAACGGAAAATTAAAATTTGGCATCAGCTCCAGTCATGTTTGTTTTGGACAAGGCTCGTGAACGGATGCTCAAAGCACTGGTTGAAATTATGATGAGACACAGGGCATTTACGCGGTTTCAGCGTCTCTCTCCCCAAGATACTCAGTAATCCCAGACGGGACAGTGGTAGCTCTAGAGCGGAGAAAGCTGGCCGACACCACAGACGCCAGACGGGCAGGGACAGAGCAACACCGTGTCCGTCCCGACGTAATGCTCTGATCATCGTGACGCCCTCACCATCGTATTTCTGAAGAACGTGTGTCACCTCGACCTGATTGTGAAAATGTTGGACACGCTCACGCTGAAGGACGTGGCCACCAAATGACTGCTTTTTCTCTGCAGCATGGGCAAGACCGTGAAAGGTTAAAAACTAAAGATGGCGGGGGGGTGTGCCCTGGGGGCTCAATGGGTTAAAGCCTCCGCTTTTGGCTCAGGTCATGATCCCAGGGTCCTGGGATCGAGCCCCGCACCGGGCTCTCTGCTCAGCAGGATGCCTGCTTCTCTTCCTCTCTCTCTGCCTGCCTCTCTGCCTACTTGTGATCTCTCTCTCTCTATGTCAAATAAATAAGTAAAATCTTTAAAAAGCAAGCAAACAAACCAACAAAAACTAAAGATGGCTCCAGATTCAAGGAGACTGAAGAGACATGACAGGGAAACGGAACGTGTTTTGGATTAGATTCTGGACCGGGAAAAGGACAGTAGTGGGACAGTAGTTGACATCGGAGAAAAGTCTGCAGAGTAGACCACGCTGTTTTACCGGTATCGGTGTTCTGTCTGGATAGTGGCACTGCGACGAGATAGGCAAGTCCCCCCTCCCGCTTTTTTAAAAGGAAATTTACGCAAAAATATTTAGAGATGAAAGGACATGAGGCCTCCACTTGACTCTCAGAAATTTCGGAACAAAAAATGAGATTTTTACGCACATAAGCTTGTATACCGGAGAGTGGGAATGAGAGCGAGAATGAGAAGAAGTTGACAAAAGGTTGACATTTGGGAAAGCCGGGGGAAGGGCATATGGAAATTCTTCGTACTGCTTTCACAAATTTTGTAAGTCTGAAATTGTTCCTAAACGAGAATTTAGAAGTGTTAAAATGTGGGGCGCTTGGGCGGCTCAGTCGGTTAAGTGTGCGACTCTTGGTTTTGACTCAGGGGATCTGAGGGTCCAGAGATGGGGTGCCCCGTGGGGATCCACCCTGGGCGTGAAGCCTGCTTGAGATTGTCTCTCTCCCTCTCCCTTTGTTCTTGCCCCAGCGCTCTCCCTTGCTTGTGCAAGCACACGCTCCCTCTCGCTCTTTAAAAAAAACTACGTGTATGAGCATTGTTTCACGACATGGTTTCTCTTCCCATTTATCTCATGTAATTGATTTATCCTGCAGGTCCACCCTGGGAGGTAGGTACCATTTATTTCCCCCATTTTACAGATGAGAAAACGGAGGCTAGGCAAGATGTAGTAACTTGCCCAAGTCACAGGGCTTGTAAAGGGCCGCGCTGAGATTTGATCACGGGTAGTCACACTCTTATTACACCTCCATGTTTAAACACAAACTTTTAGGGACTAACTCTTAGGTGCTGAGGACTGTGTGCACAATGGTTTACCAGATTCACGCTACAGCTCTGCAGGGGGCACCATCATCCTGCCTCTATGGATGGGAACACGGCTAACGGTGGGGTGCACGAACTGTCAGTTCAGGTCCTCCGGAGGCCCAAGGGCATTTTGGAGTCTGGGTCCAGCCTGGGAGCCCTCCGCAGAGTACTGGGATCCTGGCCCAGCCCAGTCCCCTCCTCCTTGAGGAACAATGATCTATCTGTCACAGCCACAGGCTCCGTCTTGCAAATCTGGGGAGCCAAGTGCTGGTTCGGCGGCAGCGTGCTCTGGATCGGAAGCCGCACTGGTCACTGTGGCTGGGAAATCCCGAGGCTCCTGGGGGAAATCCTACAGAGCTTGCCCGCATCTGCCGGGGGCCCTGGACCCACCCGCAGTGGCCATGAGCTGTGGCAGGGCCCCCTCTTCCCCGGGAGCCTTTGCTCTGCGGTCCTGGGCTGTGGACCTAGGGCCTTGTCAAGAGTCTGCAGGATTTGCCCGTGGCCTCTAGGCCTGTCTCCCTCTGTGAGGGGTGGCCGTGGATTGCTCTGCTCACAATTTTGGCAAGGCAGCTGGATCATGAGTTAGGTATAAAATATTCAGGGGAAGACAGTGACTCACAATTGGGGAATTTGAGGGGACACACACGATGTCGTGTGGTTTCGGTACAAAAGCCGAGGGCCCGCTGTGGTGTGAAAGAACGGGGTCCACGGAGGGAGCCCCCGGGGAGGGATGGTGAATTCCTGCACGCAAGCCGGAGGTGCCGCTTTGGTAATTTCTTAGATGAAAAATATGTCTGACGTCCCTAGATGCGGGTCTTGGAATGTACAAATTCATCAGTTTCCGGAACAGAATCCGAGGCTGTTGACGCCGGCTGGAGCCCACAGATCATGTAGTTCAGTGCTCACACCTTGGCCAAGGCAACTGAGGCAGAGGAAGCCCCACCAGTCCTGACTCCCAGCCCGTGCTTCTTTACACCGAGCCCTTTGTGCCTGGCCTCTCCTCCAAAGCCTTCCCCAGCACTGGCTGGCCTGCATCCCCCAAGCTGTTTTGCATTAGAATTCCCCTAGGCTGGTGGTTCTTCCATTTTTATAACCCACAATGAGAAATATATTCTACATCATGACCCAGTACACACACAAACACACAGAGAATGGGTCAGCCGTAGTCAGGCGCCCAGCAGGAAAACGAATTTTTCCAAACGGTCGAGATCAAGAGGCGTTAGTGAGGGGCTGCTTGCAGAGGCTCGGCTGGGTTCTGAAAGCAAGCACTGGGCGTTGAGGCACGGCGGATGCTAGCAGCAGTGGAAGCCGTTACCACCCCTAGGTCCGATGGGGCAGGATGAGGAATAGTGTTACCGGAGCTCAGCCGGCGCCGATCCTGGCAGAAGCCCGAGCCCGGGGAATTGCAACCCTTCTTGGCGGCAGTGTGCACGGCCAGCAGAGAGAGGGAGGAAACACCCAGCCTCTCGCTGCTTCGGCCTGTGATCTCAGACAGGGCTACCCACGGGCCCAACTCAATAAGCAAAAAGGCCAAGGAGATATGTTGGAAGGGGTCAGCTTGCTGGGCCCAGAGCAAAGCAAGGAAGGACAGGAAGACACTCATGCCCACACAGACACCAATAGCCCACGTGGCCCCTTGGGAGTACAAGGGAGAGGGTGCGCCCTCTAGGGAGACACAGCCGGGTCGGCACCCAGCCCGGCACAAAGGAGGGCAGCCTCGTGCACACTGGAGAGAGTGCCCTTTCTTCTCGGGGGTGCATCTTATGTCAGAATGTGGGGCTGGCAAGTGAAGGCTGGGCTGGGGCGTGAAGGCCACCTGTCGACCATGGCCTGTGGCCATGCACACCCAGGTGTGCAAGCGAAATAAATTGTCCGCAAATTACACCTTGCTGCTTGCATTGCACTGAACTATCTTATTCCCATGCCATGTCGCACTGTGCCATTCTGTTCCATTCCGTTCCAGAAGGTGGGTCATGATGCTCCTGGAGCCCAGTAACCAGGTGTGGCCTTGTTTTCAGGGCACAGAGTGGACTTCAACTGGGTGCTGCTCAGTGGGAGGGCCAGTCTTCTCAGTGGGGAGCCTAGGCTGCCTGCAGGGGTGGGCAGGGTGTGCGGTATTTCTATGGCTTTGGTCTTAGAAGGATTCAATATCATGTATGAACATTGGCTAGGTGAGCCAACCTTTTTAACCTTTAATGTCCTCTTCTGTACAATGGGCATAAGGGTTACCCAGCTTGGGTTTATGCGAGCATTGAATGAAATGACATGAGGTCAGTAACATTTATGGTACGTACACATGCTCAAAAAGTATCACGGCAGTTATTATCATTGTGATTACGGCTCCTAGGGACTCTTATTTTTTGTGAAGAGTCACCTCCCCCCCGGGAACGCCAGGCGGTGGCGTGTTTCTCATGCAGATGCTGATAACTCTGGGGTTGCCGGGTCTGGATGAAGAGTTGGCTGCCAGCTGCTGCTTTCCTAAACTGTGAACGAAATCTCCAAGGATCGGCTTCTAGGCGCCATGGGGCCCTGGGAAGACGGGTGAGGCTCCGTATAGTCACTGGACACACACATACAGCATCCTTCTGTTTACCCAGAATCTGGACTGAAAAGTCTGAACATTCAGATTTTTTTTTTTTTTTCTGCCCTTTGCTTTTGTGAGAGAGAGACACACAGAGATAAAGCAGCTGAGAACAGGGATTCGTGCAAGAGAGCAATTTCCTGGGCAGATCTTAGATCTGAGTACAGACTCCGCTCCCCATCATAGCCCCTCTGCACGGATGATCGCAATACAGGGCGCTGTGGCCTTCCCCTGCCTGGCACAGAGCAGCCCCATCGCTGCACAGCATGGACAAAATCTTCTGTCACCAGAGACACCCTTGAGAGAGGACAGTGGGCCACCTTTTCCGTACACTTTGCTTGGCCCAGTTTGGCTTTTAAGGTCTCACCTTAGGACTCCTCTTCTGGGAAGCCCTCCGGGCCAGTGCGTCCCAGCCCCTGTGCTCCCTGGATAACCACGCTAACCTCCCTCAGAGATGGCCCTCCCACAACTTTATGGAAACTCCCCTTATGCTCATGTGATCCCTGGATGAGACTATGGCTTACTTGGGGGCACAGCCTGTCTGACTCATCTCCGTGACCCCCGTCCCAAGGAGGGAGCTTCCCCTGTGGAGAGCGTTCACTCCACTCTTGGTGGAATGAATGGAGTGAAAAACAGTCAGAGAGCTTTTGAACTTCATGTCATTTTCCCCATTTGTTGTACGCTGACTACACTTGGAGGAGGCTACTTTTTAAATTAAAACCAAATGCAAACCCAGATCACATCCCTCCCACCCAAATGTGGTGTTCTGTGTAAGTAGAACATCAGTCAAAATAACTTGGGAGATGAAAAAAAAAAAAAAAAACCAGGCCCTTCTTTTCATGGTTAGCATCTTAGCTTAGTGTTTCTGGATTATTCTTCTTATGGTGACTCCCAGGCCAATGGGATTCCCTACCTCCCTCCCTCTCCTCCCAAATAAAAATAGCTTTGTTTTCATCACCAAAGCCAAATATACTTATCAGAAGAAAACCAGACTACACACACACACACAAAAAACAACAACAAGGAAGAAAGTTAAAATTACCTCTGAACCTGCCCTACCTTCAGATTTGAGTAGGCTCTTCCAGACTGTTCTTAGCATTTATAAACACATACACATCTTGGAAAATAAATCTGGTCCTCATTTACACAGTTACACTTTGTGACCTGTTTTTGTCATTTAGCATCCCACTGGGACAGGTTTCCGTGTCAATAAATACAATTCTGAGTCGTGGCATCATTTTTAAAGGCTCCTTTATGTTCTATTCCATTGCATGGCTTTAGTGCTCAGCCTCTCATGATTGGACACACCGGCTGTTTCCTCTCTCTTTGCTACCGGAACCAGCCCTTGCTTGGGACACAACCAAGGTCACGTACCCCCAGATCTGGGTGGAGGATGATACTTTGTGTCCTACGGGAGGCTTGGCAATAAGATGGACTGTTTGCTCCTCTGCTGCATACACTAATTAGTGTGGAGACAGCCTTAGAAAGAGTGTTTTTCTCTTCTGCCAAGATGATAGGCAACTTTACCAGAAGGAAGAAGAAGCTCTTTGGAGGGAGGCTGGGTGTTTTTCCAAGTTGCCGAGGGAAATACTCACGGCCCTCTCTAGGTCAGCGAGTTCAGGGAGGAGAGTATTTTCCCAACGGCCATCACGCCTGTCTTAGGGGCTGAAGCCTTCTCTCCACCAGTACACAGATGCGTGTTTTACTCTCAGGCATGACAACCTACTAGGGAAATACAGACAGAAAGCCCCAGAGAGCTCAATAAAACAACATAAACATGCCTATGTCTAGAAGGTGAGAATTAAGACCAACACCCCAAAATCTTCTATTGATGTCCCTTCTTTTCATGATAAAGCGTTTTACTCCAACAGACAAAGTGTTGTACTCAACAGCCTGTAACCAAACGCCGGAGCGTGCTCCGTGATACAAAGGCACGGAAATTTGTGAGCTTCAAGAAAAATCCTGGTGATATAACTTGATTGTGTTGACAAATTAACCTAATGAGAATAGTTTCCCACTCCGAATTCATTAAGCAAAAATGTGCAAAGTAGGTATTTGCAGCCTGTTAACCCTTAATTGGCTCAACACTGAAAACACTTAATTGTGACCTGTGTCACTGAAATCCCTGATGTAGTTAACCGCCGTTAGACTTACAAAATTATACATTTTAAATGATGATCTTTAATTAAAAATTATTTGGGATTATCTTTAGCCTGTGCTTGAAACTGAGCAGCGCTGGGACATTCCAGGAAATGGTGGTAGGCAAATTGTTTGGGGAGTGACGATTTTGCTCATAATCCAATTTCTTCATATAGGAAATACGGAAGGAAGGCATAGGAAGTTTTGAAATACGCTTCACATGTTGCACTGTGCTGTGACGGCCAGAGCTGGACCCAAAGAGAGGAAAGGCTGTGCTCCAGCACTGCTGTGTGACCTTGGATAGATCATTTGTCGTCTCTGGGACCCAAGTTCATGATCAGTAAAATGGTGAGGGACTCGATCTGGTTGGATCTGGAAAATTCTGGAGCACGCAGGACAGAGATGCAAGTAAGGATTTTAACCCACCCACTGGCTCGAATAAAAATCAGGGGACAACTGATAAGCTTCTCACTGAAAGGATCAATGAACAAAGGGGCCAGAGACGCTAAAATGTGCCATGGAAATGTAAACGAAAGGGAACACCAAAAAAGGCGGGGTTCCTGACACATCTGCCTTCGGATGTCGCTCACAGACATCTAATTGTCTTCCTCCTTCCTTGCTGGTCCCAGTAGGTGGGGAGAAAACTTTCCATCCTACAATAAACCCTACGTTGCAAAGGAAATACTCTTCCTGAGTTGAAAAAAAAAAAAAAACAATTACATTCTGGAGTTGTGCTAACCTTCTTTACACCTTCTATATCTTGCACCACCCATTTCAGTGCGCAAATACAAATTATAGTAGCATCTTTGGGCTCCCTGGTGACCCTTCATCATGTACACAATTTTAATGATCTATATTCTAAGGTGGTTGAACAGTGGTCTCCCCCAAGAGACCCGGAAGTCTCTGAGGCGCGTGTTCACAAAACACAGCTGGTGGCAGGCCTTGAAACCTCAGTGGGGTGAACGTGGAGCAGGTGGGGGGAGGGAGGAGGCTGACACGGTGACCATGTCCACACTGACTTGTCCTGCCCCTTCAGCAACATGGAGGCCCCCGGCACGAACCACGATAAAAGGCGGATGTTGGGAAGAGGGTGAGTATGAAGGACTAAAATGCCAGAAATCTCAGTCCAAGGGAACTTGGGCACTGCGTTGCTGTTGTTCTAGTGATAGAACAAGAGCAAGGACTGCCAGCTCTCTGGGTGAGGCTCATCCTGGCTGTAGACGTTGACCCGATGGTAGGTCGGCTCAACTTCACCCAATGGTGCCGAATGTCCCTTATGTCCAAGGCTCCATGCTGGGACCTATGGGCCCATGCTGGAGGGCAATGGAGCCTCCATCCTCTTCCTCCTCCTTGCACCCCTGTCCCCCAAGCCAGCAGGCCCAGTGTAGGCAGACCAAAGCTGCTCACTAGCCAGCTCTGATGCTGTGGCTGACCCATTCTCCCTGGGGCTCTAAGCTCGTGAGCCTCTACTGTCTGGGCTTGGCTTGATCCCGGATTGCTGTTCTTGTCAGTGGGGTGGACTCCACGGCTCTTGGGCTCACTGTGCTTGGACCAGACTGTTTTTCTAAACCTCCTTGTATCTGGGGCAAGCGCTGGGGCTGCGGGTGGGAGGAAACCGGCCCCCATCCCCTCCCCCACCACAGGGTTTCCTTGGGGCTGGGTCCCTCTCCCTTCCCAGTGAAGGCATGAGACAGGACACCGTGAGGTATCAGTAGGGGGACATAAAGCATGGCCCCTGACCGCATGGGCTTCTAAGCTGGTGGGGGAGGCCTCCTGATGCCCATGAGCCACGGGGTGGCATGGGTCCCGCAAGGAGTCAGACTGAAGAAAGTCAGAAGGGACCCTTTTGCAAAACTCAGTGGACCCTTCACCCTCATCCCCCTCTTCCTGATAAGACTCTGTATAACCAAGTAAAACAGATAAAAGTTAAAGGCAGAGCTTCTCTGGTTGAAGTGAGGGATAGAAGTCTCCAGAGAACATTCAAAAAATTATCATCCACACAATACACGCATGCGACCTAAAAAAATTAGGACATGAAAAGATTGAGCTGAAAAGTATTAACCTTCTATGTCTAGGCCTGCCTCTTTTGCACCCTTTCCACAGGTAACCACAGTTCTAAGTTGCTGGGTATTCTTTTAGACCCCTTCCCCATGCTTGTGCATAGATCGCTGTTTAGGTACTTAACATTGCCTGGAGTGTGTTTTTTATCAAAATTATCACCTGTATACAGTTGGTTTATTCTTTTTAACTGCTATGTAGGATCCCACTATATGGGGATGCCTGGGTGGCTCAGTCGGTTAAGTCTGTCTTGGGCTCATGTTCCCAGGGTTCTGGGATCGAGTCCTGCATTGGGCTCCCTGCTCAGTGGGGAGCTTGCTTCTCCCTCTGCCTACCACTCCCACTGCCTGTGCGTTGTCTCTCTCTGACAAATAAATAAGTAAAAATCTTTATTAAAAAATGATTCCACTCTATGGACACTCCCCATTTTACAGAGCAGTCCTCCTATCAATGGGCATGTAAGTGATTTTCCATTTTTTTCATGCTCCCAGACCAAGCTTGTGCATGCATTTTTAGGCATAGTTAAGAAAGTAAGAGAGCTTCTTTTGCTGAGGAGAATTTTCCCGACACCTGGGAAATCATCACGCTAGGGACTTGGGTTGGCGGAGTGGCAGGGGTGGGACAGGGAAGGAGAGGAGGGGACAGCTTCCCAGAAGGTCTGGGCTTCCGCCAGGCTCTGAAAGGTGAACGAAGGCTTTCCATCGATGGACAGAAGGGAGGTGAGAGGATGTGGGTGGGAAGAAGCAGATGGTATGGCTGAAGGGGCTGACCCAGAGGGCAAAGGACACTGGGGTCCGGCTCCGAGGGAGGGTCCATGGGGTCATGGGAGGGTGCGCTTCCTGGGGAACAGGCGTGGGGGAACCAAGGACCAAAGGCTGGCTTTTTATTAGGCACCTCGGTTTATTCCTGCCTTAAAATACCTGGGAGGGAGGTGATCCTGGGGTCTACTCTTCCTCTTCTCCCTGCCCCCTCCCAGAATGCAGGCTTCCCTCTTCCTCTCGCCAGCGTGTTGCACTCAGATGTCATTCCTGCACAGCAGAATGGAATGGCCAGCAGCCAGCCTCACTGGGCTCCCAAGGAGTTGGAGGGCAGGGGCCAGGCCTCTCCATGTACTCACAGGACTCGCAGGACATTTGGAGGAGGACGGTGCAGACGGTAGCATCTGGGTGATGAGGTTAGTCTCTGCTCTCAGGACACCCCCCACATCAGTCTGTCCTGTCCCATCAGCTAGCCCTGAATTCCCATGAGGATTCCCCGAAGGCCACTTGAACTTCAGGAGCTCATGGCTCCTTGGGACTGTCCCAGGCCATGCACCCTTTCTGACGTCACCATGTCCATAGTGGTGTGCGAACTGCCTTGCCTACCTTGTGAACTTCTCACCCCTTTTCCTGGTTAGTGATCTTGAAGGTACAGATTCTTCTGGAATCAAGGAGGGGGGAGTTGTGTGCTTTGGCTGTAACAGGTACCAGCAAGTTCACTGGTCCATCACTGCCAAGTACTTAAGACAATGGCTTTGCCAAAAGCAGTGACATAAAAGAGAGTAACATTCCATCCAATTAGCATGTAGCTCTGAATGCAAAGCCCTCTGGTGTCCTCTGTGCTCCTCTGTCACGTTGGCTGATTCTTCCTGGCATTAAGGAGGGTGGAGTTGATACCAAACGTTCAGCTGACAATGGAAGAGACTAGCCTGCAGTGAAAATGGCGGGAACTAGCTTTGGGGTCTCTGGGATGGAGGGATCTCAGAGCAAGGACAGGTCTGGGGGCATCTGGGGTCCAAGGAGGCCGAGACATTCTCTGTCTGATGAAAAATGCCTCCATGGAAGTTGGCTGTGGCCTGGGGCTGAGATCTACGAGTTCTTACAATGTGCTTATGGGAAAAGGGATGGATGGGTGGGTATTGGGGTTTCTTCCCTTTGCCAAGAATGGAAATAAGGCAGAGCACTGAAGTCCATTTAGAGCCTGTTGGGGAGTTCCTGGCGGAGTACTGAGCTATCTATCCCATGGCCTCAGAAGACTAGGGAATTTTGTTTTGGGGAAGAAGTCTGCCTCCTTAGCAGATTCATTAGGATTTGTGTATGTCCCTGGATTACGAAATGCAGATGGAAGCCAGTGCCCCTGCCCAGGCCTTGTGCTTGCCTCTGCATCTGTGACTGCAGGACCCTGTCTTGGGAATGTGGAAGTCTCAGGGAGTGTGACTTCACATATTCATGGCAAAAAGGAACAGGTGGGCAAGAAGGCTTGCCCAGCAAGTCAAGAATCTATGGTGGGAGGCAATTGCAAATGATGCCTTGTTGTTTTGTTTTCTTCTTACTGTCTCATTTTCTTCTTACTTACTAGGTTGAAACACCCCCCAAACTTTTTCCTTTCTTGAGAGAAAACTGTTCCTTCTATTCTCAAACCATTAGGTTTGAGTGGATTTACATCAGTCCCTGATCCAGGGTGAGAACATGAATCAGGCCTGAGCATTCAGAGCACTCCACTCTCCAATGGCCGTGGTGAATTGTTCAGGGATGGGGCAGGTGACCTGAGCCCAGCTGATGAGGCTGAATCCAGAGATTTTTCTTGATAATATTGGAAATAAGGCACAGTTCTACTACTAGCATTTAAGCCTGGAATTATTAGCAGTCATGTGGGGAAGCCTGTCTGAAATACTGTCATCAGAGAGGAAAAAAAAGTTTAGGGATGGAAAGAGACAGATTTCTTATAATAATGTTTGAGTATCTAGATTCAGCCATGCCTGAAGGCCACTCAAACTATCAGTCATATGAGCCTACAAATACCTCATTCCCTCTTTCCTGACTTGTGTTTATGTCCCTGGCCCAAAGGATACCATCTAACTCAAGGTCTTACAGGCAGACTAATCCAACCGCTTCTACTTGAATGCTTCTCTGGATGTGGATCTCACTTCGCGGAGTCAGGAAGACCTAGATTTAAAGCAATACTCTTTCAGATGCATGAATTTATGGGTAACTCTTCTGGAAGAAATCTGTAAATGCTTCCAGTTCCTGACTGTCCTTTCTGTTATTCCTTTCTGCCACATTCAAACTTGATTGTATTGCCAAATGCTCTGACCAGGACCTGGTGATGCCTGAAGTAGAACGGTTAGCCGTTAGCTGGCCATCTTGGAAAGGCAAGTAATGGTGGGGAGCTCAACACTACCCAATCCCCAAAGTGGAGCTAGGAGCTCATGGTCAACTAAATTGTGTGCATGAAGCTATGGCATCACCAAACTACCTGACTATTTACTTTGCCATCTTTTTTTTGGGGGGGGGGCGTCCAATAATGAAATTTTGTTCTTCAGAGCTAGGACTTGGTTACATCCCAGCCTGCCTTTTCCTTTATTGGTACATCGCATGTGGAGACCCACTCTCTGCGGGTGCCTGGAGCTTGCCGTTGATGTGTCAGACAGCAGGAGCTACCTGAGCTCTTCCTTAGGAGTAATGAGTCTGTGGAAAGTCTATAAAAGTCTGTGAAACCTGCCAGAGGGTGCAGGGATACAGATGCGCCCCCAGAGCACAACAGAAGAAGCGGGGCAGCCAGTCAGGCCCAGGCCCCAGCAGCCTCCGTGCCCACAGCGGGGAGGCAAAGCTGATTTCTGGGATTCCCCAGCCAAGACCACGGAATGTACTGACTCCCGTTGCACAACAGAACCGGAAAGTTCATGGCGTAGACCTGGCTTCCTCTAGGGTTTAAGCGTCACTAGGACTTGTCTTTCTCTCTCTTGTCTCTCTCTGCTTCCCCCACTGCTGTCTTCATTCTCGATTCTCAACGTAAGCCTTGGTTTACACCTTCCCGGTGTCCAGCCGTCCCAAAGACCCAGGCTTCCTTCTCCCTCATCCCGCATAATCTCTGGAACAAGCTCTGATTGGCAGAGTGCGGTCATGTGCCCTTCCCAATCAGGAACTAGGACTTGGACATGGAGCATTCTGATTGGTCAGCCATCCAGGAAGTAGACGGGGCCCCTACACCGACGGCCCTATCAGAATCAAGTGGGGTTGGTGACTCTAATGTACCAAGGGGAGGGACGCGGAGTGGACCGGAGAGTGAGAGCTTCTCAGCCGGCTTAGTAGCAGGCTCCTCTCCCCGCGTCTGCTCCATCGGCTTGGTGCCGGCTGCTCGCAACTGGTGGATTAGAAAACTGCAGTGGGTTGGCAGGGTCTGCAGGGTACAGGTGCAGGGGACACGTGCTTCGCTTTTTTGCTGCCTCTGAGCTTCTAGAGACTAGAAACTACACCCCAGCCTCGTCTGGAGAAAGTTTCTATTTGCACATCAGCATTGCGGATGCCGCAATCCCAGGGCTCATCCGTCATTAACTTGCTCCCAGCCTCTTCCCTTATCCCATTTCCCCGCTTCGCGAGAGTGTTTCCTTCCCATCAAGGGCCTTGGCTTGGGCTGCGGGAGGAAGTCCGAGACGCTGCAGCCGAGGACCCCCTCATCCCGTAGTGCACTTCCGAGGTCCTCAAATACAACCCCCTCTTGGGAGGAGGGGCTGCTCTGGGGCCAGGATCTTCCTTCTTGCCTTCCATCCTGGAAGAGAAAAGGGAGCAGAGTTCCGAGGCAGTGTGGACGTGTTCCTCCGAGCTGATTCTCTCCCCCACCACCCACCTCCGGCACCCTGGCTGGCGAAGGGCAAAAGCCGGTGACCTGGACACCTGGGTTTGAGAGCCCTCTCTGACCCGATGAGTGGGGCCCGTGACACATTCTTTGTGCGCAGTTTCCCCTTTCCTAAAACAAGGGGTCAGTACTTTCCAGCCTTCTCCAGCCCAGACATTCTCCGTCTGCTGGCAACTCGAGTATTGAGAATGAGATCCATTAGTAGCACCTGTTTACTTCTCGTGGTGGCTTCTCACCCATGGCAGGGAAGGGGGTTCCTTCCAGTCACACACGTGCACACACACACACACACACACACACACCCATAGATTGTTTGTTTTTACAAAGACAACTTTTAGGAACAAAGAAGATTTGGACCCATGTGGTCTAGATGCACTTGAAGTCCATTTGCTTCCCCCTTACAGGGTGATAGGTTAACTGAACCCCAGTTCCTTTTCAGTGACCATGAAACATGAGTTCTAGTATCAACTCTGCCTTTTTTTTTTTTTTTTGGCTGTGTGACGTTGGGCAAATCACTTTGCTTCTCTGAACATTATATTCTTCCTCTAAAGCAAGAATGAGCGTGCCCAGCCTTTACTGTGCTGCTGAGATGTTCAAATGTGATAAGGGGTTTAAACATCATAAAGGGCCATACAGGAGACAGGGATGAGCTGTTATTAAAGTCTCACTCAAAACTGGCCTAAGGATGGGCCAGAAATTCCTTCAGGCCTGTTTGTACTGTGCCTTGCACGTAGCGGACACGCGGCAAATATTTGTTGAATGATTGGAATCCCAAGGGCTGCTTGAGCTGTAATACAACTAAACATTGCACTTGGGCTATGTTATTTTATGTCCTGGCCGCAGGTTTCTGATGGGGTAGCTGCAAGGGCGAGTCGTGGGCCATAGCCAGGCTCTCTGGTACCTGTGTGGTGCCAGGCTACTTACCAGCCTGGGCTGGGCATCTGTTTGCCAAGGTGAAAAGGTAGATTTCAACCAGCAGGCGAGGAAGGGGTGGGGCTAGTGTTTTTCTGCTCATGCTGTAGCTGTTTTCCTCTTTTCTATTGGGAATAAATTACTGTGGCTTTATAGCCCTTACAGGAGTTTCTGGAAACTCCGACTGGATGAATCCCAAAAAACAGAATTCTTTTCCGAGTTTCCAACTCCCCCAGATCCTCATTTACAAGGAAAATGGGGTCAGTCAGCTTGCCTCTGACAGACACCTGATCATCCTCCAGATGGGGTCACCTCTCCTTGATCTTAGAAGTCTTTTCTTTCCCCAGTGGATTCTGAGAACATGGCTGAGAAGCTCAGACACACAGCCACCCCCTGAGTGTAAAGAGGCAGTTTGGAAACTGTGTTGCCTCCTTGACCAAAGACTCAACCCAATCAGGATAGAGCTTGGGGCGGGCCTAAGCCATCTTGCTGCCCAGTGTCATCGCTTTGTCCTATATTCTTTGCTCCTAAGAAAATACACCGACATCCATGGGATGCTTTTATACCAGTGTAGGTGCGTGTAGCTTAATAACCTTGGTCAGTATGATGTTGTCAAATAAATTAAACCACTCCCCACATTCCCAGCCCCCATCTTAGAAAAATGTTCTGTGCAGCCAAACATCTGTAGCCCTGGACATGTAATCTCCCTCTGTTTTGTTTTGCTCCAGACAAAATGGTTGAAAAGCTGAAATTTATGTCTTCGGAATCCAAGGCATTAACCGTTGTAAATCAGCCTTCGGTGCCCAAAGGTAACAATTACCGCTCTCATTAATAGATTTCCCCAGCCTCGCTCATAAAACAACTCTGGAAATGTCTCCTGGGATGGGGTGGGGGAAGTGTGCCCGGGGATCATTACCAGTCAAGTACCCTGGGCATAGAGGGAGGCTACATCCTTCTCCCCAGGGCTCGCCTAGCGGACGTGAGAGAAAGTGTGCACAGGGGCCCCCAGACGGGGCCAGGGTGCTGTTTGCAGGAGGTGGGCATGTGGGCTGAGTGGCAGTTCCACATCTGTGCAAATCCTTCCCAGAAAGGGGTTCAGAAGCACGGGGTCTTGAGGAGGAAGGAGTTGGGGGGGAGAGAGGGGGAAGAAGGCTTGCATGTCCATTACAACAGGTGACTTTCTTCTCTTGGGGAGACCAAAGCTGGAAGGGATTTAGCGGTCATGGGGTCCACTCCTTGAGTGACTGCACACGGACTTGGAGCCTGGGGACTTGCCCCAAGTCACCTGGCAAGGCTGTGGCTCAGCTGGGAGATATGATGATGAACAAAACATGGAGGCCTGCCCAGAGCGTTGAACATTATTTCCCACATGGCTTTGGACCCTTTCCATCTCTGGTACATAAAGTGGATTTGAACCCAGGAAATGCTTTCTTTTGTTCTGTAGGTGGAAGAGGGGTAATGACGTCTGAGGCCACCCCAGTGGCGGCTGGACAAGGGCAATCTAGGGGCTGTGCTCTGCTGGGAGGGGGCGCCGTTCGCCACCCGAGTTTGGGTACCAATGTGGGACTGTGGGACCAAAAGAGTGGACAGTTCCTTCTTGGGAATACCCCACCTTATTTTATTTTATTTTTACTTTTGGGTGGGATTCTTGGATCTCTTCTGGGATACTGGTTTGCTGA
The DNA here is from genome assembly GCF_009829155.1 of Mustela erminea. Lineage (NCBI taxonomy): Eukaryota > Metazoa > Chordata > Mammalia > Carnivora > Mustelidae > Mustela > Mustela erminea. The sequence goes on from NC_045627.1 coordinate 79,104,468, forward strand.
AAGAGTCCACCTGGGATTTGGATCGACAGGGCCTGCGTAAGAATCTCAAGTACTTCATTAGCTAATGAGCAAGCCGGACGGCTTGCCGGGGTCACGGGACCCGTCTGCTCCTGTCTGCAGTGGGCCCCACGTTTCCTGCCTGGGACGGCACTGTGAGCGTGTGTGCCTCACTCTGCCCCGGCCTATGTCTGTGCCTGGAAGACCTTCTGGCACATGGTAGGTGTCCCCAAAGTCCTTTTTGGGTGGATAGACAGCGAAAGGTATCTATTAGCACAAGAGAGGGACAGCCTACCCTCCTGGGTCAGTTTAATTTTTCCCCTGCAATTTGATCCCATGTTAAGTAATCAAAGGTTTCTGCTCTTACTCCTAGCACCCTTGGGTGCCCAGGCCCCATGCCTCCTGGCTCTAAACATGGTTTCCAGCTCATAGCTGCCCCACCAGACCGACTGACAGGGATGGCTGCCCCTTGTTTGCTTGTTTTAGTTGTGGTAGAATATATATAACATAGAAGTCACCATTTTGTCCATTGTCAAGTGTGCGTTTCAGTGACGTCACGCACGCTCACACTACTGTGAGTATCGTCATTCTGGCCTCCATTTACTAGCAGCGTCCTATCCCCCTCCACCCCGTCCTTGGTAACTTCTCATATTTCCTGTTTCTATGAACTTGACTGCCCTAGGTACCTCATGTAAGTGGAATCACACAATACTTGTCTTCTTGTGTCTGCATTTTTCCACTTGACATAACGTGTCTTCAAGGTCAGTTCCATGATGGGACGTGCCAGAATTTCATGTGTGTTTCAGGCTCCACAAGAGTCCGTTGTTTGTCTGTGCCGTATTCTGTGGACCCATTCATCCACAAACAGAAATTTGGGTTGTTCCCACCTCTTGGCTGTTGGGAATAGTGCTGCTGTGGGCGCAGGTGTGCGAACATCTGCCCCAGTCCCCACTTCCGGTTCCTTCGGGCCATACCCCTAGAAGTGAAGTTGCTGGATCTGTGGCAATTCTATGCTTAATGTTTTCAGGAGCCAGCACACTGGTCTTTAACTTTCCTGATGGAAGGGCAGGGGTACGGGGTCGAGTCTGATGAAGCCAGCCGTGACTACACTGGGCCTTTCCCAAGTTAGGGCTGGGGGCTCTGCCTGGACCGGGATGCCAGCTGTGCTGGGCTCCCTTGGCGGTTCAGCAGCCTCCCCTCCCACACCAGCACCATGTTCACACTAAAGCCCCAGGCAAGGAAACATTAGCCCTGCCCATTTTGGATGGAAAGAGATTGTTCTCCTTCTGACCCAACAGCTAAACCCCCCACCTCCTGCCTGTGTAAACAAAGTACAGATTTGTTCAGAAAGGCAACTTAAGTTCTAAGATGTTACGATTCGACACATGGGCTTTGGTGCCATTTCAAATTCTGATTTAGTCTCTTACTTGTGGGAGACTTTGAGGCAATCTTTGAGCCTATGAGCCTCAGTGTTCCCATCTATAAAATGGGGCTGACAGCTTGTGACTCAGAGAGACATTGTATACGGAGAGTTTTGCACAGTCTTGAGCATGGCAAGATTTTGTTCTCAGAGGCCAGTGACCATCCTGTGAGTGAAGAAGGTAGAAGATGTCCCCGTTGGGTAGTTTGGCCCTGCCTAGCCTGCCTGCTCTGGGCACGGAGGGCCCTGGTGTTATACACTCCCCCCTAGGCCGTGCAGGTGTCAGGTCTGGCGGTGCTCATCGGGAACACTCGTGATAGGGGGGATTTATTATCTCTGCTTCACGGGCCATGTGACATAGCTAATCCTTAATTACACCTCATGTTAAAGGTTAGTCCACCTTTGGGATGTTTCCCAGCTTGACGATGCCTCTGGAAAATTAGCTCATTCGTAAAACAAAGTGTCCAGTTACAGACCCAGTGGCTCCCCGCCACCCCCGGCGGAGATGAGGGTCGGGGGGATTGCTGAGAAATGTCTCCAAGCTTCCCTCCTGACCCCTTGGTTACCTCTAATAAGGAGTCAAATGAATGTTTCCCTTCCAGAAAGATAGCATCGTGCCCAGAGGAAGGGCGAGTTAAAAGGGCCCCAGAAACACTGGACCATCACTCAGGTGGACAGAGGTCAGCATGGGGAAGGCACAGGGTGATGGTTCAGCTTTCCTTTGCCTCCACAGCTGGACCCCCACCCCCCGTGTCCACCCCTGCTGTGCTTTGCACAAACAGCAGATTCGCTGCCCAACTGTTAAGACGTGCTCGGGCCCCGACTCTTAGTGCCCAGATGTCCTCACAGCCAAGTGCCTGTGCTCCAGAGCAGCTCGGCCAAGGCCAGATTCCGCAGGCCCTAAGGATGGGCTCCTGACAGTCGCTAATTATTGTAATTTGACAAATGTCTACTGGGCACTAACCATACCAGGTACTATTCTAGAACCTGGGGCTATACTGTAGTGGTCAAAACAGACAAAAGAAGAATGCCGACCCTCCTAGAGCTTACATTCTCATGGAGGGAGGTGCAGACAGGAAATGAGCAAAATACAGCATCATCAGGTGGCGATAAGTGCACTGGAGAGAAAGAGCAGGAGACAGAGGGAGGAAGCCCTGGCTTGCAGTGCAACGCAATGTGCAACGCTTGCAGGTGGATTGTAAGCTTTGATAGGGTAGTTAGGGAAGGAAGGCCTTGCGAAAAGCTGAGACTGGAACAAAGAACCAACATGGAGGCAAGGGCATGAGCCAGGAAAGGATGTGGGAGGAAGGGTTCTCCAGGCATCTGCCAGCTGCAGATGCAAAGGCCCTGAGGCAGTAAGATGCCTGGGTGTGTTTGAAGAAGCATAGAGGCCGTGTGGCTGGAGCAGAAAGAGCAAGGGGAAGAGCAATAGAAGACGAGGTCAGGGGAGGCAAAGATCAGGTGTGGGTCCCTGTGCCTCCAGGCCCGTGTCCAGGATTTCCTGGCCTTGACCAAGGGTGTGGCATGTCTGCACAATGTTTTAGAATAGGGATCAGCAAACTATGGCCCTTCTGCCAAATCCACCCAACCGCCTGCTTTTGTAAATAAAATTTGGCTGGAACACAGTCACACCCATTCATTTACATGTCATCCCGGGCTGCAGTCAAGATACAAGGTCAGAGTTGTGCAGTGCAGTTGTGACCATGACCTGATGAACTGAGAATCCTGAAATATTCGCTATCTGGCCCTTTACAGAAAGAGCTTGTTGACTCCTGTGTTAGGGCTTTGGAGTGAGACCACATTGGTTCAAAGCTCTGCTCAAGTTTATTGTCCGAGGACCCTGGCCTAGTTAACTACTCTGGGCTTCATCCTCTCGCCTCTGAAGTGCTGGTAATACCGACCTTTCAGGGTTTTGTGAGATCGCATTAAACAACTAATCTGAAACACGCAGCCCCTGATAGGTCCAGATACTGTGTTAGGAGGCTGTAGCGGTGCTCAGTCTTGGACTCAGAGGTGTAAGATCTTGGCCAAAGCCTTCATTAGTCTTAGTCTCAGTCTCCCTGTCTGTGAAGTGGGGGTAATTACGAAGCTACAAGGAGAAAATGGTGCGTGGCTTGTAAGAAAGTGCACATTAAATGAAGTTTGCTGCTTTTTTTTGTCACCAGCCTTATTCTCCATCATGTCCTATGTGCCACAGTATCTGCAAGTTCTCCAGGATCTGGGAGAAAAATCCAGCATCTGTCTCTACCTCCGTGTGCCACTGCCAGGCCTCCTGCTCCCGGCACCTACTGCCAACAACAAGGCCTAGGGGGGTGGGTATTCGAAGACCTCCCCTCCCACAGCTTGGCCTCTGGCTTAAACCCCACTGCTACCCTAGAGGGCACCACCCCTTTCAGAATGATTGTATTTGCGAATAATCTTTATTTACTACCAGAGGATCCACAACGTGGGAGATAGTCATGGGTTTCTATTACGCTGCCGCTGTAACTACGGCAGGGAAATGTCTATCATTGTGAGCCCAATCAGTGTATTTATTTACTTATTAGCCCCTTTGTCATCAAGTAAGAATAATAAGAGGACATTATCGGATTTTGCCCGCTGGACCCAATTTGAGCGTTTATGGATTTTTGTCGGGGGACTGAGGATGTGGTGCTAAATTGCACGAGTTTTGGGTGGGATGGAGGCCTGGGTTGGGAAAATGTTGACTTTTTTGGAGAACTTGGTCATGCCGCTTGGCTGTGATGACAATCCACTTGAGTTACATCGCATTAAAAACAAAACACACACACACACACACACACACACACACACAAACCATGGCGTGCGTCCAGTGGTTGAAATGTAGACGCCCACGTGCCTTTATACTTGCAATGTGTAACGCCTGGGCCGTGTGTGTGATGGTACAGTGAACTACCAAGCTGTGGAACTGCAAATAACATATGTCTGTCTCGAGTGCCAGAGGAAATCGTAGCAGTGTCGAGCAGGGGAAGGGCACAGATTTGTAGAGGGGGGAAGGAGTATGTGTTCACCCGTGGTGTTTCTACGAAAGCCCCCGTGTCTCCTCACACATCACGAGCAGCCACAAAACCGAAAGGGAACACGTGCGAGACGGGGGTGGATTGATGGCTTCTTTGCGAGTTGGTTGGCTTTAGGGAGTTCTGGATTGGAAATCGAGGTCTGGCAGACTGAACTTGGACACACCTTCCCTGCCCCTCCCCATGCCGTGAGCTGCAGTTTTCTGGGTTCCCCGGGATCTGGTTCTGGAGAACGAAGCTGTGGACGTTGCCCCCACAGGAGGGGATGGGGCCCTTTTTGACTTAAAAGTGATGAAAATGAAAATCTCTAAGCCAGTTACTTTCAGTCTGTTGAGAGGATCGGCTGAGACTCAGGGACCCCTACGATCACATTTCCCTTCTGGGTGGGATGCTATTTTTAAGGCTTGGTTACCACCCTCCAACTCTGGCTCCATGTGTCTCCATGTATAAATAGAAGTGACTAAATTAAAAAAGAAATAGTAGGTTGAATTCATATCTCTTTAAAAATCTTTATGAAAATGAACAACTGGTTTGACTTTATTTTCCACATTTCACATTACAGTTTTGACGTTCTCCAACACAGCCGCAGACTCAGAGCGCGGTGGTCTTTGCAAACAAAACTCAGTAGAAAGAACTGGATTCTGACATCTCCCTGGATGCTGTGATTTGTCTCTCTCGGGGAACCCCTGACAACCCAGAACCCCAATCCTGACCCTAGAACCAACTGGAAACATCCCACCACAACCCTTGGCTTGAAACCAGATCCCCAGGATTTTAACACACACGCCCGGCAAGCCACTTGGGCCTAATTCCTTTCATCTACAGGACGGACATAATACTCTTGTTAGCGGCCGGGGCCAGCAGAGGGTGGGATTAACTGGGGAGACACCCAGAGCGGGACTTGGGGGAGCTGGTGACATGAAATAGAATCCAGTGGTCACTCAGCTGTGGTTTTCTACTTCTTCCTCACCTTTCAAGTGAAGTGTGGTCACACCTGGTTTTCCTGCTCTGCTTTATCTTCTGTTCAGGGTGACTTCGATGTACCCAGGATGCTGAGCCCGAGAACTTGAGGTGGGGGCTCAGGGCCCCTAGACGGAGCATCTCCCAGGGGCTGAGACTCGACACCAGATGCCTCCCTTTGGTTTGCTCTTTACTTTTCACAAGAACCTCCAAGAGGAGCCATTGTTGGTCCCATTTCACAGATTGGGAGACTGACAAGCAGCTGCTCCTTTGACACCAATTGCAACTTAAGCGTAACACCCTAGTAGCTTGAGAAATATTTTTTAACTAACCAGAGAGAAATGATGCAACTGAGAAGGACGGGGAAGGCATGTACCTTCAAGAACCGGGATCTGGGGAGAGAAGCGCCAGATCCTTCCACGTCCTGCGTGGCAGGTTGAGTAATACCCCCTCCAAAATATGAGTCTACACGGGATATGAGCTTCTTGGGAAATCGGGTTCTCACAGATGTAATTAGTTAAGGATCTCGAGAGGAAATCATCCTAGATTTTGTATGAGCCCTAAATCCAATGACTAGTGTCCTCACCATGTGAAGACAGGGGCAGGAACTGGAGCAATGTAGCTACGAGGCGGGATGCCAGGAGCCACCAGAAACTGGGAGAAACAAAGGAGGGGTCTCTTCTAGAGTCTTTGGAGAGAGTAGACCCTCCTGACTCCTTGATTTTGGACTTTGGGCTTCCAGAACTGTGAGGGAATCAATTCCTATTTGAAGCAACCAAGTTCATGACAATGTTTATGGCAGTCCTAGCTAGCTGTGTACATTGGGTCACCAGAAATAAGGGCAGGCAGGAGCTAATGCTAAATACACAACAGCAAGCTTTGGATCTGTGAAGGAAAATGTTATGTCTCTTCCGTGAAACAAAACAATAGACAGAACCTCCCTTATTCTTTCCCTGGAGCATGCCTGAGAGATGGGACCCACAGTCTGCAGAGGAGTGAGGCGTGAGACGCAGGGAATGATGTAAGATGCTAGGATTTCTTGCTTGGGTAAGCAGTATTTTCAGCTGTGGATCTTGCTTTCACGCTTACACTGTTGCTGAAATAAGAGGCAGGCCCAGGGAGTTCGAGCACGCTGGGAATGTCTCCGGCGAAGGGAGAGCGAATCTGGCTGATGTTTCTATTGGGAAGGCAGGAAGAGGGTGGTTTGAGGAATGGGTGATGGAAAAACTGTGCAGGGTGACCGGGTGACATCACTGATCACTTAGTGATCCTGGGGTGTGGGAAGTATGAGGTCGGCTGGTTGAGCGTCTCTTTGGGGTTGGGGGGGGGGACTCTGATAGAAGTCCTTAAGATTGGGGCCACAGTTGGGGACCTCCGAGCCCCACAGGTGGGAAGGCAGGGGGTAACTGGTGGTCTTGTGGGAACCCAGAGGCCCAGGAAGTGTCGATGCCAAATGGGAGGCTAAATTTTGATGAGGACAAATGATGTGATAGATGAGGGAGGGCGAGCCAAGAGCAAATTACAGCCGTTCAGCTGGGAGATGATTACAGCACAGACCAGAATCTTGGCAACAGGCGTCCATGTGCGAAGGCAGGCGTGCGTGTTACTGCATTTTTCTTAAAACGGAGATTAAAATCTAACAATTACAAACATTTATTAATGTCCCCGAAGGAGCTGAAAGGATCACCTATACCCCAAAGACCACCCAAATTCCTAACCTGGGACCAGGGTTTGGCTGGGATGACTTACCCTCAGGAGATGGCAGTCGGTCCTGCAGAGCGCAGGGACCTGCTGGTGTGGGAAGGGGTAGGAGAGGACTTCCTGGAGCGGAGGGCCCCTTGGCCCTGTCTCCACGCAGCACAGCAAAGACCACATGCTTGCGTCCATCTCTCTGCTGCTGTCTGGGGAGCTCGTCTTCCCATCAGGCTTTCAGTCTGTGTCCAAATCACAGGGGCTGATGATTATTCAAGTTGATGAAATGCAAATGTGATTAATAATGAAATGGCAGCCCCCCACCCCGCATATTGGAGGGAAATGCGTAGGGCAGTGGCTCGGAGCCTGAGTGCTGGAGGTCAAAGCTGAGCCCAAATCCTGCCTCGAGCTGTGTGACTGAGATGATTAGATTAGCACGCAGCCATCTCATCTGTTAAAAAAGTGGGTTCTAGAACCACTAGAGGCAAGAATTAAATGGCATGATATGTGAAAGCATAGTGCCTGGCATCCAGGAAACCTTGAATGAGTGTGAGATGCTGTCCTCAGGTGCCCTTCCTCTGCATGCTGCATAGGAACAGGGGTGGTAGGCATGCATCCCGGACTTGTCCAGGAGGAAACTAAGCCTTGGAGAACTTGAATAATTTGCCCAAAGTTCCACACTTGGTGAGCGGCAGAGACAAGATTTGAACTCATGACTGTGAGCCTCTGAGCCAAGATTTGAACTCGTGACCGTGAGCCTCCAACTGTTCTACTTCCCTGGTTCTGGGTATGAGATGACCTTGGCTCAGATCAAATTGAGGGGTCAAGCAACACTGCACACCCCCATCCCTCTCCCAGGTGAGTGGCCTCACCGTCCCAAAGGCACCATGGAAGGGCCACACATCCAGGTGAAAAGACCTTCTCCGTCTGGCCTCTTCTCTCTGTCTCCTGGTTTCTGGGCTTACTCTTTAATATCAACTAACATTTGAATGTTAATGACACACAGTAGTAGGTATATCCAGCACACGGGTGCACGCGCGCACACACACACACACGTGCACACCCCTCACATCCCATGCCTGCCTCATCGCTCCTGGTTTTGACAAGCTCTGCCAAGTGTTTTGTCGAGTTCCCTGGAGGGGCACATGTCCAGGATGCAGAGGGGATCGAAGGTGGCTTGTCAGGGCTGTGAGATGACAAAACTCCCAGACCCAGAAGTTTTGGCAAGAAGGAGACCCTCCTTCCTTTCTCCATTGTAGGGTCCCCAGGTCAGTTAGCCTCTCCCTGCTCCATTGTTTTCTGCGTGGGGGTGGCTGTATTGTTCCAGAACTCTCTGTTTGTCCTCATGGTCCACTTTCTGGGGCATCCGCACCATGATCTATATTGGGTTTCATGGCTTCTAGTCAGTGTATGTATCTCTTGTACTAATGAGGTGTATTTAGGTCCTTTCCAGTTGGGGTCAATTAGGAATAATGCTGCAGTGAACGTCCTTGTATTTTGGAGCACACGTGGACACGTGTTGGTTGAGTATATACCCAGGAGTAGAACTGCTTGATTTTAAGGTTATATGTATGTTCAACTATAGAAATTCCTGCCAGTTCTTTCCCCACTGTACTTGTACCAATTTATATTCCCATTGGTAGCGTAGGAGAGAAAGTTCCAGTTGCTCCACATCCTTCTCAAGACTTCGTATTATCTTTTCTTAAACTCTTCTGGTGGGTATGTAATGGTGTATTGGTGTGATTCTGATAAGCATTTCCACAGTTATCAATGCTGAACATTTTTTAAAAAAGAACTTCAGTTTTTCTACATTAAATTTAATTTTTTAAAGATCTTATTTTATTTATTTTATTATTTTTTAAAAAAGCACTTTATTATTTACTTGTTTGTTTGGAGAAAGAGGCATGTGCACATGCACGAGGATGGGGGCAGAGGAAGAGGGACACTCAGCACAGAGCCCGATGTGGGGCTCAGTCTCACAAGCTGGAGGTCATGACCTGAGCAGAAATCAAGAGCTGGACGCTTAACTGACTGAGCCACCCAACCAGCCACTGAGCAAAGATAAGATGGTTTATTTTTAAGCAATCTCTACATCCAACATCGGGTTCGAACCCACAACCCTGAGATCAAGAGTCGTGTGTTACTGAGCCAGCCAGGCACATTTTCTCTTAAATGTTGGTCATTTTTTTGTGAAGTGCTCTTTTAAATCTTTTGACCTTTTTCTATTGAGTTACTGATATTTTTCTTATTGAGTTCTAGGAGTTACATATTTTGGATGTGAGTTCCTTAGGATTGCTTTCTCATTTTCTCCACGAGTCTTTGTTTAACAGAAGGTCTTAAATTTTTTTGTGTAAGTTAGCTACAAGTTAATAGATGCTAACAATGATATAAGACCATGAATTACCTTAAGAGTTATTTCCTTTTGAATATTACTTTCTACTTCTAAAAGTTTTGATTTTTTTAATTGTTGAGAGATTTTCAATTTTAACCAAATCCAATTTCTCAAATCTTTCCCTTATGATGATTGCTTTTTGTATCTAGGTAAGAAACTTTTGCCTATCCTAAAGCTATGAGGATATTCTCTTATGTTATCTTCTAGAAGTGTCATTGTTTAACTTGCACATTTAGGTCTATATTTTATTTGGGATCAGCCTGTATGTATGGCGTGAGGTTGGAGTTTCCATTAGCTTCTTTTCTATGCTGACGTCCAGTCTGGCCGTCTTTCCTCTGAGCATTTTGGATGCACCTTTATTGTAAACAAGGTGGCCGTATATGTGGTCATCTGTTTCTGAACGCTGTCGTGTTGGCTTCGTAAATACTTCAGGGATGAGTGGTAAATGGCCTGGGCCTCACCCTGTTCCCAAAGAAGAGGGAGGTGCTGCTGAGCTTTTCTGAGGAGATTCTGGGCTTTCTTTGCTGAATCACTTGGTCTGTCTCTGCCCTTTTCTGACTTCTCATAGATACAACTAATTGGCTGACAAAATGATCAAAATAGCAAATTCTTACATAACACGGACCATCTGCCAGGCCCTGTTCTAAATAAATAGGCTTTAACCCATGTAATAGTTACACAAACTCATGATGTAGTTGCTCTTATTGTCCCCATTTTCCCAATGACAAAACTGGGGCACCCCAGAAGTGGTATGTGTCAGAGCTGGAATTTGAAGGTGGAAATTCAGCTTTGGAGTTCTTGTCCTTAAGGGCATCATGAGGCTCTCTCTCAGCCAATGGCGGGAAGTGGAACGGTGAGGACAGTCCCCTTGATCTAGGAGAAAAGGCTTACGAGTTCTTTTCTTGGCTTCCAGACCTACTAGATGGGAGATTTGGGACACATTGATCAGTCTCTTTGAACCAGTTTGCTCCAAAATAATACTTTTACCTTTGACATTTTATAGTGTCATCTATCTGGAAGACTCCAAAAGGGTCGTGGAGTTTTGGGAGATAGGACAATTATACAGTGGTGACCGGGGCTGAGGCACAGAATGAGGAGGAGCTCACAGCAAGCTGGGAGTGGGGTGGGGAGCGGTACGGGGCAGAGGGGGCCGAGGAGAGGGTGAGTAACAGGAGGGAGTGGGCCCAGCCCTCCAACCTTATCCTTTCCCATCTGCTATTCCCCTTCCTGGGCCTTCTAATCCAGCGTCTCGAGTTACCTGCTGGAGGAGGGGATGATTCCTAGATGCTAAGTTCTCTAACTGACCCTCCCTTCAGGGAATTAATTTGAGAGTGTTCTTATTTATTCCCAAGGCCATGGTTCCTGTGTGAGCCTCCTGGGAGGCAGTTTCTCTGCCCACAGCTGGCTAATGTTCACCCACCGTGTCTGTTTGTTGGTGAAAATCACACCAGGCTCTTCCATGTAGACACTGACGGTCCATGGGTTGGGGGTAGTTGGATGACTCTGGAGGCCCTGGCAGCCTGAGGTTGGGGCCTGGGAACAGCCTTTTATCATTAACTCCTGGATAGGAACATTGGTGGGGAGTTGGGGGGAATGGTTAAAAAATAACTTAGAAATGTCACATAAGTAATCTATACTATTTTCTGAAGTATTTAGAAAATTCAGATACATGAGAAGACAGAAAAAACCAAAAAGTCCCCTGTAATCCCTTAATCCAGAGATAGCCACAACAATCATTTTTGGAGTGATTCTCTTTAGAGGATTTTTGGATCTTTCTGCCTCTCTCTCTGTAGATGTCTATGTATAATATGTTCAGATATAAATATATAATATACACATATACATTTACCTTTCTTATAAAAATAAATTCCACTCTTCTGGAGCTAGATTTTTAAATTTGGCGATTTATCCTAAGCGATTCACTCATTGTATTTCTCATCTTTCATAGCTGCCCGATCAGGCATACAAGGTAGTTTCTCATGGTTACACTTATACACTAGGAATATCTTTGGTTATGCCTTCTTCTTTTTTTCTATTAACATCTAATGTATTATTTGCCCCCAGGGGTACAGGTCTGTGAATCATCAGTCTTACACATTTCATAGCACTCACCCCAGCACATACCCTCCCCAGTGTCCCTAACCCTAACACCCTCTTCTTACCCTCCCACCCCCTGGCAACCCTTAGTTTGTTTTGTGAGATTAAGAGTCTCTTATGATTTGTCTCTCCCTAATCCTACCTTGTTTCATTTTTTCCCTCTCTAACCCCCACTACCCCCTGCCCCGCCTTTCAAATTCCTCATATCAGAGAGATCATATGATAATTGCCTTTCTCTGGTTGACTTCTTTCGCTCAGCATAATACCCTCTAGTTCCATCCACATCGTTGCAAATGGCAAGTTTGGTTTTTTTTCCATGGCATATATATATATAGATGTCAACAGATGAATGGATAAAGAAGATATGATATATATCTATATATATCTATATATAGATATATATCTATATATCTATATATATATCTCTCTATATATCACATGTATGTGGAAGAAGATATGATATAGATATATATCTATATATCTCTCTCTATATATCACATGTATGTGATATATCACATATATATATCACATACATGTGATATATATAGAGAGAGATATATATAGATATATATCTATATCATATCTTCTTTATCCATTCATCTGTTGAAGATATGATATATATATATATATCTATATATCACATATATGATATGATATATCACATATATGTATGTGATATATATATCACATACATGTGATATATATAGATATATATATATATATATCTCTATATATATCATATCTTCTTTATTCATTCATCTGTTGATGGACATCATCTAGGTTCTTTCCATGGTTTGGCTATTGTGGACATTGCTGCTATAAACATTTTGGTGCACGTGCTCCTTCGGATCACTACATTTGTATCTTTAGGGTAAATATCCAGTAGTGCAATTACTGGGTCGTAGGGTAGCTCTATTTTCAACTTTTTGAGGAACCTCCATGCTGTTTTCCAGAGTGGCTGCACCGGTTTGCATTCACACCAACAGCGTAGGAGGGTTCCCCTTTCTCCGCATCCTCACCAACATCTGTCATTTCCTGACTTGTTAATTTTAGCCCTTCTGACTGGTGTGAGGTGGTATCTCACTGTGGTTTTGGTTTGTATTTCCTTGATGCTGATTGATGTTGAGCAGTTTTCATGACTCTGTTGGCCATCTGGATGTCTTCTTTGCAGAGATATCTGTTCATGTCTTCTGCCCGTTTCTTGATTGGATTATTTGTTCTTTGGGTGTTGAGTTTGATAAGTTCTTTTAGGTTTTGGATACTAGCCCTTTATCTGATATGTCATTTGTGAATATCTTCTCCCAATATGTCAGTTGTCTTTTGGTTTTGTTGACTGTTTCCTTTGTTGTGCAAAAGCTTTTGATCTTGATGAAGTCCCAGTAGTTCATTTTTGCCCTACCTTCCCTTGCTTTTGGCCATATTTCTAGGAAGAAGTTGCTGTGGCTGAGGTTGAAGAGTTTGCTGCCCAGGTTCTCCTCAAGGATTTTGATGGATTCCTGTCTCACATTAAGGTATTTCATCTATTTTGAGTCTGTTTTTGTGTGTGGTGTAAGGAAATGGTCCAGTTTCATTTTTCTGCATGTGGCTGTCCAATTTTCACAACACCGTTTGTTGAAGTGACTGTCTTTTTTCCATTGGACATTCTTTCCTGCTTTGTCAAAGATTAATTGACCATAGAGCTAAAGGTCCATTTCTGGGCTCTCTATTCTGTTCCATTGATCGATGTGTTTGTTTTTGTGCCATACTGTATTGATGATTACAGTTTTGTAATAGAGCTTAAAGTCTGGAATTGTGATGTCACCAACTTTGGATTTCTTTTTCAACATGCCTCTGGCTATTCAGGGTCCTTTCTGATTCCATATAAATTTTAGAATTATTTGTTCCATTTCTTTGAGAAAAAAAAGATGGTATTTTGATAGGGATTGCATTAAATGTGTAGATTGCTTTAGGTAGCATAGACATTTTCACAATATTTGATTTTCCATCCATGAGCATGGAATATTTCCCCATTTCTTTGTGTCTTCCTCAATTTCTTTCATGAGTACTTTATAGTTTTCTGAGTACAGATTCTTGGCCTCTTTGGTTAGGTTTATTCCTAGGTATCATATGGTTTTGGGTGCAACAGTAAATGGGAATGACTCCTTAATTTCTCTTTCTTCTATCTTGCTGTTGGTGTATAGAAATGCAGTTAATTTCTGTGCATTGGTTTTATATCCTGACACTTTACTGAATTCCTGTATGAGGTCTAGCAGTTTTGGAGTGGAGTCTTTTGGGTTTTCCACATAAAGTATCATATCATCTGCAAAGAGTGAGAGTTTGACTTCTTTTTTGTTGATTCAGATGCCTTTTATTTCTTTTTGTAGTCTTATTGCTGAGGCTAGAACTTCTAGAACTATTATGAATAACAGTGATGATAGCAGACAACCCTGCCATGTTCCTGACCTTACGGGAAAAGCTGTCAGTTTTTCTCCATTGAGAATGATATTCACTGTGTGTTTTTCATAGATGGTTTTTATAATACTGAGGTATGTACCCTCTATCCCTACACTTCAAAGAATTTTGATCAAGAAATGATGCTGTACTTTGTCAAATGATTTTTCAGCATCTATTGAGAGTATCATATGGTTCTTGTTATTTTTTTTAATTAATGTTTTGTATCACATTGATTGATTTGCGGATGTTGAACCAACCTTGCAGCCCAGGAATAAATCCTACTTGGTCGTGGTGAATAACTCTTTTAATGTACTGTTGGATCCTATTGGCTAGTATTTTAGTGAGAATTTTTGCATCTGAGTTCATCAAGGATATTGGTCTGTAATTCTCTTTTTGATGGGGTCTTTGTCTGGTTTGGGGATCAAGGTAATGCTGGCTTCATAAAAAGAGTTTCAAAGTCTTCCTTCCATTTCTATTTTTTGGAGCAGTTTCAGGAGAAAAGATATTAATTCTTCTTTAAATGCTTGGTAAAATTCTTCTGGGAAGCAGTCTGGTCCTGGGCTCTTTTTTGTTGGGAGATTTTTGATGGCTGCTTCGATCTCTTTATTGGTTATGGGTGTGTTCAGGTTTTCTATTTCTCCCTGGTTCAGTTTTAGTAGTTTATATGTCTCTAGGAATGTATCCATTTCTTCCAGATTGTCGTATTTGCTGGTGTATTGTTGTTCATAGTGTGTTCTTATAATTGTATTTCTTTGGTATTTATTGTGATTGCTCCTCTTTCACTCATGATTTTATTAATTTGGGTTCGTTCTCTTTTCTTTGTGATAAATCTGGCCAGGGGTTTATCAATCTTATTAATTTTTTCAAAGAACCAGTTCCTAGTTTCATTGATTTGTTCTACTGTTCTTCTGGTTTCTATTTCATTGATTTCAGTTTGATCAAAGACTTTTGATCAAACTTTGATCAATCAGAGTTTCATTGATTTGTTCTACTGTACTTTTGGTTTCTATTTCATTGATTTCAGTTTGATTAAAGTGTAGATTTTCTTTGCTGTTCTTTCCCCAGATCCTCTAGGTGTAGGGTTAAGTTGTGTACTTGAGACTTTTCTTGTTTCTTGAGAAAGTTGTGTTTTCATTTTCATTTGTTTTTGTGATTTTTAAAAATTCTTCTTTAATTTCCTGGTAGACCCATTCGTTCTTTAGTAGGATGCTCTTTAACCTCCATGTATTTGAGTTCTTTCCAAATTTCCAATTGTGATTGAGTTCTAGCTTTAGAGCATTGTGGTCTGAAAATATGCAGGGAATGCTCCTAATCGTTTGGTACTGGTTGAGACCTGATTTGTGACCCAGGGTGTGATCTATTCTGACGAATGTTCCATGTGCACTGGAGAAAAATGTGTATTCTGTTGTTTTGGCATGGAATGTTCTAAATACATCTGTGATGGCCATCTGGTTCAGTCTCTCATTTAAAGCCTTTATTTCCTTATAGATCTTTTGCTTAGATGATCTGTCCATTTCAGTGAGGGGATATTAAAGTCCCCTACTATTATTGTATTATTGTTGATGTGTTTCTTTGATTTTGATATTAATTGGTTTATATAGTTGGCTGCTCCCATGTTAGGGGCATAGGTATTTAAAATTGTTAGATCTCCTATTAGAAATCCCTAGGCCCAGCTCCTCCTCTGCTGGAGGAGCACCCTCGGCCCAGGCTCCGCATGTTGGGACTGGGAGCAGGTCATCTGGACCTTCTGGCCTCATGCTTCCCTGCCTGTGCTATGGGCAGTGGCTGACCTTCCAGGCTGGTCCAAGGAGACCCAGTGCAGACCTTTTAAGTATGATATACTGTCCTTCCTCATCTCTTATTCTAGTCTTTGGCTTAAAATCTAATTTATCTGATATGAGGATTGTCACCCCAGCTTTCTTTTTATGTCCATTAGCACGAAAAAATTGTTTTACACCACCTCGCTTTAAATCTGGAGGTGACTTTGGGTCTAAAATGAGTTTCCTTTTTTTTTTTTTTGAAGATTTTATTTATTTATTTGACAGAGAGAGAGAGAGAGAGAGAGCTCACAACTAGGCAGAGAGGCAGGCAGAGTCAGAGAGGGAAGCAGGCTCCCTGCTGAGCAGAGAGCCCAATGTTGGGCTCAATCCCAGGACCCTGAGATCATGACCTGAGCTAAAGGCAGAGGCTTAACCCTCTGAGCCATCCAGGCACCCCTAAAATGAGTTTCTTGTAGATAGCATATCAATGGGTCTTTTTTTTTTTTTTTATCCATTCTGATATCCTGTGTCTTTGATTGGGGCACTTAGCCCATTTACATTCAAGGTAACTATTGAAAGATATGAATTTAGAGCCATTGTATTGCCTGTAAGGGGATTGTTATTATATACTGTTTGTTCCTTTCTGGTCTGTTACTTTTAGGCTCTCTCTTTGCTTAAAGGACCCCTTTCAATATTTCCTGTAGGGCTGGTTTGGTGTTGCAAATTCTTTTAGTTTTTGTTTGTCCTGGAAGCTTTTTATCTCTCCTTCTATTTTCAATGAAAGCCTCGCTGGATATAGTATTCTTTATGGCATATTTTTCTTGTTTAGTTTTCTGAATATATCCTGACAGCCCTTTCTGGTCTGCCAGGGCTCTGTGGATAGGTCTGCTGCCAGTCTAATATTTCTACCATTGTATGTTACAGACCTCTTGTCCCTAGCTGCTTTCAGGATTTTCTTTGTCACTGACATTTGTAAGTTTTACTATTAGATGACAGAGTGTTGATCTATTTTTATTGATTTTGAGGGGAATTCTCTGTGCCTCCTGGATTTTGATGCTTGTTCCCTTCGCCAAATTAGGGAAATTCTCTGCTATACTTTGCTCCAATATACCTTCTGCTCCCCTCTCTCTTTCTTCTTCTTCCGGGATCCAAATTATTCTAAGATTATTTCATTTTATGGTATCACTTATCTCTTGAATTCTCCCTCATGATCCAGAAGTTGTTTGTCTCTCTATTGCTCAGCTTCTTTATTCTCCATCATTTGGTCTTCTATATCACTAATTCTCTCTTCTGCCTCACTTATCCCAGTGGTCCGAACCTCCATTTTTTTTCTTATAAAGATTTATTTATTTATTTATTTGATAGACAGAGAGAGATCACAAGTAGGCAGAAGGCAGGCAGAGAGAGAGGGGAAAGCAGGCTCCCCGCTGAGCAGAGAGCCCGATGTGGGGCTCGATCCCAGGACCCTGAGATCATGACCTGAGCTGAAGGCAGAGGCTTTAACCCACTGAGCCACCCAGGTGCCCCCGAGCCTCCATTTTTGATTGCACCTCATTAATAGCTTTTTTGATTTCAACTTGGTTAGATTTTAGTTCTTTTGTTTCTCCAGAAAGGGCTTTTATTTCTCCAGAAAGGAATTCTCTACTATCTTTCATGCTTTTTTTCAAACCCGGCTAGCACCCTGATAATCATCATTCTAAATTCTAGTTCTGACATATTACTAGTGTCTGTATTGATTGGGTTCCTAGCTATTGGTACTGCCTCTTGTTCTTTTTTCTGTGGTGAGTTTTTCTGCCTTGTCATTTTATCCAGATAAGAATATATGAATGAGAGAATGAAATACTAAAAGGGTGGCAAAGACCCCAGAAAAATATACGCTAACCAAATCAGGAGAGACCCAAAACTGGGGGGATTTGAAAGGGGGAAAATGAGCGGGGGAGGGAAAGGCTGGTGAATAGAACAGAGACCCACACTTGATTTTGGGTGTATTTTGGTCTGTTAGAAGAAACTACCTCAGGGCACCTAGGTGGCTCAGTGGGTTAAAGCCTCTGCCTTTGGCTTAGGTCATGATCCCAGGGTCTTGAGATCGAGCCCCACATCACGTGCTCTGCTCAACGGGGAGCCTTCTTCCTCCTCTCTCTCTCTGCCTGCCTCTCTGCCTATTTGTGATCTCTGTCAAATAAATAAATAAATAAATAAATAAAATCTTTTTAAAAATCTTGACTAAAAATTTAAAAAGAAAGAAAAACAACCTCACAAAATTTTAAAAGGAGAAAAAATTATATATATATATAAAATAAGGGTGAACGTGATGAAGAGATGGAATATGACTGTAAAGACAAAAATTAAAACAGATTCTAAAAAAGGAATTGAGGAGATTAAGAATCGTTGAAAGGAGAAAAGAAAAAAGAGGCAAAATGTGATCAGGCTGAATACTAGAATGAAACCATGTACTAGATTTAGGGTATATTTTGATCTGTTAGAATAAACTGTATTCCAAAATTTTAAAAGAAAAAAAAACCCTATATGTACACAAAAAATAAGGTTACATACAATGAAGGGTTAAAATATGACTATAACAATGAAAATTAAAAAACATTTTTTAAAAAGTATTTATATAAAATAGTTGAAAAGTGTTAAGATAGGAAAGAGGAAAAATTTTAAAAAATAGAATAAGAAAAAATAAAATTAAAAAAATTTAACTTTGAAAGACTAAGAGGATCATGGGGAAAAAGCCATGAATTCCATGTGTTGCTTTCCCCTAGCTCTGGAATTCTACAGTTCTCCTTGAATAGTGAATTTGGTCTTGGCTGGATGTTCTTGCTGATCTTCTGGGGGAGGGCCCTGTTGCAGTGATTCTCAAATGTCTTTGCGCAAGGTGGAACTGTACTGCTCTTGCCAGAGGCCAGGCTAAGGAATCTGCTTGGGTTCGCTCTGGAGCTTTTGTTTTCTGAATGCTTTCCGTATGGCTTTGGAGGATGGGAATGAAGATGGCGGCCTCCCAATCTCCAGCCTGGAAGAGCCGAGAGCTTGGGTCCCACTTCTCAGTGTGCCCTCAGAGAAAAGCAGTCAATCACTCCTGTCTCCCTGGTCTCCGGCTGCACTCTGAGCTCCCCCGGCAAGCATTTCTATCTCTGACACACAGTCCCGTTGGGAGTCTCCAAACCCAGCAGATTCCTGCTGTGCATTCCTGCACCACTCCTCCTGGAGGAGGAAGGTGAGTCTCCTCAGATCTGCCACTTGTGGGGTCCCTGCTTGAAGAGCAGTGGTCTGACTGTGCCATGGATCTCAGTTTAAGGTAACCCCAAGCTGAGAATTCACTTCTCAGCTCAGTCTGTGTAGGTGGCTTCCCCACTCAATACCTGGGGGCTCTGCCACACTAGACAACACTGGTCTTTTTTTGTGTCCCTGCAGGTTCTGAAGCCATACTGTCCCTGTGAGGGCTCCCCACCCCCACTGCCCCTTAGCCCCTGGAGCAATGTCCCTCAGTGGAGCAGACTTCTAAGAGTACTGTTTTTAGCTCCATTGCTCTACTCCTTGCCTGGACACCCCCCAGCCCTGCCCGGGGTCTATCTTACCATTGCTTCAGATTCACTTCTCCACAGGTCCTTCCTTCCAGAAAGTGGTCGCTTTTCTGTTCCTAGAATTGCTGCTTTTCTTCTCTTCTCTCTCCGGTTGAGTTTGTAGGTGTTCAGATGGTTTGATAACTATGTAGTTGAACTCCTGTGACCTGATGATATTTTGGTTTCCTACTCTTCCGCCATCCTGCTCCTCTGTTCATGCATTCTTGTACAAACTTCTCATTACTTCCTTAGGAAATTGTTGAAAATATCAGAATGAATATTGATTCACTGATGCTTGAAAGACATTTAAGTCCTTCAGACTGTCCTCAGCATTACTAATAAACATTTACATAGTACATAAATTTTATGTTAAATTTAATTTTCTGTTAAGTAGCCTTGTATAAATATTTAAATAATTTTATTGTTGAATGGCTTATATATTCCCGACTCTCTTGCTATGTTATCTCACTTAATTTTGCATTGAGGCATATAGTTACTAAGTCCATTTGTTCCCATTTTATAGCTAAGGCAACTGGGGCCTTAAGAGGTTAAAATGACTTCCCCAGGTCCACCTGACAAGAACAGGGACAGGGAGCAGATGTGGGTTGCTGCCCCTCTGCTGGGGTTCCGGCTCTCAGACACTGTGGACAGGAGACCGGCACTCACTGAGGCACTGGTCATGGTCATCTGCCAAGGGAGAAATGGGACTGCATGAGGAGAGGTGTGCTGGGGCCTTCCGCGCAGCCTCCTGGAGCTGAACCTTGAGGGAGGGGGACAGAAGAGCCAAGGCAGCACTTTAGTTGGGGGGGGGCACATCCTGAGTGAGGGGGTGAAGCCAAGGAAACTGACACTTTTCCCTGCAACTTGCTCACGTCCCTGTGCTGAGATCAGCTTACCAGAGTCCTGTTCTAGCACCTTCGCCAGACACTGACAGCGAGTGTGCAGTGTCACAGGCAACAGGAGTAATAATGGAAATTTAATTTTCCGTTAAGTAGCCTTATATATATTTAAATAATTTCATTATAGAGCTAGAAATGTTTTTGGATTTCTCCTTTTTCCCTCAGAATGATCATAGCCTTTCACCCGATTATAAGAAAGATATCTCTGCGATGGTAAAAAATAAAATTTTTCACCATACAGACAAGTGTAAAGATAAAAGCAAAGGAAAACAGAACCTCCCCACCCTGAGATAAGTACTCTAGCGTCCTGGCTTCCAGACTCTCTCTACGCCCAGAGACTCATGGGGGATTTTCCTTTATGGGGTTACATAAATGGGATCTGGCCAGACACACTCTTCTGTTGCCTGTTTTCCCACTCAGCCATCTTTCTTGGACAACATCCCCATCATTACGTATGGATTTCCATCATTATTTTTATTTATTTTTATAGTCTCACAGTAATTTAAAATGGTCAAATTTCCTATGCATAAAATGTTCATGAAAGTGCACAGAAATCGGGGGTTTGACTCTCAGATGACAGTCCTTGAGCTCCTCCAAATGACATGGGCTTTGAAAGCCAAGGTGGCCCATGATCAGGGGTCTTCCTGTTTTTATCTGTGATGTTTACTTTTTATTATGCAAATTTTTTAACCACCTCGAAGGAGAGAAGTTAGTACAAGGAATCCTCAGTTACCCAACCCCAGGGTTCAACACTTCTCAAGATTTTGCCACATTTGCTTTGCCTATCCCTTATTTATTTTATTTTTTCTTTTGTGGAAATATTTTAAGACAAATCCTGTTATCTCATCATTTTACCCCTGCATCCTTCAGTGTGCATTGGTTTAAAAAAAAAAGCGACAGAGATTTTCTTATGCAGACGTAACGGCAGTACCACACCTAATGGAAGAGACCTTGGCTCCCTGGGGTCATCCGGTCTATCAGCAGGTTTCTCTGGCGGGCCCCACATGTCCTTTTATTTATTACTATTTTTTAAATTATTAACACATAATGTATTTTTATGGTTGTTTTGTGGGAACCAGGAACCAAACCAGAAGAATATTTTTCATTTGGTGGGTTGTTTGAGAAACTTGTTTTCTAGAGCAAATCCCAAATAATACTAACTCACAGAGAGGGACAGTAAATCATGAATTTCAATTATACTTCACCCCTCCTGTTTCCATCAAGGGTAAAGTCCCAGTTTGATGTGAGGATATTTTTGGCACTCTCTGGAGAACTTCTAATGTCTCCCCTGCTTTCTCGATGGTTTCCCTTCCCAACCTCCCTGCTCCGTTCCCTCTTCCCTGCCTTTCTTACTTTTTAAATAACCAGCCCTCAAGCTCACAGCCTTAAGCAGGCAATCTTATCTAGCCCGATTTTAATAACATGATTTTGTTTGCATTGTGATTCCTAATACTGTTACTTTCTATTGATGCTAACAGACACTCATATTCTATTTAGGGCAATATGCTCTTCCTTCCTCCCCCCTTTTTTTTTTTTAATATTTATTTCTTTATTTTAGGGAGCAAGGGAGCATGGGGGGATGGGCAAGGACAGAGGGAGAGGGAGAGTAGTTCTGAGCAGACTCTGCGCTGAGCGTGGAACCCAACACGGGGCTCGATCATGACTTGAGCGAAAATGAAGAGTTGGACACTGAACTGACTGAGCCACCCAGGCTCTCGTCTTTCTTTCTTTTTAAAAGAAAATGCATGTACTTGAGTAAAATGAGTGAATCTGTTTGTAGAAAAGCCATGGCATGGTTGATGTCCCAATACTACAACCCTTGGGGAAAGTGGTTTGAGGATAGAAGAGGCTGTGTTTGCTCATCGGCTTCTGTAGGGCCCTTTGAGTGTTTCCCAAGATTTCCCCTCCAAACCCAGCATTGTCATGAATAATCTTATGCACACATCTCTGTGCCCCATCTGATTTTTTTCTTAGGTTATACGTTGTAGAAGCAGCATTGTGGACTTGAAAGGATATGAATATCTTAAAAAGCCATGGATTCCTCATCAGAGGATTTGGTACTCAATCTTACACTTTGTCTCTGGTTTTATGTTTTGGGGGCTTGGGGTTCTATTGGGAGCAGCCACAATTCTGCCCTGATGGCCTCAGGCTCCCCCGTACTTTTCCTCTGTGTCCCCAGGCTGCGATAGTGGAGTTTTGCCCCTACTTTTCACAGTGTTTCTGTCTCATCCTTTTTGCTAAGTATTTGGTTTTCATTCTCCTAGCCATTGTTAGTTTGTTCCTTCTCAAATACAGGGGGCTGGGAAATGGGTGAGTAGCGAAGAGGCTGGGAGGGAGGGTCTGATGGGACAAACAGGAGGGAAGCTCCTTCCGTCCTGTCCGTCCACTTTCTCTGCAGTCTGCCCTGCTTCCTATCTCCAGGCTGTTTGGAAGGTGGCCGCTGATGACGGCAGTGGGGCTTATTGCTGCTTATAGCAGATGAAGCAACACACCAGGGCACTGTGGGTCCCCTGCATCCCCAGAACGAGTTTTCAGGATATGGTGTGGATTTGCTAACCTCCTCCCTCCATCCGCCTGGCATTTTGATGTAGACGGAGGCAACAGTATGACTTTCAGTTGTGAAGAAGAACCTGTGGTTGAGAGAGGCCAAGGGATCTTACAAAGCCTGCGCGGCTGGCTTAGGACACAGCTGCACTAGAATCCAGGTCTCAGCAGCAAATCGGGTAATTTGTGTGCTCGATCCTCTTAATCAGCTCCGTGCCGGGCCAGGTGCACCTGGAGGTACTGAGCAGCAAGGGATTGCCAGAGGAGGGTAAGAGGTCCCCAGCAGCGGAGAGCCAGCATATCCGGCCACTTGCCCAGCCGGAGCATGGACAGGATCCAGAGGGTTGGACAGGCAGATTCAGGGGAGTTCGGCTGCTTGGGGTGAGGCTCTTACATGGCTCGTGATGTTCTCGTCCTAACGGACAGCTGGGCAGGAGTGGGGGCCAAGAACGCTAAGTCCTCATTACTCTTCAGTCTCCTGGCCGTGGAGAGAGGAGCAGAGCAGCAAGAGCCCCTGAGCTGGGTTCTGGAGCCTTCCTTCATGGCTGTGTGCCCTGGGCCAGGAAACACCCCATCTCTGAGCCTCAGCTGGAAAGACGGGCTTGGATCCCAACCTGGAGCAATCCTGGGGAGGCCAACCTCTCTCTGCACCTCTCCGGGTTTCTCAGTAATACAAAAGAGCTCTCTGGTTTCGTGGATGTTGTTGTTTTTGTTGCTTTTTGTTAAATCGTTAAGACGTAATTAGAAGTGTCCCAATGCAAACATGTTTCTAAATAAGCGAGCAAAATGATTGTCCTACTCTCACCTCCACTGCATCTCCGTGCTCGGTCTAAGGAACGTCAAGGAACGCGTATTGACATTAACCAGTTCCTTGGAGACCTCCTTGCATCTTACCTCCTCCCCTCCACTGCACTTTATCCACGCCCCTTCCTCAGTTTTCCTCTTGGCCCCTGCACAGTGGCCTCGCCTCCTCACTGGCCTCCTGACCCTCAGCCTCCCACCCTGCACGGGGCCCTCCCCAGTGTGCTCGTTGACTTCCCCCTGCCAGCAGAGAAAGCTCCTTCTGCCCCTTGTCATCTTGGAGGCATTAGATGCATCCTTCAGGACTCTGCTCAGATGTCATGTCCTCAGGGAAGCCTCCAGCAAGCACCCTGCCCAAGCAGATGAACCACTTCTGTGTTCCCACAGCTGCTGCTAAGCTTCATCATAGCACTCCTCCCGGTCTGGGTTCCTGCTCAAGCTGGGGCCTCGCAGAGCCTGGGATTTCAAAATCATCCAATGGCAGGCACTCCAGGTCTCCAGACTGACCTCAGCAAATTATCCTTGAGCAAATGGATGACTTTCCTCTACAAGCAGGACTGGGTACAGGACTTGTGACCTTGCCATGGTGGGTACAGGACTTGTGACCTTGCCACGGTGACCCCATGGACATGTAGACAGTACTAGATTGATGCCTAGAATTCTCTGACTGCAGCTTTTTGAACACAAACTTTAAAAGAAATCTGAACGACGCAAAAACAGATGCATGCCCACAGAGAGATTAGGGCAGACTCCCATCAAGCCAATTTAATGGGTTGATGACTTTTCTCTAGGACATGATTAAACAGGCCCCGAGTTTCTTCATTTTTTTTGTCAGTACCAATTCTTTCCCACGTGTGTTTTATGGTGGATATTTGCTTCATTGATTAGTTTTTTGGCACTGACAAAGTTTTACAAATAATGGCAGTTCGTTGGAATTTTCTTTTATGGATGTTATTTCTACGCAGTCTGGGTTTTCTGGAGGAAGTTTTGTGATAAATTAAAAAAAAAATTAACTAACTTCTATTTTTTAAGGCAGTTTTGGGTTCACAGAAAAACTGAATGGGAAATACAGAGTTCCCATGGACCCCCATTCATACACCTGCACATCCTCCCCAGCTGTGGACATCCCACATCACTGTGGTGCCTCTGTTACAGCTGGTGAACGTGAGCTGACGTGTGTCATCACCCGAAGCCCACAGTTCATATTCGGAGTCACTCTTGAGGTTGCACATTCTATGGGTTTGGATGAAAGTATAATGGCACATGTCCCCTATTCAGTGTCGTATGGAAGAGTTCCATGGCTCTAAAACTCTTCTTTGCTCTGCTGGGTCATCGCTACTTCCCCCAAGCTCTGTGATATGGATGTTATCAGAATTATTTTAACATTCCAAATCTATAATAAATTTTAATCTGTCCCATTGGAACAGTTACCAGTTATATTTTGTGTCAATTACTTATACTGGTAACAATTGATTACAAATTAATTTGCATTTATATTTCAGGTTATTGATATGTGGAAACTGTAGGGAAGCTCCTGTTGGCTCTTCTAGGCTTCCCCAAGGGAAAAGTAGCCAGCAGAAAATGCAGAAGTTGACAGTCCCTTCTCCGATTCTGCCATCTCACTCTTTACTCTGAACAAGAGCTGGTCTCTGTCCCAGCAACTCAGAGAACTGAAGCCTCTGGTCAAGGTCAAGGAGCTTATGCTGAGGTCAGAATCAGGACCCAAACCCACCAACCTGGCTCCAAAGTCTACTCTTATTAATTGGGCCTGGCCTTGCAACTGTCCCAGGTGACAACCAATTCTTATAGAGTCCCTTGGTGGAGGGTGACCATCAGTCTATCACAAATGATCATGGATCAGACCAGATCAGCTCTGGGTTGGGAGAGGCATGGCGTATAGGGGAAGCCTCTCAGAAGCTAGAGACTGGTTCTAGACCCAGTATTCTAATCAACCATTGGTGTGACCTGATGCAAATCATTGGCCTTCTCTGACTCTTGGTTTCCTTATTTGTAGGATTCATTCACCTGGTGAATATTTATCAGACACATATTATGTGCCAGATGGTTGTAGGCTACAAGGATACAGACATGACCAAAACACAGAGCTGGACCCCACAGAGCTGACTCTGGACAAAATGGTCTCTAAATCCTCTGAGCTCATGTTTCTATGAGAGAAGGGAAGGTGGCATTGGTAGGGACACAGAAGCAGTTCAAGGCCAGTCCTTGTCTGTATGTAGTTTATCATGGGGCTGTGAAGACAGGCTGCCTGACATAAAGCAAGTAGAGACACTGACCCCTCCCGACCCTGCGTGACTTTGTCCCTGGCATCCTAGAAGGCCAATCTACTTTTGACTGACCAGCTAAATCCTTATCCCTGTCTTAGTCTGGATCCCCCAGAAGGAGGCTCTGAGATTAGAAATAAAGCTGCAGGCAGTTGATGTGGGCAGTGATTCTAGGAAGCAGCAGTGGTGGAGGGGGTAGGTATGGCAGAGGAGGTAAGGAAAGCAAACTAAGAGTGTCTCCTTACAGCAGGTTATTGTTGAAGGCATCAGAACTCAGACCTGATAGAGGGTTCTGGAAGACAGCATTGAACACACCACGCTAGTGGTGAGGCAGCTGAGGTGTTTACCCATTAACTCCTAGGGAACATTGGCTGGTGGTTGCTCCTGCATCCTTTCCAAGACACCATCCAACAGAGAGCCGTCAGGCAGAGACATCTGGGTGCTTGTATGAGGGCACTATAGGTGTGAAACAGTTATCAGGGAAAGGTAAATGCTGATATAGAATATGGGAGGCCCTGCTCTAAGACCTCAGGGCCTTTGCACTTACTGCTTCCTTCATGGGAGCAGCCTTCTCCCTAGCTCTTTGAAGGACTGGCCCCTTATCCTTCAGCTCCCAGTCCAGAGTTTCTTCCTCTGACAGATCATCTCCAAATTGGGTCTCCACCCTCTAGAACTCTCCATCATATCATCTTATTTATTTATTTTTTCTCAGTGCAAGCCATAGTCAGAAATTAGTTTATGGGGGTGACTTGCTGACACAGTCAGTTAAGCCGCTGACTCTTGATTTTGGCTTAAGTCATGATCTCAGTCGTGAGATGGAAGTCTGCCTCAGGCTCCATGCTGGGTGTGGAGCCTGCTTCAGATTCTCTCTCTCTCCCACTACCTCTCTGTTCAGCCCTTCAAAAGCATAGGTTCTCTCTCTCTCTCTAAAAAAATGAAAAAAGAAAAAAGAAAAGAAAAGAAAAGAAAAGAAAAGAAATTAGCTCATGTATTTGTTTCTTTGGAAGCACTGCCATATCTCTAGCACCTTAGAGAAGTATCTGACTTAGCCATCTACACTCCAGCTAAATACAAACATGCCTTTCCCTGCTACCCCCATGCTTACAACCTGATAAGAGCAGTAATGACTGAGTTTGGGTTCTGCAAACATGAAGATGCTTGCTCAGGTTTTCATGCACTTTGCGTAGACATTTGCTCATAACAAAAGTCTAAAATCTATAATGTCCTTGTGTCTTGGGGGATGGATGGTGCTAATGTCCCAGCAGGGGAAGGGAGGCAGTGCTTAACATTGATGAAAGTAGGTGAGCATGCAAATTCCCCAAATGATTGGGTATTTTTACTTCTGCTGTATAGTACAGATCCCCTCTGACAGCCCCCTTGTCGGTGGACAAGAGCCTAGCGAATGTCCTTCAAGATAAATCTCATGTCATCTTTTCTTGTGCAAAGAGGTTTATTCCATCCCTTCAAAAATCTGTAGGGTATCCTGCTTCTATTTTTTTTAAAACTATATTTAGTTTGCTTTGAAGATGAATAAAACTGAGATGCTATTATATTCCTTCCCTACTCTGCAGAATCCAGAAATTCCTTTGCTATTAATACTCCAGAGAAACAGATTTCTTTGATTTTTTTTTTTCAGTTTAGAAGATCAAAAGCTGCCAGAAATTGTTTCAAAAGAAAAATAAATCTCCGAGAGGTTGGATTTGAAATTCCAAGGGGCCATCGCCTGTGTCCACTGTTTGGGAGCCATGTAATGAGAGAGTCACTCCAACTGTGGCATCTGGCCCCTTCCTCCCTCCCCTCCCCTCCTAGGGAAGACCCGCCTTTGCCTCTGCCATCTGCTTTCTCTTGAAAATCTTAGAATATTGGGCCTAAAATTAAATTTATTGTAAATCTGAGCAAGCAGAATCATTTCCCAAAGAGAGTGAGTAAAATAAATGACTACTAATCTCTGGAAAAACCCACTATTTCCTGGAAATGAGGACTCAGATTGTAAAAAAAATTTGAAATAAGGTTCCAATTTTCTTTTTGGGTCTGAACATACACTTCAGATTTATATTTTATCATCCTTATTCTATCATAAAAGAAGTGGCCACACCAATGCTTTGCTCTGCTTCTCCCCTCTGCTTTAGGAAGGTCAACAGTTTACCAACCATCTCCTCATGCTTTCCTGTGTGCTTTGGGCCATTTGTGTTTTGGGTTGCAAAGAGCATCTAGGGTTCTTGCAATGCACATGGATGAAATACACATATATGTTTACTATTCAGTGTACACACCTTTTAATCTCCATTTGTTAAAAACACCCATGAGTTTATCCTGAAACCTGCTATCTTAACCCAATACTATAGGGCTCGTTCTAGCTTTTCCCCTCTCCTTTATAACTTTCCCCAACACGAGAGACCTGGCTCTTATTATTTAGAATACGCTTACTTAATTATTCAACTATTCTAGACACATAAAGCAGTTTTAGATTAGCTAATGTTTACTGTAATGAAAAGACAGTTCTTGTGTACAATTATTTTGTCTTTAGCCTAAAAATACCCAGGCAGCGTACTATTTGGGAAGTGATTAAGGTGAGTTCTATCTTCCTTGCTCCCTTGGTTGTGGTGATATGATTCATTTTTAATATAGTCACCTTTATTTGTTACACTTGGCCTTTCATTTAGGGCACCCTTTCCATTTTGATTTTTAGAAGTTACATCCAGTAAAATTCACTCTTTCTGGGCCACGGTTCTATGGCTTTTGACATATTCATGGAGCTATGTATCCATCACTGTAGTAGCATACAGAATAGGTTATAACCCCTGAAAATTCCTTTGTATGACCCCTTTGTAGGCAACCAGCCATGTTGTTTTCCATTTTGATACTTTTGCTTTGTCCAGAATGTCATATAAATGGAATCATACACTCTGGTACCTTTTGAACGTAACTTAGTATCACTGAGCAAGTTTATTTTAAAAATTCCTCTGTGTTGTTGTGTGTATCAATAATTTGTTTCTTTCTGTTGCAGAGTAGTATTCTATTTTATGGATGTACCACAGGTTGATTTTTTCTTCTGTTTACTGCTTGAAATAATTCCGATTTATTTCATGTCTTTGATAGCTATAAATAAAGCTGTTTTAAACATTTATGTGCTGGCCTTTTGGGATGTATGTGCATAAATTTTTATTTCTCTTAGGTAAATACCTAGGTGTGGGATTGCTCAGTCACGTGTTACGTGTATGGTTAGCTTTTATGAGAAACTGACAAACTGTTTTCCACAGTGGCTGTACCTTTTGAATTTCCACCAGCAATGTAGGAAAGTTGCAGTTCTCTGCAACCTTACTAGCTACCTGGCATTGTCAGTTTTTTGTGTTTTTTTTGTGTTTTTTTTTTTTTTTAAAGATTGATTTGTTTAGTTATTTGAGAGAGAAAGCGTGAGCAGGGATGGGGGTAGAGAGAGGGAGGGGGAAAGGCAGACTCCACGCTGAGCAGGGAGGCCAACCTGGGGCTCAATCCCAGGACTCTGGGATCATGACCTGAGCCTAAGGCAGCCACTCAACCAAGTGAGCTACCCAGGTACCCCAGATATTGTCAGTTTTTAATTTTTTAAATTGTAGGCATTCTAATAAATGTGTAGTGCCAACTCACTATAGTTTCTTTGCATTTCCCTAGTGACTAGAGATGCTGAGCATCTTTTCATATGCTTATTCATCATCTATACATTACCTTTGACGAGCTTTTCATGTACCTTTTGTTTATATCATTTTAATACCAATTCATATAATCTTTTGAATTTTTTTTTGTTTCCATCTTTTGCCCATTTTTAAGTGGGTTGTTTTTCTACCGTTGCATTTTGGAAGTTCTTTACATACTCTGGGTACAAATTCTTGTCAGATATATCATTTGCAAATGTTTTTCCTACTCTGTGACCAGTAAGTTCATTTCCTTAACAGCATCTTTTGCAGAGCAGAAATTTTTAATTTTGATAAAGTTCTATGTAACCTGACAGTTGCTGTCTTTTAATTGGTGTGTTTAGATCATTCACATTTAATATAATTATTGATATGTTTGTGTTAAAAATCTACCGTCTTGTTAGTTGTTTCTTTTGTTCCATCTGTTCTTTTTCCTTTTTTTTTTTAAACTGCTTTCTCTTAGGTTAATTGGACATTTTAAAATGTTAGTATTTTCTTTCCTGTTGATTTATTATTTATACCTCTTTTCAACTGTTTTAGAAGCTGCCTCGGGGTTTATAAAATGTATTTTTACCTAATCAGTATCTGACTTCAAATTGTACCATTTTGTGAATGGTATAAGGACTTCTGACAGTATTTTCCCAATTCCTCTTTCCAATTCTTTGTGCTGCATTTGTTATACATTTTACTTTTACATAGTAATAAACACATAATACATTGCTACTAATTTTGCTTTAGATAGACAATTATCTTTTAGAGCAATTAAAATTAAGAAAAATAAGTTTAATTTTACCTTCTCTTTTCTATTTTCAGTGCTCTTCATTTCTTTGTTTAGATCCAAGTTTCTGTCTGATCATGTTCTTTCTGCCCAAAGAAATTTCTTTAGCTTTTTTTTTTAATTTTATTTTTTTTAGTGTAGGTGTGTTGATAATGAATTCTCTTAGTTTCTGTTTACCTAACAATGTCTTTATTCATTTAAAAAGTATTTGTGCTGGGGCACCTGGCTGGCTTAGTCAGTAAAGCACATGATTCCTGCTCTCAGGATTGTTTGTCTGAATCCCATGTTGGGTGTAGAGATTACTTAAAAAATTATTTCAAAAAATCTTTTAAAAAAATATGTTAAAAAACACTTGTGCTAAGTGTAGAATTCTGGGTTGGCAAAGTTTCTTTTTTTCTTTCAGCACTTTGAAGATGTCACTCTATTATCTGCTATTTGTGTGGCTTTTGATGAGAAGTCTGCTGTAATTATTATTATTTTTCTCTACAGTTAAGGAATTTCTTCCTCTGGTTGACTTCAGAATTTTTTCTTTGAAATTCCCCCTTGCCCCACATACTTAATGTAGTTTGTTTGGATTGTCTTTTGTTTTATATTTATCTTTCTTGGTGTTGTCTGGCCTTTCTGGATCTGTAGTGTGGTGTCTGTCATTAATTTTGGAAAATTCTTAGCCTTCATACATTTCTGCTTCTTCATTCTATTTTCTGCTTAGGTGTCTGGCAGGTCTGACCCAGGTAAGCAAGTGTTCCTGTTGTATCTCTTCCTCTAGGCATCTGTTTCTTTTCAAGTTTTCAATTAGTTGACTCTCCTATGACCTCAGCCCTCTGATGAGTTCAAGAAATCTTGTATCTTTGACTTTTTTCTTCTTATAAGAGTGGGGATGATGCTCTTTTCACTTCTTTCTGTCTCTAGGTGGAAACCAAGAATCTGTAACATAATATTTAAATAATTACATGATATGTATTTTATGGATATGTTGTGCCTTGTTAAAACTATTCTCTATTATTTGGCATTTAGGTTACTTAATTTTTTTTACTATCAGTAATGAGGCAATAAATATATTTGGACAGACATCTTTGTGTTCTTATATGAGCAGGACAAACTACTAGAAACTAGATTAAATGTGTATCTTTTGAAAACTTTTTATGAAATGTTACCAAATTGCCTTCTAGGAAAGCAATGACAACCTATCCATCAGGAAGATGAGGGTTCATGATTACAGTTTTGGGGCTCTGGGGAGCGCTGCCTCCATGGCAGGAGCTCCTTTCCCTCGCTAACCTGACATTTGGTTGGACATGTCTAATCCTGACCCAGGATTTCCTGGTTTCTATCTCTGGCCAGCTCTCACTGTGTGAAACATCACCAGGAAGGAGGCCCGATGTGAGGCTGGATTGAATATTAAAACCAGGCTGGAACCACAGTGGGTTCTTCCAATTGCTGATGAAGAGATCAGAAGAGTTTCGACATTTCCTGTCTTAGGAGTTCTAAGTCGATTCTCAGGCACAGACAAAACACGTTTACGCAATGCTGATAGCTCCAATTGGATGTGGTGGAGATTAATTCTTGATCAAGGCAACTTCTAATTACCATGCTGGCAAATAAATAACTGAAAAAAATCTTTTAATATTTTTGGTAATGGGGGAATGTTGTGGTTTGGACCTTTAATTCCAAATTAAAATATTTAATGCTTTATAAAGCAGTTGCTATTTAAACTGCCAATAATATTTAACTTGAATTTACTCACCATTTCCTATCCTCATCCTGTATAATTTATAACACTAAGCCCTTCAATACTCCAAAATGCCAGATAAACTTTTCTCATTTGCTCTTAATTTGGTCACGCAGGATAATACCAACATCTGAAGGCTCTTTAAACTGCTTTTTAAAATGCATTCCTGTGAGCGTCACCCATGCCCCCTCTGCTCCTTGTCATCATCCATAATTATTTCCAATCCAAAGCAGCCCTTAATGCACTTATTAATCTGGCATTCTCCTCAGTGTGAAGCACATACAGCTCTATTAATTTTTAAAAACCCCCCTTTTTATAGGGGACTGCAGATGCTTGGCTATTACTGAAAAGCTATTAGAAGTTAACACCTTTCTCTCCCCAGAGACTGGCATCATCCTAGGCCTCCAAATGCCACCCTGTTTTACATTATCAGCTGCTAAGGTAAAGTATTAGAGACTTTTTTCCTTTTTTGCTTCAGGATTGGTAATGCTATTATTTGCTAATGGCAGAATTCTGCCTGGCCCTGAAGACTGAGGAGGATGGGTCCCAGGCTGAAGATGGCCAGATTTTCTGGCCTTCAGAGTGGTACCTGCATCTCTGGAATGCATGTATGGTTCTGGGTGAGTGAGACAGGACTGTCTTGTTGGAGAGAGAGAAAGGGACGGTGCAGGCGGTGGGGGGAATTATTCCTCTCTCCCCCCACCAAGTGGCCCTTTCCCCTTGAATGACACAGACAGGCCATTCCAGGCACCACGACATCAGAAAAGGCTGAAGTTGTTGTATAGTAACAACAACAACAAAGCAGGTTTCCTGTTTTCTCAGAAACTACAATAGGGATACAAGCGGAGTGATGGCTCTTGGCATCCCGAGGCCTGATGATGCCTTGGGGGCCTGGGCAGGAAACAGGAGAGGATGCTAATAAATGATTTGCCATGGCCCATTTCAGGATATCAAGTTTAATGGCTTGGGGCTATGCTTCCAGGTCACCTGCTGAGAGGCAGTAGGGACAGGGCAGCCAAGCTCTCAAAAAGAGCTACTCCTTAGAAAGTGGTCACAGCCTGGGATCCCCAGTGAAGAGAGAGCTGGGGGAGGACCATCCCAGGAATCAGAGTCTCTGGATGAGTTTCCTGGGCTCCACGCTTGACCTCAAACAGGCAGAGCTGGCTGCAACCGACCAGATGAACAGGATGCTTACATGGCTCCTCTCTGTCTTCCTCCGTGACTGTATTTGGGAAAACAGAAGGCCAGGAAACAATGCTGGAAATGCTGAGGGAGAGACAACGAACCATCCTGACCCCAGCCCTTCCTGGGAACATCTCTGTTAGGGTGCAGACAAGCCCGGCCCCCTCTCACTGAGGCTGACTTCTGACTCACGTCCCACTTCTGTTTTCCTGAAGCTTGGCCATTGGTCACATCAACCTCACCTGTAGACAGTTTCCTTGGAGTATGTTCTATTAAAACATTCACATCTAGAATGCTGGGGAAGACATTCTTATCCTCCACTAACAGAGGAGGAAAAGGAGAATCTGAAAAGTGAGGTCACAGTCAGAATAGGCACAAGGCTCAGCCCAGCCGGGATGCTGTTTGGATCTGTGATTATTCCACTCCAACACCCTGCCTCCATGACTTGCATGATTTAATTAGGGTCTTGAGACTTGAGAGCATAAATTGTCAGAAAACAAACCACTCTGGTTAGTTTAAGCTGGTATTACAGGTCAATGTATGGGCATCTCAACCATGATTGGTTTCCTGAAAAAACTGTTTCAAGGCCCTTTTCTAAAGGACAGTAGTAACAAGAACTTAGGAAGGAGTTAAGATGTAGGAGAGTAGTCCAAGAATAGAAATAACTCATGATAGAACTGTCCTAACGTAAACCTTCAAAACAATACTACTTTTTGTAACGTTATAAAGACAGTTTCACTGGTGCGTCTATTTTTCTGGATGCCCCAAACAGTTTTAGTTTGTTTTACCTCAACATGGCATTGCTTATAATTTAAAACTCCTGTTCAACTAATTTTGAAGATTGTAGATTAACTATGATGATACTAAGCATAACAATAATGATACCCTCAGCAGTTGTTGTACATTGAACACCACTCACATGCACCCATTATTTCCATTTTGGGCTCTGAGAGGTAAATTAACTCTCCCCAAGCTCCAGGGCACAAATTGAAAGGACTCAGATGCTTCAATTCATTTTTGATACATTTTGTATTGTTGCAAACTTTATGTACTTATTTTTTGAGGAAAGTAACCTGATAATAGCTATTAAGAATCATGATGCATATACATTTGACCCTGAAATGCTCCTTGGAATCTATCTAGAGGCAGTTGACCTCTGGATCTTCTGTCCCAGGTACAGATCTAAAGGTTGTTTTTCTTTAGCATTGTTTGTCACAACAACAAAAACAACAAAAAAGAAAGAAAGGAAGAAAGGAAGAAAGAGAGAAAGAAAGAAAGAAAGGAAGGAAGGAAGGAAGGAAGGAAGGAAGGAAGACAGAAAGAAAGGAAAGAGAGAGAAAAAGAAAGAAAGAAAGAAAGAAAGAAAGAAAGAAAGAAAGAACCTAAAAGTCCATTAAAATAAGATTGGTTGAATAAATTCGTGTTGATACGGAGTAGTCTGTGACATATTAAATGTCAAAAGCAAACTCCAGAGTATATTTTTAGTATGACCCTATTTTAGCAAAACCCAAATCAAATCAAACCAAAGGCCATATGTGTATCTGTGATCCAACTTGTATTTGTGTGCACAAGGAAGATGTCTTCCATGCTCTTAATATGGGTTGTCAATGTGGCTAGAAAATTACTAATTTTTTTTCTGTTTCTTTGGATGGATTTACTTGTTGTAGCAAGCATGCATTACTTTGCAATAAAAAAAAAAGTCAAATAAAGGAAATAAGAGGAATAAAGTCACCAGGTAAACTCAAGGCTGAAGATGTGGATTCCCACTTAGAATCAGAAGATGTGAAAAATTAGCTGTGCTTCTGTTATGGGAAAGGTTATTCCCATGACTAGTCATTTTGAATATGTAACGAGATTTTTCCATTTTTAAATTGCTGGCTTCCAGGGTTGTGTTTTATACTTGACTTGAGAAAAGGATTTACATGTTAACACAGTCAGCAATAATATAATCACTGCAATGGAGAATATTCTTCAGTTATCATAGAGTGTTTGTCTCTCAAATAACTTAATTTTTCCTCTTGATTTAAACAGCTGATATGAATGGCAGAATAGATAACAGATAGCAAAGCCAAGGTTTGAATAAGGAAGCTGTGGCTGAAACAGAATGTGCTATCTTTCTAATAAAAAGTAATGTCGATTTAGTGTCTGATAATGCATTTGATTGAATAAAATTTTTAAAAGGCTGCTGAATAGATTAATTTTCTAATGGATTTTGCTCAGATTCCCTCCTACCTTCCCTGTCCTGCAAGGAAGGTCCTTGTTTCAAACGAGTGCACTCTTAGTCTAAAGGTTGTAACAGAACCATCAACTCTTATTGAGGTAAGTGTCTTTGAGTTCTAGAAGCCCTGCAGTGAGATAGGAACCATGTGTGAACACTATGACAGCATGCAGTCTTGTTCTTACTCTCAGTGTTCTTGTGACTTTAATTTGATGGTGATCACAAGATCACTTCCCTCTGTAAAGACTGTCTCTACATCATTATTCTGGTCAAAGTCCCCAGATGGTGGAGCTGAGACTCTCATCTACTGCTTCAATCAGCTGTGTCATTTTGGGGTCAGTGTTCATTGATTTACTTTTCTCCTCATTGCAGATTATATTTTCTGCTTCTTTACGTGCCTAATAATTTTCGGTTGGGCACCAGACATTGTGATTTTTACCTCATTGGGTGTGTGGTATTTTTGTATTCCTTTAAATATTTTTGAACATTTTCCTGGGACGCAAATTCTTTAGAAACCATTTGGTACTTTTGAGGCTTCTCTTTAAGCTTTGTTGGGTGGGAACAGAGCATTCTTTAGTTCCAGGTTAATTCTTCTCTGGTACAGACAATATTCTCTTGAGTACATTGCCTGGTGCCCCTCTATTCTGAGGTGTTCCACTCTGGATGGTGGGAGCAGACAGTTCCTAACTAAGTGTGAACTCTGGTGATGGTTCTGCTCAGTCCTTCCTGGTCGAGCCCCTCCCCGACTTTCTTGAGTAGTTTTCTCATGAGTGCACCCTGGTCAGTACTCAGCTGGAGACTCAAGAGGAGAAGGTCCCTGGAGCTTTCTCTCTGTAGATTTCTCCCTTCTGAGCAGCTCTCTTCTTTTGGCTGTTCCACCCTTCCAATTCTAGCCACACCAGCTGCCCCAAATTCTTAACCATGTCTCTTCAACTCAGGGAGATGGTTGGGCTCTGTTTGGATTTCCCCATCCTGCATTATGGTCTCTCCAGTGGTAAGTTGGGCCCATCATAGGGCTCATCTTATTTATTTTCCTTCTTTTGGGGATCACTGGCTGAGCTGCCCATTACACAATGTCTGCAAAATGTTTTTTCACATCTTGTTCATTTCTTGGTTACAGTGAAAGGGTAAATCCAGTCCTTACTATTTCATCATAGTTGAAAGAGCAAGTCTTAGAGCAAAGCCTCTCA
Organism: Mustela erminea; assembly: GCF_009829155.1. Lineage (NCBI taxonomy): Eukaryota > Metazoa > Chordata > Mammalia > Carnivora > Mustelidae > Mustela > Mustela erminea. Next base: position 79,141,108 of record NC_045627.1, read on the forward strand.
GCATTGAAATGTCAGTGAGAGCCCCTGGTCTCAGTGGATTTCCTCATCATGGTCTCAAAAATCTGCAGGGAAGTAGTGTCCCTTAGTGAGACCCTAACACTGGAAAGTCTGAATTGGACCTGAGAATTTTGAGCAGACTTTTGTTTTCAGGAAGGGACAAGAAGTCCAAGGAAGGACTCCTAGTGACACTCTTAGTGACAAAGAATAAGATTGTACCTCCTGTGAGGTAGCCACAAGAGCTTCTTTAAATTACAAATCTTGTCCACCTTGCTGCCCAAAACCCTGCAATGGCTACCATGCTTGTGGGATGAAGAACACCATTATGCTTCCTGTCTATACCTGTAAACGCATCTCCTGTGTCCACCCTGTTCTTCCTGCTTCGAGAGATGCTGAGTTTCTTTCAATACTTTGAACAGTCCAACCTGCCTTGGGAACCACAACCTGGCATACTCTCACCTCTAGTCCATGTTTATCTGTCAGGTCTTAGCTGTGATGGCACTTCCCTAGACTAGGTCCCTCTTGGAGGTCTCATAGCCTTCTGTGTTCTCCTTACAGCACTTACAGCAGCATAATTGTGGGAGGTCTTGTTGTCCGTAGTTAATTATACCTGGAAAGATCACCTTTGACCAAGCCCACTTAACATGGGAGCCAATTTTTCACAGGAAACAGAAAGGATTAAAAAAAAAAAGATTTTATTCAGAAAGTTCAGAAAACCCAAACTAGAAATGATGAAAATAAATTTATTTTTATACCACTTCTACCCAATTTTAGATTCTAATTCCAACCCCATACTGAAGTTTTAGAGTGAATAGAGAATGAATCAGCTGCTGATCATTTTGAAGAATGTAATTTTTATGATAAAACTGGGTAATGCATGAGATGGCTTCCTTTGTTTCATGTTTTTTTTTTCTTCTTTCTTTCTTTCTTTCTTTCTTTCTTTCTTTCTTTCTTTCTTTCTTTTCTTTCTTTTTTTTTTAAAATTTTTGCAACACAAACAGAGAAAGCTGTTTATTGCAAAAAGACTCTAGGGCTTCATAGGTTTTCCCAAGGGCTTTCCTTAACTATTTGGTGGTCCAACCATACGATTTTGACCATCAGTTCATCACTTCTGTCAACCTCCCTCTTTCTACTGTTACTGTTCCCATTCATACCAGAGCCTCATCTGTCATTGGCTTGGTGTGGGGTTTGGGCAGTTCTTTCATGGACCTAATAAAATCCTACAGCTTTGGTGAAGTCTTCAATTTCTCTTTGCAATCTGTATTACAATTGCATTGTACTGTCAGATAACCCACAATGAAGAGAGGCAGATCAAAGGCGATGACAGCTCTTTGGCCCATGATGGATACTGATGATATATAGGTTGTTTGAGTGGAAACTGATCTTACAAATGGTTGGTTCACTAAGGAATCTATTCTACATTATTATGATAATTTTTGTTCCCCTATACAAACTCAAGAGTATGAGGTTCTCCAGGAGTATGTGAGTATATTGCATACTTATTTGTGGAATGTTGTCTCCCCAGCAGGACATCAACTCCAGAAGAGAGGGGCTTTTGAACTGCAGAGCCCACAACAGGCCTGGCCAAGTCGGGACAGGACCTGATAAAATGTTTGCCGACAAAAATAAACCAAAAAAGAGCCAGGATGAGAAGCATCTTGGAGAGTGGCCTCAGCTCATCACATCATTCCATTATCAGTGAGCTGAGAGCCTTAAGGTGAGACACCTACACTTTGGTGGCAACCATTGTTACTGATTTGTTGAAGTTCTTTCCTTGTCCTTTACTGGTGTTAAAAAAATGAATGTATCACCCTGCTTACTGCTCTGCAGAGAAAGACAAAGGAGACAGGTGCCTGTGTCTCTGAAGGCACGAGTTTTGGACAGAAGGACTGTTGCCCTGAATGCAGTACGTGGGATGAGGTGCTGAGTGAACTTCCAAGAAGTTCTGGGAGAAGGACGTGCTGTCACTTCTGACCTCCATTGGGAGATCCCCTGCCAGCCTTCCCCTTTGCTCCAATCTGGGAAGCTGTGCATGCACATGTGCTTAGCAAGCTCCTTGACTGCTTCTGAGAGTCTCAGGTGGGTGTCTAGGAGACTTATTTCTCAGGCCCAGGAAAATGTAATAAGGAACCAGAATTTTTGTGTCAGACTAAAATTTCCTTCTTTTAGAGGAGATGAAGTGCTTCTAGTGATTTTCTTCACTCAAGAAAATATTACTTGAAGGTGGCTTGCTTTGGGGATAATTTAGTCCCTGGAGATAATCTAATTTTGAGTTTTTACCCTTAGACACATAAGTACCCCTGATGGCAGAGGAGAGTAGCCATGGAGAAGGACATGGATGTTTTATTGGAAAATTAATGTAAATTTTGCATTTGATTTTAAGTAAACTATTATATAAAAATAATATCTTCTACCACTAACTAACTAACTAACTAACTAACTAACAGAAAACTCTACAAGACAGCCCTGCCAGTAGAATCACACTCCTGGCACACACGGCAAGTAGCTTCTGTGGGCTTGTGTTCACTCAGGCAGTAACCCAAGGGTTCGCCTAGTCCTGTTTGTGAAAATCCCATGTTAAAGACAATTTCTGGGAAAGTATCAATTCTCTCCTACCACTCCCCTCCTGCAAACCTGTTCCCAGATGTACCAGCAGCATCTGTGTCTGGGTCCTCGGGAACACTAACACTGAATTAGAAAAACAAGATCACTCTTGACTAATGTATGCTCTTTATCACTTCCAGCCCCAAATCCAGGAGCACAACTCCATGAAACATCAGTTCTGTTTAGAGAGCATTTAGATACTCATTATGATCTCATTCAAACATGTAAAAACAAAGAAGACCCAATCTCTTGCTCCTGTTCTATTTTTTTACCTAAGTAACTTTTGAAAACAAAATTGTTGGGTTAGTTTCCAGATAGGTAAAATATGAACTTGAGAGTTCAGCAAATTTTTAAGATTCACCATGAGTTTTCTTCCCATTATATTTGGGAGATTTTATTTCTTCCCCGGAAGGTCTAGTCTCAGCTCTGCTCTTGCATTTTCTGGAAGCCTCACAGGCCAGCAGAAAACCTTTTGGGATTCAGATGTTGATAGTAATTTCCTTTCTTCACATGCCAGGATCGGTCAGTTTCTTTCTGGGCAACTTTTTCCAACTTCATATTTTAGCCTAAAATCCAGCAAGATCATAAACTGCTGAGGAAGCATTTTATGTGTATGCTCACATGTCAGGTAACTGAATCTCTTGCATTGAGGGAAGAAAACTCCAGAGACTCAGCCATGCCTCAGTTTAGTTCATGGAATTTTATTGCATCCATATTTGTTGCGAAGATTTAGAATCCCAGAATGAGTGAATCACGGAATCACAGCACCAGAAGGGGTCTTTCATGCTCATTTTAATCCGATCATTGGTTGGCTCTTTATTTTAAAGGGCCAGAAAGATTCAGTGACTTGTCAAAGGTCACACAGAGGCAGAGTCCCTGACTCCTGGCTCATTCTGGGATGCCACAATGTAGAGTTAACTTATGCTTCATATTCAGCTACCCCAAACTTAAGTGGCTTAAAGTAACCCCTGACTTAGGTCATGATTCTACAGGTCAGCAGATTAGCCTGGGCTCAGCTGGGTGGTTCTTCTGGACTGTGCTGGGCATGGCTGATCTTTGCTGGGCAGTCGGCTGTCATGTACATTGGGACTGGCTGGTTTTTAATTGCCTCATCCTCGATGGTTGGAATGACTGAGACTTCTCTCCACATGGCAATCAGGAAGTTCCTAGGGCAGCAATGGAGAGACCCCTTGATGTGCAATCACTTTTAGACACCACTTATGTCATGGTTGCTAATATCCATTGGTCAAAGTAAGCCACAAGGCCAAGCCCAGATGAAAGGGGCTGAAAAGAGACAGGAATAATTTATAGCCACTTTGCAACTTGCTACATGTGGTGATTCCTATTTTTGAATGACAGGACACCCTACAAGCCATCTTTTCAAGAGTCTTACTCCTAGTTACCTTGTATGACAGTGTTGAGCTGCAGTCTTTGTAAATTAAGTCATGGACTAACCTCCTGAAATCCAATTATTTTACTTCATCTAGAGCTGGAGATTTTAACTTATTACATCTTATTTCCCTCTTGGAGTAAAATTTTAGATGGACATATGGCAGTATGGAAGAAAAAGCCATTTCTAGTTCCCAATTTTTGATGGAAACATTTTTAATTTTCAAAAATGCTGTTACAAAAAAATCCAAATATCTGTGGGTCTACTCCATTATTTCCTGCATAGCTCCAAGGGGCAATAGTAATTTTACTTTTCATTTTTGGGGGGCTGTTATATGGTTTGTACATGAATCCCATCCTTCTGGGATTTCAGACTATGACACTGACTCTCATAGCATTCCTGTGAAGTAGTCAGACATGGGTTACAGGCCCCATTTTATGGATTGAGTCACTGATGTTCAGATAGATCCTCAGTACCCACTAGGGATTCCCATGGGGCTCCCTAAATGTGAACACCTGTGTTAGTTCCTTCTTCCTCCAATTCTGTTCTTACATCTTGGGAGAGGGGTACTGTGAAGAACCATGTGGATAGCTCTTACATCTTCTCTATGACCTCTCCATTCTGAAGGATCACCAAGATGCTGTCATTCTGGGCAAAGGGTCCCACATCTCCTTCATTGAGACCAGGCATGGGGTGTGAGTGTTGACATCCTCTCCTACACTTGCTATGTCTGGGTATATCTGATTGTTGCCTCCACTGTCATCATCCTCTGATGGGGAGTCCTTCTCCTCCACCTCCTTCTCCTCTAGGGTCAGTTCTTTACCCAGGATCCTGATTTCACCCTGCTCAGGGGGTTCAGGGGACATTCTGTGGAGCAGGTCACATCCCTGAAGGAAGGGTATGGGCAACCCAGGGAAAGACATTGGCAATAGCATAAAGCATTTTCTAGTCAAGAGGAAATGGGGGTGACCAACATGAGAACCATATGTGAGATTTTATGGCTGAAGTGTAGATTGTGTGTGTGTGTGTGTGTGTGTGTGCGCGCGCACGCGCACCTGTGTGTGTGTATAGTGGGGGGCAGGAAGAAGGACAAAAATGGACCCTTCCATCAGTTGGGCTCACCACAACCTAATCCTACTTCAAGGGAAAAATCACTAGTTGGTGGGAGCAAGTCTTAAAAAGACTGGGTAGAATCCCAAGTTAGTGGCTACCTGGTGCTTCCTCCAGCTGATGCAGAGGAGTATGTATGCCCTCAGGCTCTTGAAAAGGCCGGAGTGGAGCCATAAGGGCCTTTTATGGGATTACTGAAGGCAGGTTGTGAGGATGCTACCTCCACTTCAGTCAGGATCTCCTCTCTCAGAGTTGAGAGCCTGGAAAAGTTGCACTTCCTCTGAGGGACGGCTGGGCTTCTTCTGGGTTGGTTGGTTTGAATCTGGCAGATACATGTTTGGTTAGGCTGCAACTGATTGCATGCAGGTCCCTTTTCTCCCTGGCTGCTAGGGATGTTTAGGAATGTTTTCCTAAAAATTAAAAATCACTTTGGTGATCTTTACAAACATCAATTAGAACTTATAAAATTTTATAAATATATGATTTTATAAATATAGTGATAACTTTAACACTTCAATGATGTGGCCTTGTATGAAAAAGAGTTTCAAATCACTCCAAATAGTCCCATTAGGTGAAAAGTATTCTAAATATTATCTTATGTTGGTGTGTACATACTTATATTTATATATCAGTGACCATCAATAGACTTTCACACATCTGTTTATTTACTTACTTACTCATCTATCTACTTAGATGTATGGGAAAGAGATCATATGAATTATGTCTTTTATCCTAAATGTAAATGTCTTACAGTTGATTCTGCTTGAGTTTAAAAGAAGAAAAAGAAGCTAAACAGAAGTGGAAAGAATCATTGAAATTAAACTGCTTTCCCCATAAGAGATCTTCTTCTCTAAAGGATCTCTCTAAGGTTAAGAAAAGAGATTATGGAAAACAACCCACTGAATTTGGAAATTATGTTTTTTTAACCACATGTTTCAATTTAGATACTATCAGCTACTGCCCCACCATGAAAGAGGCCACTAGTGCGTTCACACTCCTCCTACTCCCTTCCCCTTCATTACTTGATTTTTGTTTGTTTTATCATTATTATCCTTTGGGGACTTATAGTATGTCGCAGCACATACAGTAGTTTATTATTATTATTTTTTTAAATTTTATTACTTATTTGCCAGAGAAAGAGAGAGAAAGCACATAAGCAGGAGGAGAGGCAGGCAGAGGATGCTGGGACCCTGATGTGGGATTCGATCCCAGAATCCTGGGATCATGACCTGAGCCGAAGGCAGATGCTTCATGACTGAGCCAACCCGGCATCCCACAAGGGTTTAGTATTAATTCTATGTTCAAATGGATTCTATTGCACCATCGGCCCTTTCCCCACATCTTCTTCATCACTCAATTCTTGATTTTGGTGTATCTCTTAATTAGCTTGGATTCATGGTCAAGTCATTTTGCCAAGAAGCCCCTAGAGTCCCTGAATTTTTAAAATGTCTTTTAATTCTTCTAATGTCTGAGAATATCTGTTTGTCATCTTTATGCCAGACCAGCACCTTGCCTAGATAGAGCCCTCCTGGTCTCCCTTTCTTTTGAATGCAGTGCCCTTTCTCCATCATGATGTTGAACGTTGTGCTGGACAGCCAGGGAGAAATCTGATGCTCTCTCTCCTTGAAGGTCATTTTCTTTTTATACCTGGATCCTTGAGGAATCATTACTTCTTTACTGAACTTATATTACTTAATCAGGACACATCATGCTGTTGAACACCTTCCTTCCTTTCTTTCTTTCTTACTCTCTCTCTCTCTTTCTTTCTGAAACATTATGTATTGTGGATTCTGTTCTCCCTGCATTTCAGACAGTGCTGGATTTTATCATTCTATACTCTTCCATTGCATACTTTTTCCATTCCATTTTTTTGGTTTCTCTCTATCAGGGACACTAATTACACTTGTGTTGGATTCTCTTTGCTCTATTTCTTTGCCGTTTTCATCTGCTCTTTTTCTTTGTAATTATCCAGGCTTTTCCTCTTTGCCAATCATTTGATTTTCATATCTGTGCTGTTCTTGCTGATTTTAATGAAGTTATATACTTGTAAATATTGTTGTTTTGGATCACAATTTTTTTCCTCTGGTTTGCAAACTGCATTTCCCTCTCCTTCTGTCATTTTGTCAGATGCTTCATCATTTTTTTATGAAACTTTCAAAGATACAGAAAAGTTGAATAAAATTACAGGGAACACCCTTCTACCCACTATCCAGATTCTATAATTAAAATTATGCTCTACTAGCCTCATGATACATCTGTTAGTCAGTTCACCCTTCAGTCCGTCAATCTATCAAAATTTTTGTTATGTTCCAAAAGCAAATGTTGACATTGGCATAAGTCCTTCTACTTCAGCATGAACATCATTAAATAGAGTTTAATACTTGTTTACAGTTACTTATTTTTTCTTATAGGTAAAATTGGTATTCCACAGAATGCACAAATTTTAGGCATACCAAGTACGATTGAATGAGCTTTTCCTAAAAATCTACTGTGAAAAAATATCAACTGTAGAGCAAAGTAGAAATTTCAACAATACAGTAAAGTTGAAAGACTTTTCCAACAAGCCAACTTTTCTCCAACTGTATCTGTACTACCTGTATATTCCCATTAACAGTTAATTGTACTTGCTTTATCATAGATACAACATATTTCTTTTGAGGTAAAACTTATATGCAATGAAATGCACAGATCTTAAATGGACATTTGATGAATTTTAACAAGTACATACACTGTGTATTCCAAACCACTATCAAAATGCAGAATATTAACTCAGAAAGTTCGCTGATGCCCCTTCACAGCCCATCTCCACCCCATTACCTTGACATAACCACCACTATACTTTTCTACATAGTGTAAGAACTAGAACTTCCTACAAGTGGAATCACACATGTAGTATGCTTTCTTTCATGTAAGGCTTCTTACACACACCACACTGTTCACACTGTTCTTGAAATCCATCTGTAGTGTTGCTTGCTCCTTTTCTTTGTGTAGTACCCTTCCATCCTGGGGCTGTGCTACGGTTTATCCATTCATTCTCTTATCCATAGATACTGGGCATGTTTCCAGGTTTTGACTATTATAAATAAAGCTGTTAAGAATGTTCTTGTGCGAGACATTTTGCAAACATATGCTTTCATTTCTCCTGGCTAAAATATCTGGGATTGGAACGATTGAGTCATAAGGTAGGTGTCTGCTTAGTTTACATTGCCAGACCTTTTATCCAATAGTATTATTTTACACCACTACCAGTATGTTAGAAGGTTCCAGTTGCTCTATATCCTTTGCAACATTTAGTGTTGTTGGTGTTTTTAATTTTTGCCCTTCTGCTGGGGTGTAGTGATCGTCTTAGGTTATTTATTTATTTATTTACTTACTTACTTATAAATAGGTTCCATGCCCAGCATGGAGCCCAGTGCAGGGCCCAAACCTACGACTCTGAGACCAAAATTTGAATGGAGGTCAAGAGTTGGATGCCTAACCTACTTACTGAGCCAATCCCAGGTGCTTCATTTATAGACTCTTAAAAAGCATAGATTCATGTTCTTACTGCATTCTGTTTTTAGCTAATGCCTTTGTAAAGAATTTTCTTTTGTTGTTTTGTTAATCTTTCTTCCATGGCATGTTCATGTATTTCTTGTTTTGTTTGCTGTGTTTCTTTTCCCCTTTGAAAGGAATGCCTATCAATTGCACATTCCTTGTTGCCTACTTCTATACCATTTCTTGAGGATGGCTTGATCCTTTGGCTGCATTATTTTTTTTAAGTCTTGCTATGTCAGTAATGAGTTATGATACAGTAAAAGTTATAATATGAGACAGTAGGATGCACACAATACTATACAGTAAAATCCATCCTTTTCTGGGCATACAGTTCCATGAATATTGGCAAATATGGTGGACAGTGGTATAACTGCCACCACAACAAGAGAATATGCCATCTCCCTCATCTCATCAAGTTCTCTCATCCCCCTTGTAGTCAGTCCTCTCTATCCCCACCCTCAACCCCTGGCAACCGCTGTTGTATTTCCTGTGCCTATGGTTTTCCCTCTTCTAGCATGTTCTATAAATAGAACGATACATTGTAAACCTTTTGGGTGTGACCTTCACTTAACACAATGCTTTTGAGATTCATCCATGTTTCTTGCTTGAGTCAGTAGTTTTTACCTACTATTGCTTTATTATTATTTATTATTGCTCCACTTTTTGTTGAGCATTATTACAGGGTATGGATGAATTGCAATTTGTTTATCTCTTCAGCAATTAATTAACATTTGAGTTATTTCCAATCTTGGATGATTATAAATATAAGTATTTGCATACATATTTTTTTGTGGGTGTTTCTATCCTTTGCTGTATTTTGAGGAATCGTGTTTTGTATCTATTTTTGTGCTGAAGAGCTCCAATAAAGAGGTGTCTCTGAGAGACTCCCATTTCTGAAGTTTTGCTAAATACCCTCTCTTGGGCTCACCACACCCAGCTGGGGGATGTGTGCCATTCCCATGGAGGTCCCCTTGGCTTTAGATCATTTCCCCTCGTTACCATGGAACCCTGGCACCCTCACTTTGGTCAGAGTCAGTCACGGCCCTAATCATGACCCCCACTTTCTTCTCGTTCTTTCCAGCAGCATCTTCTATTCCTTCCCCAGGAGGGAAAGCTGTGAATCCTCCCTCAGGCTTCATTCCAGATCTGATGGTATGAGGGAGGAGTGCTGGGATTTTGTTGGCTCCTGTGTCAGTCAGGGCTCTCCAGAGAAACAGAACCAATAGGAGATTTATACTCACGTCTGTATTTATTCTAAGGTATTGCTCATGTGATTATGGAGGATAGGAAGTCGTATGGTGGGTTATCTTCAAGCTGGAGGCCTGGGAAGGCCTGAGAAGGCCATTTGAAGGCCTGAGACCTGGAGAGCAGATGGTGTAGACAGCAGTTCTGGCTTCAGGGCCTGAGCACCAGGAGCCCTGAAGATAAATCAGTGTTCCAGCTCAATAGGCAGATAAAGTGACCGAGAGAAAGAGCGAGAGCACAAATCCCCCTTCCTCCACCTTTTTTCCTCTCTAGAATCTCCGAGGATGAGATGATTCCCATTCACACTGAAGAGGGCAATCTACTTCCTTCTGTGTCTGTTCAAATGCTAACATCTTCTGAATCAGCCTCACAGACACACCCAGAAATAATACTTAACCAGATATTTGGGCATCCTGTGATCCCATCAGGTTGACACATAAAATTAACTATCATCGCCCCTCTCCCCCAGATATCTCTTGGGGGTGTTGAGAGTTAGGCTGGACATCTTGCTGCACTGAATCATCTCACTCTCCTCCGTAACTTTTCGTTTTTTTCCTTGGCTGACACTTTTGAAGTTTCAGGCTTTGGGCTGAGCCTTTTTCCTTGATCACTGTGTGTGCATATGTTTTTTTTTTTTTTTTAATCAATTTCTTCAACTATTAGGGGAGGACGGTTCCATATGCTTCTATGAGCTATCTTAACTCAGAAATCTCTGTTTACCATTAAAATTCATGCAGATATTTTCGACTTGTTTTTCCATGTCCTAACCTTTTCTCCGGCCTCATCCTACCATTCAAGTCTGATTTTCCTTCCTGTGGATTTCGGTTGTAAAATTTTATTGTGCTATATGTATGTTTACAAGTTGTCTGAAACACTTTTGGGAATGGAGTGGGATATAAATAAAACTAAAAGATTGAGCAAATATCAGAATCGGTCAAGGGTGACCGAAAACCCACAGAGCCTGATGGCTATAGGCAGATCGGTATTTTGGATCTAGGGGGGGAGTTCACTAAACTCAGGAAGCAGTTTCATGTTATGACAGCTGAGACAGTGTTGAGCAGGAGTCACAGATGCAAATGCTTCTGGGGCCAGGCAGGTCCAACTAATTAGTGAAACAGGCTGGTAGAAGACAATAGGGAAGGGTGGGGACTATAGCAAACCAGGGAGCCTCTGGCCTGTGTAAAGATGGCTGTCTCTCCTCAGCATCAGTGGGTAGGCAAGCATGTGGGCTAATCTTGCCAGAATTTTAGATATGAGCCAAATGGCTAGGTGCTCCTTTTGAACACCCACCTAGTCCCTTTTGCCGTGAAATCCTTTTTCAGACAAAATCTTCAATGGCAATCTAGTACCTACGAGAGTAAACGTGAGGCAGCTTAGTTGGTTTGAGTGTGGTATCCTGAAGCAGTGACCTTCTGAAGCCCTTCCTTAAAGGCCTCATGGCTCTGGGAATAATTTGGAGACCTTCAGACTAGATCATGAGCAAGGTTCTTCCTACCTGCTCTGATCTTGTCTAATACCTTATGCACCCATAGGAACAGTCACTCACTGGCCTCCCAGCCCTAGACATGGTGACTATGCACGTTACATATTGACCCTGAGCTAACTTTACGGCATATGTGTGCTTTGTAAGTGTGGGAATTATTTTCAAGGAGTGTGTTTTGTCTAATGGACAAAACGCTGTGTGTGTGTGTGTGTGTGTGTATGTGTGTGTGTGTGTGTGTGTATGTGTGTGTGTGTGTGTGTGTATGGGAGCTCATCTGTTCTCTGGGCATTTCTAGTTCTATGAAGACTAAATGGATCTTCCAGAGAATGCCTACATTTAGTAATAATTCTAGAACAAAGGTCAGCAAAATACTGTCTGTATGCCAAACGCAGCTCGTAGCCTGTGTCTGTCCATGATGTGAGCTAAGAACAGCTCTCACTTTTCTAAAATTTTTCAAAAAAAAAAAAAAATTAAAGAATATGTGACAGGGACCCTATGTAGTCTGCAAAGCCTAAAATATTTCGATCTGGCCTTTTACTGCAAAAGCTTGCAGAATGCTGCTCTGGAATTCTTCCCATGTTTTTTATTTAGTCTGAACCAACCAGTCCCCAGCCTGTAAATACTCAGCGTCTATAGAAGTTGTATGTACACACTCCTTTTTTCTGCCCTGAGAAGCGTGCTGCTGTTGACTTGCTCACCGCCTCTCTAACTGGCCAGAGCCATTCCCCCCCAGGGCAGAGAAAGGCAGACCAGGGTTTGATGAGACGTGTGAACAGGGGCTACACCCCTGCAAAGCCTTGGGCCAGGTGGAACTGCCCGCATGTCTCTGTCCAGGCCCGGCCCCCTAGAAGCTGGAGTCCCCAAGTGGATGAAGCTGTCCCAGCTGTGTTTGGGAAGCTGCTGGCCTCCAGCTGCCTGAGTGGCAGCCGTGTGATCCACTGGCATGAGAGCTTCCCCAGAGTTGAGGACTCTTGGCTTTGACTGGTCCAGTCCTCTCTGAACTCACATGGGTCCCAATGATGTTCTCTGAGGGTAAGTGAGGATCTTCTGGTGCTGCAGGGGTCTCATGGATGTTTTCATTTCTAAAACTCTGGGAGGGGCTCTTGGAAGTCATTCCAGCCAGCCCTCTGGCCTGCGGGTCCCTGTGGCCACGTCCCAGTTTCTGGTCTCTGATGTTGCTCAGCGTGTCTGGAGGGCACAGCCCCCTCTCCGTCTCCAGAGGAAGACAGTCACATCACACCTCATGGCCACCCCTTCTGGGTCAGTAAAAGGCTCTGGTCAGCTGAGAAGCAGGGCACCTCCCTGTCCAAACCTGGCTTTGGCCCCAACTCCCACTATGACCTTGGCAAATCACATCCCTTCTGGGGGACTCCGTGTCCCCCTTGGGAAAAGGTGAAGGGTGAACTAGATCTCTGCTTTTCATACTGGGGCTCTCAGACCAGTGGACAGAATCTGTAAGGGATATTTTTAAATATTGTATTTTTATCTTACTCATAAGTCAAGATAATAGATATAAAGTGTTCCAGCTCAGCCGGCTGGTCATCTTCTACATGGGTATGGCCAGAAGGTTTTTGTGCCTGAGTTTTAAGCATGTTCAGGAGGCTGCTGGGTCAGTCAGGACGATGCACTTGAATTCTTGTGGGCGAATGAAAGAAAGAGCGGAGGTGGCTGTGTACCTGTAGCCACCAAACGCCCGAGATGTCATGGCCTTCCATGTGAATGAAAGTTTTTGCAGCAGTGAGAAGAGAAAACGGAGCGGGAGAATTAAGTCATCACGCAGCCCTCTTCTCAGCAGCCTTGTCAAGGGCAGCCCGTCCTGCGGGGGGCTGTGTGTCTTCAGCAGAGACAGCGACAGCTGCATTGTCTTCATGCCGTTTGTTATTATTTTACCGTTTTTGTCATTTTGTTGGCATTTACTCCAAGAACATTCTTTGGTTTTCTCGTTGTACAAAAGCTAAAAGCCTAAGACACTTATACCTAGCTCTATGTGTGTGTGTGTGTATTTAAGTAATGCTATAATCAAAATAATTTCAGTCAAAGTTGGGCCCCTGTGATTATTTTTTTCCCTTTCAAAGTGGTGTGCACTTCACCTAAGAATCAAGAGTCTAGCGCAGGGGCGGCAAACTGTCTGGGAAGGGCCAGAGGTGAACTGTTAGGGTTTGCCAGTCGTATTATCTTTGTTGTAAGTACTCAGCTTCCAAGTCACAGTGCGTGAGAAGCCATATAAATATGTGTTTGGGCATGGCTGTCTTCCAATAAAACATTATTTACAAACTTGCGGCCGGCCAGAGTAGACATCAGGACACAGTTTGCGATGCTGGTGTACAAGGTGGTTGAGGTGCCTTCCTTCTCCGATATTTGACAAAGTAGTCTTACTGAGGAAACAGGTTTTCTCCTCTGGTTTCTCAAAAGAAACCTGATTTCTGGGGCATAAACTCCTTGAGGTGCTCAAAGGTGAGTGGCCGACTGCCCCAGGCAGGAGGTAAGTTTCTTCTTCCACCCAAAGGCTCCTAGTTTGGCCCTGGGCTCCTGCTCCAAGGCAGGACATCAACCCAGCTGAGATCTTTTTGTGTCTCTTCTGGTGGCCACTCTCTGCCCGTTTGCGGAGGAATCGTCCCGTTCCCCCTGGCGCACACACCTTGCCAACATTTGGATGCTGTTATCGAAATAATCCTGCAGCCAGCCTTAGGAAGCTGGGCCCTTTTATCTTTCTCTATAAATCACCCTCTCCCTCCACTTAATCCTGCCTGGCCTGCTCCTCTGAACTCCCTCCAATCTGTCTCTGGTGAGCGGGTTCTGAGCGCTGCGGGGTGCAGGCAGCCAGGTGCAGCCTTGCTGAGGTTTCGGGGAAAGGGAGGGTCCCTCTCCCATCTGCCAGGGATGCGGCTTTGCCTGCAAATTTCCCACACCTTTTCTCTGATCTTCCAGAATGGGGTGAATTCAACATTTACTCGATATTTATTTATTGAGGGGAGCAAACCTGGCTCAGTGGGTTAAGCCTCCGTCTTCGGCTCAGGTCATGATCTTGGGATTCAGGGATCAAGCCGTGTTGGGCTCCTCGCTCTGCAGGGAGTCTGCTGGTCCCTCCCCATCTACCTCTGCTCCTCCTCCCACTCGTGCTCTCTCTCTCTCAAATGTAGAAATAAGACCTTTAACAAAATATATTTATTGTGCTTTCCACCAAGGGTCGGGCATGTGCCGGGCACAGAGGACACAGCAGTGAAGACGATGAAGGCTCTGTGCCATCTCTGGGCTGATGTGAAATGGATGAACAAGTGCACAAAATACATACACAGTTCCAAAGTACTGTGCAAGAAACCGGTAAGAGTGGAGATGGACAATGAGGAGGAGTAGAGAGCCCAGGGACATCTGCTCAGGCAAAGGGGTTGAGAAGACTCTGTAAGAAGGTGACATCCATGCCTAGGCCTAAAAGATTAACACGAGCCAACCGTGAGAACCGTGAAGGGAAGAGGAATAAGATATGCAAAGGTCCTGTGGTAGGAAAGGGCTTCTGGCTTGACTGTGTGAGGGGCAGAAGGGAGAGTCTGTTCAGAGACTCCTGCCAGAGAGTTTTTAGAGCTGTTGGGGAAAAGGGACTCAGTAGTGGCCTGGGTGGTGCAGGGAAGCACGTGCACAGGCAGATGGGACTAGCATGTGAATACTATTCACCTAATAGCCTATTAATCACATAGTGAGCCAATGATCATCATGATAATAGTTTCTACATAATGGCAAAGACCATATGCTTGACACTTTATTGAATTTGTTGCATATGATATTTAGGGCAACCCTTAGAAGGAGTTATGCTGCCTCCTGCATTTTACAGATAAGGAAACCGAGACTCAGAGAGGTCAAGTATTTGCACAATGTCACACAGCTAGTAAGTGAGGGAGCTGGGATTCTAATCCACACTTCAACTTGAATTTTTATTTCTATTACATTTGGAAATAGATAATGTCTCCTGCTCATTTGTTCATACCCTATGCAAGATGCCGGCAATACAGAGATTTAAAAAAACAGTATTTGCTCTTGGAAGCTCATGGTTTCATAGAGGACACAGGTGAAGAGGCACCTGCAAGACAGTGTTCTGGGGGCGCTTGGGTGCCTCAGTGGATTAAGCCTCTGCCTTTGGCTCAGGTCATGATCCCACGGTCCTGGGATCGAGCCCCGAGTTGGGCTCTCTGCTCAGCAGGGAGCCTGCATCCCCCCCTCTCTCTGCCTGCCTCTCTGCCTACTTTTGATCTCTCTCCCTCTGTCAAATAAAATAAAATAAAATAAAATAAAATAAAATAAAATAAAATAAAATCTTAAAAAAAAAACAAACAAACAGTGTTCTGGGTACGATGCTGGGGTCAGCACAGGGGACCGTGCACAGAGTGGTGTTGCCAGGTCAAGGAAGGCTTTCTAAAACTGAGTCTCAAAGGGACAGAATGGGAGTCGGAAAGGTAATTTGAGGCAGAGGGAACAGCAAGTGCACAGGCTGAGAGGTATGGACGCATCTGCTGTGTTCTGCTGTGGTCCTGGCGGCGTCTGGCTCGGCTGCAGCCCTGGGCGTGCGGAGAGCAAGGAGCGCATTTTTGAGGAGCTGGTGGCACTGGGTTGGGAAGGCCATGTTCTCAGGCCCCGTTTGTCCTGCTAGGGAGGGTATTTGGTAGGGGAGGTCGGAGTCTGTTGGCCTGAGTTCCTACCTCAGCTCTGCCCTCCTCTCCGTGTGGCCCTGTGTGCCACATAACCACCCGGTGCCTTGGTTTTCTCATTTGCCAAATAGGGAGAGGGATAGTCCTTCCTGGACAGAGTCCTGCTGGGAGGCCTCCATGAGCTAATTTGAGCCCAAGGACTTGGGACAGGGCTGGGCACAAGGCAAGCACTGGACAGCATTCCCTCTTGTTACCGTCCCGATCTTCACGGGTTCTGATTCTGAGGGGACTCACCGTGTGGCTCTGTGCCTGCTGGCCCAGAGGCAGCCTCACCAGAAGCTGGAAGGCCGGTGTGGGGCTTTGGCGTACTGGGGAGCAGACAAGAGCCTGGACCGAGCTGCGGCTGGGCATGACGAGGAGGGGACTATTCTGGAGATGAACAGAAGCCTGAGGTGACAAAGTCAGAGAAGTTAGGCACAGGGTTGGCTGAGGGGAGACTAGGATTGGGGCTGGGGGGGGTGGCGGCTAGCAAGTTGGCAGAAGGCACTGCCAATCCCCAGACTGAGAGGCGTGAGGGGAACTGGGGAGGGGGTGAGTTCAGTTCTGAGTACAGAGCTCGTGACGGAGCACTGGGGGACCCCCATGAGGTTGTGTCCTGGGCCCAAAGAGGTGAGACGGCCCGCACCAGGTCTCATGGCTGCTACGTGGTAGATTAGGGGTCTGGCCTGGTCTTCTGACTGCCCCAGATGGTCTGGGATGCCCCCTCTGTCGACCGTTCTCAGGGGCAGGCAGATGGGGCAGGCAGATGTCTCAGACTGTCACATGGCTCTGAGCGTGGCCCCCGCCCCAGGTCCCACCCCCGGACCCCCCGGTTACAGCCAAGTTCCCAGTCCCTGAGTAGGGGGAGCCCCCAGCAGGAAGGAAGTTGACTCCACAGCCCCTCCAAAGGGCCTCTTCCAGTCACTGACGGCCGGCATGGCCATGTCACGGGGAGGTGGACAAGTGGGCCTAGAACTCGAACGAACTAAAATGGGGAGTGGGAAGGGAGTTCGTTCCCAGGGGCTTGGGAATGTTCTAGTTTGTCGGGCTCTAAGGGTTGTATTTAACAGGTTGGACTGTGAACACTCAAGGAACCAGAGACTTCCCTGAGCTCCAGGTTCCCTGCATCTCCCTTGATGGACTCCAAATGCACAGGGGACAGTGGGGGCTGAGGGTGTGAGAACAGCAGCTGTCGCTCACTCCCCCTGCCAGGGCCGGGCCCTGAAGTCTGGGCTTTGCTAAGAGGTGGCCTTAAGGGTGTCTGCTCTCTGGGTGAGGCAACAGGGCTCTGAGAGTTTAGGTAACTGGTGTTAAGGTCACACAGCAGATGAGCCTCTTAGGGTTCATCTGAAAGCCTGTTCTGTTTCTACTTCACAGTTTTTTATTTTTCTACTTTATCTACGGCTTCCCCTAGTGGCTAACCCTGTCCCCCCGGCCCCCTGCAACTGGCGTCCTCCCCCTCCCCCGGACCCGTGGGTACCCCCCCGCCCCCACCAGCCTGACGCAAGCAGGCCTTCATCCTCACATGGGACTCTGCACGGCCTCTTTCTTGTGTGCCTTTGTGTTTCTGACAGCAGGTGACCACTGGTGCCTTTAAAACGCCTTTGCCAGGTACCTGGTTTAGTGGTACCAGAGTCTGTGGATTATGGTTAAAATCATTTTGAATTTGAACCCCACACCGCAGAGGGCTGTTTGCTGAGTCCGTGGAGCCAACGTCTTCAAAGTCTCTCTCGGTCCTGAGCTGAGTGGGGTTGGGGGAGTGGGGAGAGACGCTCATTCTGTGTGCAGGTTCAAATCCACCAGGAACTTGCCAGAAAATGTGCTGTCGTGGGGCAGTACAGAGAGGACAGGCCTGGGTCTTCTCCTGGCCTTGGCTGGGAGGAACCAGGCCTCCCCTTCGAGCCTTCCACCTGTCTCCCCAGCTCAGCGGAGGTGCTGGGAATGGGAGCCCCAGGAGGGCCGGGAGCTGAGCTGCAAATGTCCGGCCCAGGCTGGCCTCTCTCAGCACGTGT
The DNA here is from genome assembly GCF_009829155.1 of Mustela erminea. Lineage (NCBI taxonomy): Eukaryota > Metazoa > Chordata > Mammalia > Carnivora > Mustelidae > Mustela > Mustela erminea. The sequence goes on from NC_045627.1 coordinate 79,159,162, forward strand.
GATGCATTAGGCCCCGAGGGCTCCCCTGGGATTCTGTTCCCATCATCTCCTCCGCAGCAGCTCAGAGGTGGTGGGAAGATCAAAATGAGCGTATTTTCTGATCACATGCTGAAGGCTTGTTGGATTGGGGCCGTCCTGCCTGGGGCACAGGGAAGGAGGTAACATTTGAGGTCTGAGTGAGAATGGTGAGCGGAGGCAGGGCAGGCCTTGTGAGGCCGAGAGAGGGGACAGGGACCGAGCTCTGACAGCCCAGTGCACACCCCCGGGCCTGAGCAAGGCCTGTCGATTTGTTCCCCAGGAGGTGGGAGCCTGGCTGGCTGGGACAGCCAAAGCTAGCACACCAGGGATACGGAGCAAACTGTGGACTCTCTGGCGTCGAAGGGCTCAGAGGGGCCATGAAGAACCTTCCCCACTCCAGACTCCATCTTGCCTGGCATGCAGCCAGGCTTTTCCTGGGGATGGAGCCCATGGGGCCATGGGGACATCCTGGCCACCAGTTTGAGTTCATGTCCGACCCCAGGCTGGACACCCCACAAGCCTTTTCTCTGAGTGACTAATTCTTTTACTCATTTATGTTAAAAATGTATCAACCATCCAGTTCATGCTAAGTGCTGAGGAAACAGGCAAATAAGTTGCAATTCTTGCCTTGAAAGAAGACAGATGCATACAACTGTATAAAATAATGAGCTGGTTGTAGCCTATCTTCATGTTAGGCAACGTTTGGTCACCCCGAATTCAAGAACTCTCTGCCTGCCGCAGACAATACCCCTGAGAAAATGCAGTCAGGGTCCCTGGGTCCCTCCTGGTCCCGAGGAGTCTGTAAGGATGGGGCTGACTGTGTTCCGAGTTTCCTCCCAGCACAGCACAGCACCCCCGGAATCTCTAGCTCTGGGCCATGCCAAGGAGCACAGAATGCTGGCGGGGCTGAGATGTGGGCGCCGGGCAGGAGGCTGGGGTCCCTACTTGGAATGGGAGCATTCTCACCGCCCAGCCCTGGAAAAATGCGGAGCCACACGCAAGCCTCCCGGACGGCTTGCTCCCAGCTCCAAACAGCTGCTCCTCAGAGCCCTGCGTGATCAGCTGTCTCCAAGAGCTCAGCCTAGAATTCCATGGCGTCTCTGTCCCCAGGGCCTGGACACGCACACCAGCTCTAGCCTACTTCTTTATCTCAAAGGCCACATCTTCTCCCGAACCGGGAGAATTTACATTTGAGGGGAGCTATGGCCAGACAGGTGCCCTTAGGAGAGGCTCCCTTGGTAGGGTCTCTCAGAGGCCTTGGCCTCTTGGCTTCTGGGCTCAGGGAAACTGTGTCTATACAGGACACAGCTGCGGAGTGCAGGTCTCATGATGGCGGGGAGACCGGCCTCCTCCGCTTGCTCAAGGTTAGGCAGGAACTGGGAGGGCTTGCTTAACGCCCAGAGTCAGGACTGTCTACTTCCGGTAAGGTTACTAGGCTCTTCAGCTGCGATCATGATCCAGGGGAAGGCCCAGAGGAGGGCTGACCTTATCTTCATAGAGAGAGGAGAGGTCAGGCTTCACCTTGGGGCTGCCCTTAGAATAGAAAGGCAAGGTCCCCCTCTGCAAACCAGCCCCATTCAGACACCGTTCTCACTCCTAATGGCTGCCCTGTCTGTGATTGTCTGCTCACACCTTTTCCCCCAAAGCAAATGGCCGGCTTGTTAGACCCCCTCATTTACATTTCATCAGGAGCTGTCAGGCTGGGTGTTGAAGAATGGAGCTGTTCCATTTCTGAACCCAGAGTTTTCAAGGCAGCCCTCAGCAGTAATTCCCCAGCACCCTCCTCAGTGGACTTAGCTCCCCTTCCCAAATCAGAGCCCAGCCTCCAGTGTCTGGTTCAGCCCCAGGCCCTTGGCCCATGCTCTTGCCCATTCTCAGAACAAATCTTTTTTTTTTTTTTTTTAAGATTTTATTTATTTATTTGACAGAGAGAGATCACAGTAGGAGAGAGGAAGGGAAGAGATCACAGAGAGAGAGGAAGGGAAGCAGGCCCCCTGCTGAGCAGAGAGCCCGATGTGGGACTCGATCCCAGGACCCTGAGATCATGACCTGAGCCGAAGGCAGCGGCTTAACCCACTGAGCCACCCAGGCGCCCTCTCAGAACAAATCTGAAAAGTAGGTATTATCATCTCCATTTTGCAGGGCAGTTAAATGACTTACCCCAGGGCACACAGCTAGGAAATGGCAGAGCTGAGTTGCAAACCTAAGTCACCCCGCCTCCGAAGTTCATATTCCTTCATTTCTCCAAGCTGACTCCCATGTACCCAGGTGATGGGAGCTGGGTACTGGGTACTGTGATACTTACCTGCGCCAAAAGATTTTAGTGTGGATAGTGTGGACTCCTTAAAAATGTGAGGGAGCAAGAATGAAAGAGAGAGAGAGAGGGAGGAGGGGAGGCGGTGTGTGTATCTGTGTGTTTGAGAGATGGTCCCACAGCTTTTATCAACTTCTTAATATCGCCCAAATCATGAAGCCCAATTGTGGGGTTTCTGTCCTAGGAGGTACCCTGTGAAAACGTCAAGGTGTCCCACATCATTCTGTGGGAACACAGAGACCTCAGATCTATGCTTTCCAGAAGGAAATTGTCACACAGCTAGTCTCGCACCTGGGCACATAGGGCATAAATTGTTTGGGACCTCGAGGAGGTGAAGATACGTCTGTGGCTTTATCTCAGAGACAGAGACCAGGGGCTCAGAGTGCAGTGGCAAAGCCTGTTCTCTCCTCTTCCCTTCTGGGGGCTTGCAGAGACAGCAGTAAGCCGACTCTGAAGAACAGAATTGGGCCCGCCTCCCCCCTGCCCCCCTCCCCCCACCCCCGAAAGCCAGTTTCTTCTCAGGTTCATAACAATTTGTGTTTTATCACATTTCCACATGCAAAATGTGTTTCGGCATTTTTCATTAGATTTTTAAGGCTCAGATGGATGAGAGCGAGGTGAGAGCCAGACACGGGGTATAAGAGACAAAGGTTTAGTAATGAGTTCGAAATTTACAAAACACAGAAGCAAATATGGCTTCAATACACGACGTGACCCTTTATAAGGCTGGAAATTACTCTTCAAAAATCATTCTGGCCTGACTTCAGAGTCGAGTGGATGCTGGGATACCACAGATTGACTTTGAGAAGTGGGTTGGTATTGCAGGAATTTTTTAATTTCCTGTAACTCACAACAATTTTCTCCCAGTGAGACTCTAGAGTCACTCCAGCAATGGTGCGTTGACTGCGTTTTCTGAACAATCTGCAGCACCAACGGGCTCCTGCTGGAAAAGAAAACCCAAGGAAAACCCCCACAAATGGGATTACCTTCAGAAAATCATTAAAAGTTTCGAAAAAATGTTTCCAGGTAAATGAAGGACCCGCTACTTGGGCTTCTAGGTTTTAAAAAGCGAAGTAAAAATGGCATCGTTTACAACTTCTGAGCTGAAAAGAATTTGGAGAAGCAGATTATTATTAATTATTTTTAATAGCTTCTTAATTAGCCCTTCAAACAAGTTTTTCAAAATCCCCGAAGGTGTCCAATTTGCATGACATGTTTTTACTTTTCTATGCATTTCATTAGCAACCCCCCACCCTCCCCTTTAAGCCTAACAGCAATACAGTATTGCGATGTTTTCAGAAGGTGGACCACCCCCCCTCACCAAAAAAAGGAAAGTGCTTGAATTATTCCTGTAAAAAAGTGTTGTGTTTCTTCTTCCATTTCGGTGGTGTCTTGCCTATATCTGGGGGCGCTCCTTAGAGCTGATCTGTCTTTCGGAAATCGCTAAACAAATCGGTGAAGGGGAAATCGCCGCGGAGGATGGACTGCGGGAGCAGACCCGCTGGGGCGGGGGCTTATTAGGCTGACGACCCCTTCTTCTTCCCAACAGCAAATCCATTACAATAATGGGCTCCGGAGCTATCAGCGGGCGAACGGAGGGTCAGGAGGAGCCCGATGTGTGGACACTGAGCAATCCGCACTCGGCTGCTTTTTACAATGTGTGAAGCCAGGCAGAAAAGCGGCACATTTGATTGAGAACAGAGGAGAGTGGCCGAAACCAGCCTCGCCTTTGCTCCAGCTTCCGGGGGGATTCAGGGCCGGGGAGCCCGAGACCACACTTGGCAGCTGGGGGCGTGGGGCTAAACGGTGGGCCTGAGACCCGGAAAGAGAGGAGGGGGAGCTAATTAATGTTTGGCCCTGTCTGCCCTGCCCTCCCCCTTCCTCCACCCCTGCTGCCAACACAACCGCCATAAGAATAAATAGCAACGTCAGCTAGAGCTTGCCATGTGCGAGGTCTTGTGTTAAAGCGCTTGCCTTGAATTTTCTCCTCTTTACCCTGGCAGCAAAATCAGCCCTATTATTAGCTCCGTTGAAGAGATAATTTAATAGCTAACTTTTATTAAGCACGTACTATGTGGCGGGCACTGTACTCTGTGTGTTACCTCCATGAATCATCACAACACCCAGCGGGATCTGTGCTATTTTTGTGTCCCCTGTACAAATCCAGGAGGGAGGCCCAGACGAGTTAAATCACCTTGGTCATGCAGCTGGTGAACGGCAGAGATGGAGTTTGAACTCAGGCAGGGGGATGCCGTCTGCAGCCCTGTAAGTCCCACCTTAATTGCCTCTTTCCTGCTTCCCATGGATCTGCGTTTCTCTCTCTCTCTCTCTCTCTCTCTCTCTCTTTTTTTTTTTTTTTTTTGGCCAGATTTTATTATATGTATAGTCTTCAGACATAATAAAGGAAAGCAGGAGCCGTATCTTTTCCCCGCTGTATTCTCAGCATCATCCAGCCCAAAGTCTGGCACATAGCAGGTGCCCAAGACACATTTGTTGAATCGAGCATGTAATAAAAAAGCAACTTTAGTTCTGAACTTGAACGTTGGGTAGAATTGTACCTCAGCATATACGACACTGTTAGGAGGTAAGGGACTGATGATTGGTTTGTTGGTGTCAATTTGACTGGCCTAAGTGATGTCTAGATAGCTGGTAAACTTTATTTATGGGTGCATGTGTGAGGGTATTTCCAGAAGAGATGGATGAGTAAAAGAGGTTGTCCTCCTCAGTGTGGGTGGACCCCATCCAACAGTGGAGGGTTGGAACAGAATAAAAAGGTGGAGAGGTGAACCGACTCTGTTGCTCGAGCTGGGACATCCAACTTCTCCTGCCCTTGGACATTAGTGCTTCTGGTTCTCAGGCCTTTGAACTCAGATCGGGGCTCACACGATTGGCTCTCCTAGTTCTCAGTACTTTGGGTTTGTGCTGGATCTACACCATGGGTTTCCCTGGGCTTCCGTCTGCTGGTAGCAGATCATGGGGCTTCTCAGCCTCCAAAATCATGGGAACATTTCTACAATGAATCTCTCTCTCTCTCTCTTTTACACACACACACACACACACACACACACACACACACACACAGATTTATACTATTGGTTCTGTCTCTCTGGAGAACCCTAATATAGGGCCCCATATTGCTTATTGGATTTCAAGGCTATTTGTCTTTTTTTTCTTACCTACTAATGGAAAATTCTCTTCTGAAATCACACTCATTAGCACTCAGAGTCTGCTGTGGCAAAATCTTTCCAAAATAGCCCCAAGTATATTTGTGGGACCGAAAGAAGCTAAGTGAGGTATAGCTGTACTAAGGCTCAGCATGCAGGAAAAGTTTGAGATGAGGGGGCTGGTAGCCTCTTGCCTCTGTCCTGGAGTGAGGGTGGGACACTGCCAGGCCCTAGAGGGGTTGGGCAGATTCTGTGTTCAGCAAGAGAGCAGCAAGGAGAACCAAAGAGGAACACGCCAAAGCCAGACGGAAATGACGTGGTGTTGGTTTAACACCAACACAGCCATACCTTTCCAACATACCTAGTTTCCAGCAACACAGAACCAATCAATGGCAGTAAAAGGCTTGTGATTGGCACCACTTTTCTTATCAGATGTGTGAATCAAGAGAGAATTGTTTCCCAGTTGGAACAGGGGCTCAGTCAAATCGGTGCAGGGATCTGCATTAGGAAAATTGTTCTGTTTCCTTCAGGGTTCTCTCTTTGTTCATTTTATTTTGCTATGTGCATGTTTTCTTCGTCATCCCACTTTAATTTGGCCACCAGCCTTTGAGGTAGACATTATCCCCATTGCAGAGATGGATAAAGTGAGAGCCAGAAAGTCTCATTCAGGAGAACTGTTGTCACATATTAAGCTGGGATTTGAATCCATACTTCCTGATGCAGAGCCCAGGGACTGAATGCTGTTCCTGCTGTCATCTTCGGCCTACCAGTCTTACCCATTCCCACAGGAAGGGATGCTGGAAGCTTCTGAGTGGGTCCAAAAGGTCACAAATCCCCCAACTGGGCTGGCTGCCTGAACACCTACCATGTTTCTGACATGTCACTACTAAGGAGATGTCTTTGGGCTAAAATTTTGCCCACAGTAGTTTTTTGCTACAAGACCCAACAGGAGTGTTCTGGACTCTGTAGGGAGATAGAGTTAGAAGTCTGAAAAAGGGATAATAGATTCTACCTCATAGGACTGTGTGACAATGGAATATTGAATGTAAAACTCTGGCACAAAACCTTGTCATCATCATTACCAGTGTTGCCATCACCACTGTCACCATCACTACTGTCATCATTGTCATCCTTATCATTATTGTTATCGTCATCATCATCACCATCGTCACCATTACCACTGTCATCACCATTGTCATTATCATTGTCATCATCATCACTGTCATCATCAATGCCATTGATATCACCATCATCATCCTCATTATCATCTTTGTCACCATCACCACTGTCATCATCATCATCATTACCACCATTGTCATCATCACTGTCCTCATCATCACCATCATCTTCATCATCATCGTCATCATCGTCATCATCCTCATTCATACCTCCACGAAGTTGTTGTGGAGAGTATATGCCCACTGTTGTTTCCAGTTCATTTTAATCAGGCTTATCTAGGGCTTTCCATGTGACTTGCAAGAGATTTTCACATGTTCCTCTGCACACTCCCCTCACTGAATCCTCCCAAGGGGAAAGAATTGGAATTCAGGCACACAGTAGGTGCCCTCTAATTGCTTCTTCTTCCTGAAAGCAGAGGGGCTGATTTACATGGACCAGGTGTAGGACTCCCGGGAGCTGCTAGGGATGAAGGGTGGAAATTCCACATTCTGAGTCTCTCTGGGGTGGCAGGCTGGTGGGCTTGGTGCTGGGCTCCTGCAGAAGAATGGGATGCCATGCCTAAGACCTAACAAGTTGGTGTAGGAGTGCTCAAAACACAGTGAGACACCCCTTTGGGACTTGTAAGGGTGGTCCATGCTGAGGGGAGGGGCTTCAAGCCCTTCCTGATTCAGGCTGTAGGTAGAGACTTCTGGTGCTTCCCTCCTGAGCGCATGAGATTTACATTTCCCAGTCCTCTGCTGCTTGGTGAGCTTTATGAATTGTTTTAGCCAATGAATTACCAATGGAAGTCATGCATTTGGGATCCCAGCTGAAGTGATCCCAGCCAAAGTATTTCATTGCCAGCCTGGGGGCACTGCTCTGTTCTTCCCCCACTGCAGAAAAGTCCCTGAAATTTGTATTGAGATTGCTAACCCATAAAATGTGGAGAAAGACTACAGAATTTCTCCTCCTCTCCATTAGCCCAGATTGGGCTTATAGTATGAACAATAGATAAGCTTTTATTAGTTGACGTTAAGATTCGGGGTTGTTTGTTATAGCATCATAACTTAGCAACACTGACTGATACATTTCCCCATTTCAGAAGGTACCCCATCCCCTGGTCTGACCCCCAAGAGTTCATGGCTGGCCTTTTTTCTTCTTCCTCACATCAGTTTAAAATGTTACCTTCTACAAGCAGATCTCTTGACCATTCCACAAAGTAATTCCCTCCTTTATGCCCTCTCATGTTACCCATGTCTCTTTCACTCACTTACGTATTTGTTTGCCAGCTCTCTCTCACATCAAACAGTACATTCCATGAAGGCAGAGACCATGCCGTTTTGCCCATAGCCTGTGTCTAGCACTTACTCCACATTTGAAAGAAGGTTGCAGGTGAGGGAATGAGCTCAGAGAGGACAAGTGACTTACTTAAGGCCACACAGCAAGCAGGCAAGATAAGCCTGACCCCTGGTCTCCACTGTCCCCAATAATTATACCTACTTCTGAGGGCCATTTGGATGGTTGTGGAAACTAGATGAAATAATCACACAGAAAGCTCAACACAGTGGCTCATTACTGGGGCTTGGTGACTATTGGTGGTAATGACAGTTAGAATTATTAGGTTATAGACACCCTACTCTCTTGTGAAGAAATTCTGAGCCCACAGTTAGGTCCTCCGTGGGGCCAGACTCTGGGAAGATGGTGTCCTCACGATCTGGAATCTCCCATTCCCTACCCTTCTTTCCCGTGCCTCCCACCTACCAAGTTCCCAGCATCTTCCCCACCCTGATAAATCTGCTTCTGGAAAAAGGACTTAGCACCAGCTGAAGAAACCCTACAGGGCACCTCAGTTTGTGCCATCTTTTCACAGACAATGTCCTGAGGCCCAGAGAGGCTGGAGACTTGGCTACACTCACAGCTCATTAGAAGCAGAACCACTAGTGTCAGTTGGAGCCACTGTGCCCCTTCTCTCCATAAAGCCTGTCACGTCAAAGGGCAACACTGGGTCCTACTAAAGTAGTGGTTCTTGACCAGGGATGATTTTTCTCCCCCAGGGAACACTTGGTGACATCTGGGACACTTTTAGTTGTCATAACCCTGGGGATGGGGGTCCATCTGCCACTGGCATCTGGAGGGTAGAGACAAAGTGTGATGTGAACACCCTACAATGCCCAGGACAGCTCCATAATGAGGGATTATCATTCCCCAAATGTCAGCAGAGCTGAAGTTGAGAAATCCCGTATGAAAGGAATCTCAGAGATGAGAAGGGAAATGAGTCTGGGGATGCAGGAGCAACCATTCTGCTCTCCCTGGGAGAGACAGAACAATAACACAGAATAATAATAACTCACATCAGGAAATCAAGTTTGCAAAGGCAAAAGGCTCTCACGAGCATTGTTTGATTCAAGTCTCACAATCACGCCGAGAAGGCAGGCGTCATGACCCCATAATACAGATATGACAACAGAGTCTCTGAGAGTAGGTATGACCTGCCCAGGGTCACAAAGGCAGACAGGGGCCAGTGGCAAGACTAGAAGCCAGATTGTCTGGCCACAAGGCCCTTCTGCTTGACACTCCAGCTTCTCCCCCTTCTAGGGCCAGGCCCGGAATGAGAGCCACTTGAATCTGGGGAAGGAGGGACCCGTGACTGTTAAGAAGAGAGACAACTTCCCAGCTACCTAAAATAAATTGTGCAGTAAATTCCACTTCACTGAGTCTCACTGATCAAAGAAAAGGATCATCAGGAAAAACAAATCCCGGGTCTTGGGAATGACTTCAGGATGGGTGTGAAATTTTAACCAAGACTATTCAACTGGGCAGGTTTGCAGTGGGGAGTGAGGGCAGTCAGTCCACTGCTGACACTGGTTGACAAGTCTGTGCACTCCAGGAAGACGCAGCAACTGCTCAGAATAAAGACCGGGTTCAGTTTCTCTTTGAGGAGTGGACAGTTTTCTTGCTTCCTGTGCCCGGGCACCTGCAGGCAGCAGGTAGCTAGTTTTCCAACACAACTAGTGAGGGCTCAGAAGCTGCTATCTCTCAGCTCCTGGCATGGGGACTACTAGGCCTGGAAGGGCCTCACTTGCCAGAAGGTTCCCAGCAGCCTATCCTGGGAGGCCTTTTGAGGGAGCAAAGGGCCAATCCTATGTCTCCCATGCTTCTCCTTCATCTTCCTGCTTGCCAAAATACTTGCACGTGCATGCAAATGAACTTTGAACGTAATCATAACTAGTCTCCAGTCTTATGGTGTTCATGAACTCATTATTTACTGAACACCTTCAATGTGCTAGAGATTCAATGGCAAACAAAGCACACAGGCCCCGGAACTCATGAGGGGTATTATTGGAGATGAGGAGAGGTGGGGGTAGACACACAACCAACACATCAGATCAAACATGACTCATGTGACAGTGGCATCATGGAAGCTAGATCTGCTGGTAGTTGGAGCATCAGGGAAAGCTTCCTGAAGGAAGGGCTATGCAAGCTAACACTTGAAGGATGTCTACAAGATTGTGAGTTGGAGTAACTTATCCTACTCTTAGAAGCTCTTCATTCAAACCCTGTCACTAAGGTTCTGAGAACACAGGGCAGGGTACCATTGGGCGGTGTCGGCAGAACGACTTCCCCAGATGAACTGATGTTTTCTGTCATCGAAGGCCTGGTTTGGAGTCAGGGAAAGGATGCCAACAGAAGTAAGATTTTGTTCATTTTATCCACCAGTCCGTACAAATAAACTGAATGCCTGTTGTGTTCCAGGCTTCATGTCAGGCTCAATGTCAGGCCACGTGTGTATGCAGAACTCAGAGCTCCCATGCAGGTGGGGAGACAGACCTCAGGATGATCATGGCACAGAGAGGTGAGGCACCCCTATTGTCTACTGGGCACTCTTCTTGCTCTGAACTACTTGTATGTAGCAAAAAACAGCACATTTATTAAGAAATGAAAACATAACTAGCAAATGTACATGTACTACTAGTAGTAACCAGTAAATGTTGTTACCTGAGCCTAGATTTCCCCCCCCACTCTCTACTGAGTGACCTATCTTTTCTTTAGTTCAGCACTTGGTGAAGATTTCCAAGCCCCCCGCCCACACCCTGGCCCTCCCCCGGCCTCCACGGCACATGTCACAGATTGCGATCACATGCTGGTGTCATTACTGATTCATATCCACCTCCCTCACGAATCTGCAAGGTTCTCGAGGGGAGGGCCCAGTTCTGTTTTGCATTCTCAGGGATGTCTGGCATACAGTAGGTGCTCAGTACATGTTTGCTGGGCGAATGAGTAACACGTAGACACTGTTGATATGACCACAGGGAGGATGCTGGATTGTTTGTTCATCCCCCTCGTCCCTCAGAGACCATTCAGTGTCCTCTCAGACGCCCCTTGCCTTTAAATCCCCGAAGGCTTCCCATGGGGCTGATTTGAAGGGCTCTGATCATCAGGGGAGGAAATCGAGGCGTGACTCCAGGCTCACTTGTCAGTGGGGCTTGGCTGGGTTGGAGATGTGATTTTTTCCCTCTAGTTTATGAATTCTGTGTGTTTCTGGAGCCCTGTGGCGGGGAAAGGCCACACTTTGCCCCCCACGGAAGCAAGGAGAGGCCTCAGTTATCTGCCTGCACATACCCATTCCTGCCAGAGGACTAGAACACTCCCGCCCAAACGGGCTCCATGATGGATGTGAAGAAGCGACCAAATGTCCCTCGTTAAGCACCAGCTCCATCTGGCTCCCTGCCTGATGGTTTTCAGCTGACTTGAAAAAGGCCCAATTAGATGAAAACATTTTGACAATTTATCTTGTGGCATGAACAGGTCCAGATTGAGGCTATGATTTCATCAGCGGGGCGGGAGGAAGGGCTCGGGCTGTGGGTCACGCACAGAGCTTGGGGAGATGTGGGGGTCTGCCCCAGGAGCCTTCCTGTGAAACCAGAGGGCAGCCTGCCTCCCTCTGGCCACTGACCCTGTCAGTCCTGGGGCCAGTGGGAACTGCGGGGGGGAAGAGTATCCTTTGGTGCGGGTGCAAAAGGCCTGAGAAGATGGACAACCAGAGAGACCCAAACAGGCGAGAAGCATGGCGTATGGGTGTTGAATGGAAACCAGAATTAGAAGTCAGGATGTGACAAAAGCCAGACCTGTTCCAGCTCTCACATTAGCAAGGTGCCTGGGGACCTCGTGACTCAGATTTCCTGGTGGTGTTGGCCTCGGTGAGATGGGGCTGGCGGACGCGGCGAGAGCCCCACACTCTCCTTGCTGAGCTGGGAACACGCCAGTGTCTCTGGTATGGCCCATCCATGGTGGGTAGTTGTCTTACTTCTTAAAATCCACTGCCACCTCGAAGGTCCTCGAGGATATGTTCACCGCCTCTTTCCTGGGCATCTGGAAGCTGCCTCAGGGCTGGAAAAGCAAAGTAGGGTGTCTCTGCCCCGAGATCCTGTCCGCCGCCCGCTGGCCGCAGGAGGTGTCGGCACACGCGTGGGGAGGGATTTGCGTCTCTGGGCTCGATGTCTAAGGTGCGCAGCTTGCCAGCCAGGGACGGCCTCGGATGGGCCTGCCTGTCGCTGTCCTTTCTGGCTGTCGGAGCTCAGGCTCTAGGACAAGAGGGGCTGGCCGCTGCCTCCCGGGGAAGGGCAGGGAGGGAGATGGGCTTCTCCCCATGCGCTGCTCAGTCCTCTCTGAACTCCCATCTCCCCCAGGAGCACCTGGCAGAGAGATGCTCCAGCCCTTCATGGGCACGGGTCACGTTGGGCTCCTTTTTCACATCTTGTGTTGTCACATGCTGGCGCAGACCCCGGCACGCGTGCGGCGCACACACACGCGCACACACACAGTGTTGACATATCCTCTTCCCACTCTTTACCCACTTCCTCCTTCTCTTCAAGTATCTCTTGCTCGCGTTCCCTCCGCTACCCCGTTCACAGGCGCACTCACTCACCCATGTGCACCCACCATCTTTATGAACGTCATGCCCCTCACACACACAGACACGCACACACACACTCATGCACACACATGCCAAAATAGCAGGTCATCCAGCAACCCCAGCTCAGATGCCTCCCAATTCCTGTGCACGCACATGCTCCTGTTTGCACACACGTGCACATAAGTGCATGTGTACCGAACATGCATGGATCCTTCATTCAGACACACAAGGTGGTTGGGGGCCAAGCCTGGCAGGTGACCAGGCATGGCTGGTGTCCTAGAGAGAGCCAGTGTGTGCAGGGCAGGGAACCAGAAGTCTGACCTGTGGAGCTCTGGCTCCCAAGTAGATCTGCCAAGTCCCCCCTTGACTCTAGGCTCACTCTTTTTGGCCTGTCTCCCTGGGGCTCTCGGTGATGCTTTTTCCCCTCCATTTCTATTTTGTTCTATGGGGTCTTGTTGCTTCCCTATCTCTCCCTGGCTGGAGTCTGTCTTCATCCCTAGGACTCAGTTCCTCTTGGAGATTTTGTGTTTGTCCTCAGCCCGGCTCTGAGCTTGAGGGTCCTTCTCCCCAGAACCCCCTTCAGGAACCCAAGTTTGTGCCAGCACTCGGGAAGGTTCCCATCCAGCACGCTGGCAGGAGTGCATGACCTACCGCCAAGGGCGGATGGGTCGGGTTCTTGTTTGGGGTGGACAAACCTCTATCACAAATGGTGACGATCTGTGAGGAGCTCTGTGATCAGGAAGAAGTCTTCTGGAGCTCCTGGCCTGCGAGACTTCCAGAGCTCTTGGCCTATGAGACTTACTTAGGAGTCACTGAGGTGTTACTCATGCCCACCTAGACCCTATCAGCAGTGACACTGTTTTAGCAGATTTCGTTGATGCATAACTTAGAACCTGCACCCTTGTTTTTGCAAATAATGGAAACTCAACTCAAACAGGCTTGAACAAAATAAATCAATTGATTTAGGTAATTGCCGGGTAGGGGGAGTTGCTTCTGGGACTTTGGACAGCTGTCAGATTACCTCTTCCCCTCCCCACGGACATTTCTGGACTGGTCTTGTGTTCTCAGACACCTCCACAGTGGCCAGTGACTCCAGAGAAAAATCCACAGATTATCTTAGGAAGAAAAGCTATTCCGCCTCTCCTCCTAGTTTGGAAAAATGAAGGAGATCTCTGATTGGCTCATTTCAAGTCACGATTCATGCTTAGGCACCATCACTGTTTCTAGATGAGCTTCTACTGAGATGGATCCACCCTGGTATGACCCACTTCCCCAGCCAGATGGCAGAGTCTGTCCTCGCTGAGATCCCTCATGGAGGAACAGTGGGGAAAGAAACCATGGGTTTTTATTACAAATGGCCTTTGATGTTCCCCTGCCCTTCCACCTAGGATGTAGACAAGAACAACAGTAAGTAGTTGGAGATCTTTTCTTGGCATCATTGTCTCAATCTGCAAGCTCCTTGGCAAGTTTCTGTTTTAGGACCTATTCCTTCAGGCGCCTAAAAAGAGTGTCCCTCCATACCCCTATTCCCAAGGGATAGGGGGAACTGTATTTGGGGCACAGCCAAGAGTGAGCTAAATGGAGGCTTGTTTATAAAACTTAGCTGGAGGCCAACCTCAGCCTCTGAGCCATTCCTGTAGGCACACTCCCTGTGATGCCAGTGCTGGATTGGGTTTTCTGGCCGCACAGGACCACACTGTGTCATACGCTGGGCTTGTCAAGTACCATGTCTTCACTAGTTGGCTCAGGGGTCAGCTGGCACAGCTGTCCTCCTAATTTTGATATCTGTGCACACTCATTAGTCAAGGCTCCCCATGGAGGCTGGCATTTCTGTGTTGGTGAAGATGGAAAGTGGTCTGCATGAAACCCACCTTAGAACCATGAACCTCTCCAGCCCCCAGGATCCTGATGGGTGACCTTCCCCTTTGAGTCTGTTCATTCAGGGAAAATGTTCCAAGTCTTTGGACATGGGATAGTGCAACGTTTGACCCACTTTTCCCAAAGCATTTTTGATAGCATTTCTGGGTGAATTGGCTTGGGCAGACAGCTGACTAATTGGAATAGTAACAATAATATAAATGACAATGATGATGGTGATATGTTGTAATGATGCGTGGTAATAATACTGGTAAATTCTGCCACTTTTAAACACTTCCTATGTGTCAGCTACTGTATTTATCCCTTTTTATACAATGTCATTGAAAACTGAAACACTAGTCCTGTGAGATTCCCACTGGACAAGGGATCTGAGGTTCAGAGAGGTTGAGGAACCCCTTGGAGTTCACACAACTAGTCCAAAATTTGAATCCAGATTTGTTTAATTCCAAAGCCCCTGCTTTTGACTCCTGTCCATACCTATACTTCAAAGAATCAAATACTGGAAACCACCTAAAGGTCCATGAGTAGGGGACTGATGATATCCAAACCATGAAATATTAAGTAGCTCCTTAAAAATGATGTATACCTATGTATGCCTACATGTCCTGATAGGGGATGATTTTGAAGACAGTGGGCAAGTGAGAAAAAGCAAGCTGAATAAGGTAAGTAGAGAATAGTTTCATTTAAGTACATTCCAACCACACAACAGGCCTGTGGAGCTTTATGTGTTCATGCTCCTAGAGAGAAATGGACCAGGGGACATGCTGGTGGAGAGAAAGAGACAAGGAACACACATTCCCGGGGGAGTGAGCGTTGCTCTGGGGAGGGAAGTGAGTTTGGGTGAGGGCCAAGGGTTCTTTGGCTTGATCTGCATTTTCTGGGACTTTTTAGATGAACTTGGCTTCCTACATTCCCTACATAATTTGAGAGAGGAAACTTGTGTCCTGACTGGGAGTTTGACTGTCTGGGCTGACATCCTGGCTCTGCCTTTACGAGCTGTGTGACCTCAGGCGAGTAAGTCCCTTATCTTTGTGTCTCCATCTGCAACATGAGAATAACGGCCAGGATCACCACCATGAAGACAACAGTGACTACTACAACAATAATAATAATAATACTGTACACATACATGTCTCATGGGATTAATACAGGGCTTCCCAGTCAGAGCACCACGGACCTTTTATGCTGGATGACTCTTCGTTTTGAGGAGCTGTCCTGCCCATTGTTGGGTGGTCAGCAACATCCCTGGCCTCTACCACTAGCACCCCCTCACCATAAAAATGTCCCCTGGGGGACAAAATCACTGCAGTTGAGAAGCACTGGGTCAATGTGATGGTAAGACGAGTTAACGCGTGTGAAATGCCGAGGACAGTGCCTGGCACAGAGGAAGGCCCGGATAGCCGGAAGTTCTTGTCAATTCAGGGGAGGGAGAGCATGCCTGGGGTGACTTTCTCATCCAGCCAAAGATGGGTGTAGGGGAAGAATTCTGGGCTAGAAGTCAAGGCGCCTGGGCTCTGCTTCCGTGCCTGCCCCTCGGTGTTGAGGAACTGCAGGGTCGTCTCTCGGGGCCTCAGTTTCCTTACGTGCGATAAACTCGGGTCCCCAGGGAGCCCTCCTCCGTCTCTCTCAAAGCAGAAGGCAGCAGGGACTCTGGCCCCCACCCTCTTTCTTCCGTGGCGGCCCGGCTGCTGGCTGGGCTGTCTGGGAATCCCGCTCAGGCGCGGCCCCTCCCTCCCTCCACAACTGGGGAGCAGATGCCGTCCGTGAGGCTGTTGCCCAAACACAGGTGGTACCACCTGCCACAAGTTCCTTGATTCTTGATCGTCCTACAATCACTTTTGGCCCCGAAACAATTTGGCGGGGGAAGGGAGAGAAGGGCCCGGAGGGAAGCGAGGAAGAAAGGGAGGGAGTGGGGGGCGGTTCGGGGTTAAGAGTGGCCTTTGAAGTTTGCAACCATCTTATATAAAACATCCTCAGTCATTCTCCATTTGGATGATGTCAGGAGAGCACATTACCATCCCGAGATCAAATGCAACAGCAAGAATCACTTGTTGCTCACCAGGCTACAGTCATATATCAAGGATTCCAGGCACACGCAATTCGTAACTTTCCCCGAAACAGATTGATATTTTCCTCTTCGACTTTCTGGGAAGAAGACATCTGACTTTGCTTTGAGCACAGTTTGGGAGGCGGTGGGGAAATTAAACCAGCGCCCATTGTCTTTGCACGATGCTGGCCATGCAGCCGGCAGCACGACTCTGTTTCTTCTCTCCTTTGTGTTCCCTTGGTGATAGGCAGTTCGCCATCAGAGCCATGCCGGGGACGAGAACCCCCACATTATTTGCTCAGGCTCTCTAGAATTTGACCCAAGTGATAAATAGTGTGGATGATGATGATGATGATGATGGTGATTTAAATCTGCGTCTTGTATGTTCTTGTCTTTTCCTTTTGCTTTTTGGTTACTTGGAACTTGTATCTTCCTAGTGTAGGGGAGCCGGAGTGATCCACTCCTTCCTGAAGAAACAGTAAAACTGGGGGATGGGTTTTTTCCCCTTGGCTTGGTCCCCCTGAGAACTGCAGATTGTCAGAAGGGGAAGACCCCTTATGAATCAGCAGGGTCAACCCTTCTGTTTTATAGATGAGGAAGTCGAAGCCCAGAGAGGGAAAATGATCAGCCAAGGTCATACAGCCTTGACTTTGAGCAGTTTGCTTGGCCTCTCTGGGTGCCACTTGTCTTTATTTATAAGCAGGGATAGCTCTTACAGCTCCTTTCACAGGGGCGAGTGTCACAAAGCCCCAGAGAGGAGAAGGCCTTCCAGCGATCGTGATGTGCTGCCCAAAAGCAAGGCCCTCGAATTCCAGTTAGGAAGGGTTAGGAGCCGGAACGATGAACTGAAATGGAATTGGCTTTACTTACTTTTCTGCTTTCTGGCTCTCTTCCTTGTTCTACCAATCTGTGATAACTGCCCAGAGTCTGAACTTGAAGCAAGTGCAGGCAGATTTCTGCGAGTCCTTTGTCAGCTGGGGTCACGGTGTGTCCAGTGGCATGAGGCAGGTGGGGGACTCAGAGGCAGATCGGGGTCCGTGAACACAGCATGAACGAACACAGGACAGCGCCGACCTCGCCCCGAAGACTTCCAGCCCCTGGTGTCGGCAGCCTCTCCTTATGGAGAGGGGGTGGGTCATCACTATCTGTCTCCTTGTGTCCCGCTGTCACACGTGCAACTAATATCCACCGTGGCTCTTGAAGTCAGCCTCACACGCAGCAGGCAGCTGAGCTCGGGCGTTGGCGTGGGTTTGGCATCCGATTGTGTCCAAACCCCAACATGACCAGTTACTATATTCAGCCCCTCTGAGCCCTGGCTTCAGCACTGAAAGGTTTTCTAGAAATTATAATTTAATGCACATAAAAAAAAAAGACATGAGACGTGCAAGTCAGTGATGAATCCCTGGGAACTCACTGCGCGACCTAAAAAATACGCCTTTCCCCGTATCTGTTTATCATTGATGACCCTCTGCCCTTCAGGCCCCTGCCTCTACCACAGAAATAACCAGGATCCTGAACCGTGTCTGCAGTTCCGGTCCTTAAAAACAAAACCAACTTTCTCATTGTTTATATATACCTCCCAAAATAATGTCTAGCTTATTTTTGCTTGTGGGTTTTTTGTTTTGTTCTGTTTTGCTTTGAGCTTTGGGAAGGTTGTATCATACTCTAAGGGTCTGTGTGACTTGTTTTCTTCCTGCGTAAAATTATATTTCTATGATTCGTGATTGTGTGAGGCCGCCCCGTGTTTCATGTGTTTTCTGTACTAGACACCAACCCATCATCTGAATATGCCACAGTTTATTTATCCAGTCACCTTCTGATGGGCATTTGAGTTTTACCTGGTTTTCCTCCACAATTCTTAATAGTGCTTCCCTGAACGTTTTAGCACATGCCTTCTCCTGCACACGTGTGTGAGTGTCTACAGCTCAGTGCTATCAAAGTGGAATTTGCTGGGTCTCAGGAAATAGATTCAACTTTATGGGACAGCATCAAATTATTTTTCAGGGTGCTTTTACCCAAATCCTCCATTTTTCATTTGTCATGTAGAGGGCGGTCTCATAGGGCTGCGGCTAGAATTAATGCACGCAAACACACAAGCATTCAGCACAGTGCCTGGACATGGGCAGGAGAGGTTCAGGATGGGGACCTGTGGCTGGCTGGCTCCGTTCTCCTGCTGAGCCTGGGAAAGAACCTACCATCTTCAGGAGTCCATTTTCCTGCTACTTGTGTGAACACTTTCCTGGCGTGTGCTCTGTCACTCTTACTCAAGGGCTCATCAACCACTGTCCACGCAGAGCCTTCCTTGGTGGTCGGTATGACTGCCCGCTGTTTATCCCACAGGGCTCTCGCCCCCACCGTGCCTCAGTTAGAATAGCCCCTGAAGGTAACTTCCAGTAGACCAGCACTTTTCCAATTTTAGTGGGGATCCTGCAAAAATGGAGATCGTGATTCAGCAGGTGGAGGGCAGCTGGGAGATGTTTGCATCTCTAACACTTACCGGTGTAGGCTGACGCTGCTGGTCATGGGTGGGAAACAGTGACACCCCAGCTGAGTCCTGCTGGACGGCCCCGGTCAGCCAGGCTAGGGCACGGTGAGACTCGGCCAGGCTAAGGAGCAAGGCCTTGCCGAGGAGCAGCCTGTGAGCCGGTGACACCTGATACATTACACGGGGTCCGTTGTTCCTCCAGGAATTCTTTCAATGACTTCATAAAGAGTCGCTCCCTGTATTGTTAGGGGCTCATCCAAACTGGTTGGCCCCAACTGCTTGGTGTGGTTCCTACCAGGATGTTCCAAAGAAAAATGTAGGGAAGCAGATTCCCACTGCTGGTCAGGACTCCGGTGTTGGGTGAGACTCCCATTTTTTTCTCATCCATTTTATCTTGGACCCCAGGAAAGCACAGACCTGACTCAGCTTCAACGCCCATGTCCTGTGCAGGCATTCCAAAGCTGACCGGCAGGGAGCGAGCGCACAGGGATTGCGCAAATGTATGGTTAGGAATGTACCTTTTTCTCTTAGCCCCAAGCTGCCCCCATCCCGTCTCCAGGTAAAATCACCACTTTGCTTTTCAAACCCAAGAACTTCTTGGAATATTCCAAGCACAGGGCATGTCTTCAGAACGTACGTGGGGCCAAATTCTTGCTCTACTCTGACTCAGCAGGTTGGGGTTTAGGAGATTTAATTCTTTTCTTTCTTTCTTTCTTTTTTTTTTTTAAGTATAGACTGATGCTTTTCCATCATCTCCATCTTCACTGTTGACAGCCAGACACCCAGGAAAGCGTGCAAACACAGTTAGCCACGGCTTGTTGCCAAAGATATTTATCACTTTTCAGCACTCTGTGTGACTCCTAAATGAGACACTCAAATGTACCTAAATGGGGCGGGTTTTGCTTCTTGTTTGGAATGAAAATTTCCAAGCAACCTCTGACGTCAAGACGATGATGACTCAGATTTTCCAACACTTAAGCCCAGATCCACATGTCCAAACAGCTAAGACGATGTTGCATGATCTGTGAGTCCAATTCTGCATCCGACTCCGACCGGATGCTCACCTTGGGGCATCACCGAAATCCTTACGTGACACCGTGATTCTCGAGGTCTTGAGTCAGAGCCACCTCAGCAGCGAGGAGTGGAAGGGACTCTAAACCAGATTGGAAGAGTTCGGCTCTACCCCAGCATTGCCGAGCAGGGGCTGTCCCTTCCCAGACACTGTCCTCGCCCCTCTGCATTGCGGTCTGGCCATCTGAAAAACCATCAGCCATTTCCAAACACTGTAAAACGAAGAACCCTTTGGCCAAACAAAGTCTTAGATGAAGCAAGTATAGGAGTCCCAGATTTCCACGTGCTATGCTCCCCCCACAAAAAAGAAGCCCCTAGGGTCACTTTAGGAACCACAAGGGTTCTACGGAATAGAATTTGAAAACCACAGAACTCATTAAGCCCTGAAAGTCCTTTTACCTTTGATGGTCGACAAACCTTATTCTCGGACTTCTAACCTCAGAGCACTGAGAAAATAAATTTCTGTTGTTGAAGCCACCCAGCCCATGGTCCGTTGTCAGGGCAGCCCTATGATCTAATATTCTGAAGGTGGGGGAACACTATCCCACACGGGTCACCGTTTTAAGGAATTCTATTTATCCCACTCTACAATGCCACTCTATGTATCTCCTCTCAGAGGGTCTGAGCCCATATTCTTTACAGGGGAGATGCACCTGCTTTCCCAAGGAATACAGCCCTGTCTTTGGGAGGATAAGTGGCATGTTCTTGAGTTTAGCCATGTCTGATGGAGGGGTCTGGGCTCAGCAGGCGTCCATAGGCAGGGTGATGGTGGGCCTGGTGACCAGAGCCTCAGGAAGCTCTCCCTCTGGCTCTCGGTCTGTGAAAGTCTGGCCACAGGAACATTTAAGGCCTGCTGGGAATATAACCCAGGTTTTATTTTTTCCTGATCAAATTGTGCTAACCTAGTGCCCAGAGTAATAATAATCATCAGTGGTAGAGCTGTGTGAAACTAGCAATTTTCACTTCACAGGAATTTGTCTGGGAAAATAACAGTTTTTCACCTTTGGAAACTGCCATTTGGTTTCATGAAAATTTCAAGGTGAAAAGAAATGTAAGAGGATATTTTCCATTTTTCATGAACCGGATTTTGGCAGAGGCGGGACGTCTCTTCAGTCTCGATGGTGAGAGGGTCCACCATGGCACTGGACTGGAAAAAAGTGGGGGTAAGTGGAAGACGAAAGGAGTGTGCAGAGTCAACGTGGTGCCCCTGAGGGTCTTCCAAGAGGCTCTCTGGGGAAGCAGCGAGGCAGGAGTGGCACCAAGCTCTCGGAAAGCAAAGAGAGACAGAGGACTTGGGGACAAATCACTATCTTCTTTGACATTTTGCCATGACTCATCTGGGAAAGGGCCAAGCTTATTTCTCACCTGGTTTATGAAGGTCCCCTACATTTAAGTCTTACTGATTTAAACTGGCCATTTGTATCTGGCTCAGGCCTCCTTGGGGTTTTAAACATGTGGGGATCATTCAGTCAGCCACCCACCTAGTTTTCCTCGTACATCACACGTGTGCAGTCATGATAGACCTTGCATAGGGGTGTGTGTGTGTGCGCGCGCGCGTGTGTCGGGGGTGGGAGGGAGATGGTAAAGTGAGGGCAGGGCATATAGTGGTAGAATGAGATGTCACATCCTTATACTTATGGAACTGGAAGTCTGTTAGAAGGGACAGAGTTCCTGCTCAGGAAATACCTGGAAAACAGTTGAGCGGGTGGGGGATGGCAGCCAAAGACACAGGTTAAAGTTCAAAGTGTGGTTTTAAAAAAAGGGATGCCTCCTGAATTTGCCAGTATGACTCAAGAGCCTTAAAATTGTTCTTCTGAGAAACTATCCTAAGGAAATAATCAGAAATGCAATCAAGGACATTGGCACCAAGATCTTCTCTGAAGATTTATTTATCCAAATTTGGAACCAGCCTAATTTGTAACAGTAAGAAGGATTGTTTCAATAAGTGATAATCCTTCCCTGGGGGCCAGGAGGCCAATCCAGCTCCCCATCAGGTTTTGTAAATAAAGTTTTATTGGCACACAGTCATGACCATTGCATTACTTAGTGTCTGGGGCTGCTCTGGCATGACAATGGCAGAGTTGAGTAGTTGCCACAAGGACCACATCACCTACAAAGCCTAAAATATTATTATTTGGACCTTTAATAAAACATTTTCTGATTCTTGATTAAGCCATATGAAAAAATGCCAGATAAACATGTTAAATGATATTAATAAAGGACTTTATTATTGTCATGGAAAAATGCATATGTCATAATGTTAAGTAAAAAAGTAGGTTGTGAGGACGCCTGAGTCGTTCAGTCAGTTAAGTGCCTGCCTTTGGCTCAGGTCATGATTCCAGGGTCCTGGGATCGAGTCCCATATCGGGCTCCCTGCTCAGCAGGGAGGCTGCTTCTTTCTCTGCCTGTTGTTCCCCTGCTTGTGCTCTCTCTCTGTCTGACAAATAAATAAATAAATAAATAAAATCTTAAAAAAAAATAAGATGTGAAATTTTGGCACTAATAATAGTAACTAACGTTTGTGATATATACATGAAGTTCCCAATACCGTTAAAATGGTGTTTCCAAGGACTTCTAATAACAGGAGAAAATGCATGTGGTATAATACCATGCAAAGAAAAGCAGGATATAAAATGTTGATATTAGTAATAATCACATTTATTAAGCACATATTAACTCTAGGCACGGTCCTTACCACTTTATGTATTATTTCATTAAGCCTTCAAAGAACTCCACTTGGAAGTTACTGTTAATTACAAATCCAGAACGGAGATATGGAGAGGTTAAGTAATTTACTTTGCTTCCGGGACCTACCCGGTTACGGAAGTAGCCTGAATTCAAAGAAAGGGCGTGTGCTTCTATGCAGAGAAAGACTAGAAGGAAATGGGGCAACATATTAGCAGGTGTATATGGGTGGCGGGAGGAGAGCTGAAGAGTTAAGTTTCTGTGGCTGGAAGTAGCTGAGAACTTGGAAAATCACAGCCCAGACAAGAGGGGCGCCACTGCTCACACAGCGGGAGATCGAGGGGAGGCAGCCAGTGCTGGACCCCATGGGAGACCTGCCTATGACCAGCCTGAATGTGGGAGTTTTGTCTTCAGGCTTGTCACTTGGGTCTCAAGGTGATAGCCTCACTTGCTGGGCCATTTCCTGCAGAAAGAGGGATCTGGGCAAAGGGCTAAAGGTGTAAGTTGACTGAGAGGCCCCTTTATCAAAGGACTTTCCTTAACTTCCAAACAGCAACTCTCGCTTGTGCCTCCTTGGCCAGAATGGGGTCACGTGATTATCCGTGGTGGCAAAGGTGGCTGGGACGTGAAGTTTTCTAGGTAGGCACATGGCGACTCTGAACAAAAGTGGGATTTTGTGAGGAAGGAATAAGGGGAGAATGGATAATTAGGAGTCCACTTGCAGTGACTGCCAATAGATGGTTGCTAGTTTTTTTTCCAGATTTTATTTATTTATTTGACAGAGATCACAAGTAAGCAAAGAGGCAGGCAGGGGGGGTGAGCAGGCTCTCTGCTGAGCAGAGAGTCCCATGCAGGCTCAATCCCAGGACCCTGAGATCATGATCTGAGCTGAAGGCAGAGGCTTAACCCACTGAGCCACCCAGTCACCCAATGGCTAATTTATCCTTTATTCTTTTCTTGAATTTTCCTGAATAACTCCTGCTAAATCTGAAGGTACCAGGACTGAAAACAGGCATGGTGTCTTAGCCCATTTGGCCCGTTGTCACACAATACCTCAGACTGAGTGGGTTATAAACTAAGGAATTTATTTCTCATAGTTCTGGAGGTTGGCAAGGTCACGATCAAGTGCCAGCAGATTCTGTGTATGGTGAGACCTTCCTGATTCATGGACAGCAGACTTCTCCCTGTGTCCTCCCATGGCAGAAGGCATGAAAGAGTTCTTTGGGGGTCTCTTCTTTTAAGGACATTAATCCATTAGGATGACTGTGCCCTCGTGACCAAATCACCCCTCAAAGGCTGTACTTCCAAATACCGTCCCACTGGGAGTTAGGTTTCACTGCAAGAATTTGGGGCTGGGGACACACATATTCAATCTGTAGCAGGTAAGGAAATCAGGGGAGGCTTCTTGAGGCGGTAATTTGGTTTATGGGGTGACTGATGAATGGGGGAGCCTCCAGCTTCCTTTGTTATGCAGGGGAGCCTCAAGTTTTGGGGGCTCTTTGGAGGACCCCCAAGATGATCTGCTTGATTGGCTTCTCCCGCCTTGTGCCAGAGCGTGGAGCATGAGGGTCAGCCCTGTCTCCATGCAGGCTTCTGGGCAGGGCCACGGCACGTGGCCTCAGAAGGCCACTGAGGACCCTGGGAGAGCCAGGAGCCCAGGAGTCCACTCTGGCAAAGATGACTTTGAAAACTACAGTGGGTAGAATTTCACGTGAGTGAAACAATATAGAGGGCCTTGGAATACACAAGTTCAGTGCAGAGTCGTCCAGTGGAAGCTTCTGGATGTGAGCGAACTCTAGTTACTCGTTTTGCATGTGTACCTTCAAGACAGCATCCCAGCCCCCTCCTACCAGATTTCGGCCACCCGTGCCCTACAGACCCTTTCATATTGAGGTGTCAAGGGCTGTTATCAGACCCTTTCTTGAAAGCAGGTGCCCAGAGAGCAAAGGTGGGGGAGGAGAAGGGAAAGCCCAGAGGTTGCTGGCTCTCTGAGGGGGTGAGAAGCCTGGCGCTGACACTTTGCCAGCTGTGTGACTTAGTATTCCCACCTATCAAATGGGAATGATGGTTAAAGAAAGACCAGTGCTGGAGACAGTCTGATAAAGCCCGATGACAGTAGGTACTAAATAATTGTCCACTCCCTTCCATCTTTTGCCTGAATGGGGCAAGAGTGGAGGGCCTGAACGCGGAGATCCAGGTCACTGGTCCCAAACTCAGCAGAATTCCCAAGGGTTGACCTCACCACTGGGCCCTGAATTCATTTTCTTTCTCAAAGCACCAGGTCTTCAGGACTTACACTGCGCCGTGCAACCCTGTCTGCTAGGACCCACCCTCTGAAGGGGAAGGGGACCTCCCATGGTTCCTGTTAAGTTGCCAAGTTGCGGCTTGGGACAGGCTGCTGGGGTTTGCTGGGAGAGCCCCGCGGCCTCAAGACTGCCAGCACAGGTGAGCCAGGCTTCAAGCGCTGTCAGCGAAAACTCAAGGCTTCTTCCCATTGGCTGGGTCTCTCATTCATGCAGAAAATGAGACATGATATCAAAAGCACATGGGGCTCAGCGGTATTAGGCAGCCTTTATGGACCTGTCAAATCCTGGCTCTGAGGGGCGGAACCTCCTTTATCTGATACCTGCAGTAACTTTCTGATGATTAGGGTTCCTGGCGCCCAGGCCTGACAGCTTTTCTAAGACACAGTAACACCTCCCTTTCTAGACAGGGTCGGGAAGCTAGTCTCTTCTGCGGGGCTAATGAGTCTGGAGGGCATCTACTACGGGGCCCTCACCCCCGCCTTGGTCATCATACAAGCATGTGCAAAGTCTCCCAGAGCTTGGGTATGGGGAGAGGGTCTGCTCTGCCCCTGGGTGGGTTATACCCCCAGTCGTCCAGCTCCTGGCAGAGACGAAAGTATTGATCAGGACAGGTCTCGGGCTCTATCTCATGCTGCTTCTTAATGTGAAACACTGGGAACCTGACCTCCCCAAGACCTGAGGTGGAGAAAGAACAGCCATTAGGAACGATTTCCATCTGAGTCCCACAAACCTCCTCAACGTAAATGCTGAACCCGGCAATGTGAGTCAGTGAATGACCACGTGATATAATTGTGAATATATATATAATTGTGAAACATAACTTACATATAGGAAAGTATAGAATACAGACATTTACATGCTAATAAATCATTGTAAGTTAACACTCACGTAACTTCCACGTGGGATCCATTTTGTGTAGCCCAGTGGCCCCCGATGCTCCCTCCCGACCATGGTCACCTCCATCTCGTGCAGCTGTGGACGCTACTCTCTTACAGAGGTCACTTCCCTGCTTTTCTTTTTGGTTTTCTCCCGTAAGCAGATGTGCCGAAACCGCACCGTTTTGTTTTGCCTGGTTTTTGAGCTTTACAGAGCTGGGATCATGCTGTGTGGATTCAGCGGTGTCTGGCTTCTTCTGGCCAATAAACCATTTGTGAAACTCACCTAGACTATCAAGTGTTTGTTTTCATTTTTTTATGTGACTGTTCTGCAATGTTATTTGTCTGTTCCTCTAGCGCTGGACATTTGCGCTGTTTCCAGTTTGGGTATTACGATGTTGCTGCTCTGAGCGCTCTTAAGTCTCTTCCTGAGTTCAGTATCGCTAGGAGGGAGATCTCAGCATCACGGACATGCAGTCCTGACTTTAGTAGATACTGACGAGAGTCGTTGTGTCCATTTACAGAGCCAGCGGCAGGGCGTGGGAGGTCTGGTTGGTCCACAAATTCCCCAACACTTTTGGCTTTTTGGTGGGTGTGCAGTGATGTTCCACAGTGATCGCAGATACCTTTTTTTAATGATGCTCTTTGTTCTGGAGAAGCACAGAAGCATAGGTTTTCCTCAGGTCGATGGGATTCCCACAATATCAGCTGAAGCTTCTAGCAAAACTTACCCGTTGGCCAACTTCTGGGGCACTTGGTGTCACTGCTGCTAACACACAGGAGTAGATGGCTGTTGAGGATTTCCCAGGCTGAGTTCCCTGAAACTCATAGGCAAAGTGGGGAGAAGCTGCGTTGTGGAAAATCATATCGGTGTCCGGGCTTCTGCATCACGGGTCAGGGGAGCCCCTGGGCACAGACGACAGCCTGGCTGTTGGGCCCTCGGCTGGCTCTCCACCCTTGCTCCACCTTTCTGGTCCTTTTCTTGTCTCGATGCCCTCAGTCACTTGAGATTTCCGGGAGCTGCCACCAGTCGGAGCCAATGCTTCCTGGGCATCTGTCTGGGCTTCAGTTTCCTCCATGGAGAGAAGGTCTCCCGGGGAGATGGAGGGCGATGGTGCCGGCAAGCTCCAGCTCCCAGCCTGGCCCAGCACATTGGCTGCGTTCCCGAACTGAGACCATGGGGTGGCAAGAGACGTAAGCGGGGTGCACAATTTAAGGCCCACTCTCTGGGGCTACCCCTGCACCTGCCAGACCCTGGGAGGGAGAACCTGCTTACCCTGCCGCCTTAGGCAGCTCGCTCATCTCCTTGTCCGGGCCCTGCCTGGCGGGGACGTCCTGCTGATCCCCAGAGCTCCAGCTCCTGCACACCGTGCTTTTCGAACTACTCATCATAGAACTTCAGCGGATTCCAAAACAGGATTCCGAAACAGCAAATTCCAAAACACATAAACCAGGAAGTGGAAGAGGATAGAAATACTAAAATTCATCTGCTCTAATTCAGGGACGGGGTCTCAGTGACACGTCTGTATGCGCGCACCAGGTCATGGCATCAGACACCGTGGGTCATGGTGAAAAGGAGTTTTGAAAACTGCCACCAGTCAGCTCTATACTTGACGGTGCCCAGAACAATGCCCGCACCCTCTCTGCCCCCCATCAGTTGCCAGGTTACCCTCGCCCCTCAGACATCCCCTCTGAAGCCTGCCCCGACTTCCCCCAAGCAGAGGCCATTTCCTGCTGCTTGGTGTTGCGCCATGCCTCACGCACAGCAAGGCAGGACAATACTGACCAGCAGAGCCAGACCACCCGGGCTCAGATCCTAGCCTGCCTCTGACTAGGTGTGTGACTGGGGCAAGCCCTTTGTGCAGGATGTGCCTCAGTTTCCCCATTTGTAAAATGAGGATGATAATAATAATCTCTATCTCATGGGACTCATATAAGGATCAAATGAGTTCAGACATGAGGAGTCACCTGTGCCAGCCCCTGGGGTCTCCCAGGGACTCAGCAAGGGCTCATAGTTCTGGTATTTACAGCTCAGTCTCTGCCATAATGGTCATTTCTCTGCCTTTTGATGATGTGTTGTCCTGTCTGCTTGTCCTCTGGGACTGTGTTTCACTGCGGGGAGGATCTGTGCCTGGTTAGAGCTCACAGAACAAAGCACTGGGCCTGACACACAGTAGGTGTAGCCCAAGCCTCAGTTTTCCCCACCTTGAGTTACCTCTACCCAGGACACACAGGGCAGCTCAAAGTTTGCCTCCTGTCTGCCACTCCTGACCCTGTCCTTGGTACCTCTGTGTCCCTCACTGTGGTCACTGCTAGGCACTCTTGAGTGGTGAGCCTTGGCAGACTGAGAGGCCTGGAACCTCTTGGGTGTGAGGGTGAGGCAGAGGACACACAGAATCGTAGGGCCCTGTTTCTCTGTCCCTGCAACTTTGTCACAGCTGAGGCAGACTTTATTGGAGAGACGGGAGGGACAGGAGCTACAAGACCAGAAGCGGAACATGCCCAATTAATGGGATTCCCACCAAGATTTTCCAAAAGAAAGACATAAGGATGGTTATTCACAGCAGGTGTGAGCTCCTAGCAGGGGTGGACCTATTCTGGGGTTCTCCCTGTCCTAAGAGCCTGTCTCCCCCTTTAAACCTTCTAGATGAATTTCCACCTGACCCTAGGGAAGCTTCATGCTCTGCTTGGAGGATTGGTGTGGCCTTGGAATTCACACGTTAGGCAGCCAGTCTTTGAGCTTCTATAATCCCTGAAATTCATTTCCAGAAGGTGAGTGATTTGGTCAAGACTAAAAAAGACAAGTGAGTATGTGTGTGCACGCATGTGTTTGGGAGAAGACCAGAGGGACTTGAACAGGACCATTTAGATGGAGTTGGCCACACCAACTCAGGTCTTCTTCCAGATTTCCCAGTGGGGGAGGTGTGAAGGGATAATTCTTCCCAGTTAACCAGTGGACAACGGGTTATCATCTCACCCACCCACCCCGACAACCCCACAAACATTAATACAACTGCAGATGAACACACACTCACACACACACACTGCAAACACAACCACAACAACACACGTATAATAGATGCGCACATCATACTTACATCGACACATACATAGGACCAGAGACATGTAACTACATAACTACATATACACACAAATATGAGAACATAAGAACAAATATGAGAACATAAGCAAACCACACACATGCGAGTGCGCGCACACAGACACACACACACACACTTACCTGCATCTCTTTCAATGACAACTATTGATTCTCAGAGGTCAAACAGTCTAGAAAATACTAAGGAGTAAAGACATTTCCCCAAATGCAACCTCATCCTCACGGACTCCTGTTGTCCAAGGCCAAAGCCTTTAGAGTATTAACCAAGGTGGTCTATCTCCCTTTAATCCTTCTTTGGCCAGTCCCAGGCTTCCTGCTGAGCTCTGGCTGCATAAGGAACTGGTGCCCATCTCAGAGCTGTCTGCACTTCAAGCTTCATAAAGACCAAGTAGAAGTTTTGAAATGAACTCTAACTTGCATCTCCAAGCAACTCAACGGGTGAGCAGAGCATTCTTCTGAGAATGGAAAGGAAGGAGGCAACACGTGGATTTATGACCCTCCTGTACAGGCAAAACCCTGGGATTCCTGCTTCTATTACCCAGGTAGGAGAGCTTAGATGAATCAATGAGTGAATGACTCATTACAGATGTTTTGGAATCCAATAGATGTGGGCTTGAATCCTTGCTCTGCATCTGTGTGAACTTGGGCAAGGCACTTAATCTTCATGAGCCTGAGGTCCCTTGTCTGTAAAGCAGACATAATAATACTGCATTAAAGATAAAGCTGTTGCAATAAAACAAAGAAATGTCAAAATATGGTGGCTCAAAAAAAGATGGTTCTATTTTCCTCCCATGGATCAGGCTTGGGTGAATGACCGAGGCTGGCAGGCAGTTCTGTTCACATGGTCATTCTAGCACTGAAACCCCTTCCCTCTTGTTGTTCTGCCTCCCCTGGGCTATTCTTCTCATCCACATGGTCAAAACCAATACACAGCGATGAGAATGAGAGAGAGGTAGTAAGGGCATTTGACTTTGGAGTAAAAAAAACAAAAACAAAAACAAAAAAACCTCAAAAATTGTACAGATAACTTGCTGTAACATCCTACAGCTCCAAATGTAGTCACATGGCCAGACTAGCTGCAAAGGAGTCTGGGAAATGTAGTCTTTAGCTGGACAACGATGTATTCAGCTACAATTCTCTTTCTATGGAAGGAGGAGAGATTGTTCTTTGGTGGATACCTAGCTGTCTTCCTGCAAATGGCTATGTCAGATGTTCGTGGTGAGGACTAAAGCATGTAATGTGTGTAACCTGCAAAGCACAGGATCTGACATATAGTTGAGAAATGGGGGCTACTATTTAATAATTTCAAAGGAATTTTTTTATAATGAATGTTATAATGTTGGTCCTTTGGTGGGGCAGAGTGGTATGGAAAAAAAAAGGGTCCAGCCACAAATGCTTGGACAAGACTCTGAGAGTATATGCCTTGAAGGCAAAAGCCCTTGTAGAATGTGACATCTGCCCCAGGGACATCTCCAGGTAGAGCCTTCAAAGAGATATGTCCTGAACAGCCTAGAGACGTCCCTCAGATATATAAGGTTATAAGGTTATAAGGTGGCAGTTGCAGGAAACCATTGTGATGAACATCAGGGAACGTGAATTTGTTCTCATGTCCCCAGGAAGTACTGCTTGTCACCACGATGAAGTAAGTTTTCAGGACAGTGAGGGGGAAAGCCAGTCAGACCCTTGTGTTCATGGGGAAGGCTGCACGCTGCAGTGGAGTATCTGTGTTCTGCAAGTTTCGTCACTGGGGAAATCACCTCACCTTTCTGAGTTTCATTTTCATCCATGCACAAAAATGGGGACCCAAACAATTCTTACTCTAAGGGGTGGTTATGAAGCCAAAGCAAGATAATGGGTGTGCTGTAAACCCTGAAAGTCTCTACAGATGTGAGGAATTAGGGTAATTAAATAAAAGTGGGGGAAATCCATCACCCGCAGTCAGGTGTGTCCCCAGACCGCTAAGGCTCATGTGGTGGGTGGGTGGGGCCCGCTTACCTGTCCGAGAGAAATGCCGTCCCGCCCCCCCGGGAGTGGCAGCAAAGCTGTCAGTCTCAATCAGAACTTCCTTTCTGGGAGCGGCTTCCTCTGTGTCACAAACTTGGCACAGTTCAAACCTCAGCTTCAAGAGTTATTTTCCTTGGGTTTCGCAAATCCTCTTTTACCCGGAGGAGACAGAAAGCTCCACATTTCTTTCCACCTGGAAATCACCACAGTTCTGAGGCTGTCCTTGTTTCCCTGCTAAAGACATATTTGTGCGTCTACACCCCACAATTTTCCCATGTAACTTTCATTAAAGTTAATTGGTGTCACAAGATTAAGACAGGCAACAAGAGATGAAGAAATCAGTGCCAAATGACACCTGGCCAGGGTACCAGGAGAGTGACAGGCTTCTGGGACAGGGGGCAACACCAAGTGGCAGTCCCAGGCTCTGCTTTGGGTGTTTCTTCAGAAGGGGCTGAAGAAGTGCATTGTGGGAAGACCCACAGCTAGGGGTTCTTGGGTAAGGGTAAGACTGGAGACTCCTTCTCCCTAATTCAAAGGAACCTGGGTGATGTTTTGACCCCCTTCTTTTCTTTATGGTGATTGGCAAGAGTAACATATACTACAGTCGTAATGGCAACCATTCATTGGGTGTCTGATGGGCTTCTCTCTGGAGCAGGTGGGCTGCCCTTGCACTTGGATCTCTCTACCACTTTAGGAAGGGCATATTTCTCTGGGTGTTATGGATGAGAAAGTTGAGGCTCAGAGAGGTTCCATGATTAGCCTGAGCTTACACAAAGAGTAAAGAGCAGAGCTAGTGTTCAAGTCATTGTCACCTGACTTTATAGCGGGACACCAGACTGAAAATGTAGTAGGCGGGAAATCTTTCCTTCTACATCACATGGGGAGACCCATCCAGGCAACCTTGGGGCTGGCTGGGTGTCTGGGACCCGCTCTGTGCAGGGCTGACATTGGCAGGGTCTGTGAAAGCTTAGTAGTGGTGGGCCTGGCACTCCTAGGCATCCGGGGTTCAACCCCCTCCACCTTCTGCAAAAGGTCATGGGCCCCCGGGAGCCCAGGGTCCACAAAAATCCACTGTTCTAAGGACCCACTGAACATAAAAAAATGCAAAATATTTTTAGTACCTGTTAATTAAAAAAACCAAAATGATCAAAAATGATGATACTTCCGATTTAATAATATTTGGAAATATTTCTGTATTTTATTTATCACATCTGTGTAAATTAATAACATCACAGATAAAATAGACAATTCACAGAGAAAATACGAATGGCCAACACGTATATGAAAAGATGATCAATCTCACTAGTAATCAGGGAAATGCAAATTAAAACAACAATGAGAATCATTTCACTCATCAGATAGGCAAAATTAAAAGTTCAATGTTATCTCATGTTGTCTGGGGTGTGAGGAAATGGTTACTGTTATCTGTTTTCTGTTCGTGGGAGTAGAAATCAATGCAGCTAGTTTGGAAGGGGGGGTCTTAAAATGCAAGTGTACATACCCATACTAGTTTAACTGCCTCACTTCTTGGTGACTCCTCTAGAAAACAAGATGAAATGGACGTTAACACACTGTATGGCAGAGCAAAACACTGGGTATAAGTTAAATGTGCATCAGTGGAGGGGATGATTACACAAAAAATGGAATGTTTATACAGTGGAATACCATGCAACTATTAAATGGAGTTAGCAGATCAGTAGGTACGGAGGGAGAAAGTTTCCCAGATACACCGTGAATCGAGCAAATGAGTCAGCGGCAGAATGCCGATACTCCCTGTGATATTATATGGTGCCCATGGGAAAGTCTTGCATATATCCAAGCGGCATTGACTGAGGATCCCCGCTGTTGCATTTTCAAATCCACCCCCGTGTTTGAGTCCAAGTCCTGCTCCCCGTGGGCTGCTCGCCTGCAATGATCTGGTGTGGGAAAAATAAACCTGTTCCTGGAAGAGACGGGACTCCTTCATTGGCCAACTTTGTTCTGGGACTCCTCCGTGGCTGTCTAGCCTTCCCCCACCTACCCTTCTTTCCTTTCCATCCTTGGGGTCACACTTGCTCTGTGGTCCGATGGTCTTCCCAGAATTCCTCCTAATTCTACTCTGTTCCCTTCCTACGTCACGCCTGCCCTATATCCTCTCATCCAGGGACCTCCCTTACTGAAAATGGTACACACTTAGCCCTGTTTGGGTTTCAACCTCTTGGAATACCCATTGCATACCATGAAGGCGGTGGCTCTCGAACTTCCGCGTGACCTGGAATCATCTGGAGGCCTTGCTGGCCCCATGTCTGGAGTTTTCGATTCAGTCACCCTCTAGGGTCCTGCCCGGGAATTTGCACTTGAATGAGTTTCCAGGTGATGCCGATTGATTGGAAAAGACCACACTTTGAGAATCTTCCTGTTAACAGAGAATGCACATGATTTAAAAAATATTTTTGTAGGTTTGCCTGTGTTTGTCGACATGACAAAAAGTGTCTGGGAGGTACCACCCTGAAGAGACACTAGTATCTTTCTCTGCGGAGGTCTGATGGAAATCGGATTGAAATTGGCATGTTTCGGTGGTTAGGAACAAACGCAGCCTGGGTTCAGATCTCAGTCTTACCACGGGCTAGCTGTGTAACCTCAGGCATGTTCTTCGCTTCCCTGTGCCTTGGCTTTCTCATTTGTAAAATGTTTGTAAAATACAAGCAGCAATCTCCGGGACTGTCTGGAGGGGAATATAAGTTAATTCATGTAAAGTACTCGGAACAGTGTCTGGGGCAAGTAGGTACACAGTGCTATTTTATTCTTTTATTTATTTATTTATTTATTTATTTATTTATATTTTAGAGATTTTTATTTATTTATTTGACAGACAGAGATCACAAGTAGGCAGAGAAGCAGGCAGAGAGAGAGGAGGAAGCAGGCACCCAGCTGAGCAGAGAGCCTGATGCGGGGCTCGATCCGAGAACCCTAAGATCATGATCTGAGCCGAAGGCAGAGGCTTTGACCCACTGAGCCACACAGGTGCCCCTATTTTATTCTTTTTAAATGAAATGAATGGTTAGGGGGTCTCTAATTCTGAACATTTTGCAATAGGAATTAGATGTATTACTTGTTTTATTAAAAATTTTCCAATAAAAAGAAGAAAAATTGTCAAGCATATATGTGCATTTGAGGCTTATTCTGTATTCAATCTGTATGCTTTGCTAAATATCAAAGGCAGAGATTTCTTGCAAGATTTTTGCCTATGCTCCACTCTCTGAGGGCCCCAAACCCATAAGTTCTGAACCTTTAAATGAGGCAACACCACAGCCTGATGGCTACATTTTTAAAAGTTAGTGTAACCCAAATAGAAGTCTGTCCCTACGTGACCCAGTCTTTATAGGACCGTATTTAAAGGAGCACGATCCATCAGCCAAAGCTAATTAAAAAGGAATTCCCAATTTGACTTAACCTCATCGCAGAAACATTAAGGGAGATCCACTGAATGACCTCAACGACAGGACTTAAAATGCCCCTTTCTCCCTCTCCCCAGGGAAAGCCTAGGACGGCTCCCAGGTTAACAATTAACAGTGCTGGTCCCTGTCATACCGGATTCTTCAAGAAATCAGTTTAATTAAGCCTGAGTGTTCGCGGCCCTCCTGGTTTTAAAGCGAGCCTCTGCGGCTATAAAAGATTCCCTTTCCTGGGCACATAATCCTGTTTGAGCGCTGAGCTATTGGGCATGAGACCTTCCTGTGTTAGGCAGATTATCAAGCAGATCAAATGCTACTCAGCAAGAGAAGGATGGTTGTCAGGGACTGAAAAGTTAGGACAATTTTCCCTTAAAAAAAATTTTTTTTTTTTGTTCATACATGTATTGACTTAACACTTAATATAGGCACATTCTATTCTGGTTCTGAAGGTGGAGGCTGTACCTATACGATCTTATTTGATCCTTGCCGCTCTGCCTAGGAAGTAGTAATGATTTCCATTCTTCAGATGAGTAAGCTGAGGCTTAGGGAAGTCAAATAAAAACCGAAGGGCACGACTGAAGGGCACAGAGCTCATCAGCGGCTGAGCTTCTATGTTTTCCCTGTAGCAGCTCTTCAGCTGGCCTAGAATAAGGCCAACTGTGCTGTTCACTCTCCCTACCGGTCGAGAAAGTTTCTTAACACCTCCAAGCATCAGTTTTCTCCACTGCAGATAACATCGTTAAGTACCTAGTGGAGGGGATTTTTGTGGAAATTCAATTAGATTGTTATAGATGTGTTATCGATGAGCACTGTACACTGTAGGTACGTTGTGAGCCTTACAGTCTATGGGTTCATTTTTATAAAAGAAAAACCAGGACCGATTTTGTAGATTCACTCACTTACTATTCATCCCAACTCCCATCTAGCTTCTCTTTGTATTATAGATGCTGTAGAGCTAAAAATAAAACTACATTTCCCAGAGTCCCTTGCAGCTAGGAATCTGCATGGGATCTGAATTCTGCCAAGTGGGTGTGCTACCCGGATCTGGAAGTGAAGAGAGCAATAGAAGTTGATGGCCATACCCAAGAAGATCAGATGCGCCGTTGAGTGGAGGGTAGGCATCTGGGTTTGGAGCTGGCTATGGTGGAGTGTACGAAGTTCATTGCTCAGTATGGTAGGTTCTGATCAGTGGGTTTGACAGCACAGCCGTCTCATGGTGTGTGGTTGTTCTTCTAGCAAAGTGGTAGCTTGGCTGCAGTTATTTCTCATAGTATCCAGTTTTGGTCTCTAGCCCTCCTGGAGGTTCTGTGGACTACTTAATCCTCCTAAATAAATCCCTTTCTGCTTAAACTAACTAGAGCTGATTCTGTTGTCCAGAAATCATATTCAAAGGCTGACATAGTATCAACCAGGAATAAGGTGTTGTCAATGTCAACCTTAATGTTCAAGTTGTTCATTGTCATAGGGCCAGCTCTCTGAGTGAACTTAATTTTAAATACATAATATGTCTCCAGGCGGTCTTTTCAAGGAGAAGAAAAAGATGGATGAGGAACAGAGATAACTTCTGAACTTTCTCTTGATTTTTTTATATAAATGATTTTGGTAATCTGTAGTAATTTCAAACTAAGTTCTGGAGCACTAGGAGACGTTGACTGCAAATATGACATAGATATTTTAAAATTTAAAAACCAAGTAATAACATGGATATTTTAAAATTTAAAAACCAAGTAATAAAAAAAAAAAAACAACAAAATGAAAGCCCAAGTTATAATTCTACAAAAGATTGAAGAAGGTTTCCATGTCCCCAAACAGCAGACCATACGTATAGTCAATCTTTCATATTGTTTTAATTGCTGGTTTTCAGTGAAAAACCGAAGTATGATATTTGGACAAGATTAACAGGGATTCTGTGTGACAAGGAAATATTGCGAGATATCTCACGACAAGCCAGGGCAGAGAGAGAGAATGGGGTATGCTGTCGACCAGCCTCCAGATCCCAACTGTGCCACATCCTGGGTGACCCTGGACAAGGACGGAAAGTGTACGTGGCTTACTTTACTTTGCAGTAAGAATTAAGTGAGACAAGGTATGGGAGTGGGCCCAATGCATAGTAAATACCCAGCTCATGATGGATGCCTCTTTTTGCCTTCCTCTTACCTGTTTCTGTAAATAGAGAGATCTAACACAGTTAGTTGCTACACCTCTGAAATGTATATGAATTGAATCTTGGAATATCAGTTCATCTTGACGTAGGTATGTGTATATATGCACAGAAACACTCACAAGAGGGTTTTGCTTTTGTTTTTGTTTTAGCTTCAAGGAATTTAAATAAATATATGATAAGCAGGAGACCTTCCACCTCTGCAAGTCTGGAAAGGGTCCTTGTCACTGTGTTAGTCCCCATCTGTAAATCTTCGCATTGACTCCTAATTGGCACCTTTCTGCCCTCCTAATCCAGGAGGCCCAGAGTGAATGGATTGCCCGCTGGAGTGGCCCCTTGAGCTGATCCCCCACGCTAGGTCTGGGGTACGTGGAGGATGGACAGAGATCCCTAATGTTGCTACGGCTGGCTCTACATTTCTTCCTTAGGTAAACGGAATTGAATCTGTCATTGTCTCCACAGGGTATTTTTAAGAGCACTGCTATCGAGGGAACGTCGTGGAAGTAAATGAAAGAAAGAGAGAGAGAGGAGGTCAAGGGGGAATGTTCTAGATGACCGCATTTTGCCACTTAGAGGTTGCCTCGATTTTGCAAAACTCTTTTCTCTCTCACTCGGTGAGCCGTTGCCACACTGGAACACAGCTCTTTTTAAAAAATAAAGGCTGAGTAAGAAGCTTGGCTGGATTCTTACACCCAAGTTTTCCATGGCTTGGGTTAGCTATAAATTAACCAGTCTGCGAAATATATAAATAAATGAATTGCTTTGTTCCGAGCTATCTCCAGTAGGGCTCCGGCTGCTTGCTCTGAAGCCTGGTGGACGTTCCACTGCCCAGCGCTTTTATAAATACTAATGAGTGACATATTGAGAAAAATTGTACCTACAAAAGCAAAGACTTCTTCCATGCAAATCAGGCCCCAATTCCCCACAGATAAGGATCTTTTTGATGGAACACATGCAAAATCTCCGGCTCTTAATTCTTTCATTAGTATTCCAGGCAGAAGGCTGCCAAATAACAGAGAAAACTGTCTGAATTGCTGTGTCTGAAACCTAATATTGATTTGTTTAATAGTGTCAGGAAGTCAAAATTCACAAATCTCCTGTCGATTGTTTATGAGGCAGTTAGCAGAGAATTGGTTGCCCCTGCTTAATTAATAACTCATTACTGAAATTTGATTATATGCTTGAATGCTTTAAATGGGTTCTAACACAGCGTCTGCAAAGTGCTTTAGTGAAAAGGTAAGGCAGCTGGTAAATCTTCCCTTTTTAGGCTTCTGCCCTTTGAATTTCATGCCAGTCCTATGACACAGGCCTCTTTTGACGTTCCTTCCCTACTCACCCTCCCTGGGGTTAATATGTTAGTTTAGAAGGTGTTCTGGGGTCACATGAACTGAAGAGAGAGTGCGCTTGAAATTTGCGGTGGAGACATTTCTAAAAACAAAACAAAAAAAACAACAGACATAAACCTAATACCGGGGTTCCTTGATCAGAAGAGACATGTATGTCATATTGTCTGTTAAGTGCACAAATCCTACAGGAAGGAGCAATTAAAGGGCAGATTAACTCGCGGGAAGATAGAAAAAGCTCTATCCATGAAGGGTTGCTGATTCAAAAAATAAAAAAATTCAGGGTGGCTGGGGGCCCCAAGGAGATAGCAGGGCAGGGTCAGAGACCGGGAGGTCCTGGCATCATCTGACCTTGCACTCTGAGGCCGGGAGTATGCAAGGAGGCTCTGTTCGCTGTGGCCCCGCGCCAGGGACAGAAGCGGGGAAGATCAGAGAGCCAGTGAGGGTGACGTTAGAGCCTATGGGGGTCTCTGCTCTCTATCTCTCGGCTGAAACAGTGTTTGGAGAGAACACACCTCAAGGCTGGGAGAGAGAGGATTCCTAGCCTTGCCCCTTTCTGCACTCTGCCAGCTGCCGTGGCGGGGCGGGGGACGGGGGCGGGCGGGGGGAGGGTGGTGAGGTGAGTGTGCTTCTCACCAAAGCATTTCCCTTTAGTGGATAATGGGGTCAAGTTCCGAGGCTAGCCCATGAAAAGTTATTTAGCTCACGGTGGATTAATGCCGTTAACTGGCATCTGCCTGTTGAATAGCCCTGTGGTTAGGTTCTAGACAAAATAGGACTTCGTAGACTAGCCTGGGGCCAGGCCCCTCCGGAACATTCTTGCCTCGTTTGAGAACATTGTTATTCTGGAAAAAAATGAAAGCCTACTTCGAAATTCCAAACAACTGATTCACAAGTAAACCTTTGGAAACCAACCAACCCTTTGTCATCCAGGACTGCTTGTTCGCAAGCCCACAGCGGGGTTAGAAAGGGCCACCTTCAGTCCGGGATCAGGACGGACTCACAGAGGCCCTGTTCCATGGTTGGGAGGCTCTTCAGGGAGCTGACAGTCCCCTGGCTTGCCCGAGGCAAAGGCAGATGTCAGTAACACCGTGAGCAAAGGGACCCACAAGATGCCTATGAGGTTTCAGGGGAGGGGAAAGGTCACGGCCAGCTGGTAGGGCCAGGGCAGGCTTCTGGGAGGAGGTGGGTGCAGAAGAGGGCCCAGAAGGGTGGTCAGACCTTGTGGCGGGGTGGTGGTGGTGGCGGTGGAGCATTCTGGGCGGGCCCAGGGGTAGGCTGGTCAAAGGTAGGTCTTGGGGACGGCAACTGGCCAGACCAGCTGGAAAGGAGGGTAATATGACCGGCCGTCTCCTGCCTGTGATCTTAATTGAACCAGTCAAGCTTTCAAAATGAACAGTTGATCATTTGATTAAGAAGGGCCTTTGACTCTTTCAAGACCCATGGAGGCTGATTTTTATCAGAGTGGATCAGGGTCTGCATGGAGGAATGCTGCTCAGATTCGGTGGGGGGTGGCGGGTGGGGGGTGGGGGGTGGGTGGGGGCGAGGTTCTGCGCCGCTCCAGGGGCCCAGCCTGAGCTGCTCTTGCTCCCCCAGTGGCGCTGGGCCCGGTGGGTGTCGGGGTGGAGGCCGGAAATTGGCGGCCGGCTCGGGGTGGCGGGTCCTGAGCCCCTCCTGCCGCCCCAGGAGCCTTATCGAGCGGCTTCAAAGGTAAAACCTGGGTTTCTCTCCGCAACCTCCGATCAGGAATGTCTCCAGACAGTTTCGGCTTGGCTTAACCGGCCTCCAGGGCGAGGCGGGCTGGCCGGTGTCTGCCACAAAGCTGATTTGTCAAAGTGCTATTAAGGATTTTCGGTTACCCCCCCCCCCCAAAAAAAATGGAGTCAACTTTTTTAAAGTTCTAATTTATTATGCTTGATTACGCAGCTGGAATGGGAAGGTAGCTGCTGTTTGTAGTTAAATAACTCCTCACAATTTCTTAAAGAAATGATCTTCAAAGCTTTAACGGGTCAGTGGCTCAAGTACAAAGGAAAGATTGATTTTCATCCTCCTCCCCTTTGTTCCCAGAGTTTAAAACAGACACGTTTGGGTAAATTAGTTTGTCCATGTTATTAATGGAAGAAGTTATTAAACTCCCATAAATATACAGTGGTATCTCGCTTAAGATGCCAAATTGGCTTTAAGGGGGGGAAAAAAAAAACTAAAAAAAAAAAAAAGTGGAAAATCCCAAAAGGGCCTCTTGGTTATTTTAACATTTCACTTCTAGATATGAATTTGGATCAGGAAGCTGGAGAAGTCTGGCTCCAGATAGCCCCCGAGTGGTGGGATAAATGCCCAAGGAAGGAGACCCCTGCACACTTTTTTTTTTTTTTAAAGAATCACTGAATTTAATGGAAAACATTCAAAGGCTGGATTGCAATAGGAGTCGGTGGGGGGGGGCGTATGGGTGGGAGTGGGTAGGAAAGATATTCTTCCCACCAGGAAGAGGATGATAATGGACTAACCGGCTGTTAATCTGAGGCAATAGAGAAGCTCTGATGGCTACAGGAGGACCTAGGTTTTTGCTGCTCAAGGGAACTTTGGGGGAGGGGTTCAGAGAGGACTCACCTGAATGAGGGAGGAAGCCCCCAGCCCAGATCCTGGCCCGGAGTGTGAGGGAGACACAGCCACAGGACTCACCCATGGAGAAGGAACCCAAGTCGTCTTAACCAGGTAACCCGCCCTTAGCCAGGTACAGCCCTTCACAGTTTAGAAACCCTACACACACAGTGTCTGCTTGAAACCTTGCGGTGTCCCTGGGAGGTATGCCGAACGGAGCTTGTCATCCTGACTTTGCAGGTGATAAAAGTCAAATGTAAAACATCCCACACCCCTGAGCAGAAAAGTAGAATAAAGAAAATCATTTGAAAAGTGAAGCATATAGAAGAAAAACAAAATCAACAAAAATATCAGATGTTATTTACTGTTTTTGATTTTTTTTCCTTTTGGATTCTTGTCCTTGGCCACACACACACACACACACACACACACACACACACTCCCAGACACACAGACACACACACACTGAATACTCAGTGTGCCAGTGCCATTGTATGTGCTTGGTACCTATTAGTTTATTTATTCCTTAAAACTGTAGCTGGTAGGGACTGCTATTATCTTCACTGCAGAAAAGAAAACAGAGGCACAGAGGTTTTGAGCTGCCCGAGGCCACACAGACAGTGGCAGTGATTGGTAGGGCTTGAACCGAGACAGACTGGCTGACTCCACTACCTGTCCTATGTTCCGAACCACTCTGCCTTTTTATACGTCCGTACTACAGGGGAAATCTTACCCCAGCTACAAGACTGCCTCCGGCCCTTTTCCCTTCAGTTTTCCCTTGTGAGCATTTCTGATGCCATCCCCATGTGACTACAGTGATTTTCAGTACCGCACCACCAGATGGAGAAGTCTG
Organism: Mustela erminea; assembly: GCF_009829155.1. Taxonomy (NCBI): domain Eukaryota; kingdom Metazoa; phylum Chordata; class Mammalia; order Carnivora; family Mustelidae; genus Mustela; species Mustela erminea. The sequence continues at coordinate 79,200,588 of NC_045627.1, forward strand.
GGCTAGCTAGAGTTAGCTGTCTTGGGTGGGGTCCCACGAACCAGGACTGGACCTGGGGTTCTTAGGCTCACAGTTCAGCACTCTTCCCAGGGTGCACAGTGCAGAGATGGTTACACCATGAAACAGAACCTGAAAGCCAGCAAGATGTGTCATCAGGTTCAGAAGTGGCACTGAGATCTGCAAGGGGCTGCTGAGGTGGGATGTACTGTCCTGGGATAGGGCTATTTTCCCTATCACCTAGTGTCCTTGTATTAAACCTTGTGTGAAAAATGAAGTTTTTAATTCAAGACTAGGAAGAGCTCTGTATTCCCCAAGAAGAGAAAATGCTTCTTTGCTTTCCTCCTTCATCACCATGTTCCCCTTTTCCCTTTTGCCACTGGGAGGCTCAGTGTTAAATCTGAAGCCAGATTAGGGCAACTATGTGATCCTGTGAGACCTGCATACTCCTCTTTTTCTCTCCCTGGTCTTGATGGTTTGTTTCTGTTTTATGTTTACATGTTGCCATGACCAATGTTACAAACTTTCCTCCAACAACCACCTCCCTTGTGCAACTTTCATCTGCTCAGGACTGGCATCTCCACTATGGGGAGAACGGGGAACAAGAATCTTGAAAAATCTAAGTGAAATAAGTCAGTCAGAGAAAGACAAATACCACATGATTTCACTCATCTATGGAATTTAAGAAACAAAACAGACTAGCAATGGGGAAAAAAGGAGAGAGAGAGATAAACCAAGAAACAGACTCAACTATAGAGAACAAACTGATAGTTACTGGAGAGGGTTGGATAAAGGGATGGGGAAAATCAGAATGGAGATTAATGAGTACACTTACCACGAGGAACTAAAACAAAATGATTAAAAAAAATCTCTAACGTTCAATTTTTGTTGTGTCACTATTTATAAAGCCCACAAACAGCCACAGTCCCAATTAATGAACCTTCCAAACATCCTGGGGGGAGAAATGATCATGCTTAGTCTCATTTTAGAGCTGAGGATATTGAGGCTTGCAATAGAAGGGGCTTAGTCAAGACCGTGACCCTGGGACTCCATCGAAAGACACCATGCAGCCTCACCACAGAAATGAGAATTTCTTTCCCTTCCCCTCTCCCAGCCTCAAGCTTCCCATGTGTGGGGGGGTTTTCTCCTTGCTGGGGGTGTGGAGCTGATGGGAGGCCTTAACACCGAGGAATATTTTTATATTTTGAAGGTTATATATTTGCTTTAATGAGTTACAGTGAGGGAATTTGGTTTTCCATTTCAATACTAAAGTGAAGGGTTCTTTTAAAATGGATGTCTTAAAGTGACTAAGAAAAAAGCAAATCAAAATAAATAAATAAATAAATAAATAAATAAAAAGAAAAAAGAAAAAAGCAAATCAATGTACAGTACAGTTTTGAGTAAGTAATGGCAGCCACACATGCATGGTTAAACCGGTGGGATGGCCTTATTCTCAGCTCACTGCCAATCTCTGGCCACCTTTGCAAATTGGGCACAGATAAGACTCTAGAGGACCAGATGGTTCTCCAGGTCCATTGGAACAAATCCCCAGTGTGAGAATTTCAGGCCAGCAGCAAGTGCGAGCCCTTAGGTCAAAAGCAAACTAAGCTTCAAATCCAATATCCAAGGGCCAAGTAGCATCAGGAAATGCCAGTTAGGTTCCTCTTCGCCACCCTCCCAAGCCAGTTAACCTCACCGCACCCCCGTTTGCTCACTGAGAAATGGGTGATCTCTACGCATTAGGCTATAGCTGAAGCTACCTTCCTCAGACGGCTCAGGCTGGCTTCACCCAATGTTGTGATGTTTCTCCCCTTTTTCCTTCTCAGCAGGCCCAGTGGTATGAGGCAGTTCGATCCCAGGTGATGGGTAGTTGCAAAGGGCCTGAAAGAGTGAGCTCTGTAAGGCACTGTGGGCTGTGGCCACACAGGATGCCACGGGAGAGCTGTGACCTGGGCCTCAGTTTGCTCATGTCTCGGGCAAAGGGGGAGGGTCCAAGTCAGGTCTGGCAAGGAAGTAGGGGCAGCATGGAGCACTGTGTTCGAAGAAGTTTGAGGCCACAGCTGGGCTCTGGGAAAGCAAGGACCAGTGAGTGACCTGTAGTGTTTAGATGGCGGCATGATCGCTGACATAGAAATGGCCCCTACAAGGCAGGATAGCCTGGACCACCCAGGTTTTGGGGACTATGACCATGGTCTCTAATTCCAGCTGTTTCTAGCTATCCTAAGGGCTACTACTAGAGAAAGTCTGCCCACCTGTCTTCCTTCCCTCCCCCCTCCCTTCCTTCCTTCCTTCCTTTTTCCTAGTCCTGTCTCCATGGTGACAATGTGATCTCCATCTCTTAGGAAGGCTGCTGGGCTCATATGAGCCATTTGTAGGGCTCACACAATTTAGCAGACACTTTGAGACACCTCCAGAGCGTAAGGCCATGCTCCATATCTCTCTTGGGATCCCGGTGGTGACCTGGGGCTCTCCTGCAGAACTGGCATTACTTAAGGTGGTAGTTCTCAAACTTCACCAGGCTAAGGATTGCCGGAGGAGATGTATGGGTCCTGCCTTCAGAGATTCCGATTCCAGAGGGTTAGAGCCGGAGAATTTGCATTCTAACTAGTTGGCTGTGATGCTGATACCGCAGGTCCGTGGACCACACTTTGAGAAGCCTGACTTGGACCATCAGTGCTTGACAGTTCGCACGACGGAGGGACAGCATATGGATCGAACATTCTAACTGATCCATACTAAAAGCCCGAGAGGCCTGGAAAGTTGTTATCCAGGAGAAGTCTCAGAGAGGTTCGGCGCTGAAGGACACCCAGCTACAGGGGAGAAGCCCTTTGCCAGCTCCCATTCGTAACCCCTCAGTCTATCAGTCACCTTCCACACGTTGCCTCCCCATGGATATTGCCAGCAATGCGGTAGGGGACCGCTTGTATTACCTTTCCACTAGGGCGCTCTTGCCAAGCGTAGGCCTCCTTTCCTTCCCTCTCAGTCTTGCTCGCACACGGTGGGATGAAGACCTGCGCACTGCATGAACGTGGAGTGTCTAGTGCGTCAGGATCTCAGGAACTCACCTCTCCAGAGGAAATCCATAAAGCCCGAAGCACTGAGCTGGTTGCTGGAACGGCCCAGCTTGGCCATGACCCAGCTTCCGGAATCTCACTTCCGGCTTCCTGGAATGTACTGGGTGTTTGCAGCGTGGCTCCAGACACGAGGCCCTACAGCGTTTCCAATGTGAGTTCCACTTCCGGGTTTGGGGAGGCCCAGAATCCATGGATCCAACGGGAAAATGGAAAATAAGCAGGGTGCGTCTCACTCAGCCCTGCCGGGTGCTGACGGATCTGGGAGGGACCAGCACGCGCCTCTGGTTCCTGGCTACAAAAGGAAAGAAAATAGAGGCAAGTGTCTTGGTGAATATGAGGGGGGTTTTGTGGTTTGGTCCAAAGTCAGAACAAAAAGTGGGAAGGAGTCTCATGTCCAATGGCCACCGAGTTAGAGCTAAATAAAAATTCTCATTTGTCAGTTACTCAGCAAGCAAAGAGATTTCCAGATGCTCAGGGAGAGGGGGCCAGGAGGAGCTCGTGGAAATTGGCCAGGGTGATGGGTTTCCGGGTCTCTAGTAGAAGTACTTAGGTAGCCCTACAAGATAACCTGTCCATTGAGGAACTGGAGAGCACAATGTGAGTAGATCATGGATCATAAGTAAAACCATCCAGCTTAGAGGGTGTGTTGTAGTTATCGCCTGCTATGAAACCCGCCATTTCCAAATATGGTGACTTAAGCAGCATTTATTTGTGATTCTGTGGGTCAGCAAATTTGGCTGGGCTCAGCTGGGCTGCTCTTCCCTAAGTACACACGCTCATGCATCTTGGTGTGCTGTAGGTCCATGAAGTGGCTTTTCTTCTGGACATTGGCTGGCTATTCGCCGGGCAGGGGGGACAACTGGGCCATTTATCTCCCATCATCCGGCAGGCTAGCCGGGGGCTCATTTAGGTGCTGGTGGCAGGATTCAAGAGGACGCAATGTCTTGAGGTCTGCTCGGCAGGGTACGCTCGTCATTGCTTCTGCCACATTCTCCCGGGGAAAGTAAGTCATGAGACCAGCTTAGATTCAGAAACACACTTTGCAAAATACATCCCAGCTCTTGAGGAAAGGGGCTGCTAAGTCCCATCACAAAGGAAGAAAGGATATAGGGAAAGGCGGAAAATGGGGGCTAGCTTATGAACTGCTGCAGGTGCTGAGGGCTGGTCCAACAGCAGCCGCTAAGGGAGTGAGGCAGGCAAGGGATCACATGCTGACACTGAGCCCTGCTGAGGATCTGGGAGGCCAGGAACTCCACTTAGCCTCCTGGCTGCCTGTGGGGCATAGAGGCAGCTCATATGAGGCTGAAGAGTGCGGGCTGTGGGGGATGGTGAAAGGAGTGAGGTTTAGGATCCCGATCCACTGTTCATGAGCCCTATGCTTTGGCAGAGTCAGTGAAATGTCTTCACCTTAGTTTTCCCATCTGTAAGATGGGACCACATTTTCTGCCTCATAGGGTTACTGTGAGGATTCCAGATGCAAGGGGCCTGGCACATGGTGGCTCTGGAAAAACAGCCACAGTCATGAGGAGCATATCATAGCAGTCAAGCAGCCAATATCAGCATCTACGTTGAAAAATAATGAATAATTAGAATTTCTTCCTCACTAAGGAGCCTGGAATCTCTTACCCCAGAAGACAGAGTGGCATCCTGGGTGCATACCGGCAAAGACGGACATCTCCATAATGCCAATACCAGTTTGGCTGGCAGGACTGGACACTAGCCACTGAAGGCCTCTGTGGCCTCAGGCATATCCCAGGGCTCTGTGTGGCCCAGGGCTTCTGTTCTTCATGGCCAATGCCCACTGAGTTCTGGGTGACACGCTGGGCCCTCGGCCTGACCTTGGCCCCGCACAAAAGGCCAGGTACAGTGAGGAGGGATCTTGCTGAGGAGGCAAGGCTCAGAGAAACCTCTCTGGCTTTGTGCTTTGACCCTGTTAAATGCCACTGTCTCTGGGCAGAGAACTATTAGGACAGAACAGAGAATTATGTAGCATTCTAGACCAATGTTCTTGGACATAGTCTATATCTGCACTATCCAGAATGGTAGTCACCGGCCACATTTGGGACACTTCACATGCAGCTAGTGCAACAAGAGACTGAATCTTTCCTTTTAATTAATTACTTATATGGCCACTCATGACCATGGTTACCATGTCGGGCAGTGCGGTTCTAGGTGGGTGAGTGTCTGAAGAGAAAGGGCTTTGAGGACGCTGAGCCCTGGGGCCATCAAGTCTGAGTGGGTGGGGATGTTCCCTGGCGGGTGTCAGGAGCCCCAGGCGAGGGTCTGGGTGAGGGTCTGCTGAGCAGTGGGTGCTGGTAGAGCCTCTAGGCCTGTTGCTTACTTTGTCCCTCCTTATTCCCAGGTAGGGCTGAGCAAAGAGGGAAGCTCATGACCACAGAAATTCAGAATCCGCCACGCTTTTCACCACTTGGTCCCCCTTGCTCGGTTCTGTGTGGTCCCTCGGGACTCCCTGAAAGGTCAAGATTCTGTATTCTGCCTCACCCTTTCTTGTGCCAAGGAAAACCCGACCTCAGCTGTCCAGTGGAGGAGAGAGGAGGGGACCTCCCGAGGAGGAGAGAAGGGCCTTCCCACATGCGGGGTTGCTTTTCGAACAGGCTCCAATGTGGCTTTTGAAGATATTAACATTAGCTCTCACACACAGGCACACGGACGCGCAAATACATATGTGTACACACACACACACACACACACACACACACACACAGTTTGTTTACAAAGGAGGTGACTTTTGAAGAGTTGGGACAGAAGCCCTGGTCTGGAAAAACTGGAGGTTTTGCTTCCACTTTAATTTGGTTCAAAAAAGATGACAACCCAAGTCCGCCTCAGGGTTTGCTCTGGAAACTCACACTGGAATTTATTTCAGGACCTTCCCCAAGTCACAGCAGAATGCTGCTTGCACAACCAACGGTGGATTTTGCCTAGACATTTTTTTGTTTTTTTCTAATTGCCTTTTAACTTCTGCAGGGATAAATGGCCCAAACCAATCACAGTCTTTGTACAAAAGCTGGAAGAAAAGGCTGCTATCTGCCCACCTCACCAGTCTCTCAATCCCCTGATATTCCTTTAAGTTGGGAGTCTATTGCTGGGGAGCATTCTAGTATCCTTTAAAGCACAGAGTCTTTCTGGATCCTTCGATTAACGGACTGCGGTGGATACTAGCGGCTCCTGCATGGGCTTTCTGCGGTGGCACAGGCAAGGTTCGTTTTCTGCTATCACCATGATTTACAAGGCTCACATAACCATGTAACGACTTGGTGATTACATGGAAAAGATCGTATAAATACATAGTAATTACAAGTTCATGCAGATTACTTGCTATATACATTTGAAGTTGCCGAGGAGTTCAAAGATTAATTAGCCTGTAACTGGCAGTATTTAAATCATTTTTTTCTCATAAACGAATACATTGAGGCAGACTTCAAGGCTGGCGAGGATGGGGATGTGATGAGTATGATCTGAAAAGAAAAAATGAAATTTGACAGGCATGGATTATTTAAAGCATGCATATGTGAGCTCAGCAGCCACTGCACTTTGATGCAAATCGTAGGGGAAAGAGCAGGGGGATGGTGGGTAGAGAAAGGTGCTGAACAAAGTAAGGATTTCCTGCTGGCAACTTGAAATTTAAACAAATAATCATTTAAATGGCGGCCCGGCATTACGTTCCGAGTTGTGTGCATTAATGTCAACATCTGGTACCAACATTTTGACAATTCTATTAAAATGCCCCAGCATTCCCTATCTAACACCTGTTAGCTCTAATTTTCTTTCCTGAGAAGCACACCAGTAGACAGGGTAGATTCCAAATCATTTATCACTTTTAAAGTGCTTCCATATGCGTGTTGGACCCAGCCTGGCCCTAGGCAAACGTTTTCTGAATGCATTAAAATTCAGGACTATTTTTTTTTAAGTGTAGACACCAATGTTTCATTGAATTCATGTCTGGTAATTATTAGCTTAAATTATGGCTCACACATGACTTGACAAAGTGGACCATGAATTAAAACACACAGACACACACACACGCGTACACACACACAGACACACACACATGCCCGAACTCTTCAATAGATGCGCCCAACTCGTACATTGCTCGTTATTGAGATGTCAGTCAGTAATCATTAGGCAAACACTCTTCATGGAGGGAACTGCTAAGAGGCCCAGGAGTCCCAAGAGACGATCTAAAAATGTCAAAAATGTTACAGTATAAATGAATGACACCAACAAGAGAACATGTGTTAGAGATGCAAGCAATTAGTTAATATATTACAAGTTTCAACCTCTGAGCAAAACAGGCAACAAAAATTTCCGCTTGACAAAAGGCTACAGATAAGATCAGGTTGATTCCCAGACAATACAAATCTCCCTGAATTGGAGCAACCCTCCAGCAGGCTGGGGTGGGTGGGTGGGTGTGGGGGGAGGGGGGGTGTGGGTCTCAGGGGTTTGTAGGGTTTGAGCCCCTGGACTAGGTCCTGCTTTGCCTGGAAAAGACTGGCTGGACTGCTGAGCTCTCACCGTGGAGTAGTGGGGTCTGACATGAAGGAGAGTATCCGGGACCCGTGGATCTGGCTCACGAAGCTAGCTGCCTTCTCCTTTCTGGAGCTTCAGAATGAAATTTAGAAGGTCGAATGAAATCCTATTGCTGTTTTCAAAGGAAAAGAGGTGCCCGCAAAAGGTGACAGGGGTGGGGGATGTTATATGGGCAAATGCTTTTTCATTGCTTTTCAGATTCGAAAAACGAAATATGGTCTGTTGTGTAGTTTCCCTCTCTCTCTCCCTCTCTTTCTGATTCTCTCTCTCTCCCCCACCATATATGTGTATATACATATATATATTATACATGTATACTACATATACACACATGTATACATACAGAAAAGATGTTTTAAGCAAAAAAAAAAAATCCTCCCACATATAAACACACCCAGAATATATGTTTTAAGCAAAAATACACACCATGTGCCCTTGGACTAAGGATTTGAATAGATCCCTTAGAAATCCCAAGGAAACATTGAGAAAACAAGAAAAAAAGGAATGAAAACCTGAGCTCACCAACTCTATAAATGTAAAAAAAAAATTTGTAGACAGTTAAAAATGTCCGCCCCTGTACACACGCACACCTACACTTTCACACTTCCTCTGTTTACTAAATAACATTTCAGCACAGTTTTCATCTTATAAGGAAAGTGTTTGAAACTTGGAATAAGTGCACTTAATTAAAGGAAGGCTGTGAAAATGTGCACTAATCTGATATGACTAATAGCAAAGTGCATGAAATTGCTAATTAGAATTTCATTAAAGGTGCTGCTTTATCAGACTGTGAATATCACAACCTTTAAAATTCTTTCAGGAGAGCTTAATTCCTTTTCAAACAGAAATATTCTTTAAAGACATTTGATTTGTTCTGAAGGAATTCATGGCTTAGGCTGGAACTTAAAATGTTGCCGATATTCCAGGAGGTGATATCAGAATAAGAATATAGATCAGGGACTTTGTTTCATTTGCCTGATGAATCCCTTCCTCCCCCATCTCTATGGATTATTCTTCAAAAACCCAGTCATGAAAATAGAGTTGAGTCCTTGGTTTGATCCACTTGTAATTTGTTTTCTGCTGAAGCCAAACGGTTCTTCTCTCCCTCTCTTTCTATGACACACACTCACACACACAAAAGGAAAACTTACTTAAAAAAATTTTTAAGCCATTAAAAATCAAAGTAAACATTGTGATTTTCACATTCATTAAAACAATAAAAGGAAAGAGACAATAAACTATGTTTTCTTTAAAGGAGAGAGCCACCCACTTAAAAAAAAATCAACTTGCAACTTTCACTCTAAAAAAAAAACTCTTAAAATACTAATAACATTTTAATCACAAAATTGTACTTTTTAAAATTAGAAAAATTCAGTGTTAGCAAAAGCAAATGCATTTTTACTCCTTTACTGACTTACTTTTCTAGGTTGTAAGTTTTCTTATTTCACATTTTAATTATTCTCTACACTAAATCTGCATTTCAGTTTGTTTTTTTACCATTCAGATTTTAAAAATTCTTTCTGGTCTTCCATCTTTTCTAATTTCAACCGTGTTTTCTGTCACTTCTCTTTATTTTCATATGCAGAAAGTTGCTGTAATACGTTACTCTCTCTGCCCACAACTCTCCCTGTTACCAATTGTATTTTTGTATTTGCTGTTTTTCCTGATGGTTCCAGAGTTCTTACAATTAGTAACTGGTTCCTTTTAATATTCAAGCTTGATTGAACAGTTACATTTTGTTACTGAAAAACTATTAATGTTAATGGAAACTACGGTTCACTCAAAGCAGCAGTTTACTTTTACAGAAGTTGTTAAAACCCAGCCTGCCTTCAAATTTGCTGAACACACAGGTTCACGGTGATGTAATTTTGCAGAATTGAGTATTTTAAATACACTTGAAAAATGTTGGTTTAAAAGCTAATCAGTCATGTTTACCTGATGACCATATCTGAAAGGGGAGAAATGAGAACAGAAGTAACTTTATTTGAGAAGCAGTGTGATTTCTTTGGACATTTAAACAAATCTCAAGTGAATTAATTACAGTTTGCACTGATTTTAGCTCCGGCAGGAGGAATTTTCATGGCATTTAGATAATTTATCAACTGGGCTACGTAACAGATTAAAGGTTACATTTTCCTTTCCAACGTTTGGGAGGTACGTTTGCTCAGTAAATGCACCGATTTTAAAAGATCGGTCTAGACTCAAATGAATGAAAATTATGCTTGTTAACTGGAACGTCTGGAGTCCGAGGTGGGGCGTCAGCCTTGCCTATCCGCGGGCCACCGTAGTCAAACAAAGCTGCTAATTCGAATGTTTTAAGTTTCGAATTGAGAAATATTGTTCTAATATGGCAACAATGGGGCTGTTGTCCTTCCAAGCGCTCAGCGATGGCGAGCTCCTTACAGCTTGTTTTATGCAAAAAGAATGGCAGGTAATTGTGATTTAATTCTTTTCAAGTAAATTACAGTGAGTGCGTGACACAAAGCCGCGGCGGACCCTCCTTTCTCTGTCAGCAGTTGAATTAATGATGGCAGGAGTAAAAACAGCAATTGTGCACAACAGCCCTCCCCGGTCCCCACCCCTGCCAAGGGGGGACCTGCCAATCAGGCCGCGCCACCACGAGGCTGGCAATCCTCCGGTCGCGGCTGCGGAGGTTCGGGCAAGGAACGTTCGGTGGCTCGGCGGCGGCGGCGGCGGCGGCGGCGGCGCGGGGGTCACGGAGCCCCGGGCCGCCCCAGGCCCCCGAGGTGCCCGCAGGAGGTCGCGGCTGCGCGCTACGGGCCGGAGCGCTCCCCGCGTGGCCACCCTGGGCTCCGTCGGCCCCCGGAGCAGGCCTACGGAGCGGGACGTGCTCGGCCGTGTTGAGGGCAGAAAGGGTTCCCGGTGGCCTGGCGGTGCCTGCCTCCGGGAGAGGCTCCCGGAGGGCTCCGGGAGGAGGCGGCGTGGTCGAGCGAAGGTGCCAGGAGGCCGATGGGCGAGCCCCTGTCTGGGCGCGGCGCTGGAGGGCTTCGGGCGCGCCTACCGTCCGAGGGGCCCCGAGAGCAGAGCGCCAGTTCTCGCCCCCAGACCCGCGGCGCCAGTGTTGGAAGGGAGACCCTGGGGGAGCCCGGGGGTGTGTGTGGGGTGGTGGTGGGAGGGGCGTTGGTGGGGATCGCTTGGAGAGACCCACCGCAGCCAGTCTAGGGCGCAGGAGAGGGCTTTGGGATGCTGCTGGGCACCCGGCGCTAGGCGCCAGGAGTCATTGAACTGACCGCTGACATACTGTGTGAACTGGTCACTTCCCTTGTACTTGAACAAAGTGCGAACTTCTTGCTGAGGCCGGAAGGGGCTGTGTCCTCTCGCTCCTGCCTGGGGTCTGCTCCAGTGAACTCTGGGTTCGTCAGGTGGAGTCCTGCCTGCCTGTCCTCAGTGGGTCACTCGGGGCAGGTTACTTCACCTCTCTGGCCTCAGGCTCCACAACGGAAATGGAGTTGATGCAGGAACCCCTACCTTCAAGGGTCCTCATGGGCACTTAATGAACTGACCAGTCCGGGGGTGGGGGGTGGGTTGGGTGGGTGGGGGCGTTGGGCACAAAGTGGGGTGCCTACACCCGTTAACAAGTCTCACCCCACCTCAGCCACCTACACCTGCTCCCTTTTCTTGGATCTCCCTAAATGCGTCCCTGCCCCAGGGCCTTTGGCCCTTTCCAGGGAGAGCTCTTCTCTTGTTCTTGGCCTGGTTTCTGTTTTAGGCTTCAGCTTAGCTGTCATCTCGGAAAGATCTTCATGACCCCCTAGCTCTGCCATACCACCCATCCCTACTACAAATTTCTTTGTTTTCTTCCTAACGTTTATCCTGATCGGAATGTTTTTCTCTATTTACTTTGTGTTTATTGTCTATCTCTTCCCCCAAATCAAAGTTCTGTGAACTGGGGGTGGGGGGGTTGGGGTGGGGGGTGGGGCTTCATTGGTCTTGCTCTCTGCAGGTCCCAGCACCCTGATCGGGGCCTGCTCTGGAGTAGGTTCTCAGTAAAAGCGGTAGATGGATGGATGGAGTCACGTCTTCTGACCTGTACATCAAAGCGGTTGAACCCCGTCACGCCTAAGTGCCTCATTCTGTTGTTTAACAAGTGAAATTGTCAGCATGGAAATTCTATTTTTTTAATTAAAAAAGATAATTTTTTGAAAGAGATTGAGGTTTTCAAAAGGGTGTCATTTAGAGACTTTTCTCGGGGGTCACCGTCTTTCGACACTCACTAGTTTTGACCAGGAGGGTGGAACGGATCTATTCTGAGCTCTCCCCCTGGCGACCTGATCTTGGGAGTTCTGATGGAGGGGCCTTCTGGATTTTCTTCCCAGTCCTGATTTCTTCCATAATTGCCCAGGAACTCTGCAGACCTCCACCCGACAGAGCAGCAGTGCCCACCATCTCAGGCTACCTGCCCTTCGCTGTCACCCGCCCCCCCAAACCCCCACAGTGACCACCTCACTCAGCACTGGCCTTCTGTTCTCAGTCTCTCCAGCCAGATCTTTTCTGCTCCTTTGATGGGTCTTCTTCGGCATTAATCACAGATTCACACCTGCTTTTCCTCCACCCTGGAGCCAGCTGCTTCCAGTAGACTGGCTCCTGCCGGGCTTGCCAGACTTCGGGAAGGAGCCAGTGAGGGCCAAGAGAGGCTGGGTGGGGCGGCCTTAGCAGCTCAGCTCATACTGCAGAGATGAGTCAACTAGCTAGGGTCACTGTGTCTCCGTGCCCAAGCTGGAGCCAGAGACAGAGTATTTCTGGAAAGTCTGGTCTGGCTTCCATCTCACACTATTTATTTACTTGGTGAGGTCATTATAAACAATGAGTATCTCGGACACGGTCACCATACTTGGTGGCCAAACCCCATCCCAGGGTCATGTCTTTGGGAAAGAATTTGAGGACCTCTGGCGATCCAGAGACCAAGAAGCACAAACACTCAACTCCTTCATGCATCCAAAACCAGTTGCTTAGCACCTTTGGACTGAGAACAGTGACAGACGCCGAGGACATGGATACAATAATAGCTTGTACTTGTTTAGCCCTTTTCTTGGGCCTGGAACTGTTCTAGGTGCTTCGTATGTGTTCCATCACTTACGGTGTTATAGCTCTATGAACCAGATTCTATTATTATCCCCTCCTTTGCAGAAGGAAGCGGCCCGGAGCACGCACACATGGAGTTCACCAAGGTTACACAGCGAGGAGCAACAGGGTCAGGACTTGGAACCAGAGCGTGCGCTCCTTACCACCAGGCTGCACTCACCCTCTGTCTCTGTCTCCAGGGTGGATGAGACACAGCCGTGGCCCTCCAGGGGCACGGAGCCTCAGAAGGAAACAGAGAAGGTAGGTGGGCAGGTGTGGTTCTCCACGTAGGGTATCAGTCGTGATGCCTCATGGTTCTTACTGTCTACCCCAGGCCCTGTTTTCGTTGTTTTATACATATCGCAGCACTCTAAGAGGAGGAAGTGACATCAGCTCCATTTTATAGATAAGGCACGGAGAGGTCCAGCAGCTTGCCAGAGGTCTCAGGGATAGTTAATGGCAGGGCGGGATTGGGTATGCACAGAGCCTCGCTCCAGAGCCCATGCTCTTACCCTGGCGCCTGGCTGGCCATCCTCAGGCAGCCAGGAGGGCGCTGAGCCCCTTTGCAGGTGTCATAAACACCATGTTTGGAGCCGGAGGACCTGCCGTGAAGCCCTGGAGCTGCTACTCTCTAACTGAAACCCTCCCAGGGCCCCTGTGAGGATTAATGAAGATCACATCCGGGGACGGCTGCAGTAAGGTGCAAGCTGCTGACCTCGGAAGTCTTGGGTTCTATGAACGCTGGCCCATGCTGGGCACAGTGGGGCAGGGGACAAAAGGACAGTCCTACCTCATTGATCTTGCCATGCAGCCCAGGGAAAATGAAGGGGTGATTATTTTAATTGCAAAACAAATGACTGCAATGAGATGCTTGGTGATACAGATGAGTAGACAATGAAGTCTGTTACTTTTTGTTTGTTTGTTTCTAAGAGGACTGTATTCAAAGGCCTCTGGGCCAACCCTTGAATTTGGCCTCATGCCAGACTCTGTGCTTGATGCTTCCTGTGCTCAAGCCTCCAGGCCTTCCAACAGCCCCATGAGGAGAGACAGACATTATACCCATTTGACAGGCTAAGATACGAAGCCAAAACAACGGGTTAATAAATGGAGGAGCTGGTTGAACAAGTCCAGCTGACTCTGGTCCTGCCAGGGCTACAGTTCCACAGGTCTTGGTGCGGGGCTGGCTTGGTGGGGGGGCTGCCCTCATCCCTTCTGGTTCTGAATGTTTGGCTTTAGCTCTACTTTGTCTGAAGGTCCCCCACCTCAGCCGTGGTGCTTTAAAGCCTTCACCCCTTCTCGGTCTTGGGGTTCTGTTAACACAGTGCCTCTGTTGAGTGCCTTAGGGCTGATTCTGTATCTCCTCCACACACCCGCCCACCAGCCTGTTGCTTTGGTGCAAGAGCCTGAGGTCGACATCTTGACCTTGTACAAGGCGCCAAGTGAGGACATGTTATCCCAACCCTAGGCCCTCACCCTGGGTGAAACAATCCCTCAGGGGGCCAGGGTGGTATGAGGAGATATGTTGTTGCCTTGGTTCCCCTCCATGTTCACCCTAGACGGGCTTCTGGCCCCATTAACTAAATTTATTTTGGCCTAAATGAGGCAATCGTTGGAGAGAGTAAACACTCTACCTTCATGAAACCATCAGGCAGATTGAAAGGGGTTGGAAAGGGGACAGCGGCCACCCATGGGGTTACAGAATCCCCTCTACATGGGCTGATAGGCTCTGTCATGGTGTTCCCAGACAACAGGTGCCTGGTGACTCTGCTGGTATGTCCACATGTCCGTGGGAGGATTCCTACTGTCAGGCTATGGCTGTGGTGGGAGAGGGGAAAGACGGGGCTCGAGGATGAAGGATACACATTCTCCATTTGCTTTGATCTTATGGGGTGGCCTAGAGCGACTGCACGCCGAGTGGGTGCACACATGGGTTTGTGGCGGGGGGGGGGTGCAGACCTATAGGACTGGCGTAACAGTGAGGGATGGGGTCCCTGCTCCCCCACTTACCAGCTGTAGGGAGTTGGGAAAATTGTGTCACTTCTCTGTGCCTCCATTTTTCTCCATCCAGAAAGCTGAGCTAATACCTAGATGAAGCTGACAAGGTCAGTGGGAGAAGTTAACTTTGCAGTACATGGAAAAGCATTTTAAAGGATGTCTGGCACAGAATCAGCAGTCCATAAATGTTAGCTGACTCTAAAATACAAGCTCAAAATGATCTTCTCCATCTACGTCTGCTTTCCCACTCAGAACATGTAACGCACAGAGTCATAGAATGGAGTGTCTTTTACACTGTATGTTGATAAGAAAGGAGCATGTGGTGTATTCTGGGTTTCACCATTCACTACCGTGTGATCCTTTATAAGTGTCTTACTCTTCTGAACTTCATTTTCCTTATCTATAAAATGGATATAAAATTTAAAAAACTACTACTAGTAGTGAGGAGTAAATGAATAATGTACATAGAGCAAATAGTATTTATTCGTCTTCTTTATACTCTGCCTCCCCACCCGCCCCCCAATACAAGTCCTTTTCGAAAGGCTCTGAGATACCTTCTCCAAACCGGTTTTCCTTCCCACCTCGGTACCTAGGAAGACTACATTTCCCAGCCTTCAAAGCAGTCAGGGGCCCCACGTGACTGAATTCTGGCCAGTGGAATGTGAGTGGGGGTAACATATGCTGTTTCCAAGCCTGGCCCCTAAAGTTTCTTGTAAGATAGTTCATGCTCATTTTCTCCTCCATCTGCCAAAGTGATGTCACTATACATGGTGACCGTGGAGGCCACATGTTGGAGATGGTGGCACCCGGGCCAGCAGAGCCCTGCTCTTTGCCCCTATGCCTTATCAGCCTGCTTGGACTGTAACATGTTGCATTGAGCCATAGAGACTTAGGGGTTTTTATTGCAGTGAGCAATTAGTCTCTCCTGACATATACAGAATCTTCTAGAACCTCTACCTAGTATAAACACCTGCATACATTCATGTAAGATTTTGCACAGATTTGAGAGACTTCCTGGCCCTAGGTGAGGACCTGGACTGCCTTAACGAATAAGAACCGCAGAATGTGGTGGTGAAACAGCCTTGGGAATGCCTTTCCGGCTTCAGGGCCTCCCTGCAGCAGAGAGGTCCTGAAGGCTTAAGGGACTTTAGTGACAGCTTAGTCTCTCCGGGAAAAGGTCGCCTATGAAAACATCACTAACCATACAGATGCTCTCCGCCATGCTGCAGCTGCCAAAGTGCTTGCTCTCATCCTCGTGGTACAATCAACAGATCTGATGGGTACAGGTCACAGGACCAGGCAGCAGCTGCTCCTGGCTGAGTCCCTGGGATTCTGCTCAGGGCCCTCCAGGGCTCCTGCCCTGGAGAAGATCAGCTCTCCTGGTCCTGCTGCCCCTGTTCCGGTGAGTGCTCCCTGGAGGCCGGGACTGGATGGCTTCGATCCCGTTGCTCCTCACAGCCTGCTGCAGAGCTGGGCTGAGACAGACATCATGTGGTTCACACAAGGTTGTTGATTCCGGGGGTCAAGGACCATCTTTATGGCATTGTAGAAAAGTAAATACTCTCAGCTTGGCTGAAGGTTCTAGTAATTAAATATAAGATAATAATAGTCATGTACTGAGTGTTTGTTCTGTTCCAGATCCACCTATTATTTCACTAAATCCTTCCCCATAATCCTATCAGGCGAGCTTGAAAGCCCGTGTTCCAGGTAAGGATCTGGAGGTGTGGAGATGCCTAGCCCAGGGCCCAGAGCTGCTGGGGGTGCTTCAGAGACTCTACGGGGGTCGATCCAATGGCAATGACAGCAGACTTTTTCTAAGCCCCTACTATGTGCTACCGAAGTGCTTTTGATGCATTATTGCATTTGACTTTGAGAATTTCCTGATGGAGTGGGGACTACCATTATTTCCATTTAGAGGTGAGAACACCCAGCTCAGTGAGGCTAATTTGCTCTTTTCCCCAAGGTCGTGTGTCTAAAAGAGGGGGTGCCTGCATTCAAATTCAAGTCACTCTTCGGAGCTTTGGCACTGTCACTCCCTTGGCACCTGGCAATGCCTCCTTCCCCCTCTTAGAATGTGCAAGAGGGACCAGTAAATACTCTTCCAGGGGCTGGGACTTGGGGTGGGGAGCCACCCTGAGATCAGATTGACAGCCTGCTTGAGTCTGCACCTACTGTGTGCAAATTTGGGTCCTAAGCCCTGCAGTGATACAAAAGAGGCCCCGACTTTGCCAAGGAATTGACATGCCGGTGGAGAAGAGAGCTGTGTACCTGCACCTGCTGCCTGAAGAAGTCAGCGCGGGGGAAAGTGGATGCTGCAAACCTTGGAGGAAAATTGCACCCACATAACAGCAGGGATGGCTTTACCAAGGAAGTGGGGTTGAGATGAGCTTTGTCTACCTGGATTTAAATCCCAGCTCGCTGAATGACTTTGGGCGAATTAGCTAGCTTCCCTGAACCTCCGTTCCGCTGTCTATAAAACGGAAATAACAAAGGTCCCCACCTTACAGGATTACAAGCATTAAATAACATTTAAAGTGCTTGGAATGAAGCTCTAGATCATCTACTTATTTACTCTTCTCATCACAAGGACTAGGAGAGTTTCAGTAGGTGAAGAAGGGAGGTGTAACACACCCAGTGAATGGCATGCGCGAAGCTTGAGAGTTGGGAAGCAAAAAAGTGTTTTAAAGAATAATAAGTAGCTCAGTCTGGCTGGCTGATATGGGGGGCAATAGAAGATGAGGCTAGAAAGAGAGTCTGGGCTGAGGTCGATGCGTATATACTTAACAAATGGCAACGGGGAGGCACTGAATGTTTCTGAAAGGGGGAGTGTTGTGGCTGGAACTAGGTCTGGCTGCGGAACGTAGGGTGGATTGGAATGGGGGTGACGGGGGAAGCCCAGTGGAAAACTATGGTCATGGGCCAGGGGAGAGGGTGGTGACAGCTGGCAAGGCAAAGAAAGCAGGAATTGGCACTCACAGTTGGAGGAAGGTGTGTTAGACACACCCTTGTCCAAGGGCAGGTGTGCCATGGGCAGTGGTGCCCTATCCAGGTCCAATTGAGTGGCTGGGAACCCACAGCAGGACTTTCCTTTTGCAGGCCCAGGCTTGGGATGCAGCCCTCTGGGCACCACATCGTCAGCGGCATCTTTGTGCCAAGAAAGACAGATGAAAGGTAGAGAAATGGGGGACCAGCCTCCTTTGGTGCTGAGAACCCAGGGCACCTGGTGTCCTCAGGGTGGAAAAGCTCTTTGATGGTCCAAACACAGGTTCCAGAGGACTCATTTGGAAGGGAAAAGGGAGGCAGGCTCCTTTTGGGTTTTCACTGAGGTTTTTGAAGAGCAAAGCAGGCTGGTGAGAGCTGCCTGTCTGAGGCGTGTTTTATCTTAACCTTTCCATGTAATCCTGAAAGCCCACCTAATCAATTGAAGATCATAAAATATTAGACTTAATGCTGCAAAGTGCTGCTTTTTAATTCACATAACAAGCTCCTAAATAATTCAAATAGCAAACAGACCCTGCAAGTCAATGGTGGGAGGCTGCTTGGATCAGCGGGAGAGTGTCAACACATGCCACGTTTCCCGGATCGACTCCATTTCAAGAACCCTATTAAGTTAATTGCCGGTTTCTGACAGCAGAGAGCATGCTGGGAGCACAGCAAGCTTTATTAGCCTCCGTGGCATCTGGAGACATCAGCCATTTTGCCCCTACTTGCAGGCACTGGGAGCAGCCTGGAAAAAAGTAAATCAAATTATGAGACAATAAATGCTTTTGGCAACATGTGGGTATCCGATTCATGGGTGAATCCAAAAGAGTTCGGGTGTCAGTTGCCAGTCTGTTAAATTCTTTACGGCGACACCGTCTCTATATTGCAAGAGTCTCAGGGGATGCCACGGGGCAATCGCACCCTTTAGTTGCATCCTTTGGCACCGTAGGTAAACCTGAATGCAAGCCAGGGTTTCCCACCTCCCAATGACATTGCTGGGTAAATGGAGTCTCTAGCATGGGAGTTGGGTGGACATTTGGAGCGATCTCCAGTTTTCCCAAATATTATGAGTTACGCGTTTAGGTTTGTAAGCACATCTGCTTGGGTTTGGAAACCCAGGAGGGACCCACAGGGTTCTGGTGTTGTCAGGGGTGGGCAGGGAAGGGAAGACATGTGAAGTCAAGGTCGCCGGCCATCTGTACCTCCCATCTGGACGTTCCCAAGCAGGGCATTGTTCCAGGGCTGCATGCCTGCCGCTTGGCACTCCTGGTGTTCATTGACTATGGAGCATGGCAGGGCATCCCGGTGACTAGGAGATCCTACGGAGTGGGGCTCCCTCTGATCTCTCCAGTGCCTACCTTTATATGAGAAAACACCAGCAAAGAGAGCTTCTGGGATGGCCCCAAGGTCACACAGACAGCCACTGCCAGCTGACTTTAGGACAGAATCCTGTTCTGTTGCTGGGCATCATCCCATCTGTGCTGTTTCTCTTTAGGATGTGATGGTGTGATGGTAACAGCCTAGATGAGCTCAAGATTAGTATCCCAGCTCAACCACTGATTGTTAGTATGACCTTAATTTGAGCAACAAACATACAACTTCACTGTCCCTCTACCTTGCTGGCAAAATGAGGACAGGAGTGCTTCCCTGAGGGGATTCTTCTGGAAAGGACTGCATTAGTGATAGTTATGTGAACCATGTGGTTAAGACCTCAAACTTGGTAGCTAACATTCAGTATGATTTCCTTCCCAGCATCTGTGCAGACTCCTATGAGCAAGACTCAGATAAGCAAAACTGTTTGCATTTCTAGATGATTCTCTCTACAAACTGAGAACCTTCCGATTTATTGGGTTTGTGCACTTGATTTTTTTTTTTAATGAGGTGTGCATAAAGGTAGACAAACTACTGTCTCGGATCTCTTCTTACCCCTGTCCTTAGATCTAGCCTTAGTGTCTGCAGCAAGAATGCTTCTGCATGAATCAGGCCTTCAAAAGGATCGGAATACAGTTGGAAAGAATATCCAAAAATGGATGGTAGGAGTGAGGACTCTGGGGGCAAATCAGTGGATTGACTGTTCCGGTCCTGGTTCTCCAGTCTCTCTGCACTGTGGGATTGCTACCCTTTGATGCTGGAGGGGGGGGCCGTCTCAGACTTGGAAGCTGGCATCTTCCTTTCATGGGGGTTGAAACTGAGGCTCAGAAAGAGACAGGGACTCGCCTGAAGTCACCCGGCTAGTTAGTGGTGACACCAGGGATGGAAGCTGGGTCTCCTCCTTCCCGGTTCTGTCTTCTTTCTGGTTCGCAGACAGTTGGGAGTAAACTTGGTGGCATACGAGCTGATTTCCCCCTACCTGGGAAGAATGGACCACTGCCACTGGGCCAGAGCCTTGCTCCCTCCTGCCTTTCCAGAGAGAGGATGTGCCTTTCCCCCAAAACCTCTCTCTGAAAATAATGTCAATTCATAACTCATCTCTAATAGTAACAGCTATCATTTCTGAAGCCTGAATTCCAGGCACTGGGTTTACATTTTCTTCATAACCCTTTAAGGTGGGTGTTACTGTGACTCCCATTTTTCAGAGGAGGAAACTGAGGCCTGGGGGTGAAGTGACTTCACCAGAGTGACATCGCTGGTGAGTCAGAGCTAGGGCTTGAACCAGAGTTCATTTTGACTTGAGCTGTTTGCTCTGGCAGCACCAGAGAAAACCAGAGCTATTTGTTCTAGCAATACCCTGCCCACTATTAGACTCTGGCTCATGCTAGAGGGCTACAGAAGGGGTCACAGGGAGAAATGGATCCCTCACCTGGGGTCCAGCACTAGCCGAATGTGGTAGGCACTAGCCAGGAGGTGCTGTTGGACCCTCATCCTGCTCATGATGTTCTGTCCCCTTCCTCCCCATATCCCACCTGTGTCTACTGCCAGGGCGTATTGGTAACCAGGGACCCAGAGCTCCTCTTTCACACACTTACCAGCCTCTAGTAACTAAGTATATATATTAGGATTAGGTTCAGCTGTACTTAACAGAGAACTCCTATAACAATGACTGAAATGCATAGTTTCCCCTCTGATGTGTGAGAAGTCCTGGGTAGGCTGGTGTGGTAGCTTCGTGATCCTCTGGGGCTCAGGCTCTGTCTCTCCCCATGCTCTGTCACTGCCCGCATTTGGTTTCTGTCCTCAGTATTTCAAAATGCCTGCTGCCGCTCCAGCCATCACACCCACATTCCAGGCAGCAGGAAGCAAGGAGAGGGAAAGGAAAGGGTCTTTCTCAAAGTGTCTTTTCTCCCTTTCAGAGAATCTTTCAGAATTCCTTTTATGTGTTTCTCTTGCTTCTGTTGCCTGAACTTGGTCATGTGACCACATCCAGCTGTAAGAGAGGCTGGGAAGCACATTCTGTAACTGGGCACATCACCACCTCCAGACTCTAGGTGCTCGTGAATGAGGGAGCATGGGTACTAGGGAAGGGGCAGGTGGACGCTGCTGCACCATGATGTTGTGCTCCGCTCCCACTTGCCAATGTGCTGATGACGGAGAAAGGTGGCATCTTGAATGAGTGAAAACTTGAGTTATCTTTGGTGAGCATTCTAGAACACACTTGGAGATCATTGGAAATGCCTGGGGATGCCGCAGGCTTAGGATTGGAACCACTGTGTTTTCTGGGGCTTTTTGTTCTGAAGATGGCAACAATGATGAAATCGGCAGTAACTCACACTGTCATCGGCTTTCATCCCACACTGTCCCTTCAAAGTATGGATTAGTTTTATTTCTCAGGATCTCTTCTCTTCATGACACATTTATCTGGTGGGTCTTCTTAGGTTGCTTGGAGAACGGGTTTCTCCCTCTGGAGGATTCTGATGATCACGGGGCTATAGAAGTAAACACAGATACCACTGTGTCCTCTCTGCCTGTGTGCCAGACACTGGCCATGTACAGGTCACAGCATCCCCAGACCCACAGCCAGGGGCCTGGTGGCCCCATCTTACAGATGAAAAGTGAAGGCTCAGAGAGGGTAAGCCATTTGCCCAAGATCACACAGTGGTGCTATGGACTGAACATTTGTTCCCCCTCCTCCTGCCCCAGTTTGTATGTTGCAGCCCTAATCCCCAACGTGGTGGTGTTTGGAGGTGCGCATTTCACGGATAGTTAGGTTTGGATAAGGCCATGAGGGTGCAGCTCCCATGATGGTGTGGGTGCCCTTGGAAGTAGGTAAAGGGCGCAGAGCTCTGTCCCTGCCATATGGGGATACAGCTAGAAGGCAGCTCTCCACAGTCCTTTACCATACCGGCACCCTGACCTCAGATTTCAGGCCCCAGAACTGATAGAAAGAGATGTCTGCTATTTTTTTTTTTTAGACTTTATTTATTCATGAGAGAGAGAGAGAGAGAGAAAACAAGCAGGGGGAGCAGCAGGCAGAGGGAGAGGGAGAAGCAGGCTGCCCACTGAGCAGACAGCCCGATGCGGGTTGGGGGGGCTTGATCCCAGGACCCTGAGATCATGACTTGAGCTGAAGTCAGACGCTTAGCCCACTGAGCCCCCCAGACTACCCAGATGTCTGCTGTGTAAGCCCTCCCCCACCAAGCTGTGGTATTTCTGTGACAGGGGCAGAACTAAGACAGCTGGTGAATGCAAGAGCCCAAGGTGGTGCTTTGCATCACCCCAGCCCCCAACGCTGGATGCATTCCCAGTTTCACCTTCACCCCCCTTGCAGGCAGTGGCTCCTGCGACGAGGGGGCATCGCTGAGACCTCCAGGTGCATGCCGTGGTCCGGAGTTCCTTCTGGTCTTCATTTCCTCCTTTTCTCTCCTTTACTCAAGACCCGGCCATAGCCTTGGAAAGACCCCTGCAGGAGCCCAGCCCCATCCTTCCAGCCCCACTGTGGGCTCCAGGCAGTCACATCTCCTTTCTGGACTGCAGGTGGCTCACGCCCTGGGGCCGACCCCCTTCCCGGATCCCCACTGGCGCACAACCCTGTGGACAGAGTGTGCTGGCGACATTAGGAGCCAGAGCGTGGGCTGGCTAGGACCAAGTTTCCAGAAGAGACACAAAACAGAGGCTGCCCTTGTCCCCCTCTTCATGATCCGTGAGTGGAGCCCCCGAATCCCAGCACTAGACCGGAGGGGCGGGGGGCGGGGGGGCGTGTGTGCGCTGAGACCTGCTGCCTACCAGGTTTCCATATACATAATCTAAATATATGCTTTGCAAATTGAAAAGCGTTCACGTATAGAATGTGGCTGTGGGGAGCGAATGCTCTCTTTGAACGTGTCTCTTTAAAGGCAGAATTTGCCAAGTGTTTTCCTGCCCTGAAGGAGCCACTTGAACATGGCCGCAGATGTAAAATGGAAATTGAAGTGTCTCTCCAGGCCACCGTACAGGGATAAGACAGGCGCAGGCTATTCTAAGCGCTCATTAATAGCAGGTCTCCGAGGGCCCGGCAGCAGCCAGAGGATTGTACTCATTAAAAAGGTGACGAGGTAGAGTTTTGTGCCTTGCATGCTTGTCACTGTGGGATCCTGGTGTTCAGATGTCGCCAGCGGACCCCAGAGGGGTGCCCCCGGCTTGCTGGCATGGGCGACTATTTTCTGAAGGGTTTGAAAGCGTCTCCCACTCGTGGATGGGGCGAGCAGCCCTTGGTGTTTGTCAAGTGGGTTCGTCTCTCTTCCGAGGCAGGGCCTGGATGGCGTTATCTTGAGACAGAAGCAGAGAGAGCTTTAGCTCATTGGCTAATGAAAGATCATTGGGGATTCCAAACACAGTCCTTTAGATGGCATAGTAAAGGGCCTAGAGCCTCCAGTGTGGTCTGGGCTGGGGGCTTGGGGACTTCAGCAAAGTCTGGAAGGGACAGGACCCTTATAACTGAAGGGACTGGCCGATGGTTTCATGGGAGTCCCAAATCCCAGCAGTGTCCCCTTGCCCAAGGCCACTGCTTTGTTTTAGAAGAAGGGGATTCTTGGCTCAACCTTTTCTTTTTTTTTTTTTAAGATTTTATTTATTTATTTGACAGAGATCACAGGTAGGCAGAGAGGAAGGGAAGAAGGCTCCCTGCTGAGCAGAGAGCCCCATGTGGGGCTCGATCCCAGGATCCTGGGATCACGACCTGAGCCAAAGGCAGAGGCTTTGACCCACTGCGGCTCAACCTTCTTTCTCTTGTCCGTCGGTTCCCTCCGCTTAGCAGTGTGTCTGACCGGAAAGGTACTTGATTTATTGAATGAGCCAACAAAGGAATGCATGAGGGGCTCTCTGGTCCCAAAGACTGGCCCTTGGTCCCTTCTCAAAGTGCAGCCGTTTGGGGATTTTTTTCACTTGTGACCTTTAGTAGCTTCCGGGCTATGGCCTTTACCTTGAAGTTAGGGTCACCACAAGGGCACAGATCTGAGGAAATGAAGACAAGAAGATGATCATGGCCTCAAGCTCCTATATAGAGTGTTTTCTCTTATTTGTTTTTATGACATGATATCAATACTGTGTTGAGAACTAGGTTTATTTTTACCCTTCATTAGCAGGTAGAAAATGACTGTGTTACTTATGAAATGTCACAATAACCTGGGTTTAAATTAAACTACACTTCAAAAATTATAAAGCTCAATATTAATAAAATGGGTTCAGGGTTGGAGGGGGTGGGGAGATAGGGAGAACATTCTGCAATTTTTTTTTAATGCAAAAGAAAGACACTTGGCTCACCTCTGAGAGGACTTGAGTTGCCCTACAGAGGTACGTCTCTCACAATTTCAAGAGCCGATGAGAAGTCCCAGGGAGAGAGAAATATGGCAGCAAAATCCGTCCACCTGAAGACATACTACGCAGCACATCCCTGGTAGGGTCTGGAAGGTTGTGTGCTATACCCTTGGCTCTGAGTTTCTGAGAAGCCAAGGCAAAGAGGGGAGGAAAAGCAGTGATGAGGTTTTTAGGAGGTTCAAGGCCTTGGGCTTTGGAGGGAAGAAAACCAAGAGGGAAGAGTGAGCATAATCTTGATCCTTTTTTTTTGGAAAATAATTTTGAATAACTCCTTAAAAGACCAAAAACCTGTCACTCATGGTCTCAGGGTACCCATCCTCTTGCTGAAATATCCCTCCCCAATTACTTGGAACTGCCTAGAGGGTGTGTCATGGTGTTCTGATGGCCCGGGAGTACTGCTGCTCAAAGTCACCCCAGGCATCTGTCTGCAGACCTATCATTAGGGCACCCCTTCCTGGGAAGAGCATCTGATTATGCCTCTGGGTGATGAAGGGCCCACGAGCAGGCTGCGGTCAGGGTGAGGGAGGGCCTCAAGCTGAGGCCCTGCAATTGGGTGGGGTTGGAGGGTGAGGGTCTGGGGGGATGCTGAGGACAGGTGCACCTGATTTCACAAGCACAGTGGGTTGGACGCTGTGGCTGGTTGGTGGGAGGCCAATCCAGTTATGGCATTACTGAGCCATGCTCGGATGTGACTTTGGTGTCTCCTACACATCAGGTACCTCGAAGTGTGAGTGGACCACAGAGTTCCTAGAATCTCTAGATAACTCTGGCAAGAGGATCAAAGTCTTCTTTGTGTTATTTGACCTGATATGACATTCATCACAAGTCTCTCAAATGAGGAAATGAATTAATGATTGAATAAGTGAGTGCCATGACTACTACCATGGTTCAAATGCCATCCTTGCTTCAGCTGCTGTTCAAGGTCACTTCCTCCAGGAAGCCCTCCCTGTATTCTCCTGCCCTTTCTTATCAAGACTCTTACAGCGCTGGTATGTGTGACCAAAGTGTGAATGCCTTCCTAGGTGCTAACAATTGGAAGGTCTTTTTGTGTTTTCTTGTGGTTCCTCATTCTAGCCAGACAACAAACACATTTCTTCAACATGTACTCACTCAGCTCTTATCATTGGCCCCACTCTGTGCTGGACCCAAGGAATTCAAGAGGAAAGTGAACAGATAAGGAGCTTATAGTCTAGTGTTGGGGCTGGCAAACCCCAGCCCCTCAGCTGGACTGAGCCCAACTGCCATCTGTTTTTGTAAATAAAGTTTTATTGGTACACAGCCATCTCCATTTGTCCACATGTGGACACATGTTCACATGTGTTTGGCTGCTTTTTGAGTTTCAGGGACGGAATGGAGTTCAGTGACAGAGACCACATGGCCTGCCAAGCCCAAGATATTTGCTCTCCGGACCTTTACAGAAAGATTTGCTGCTCCCAGTGCTAATGAGAAAGACAACCTAGAAAAAGATCATTCCAGCATGGTATGTGAGAGGCAAGGACAGGGTACTATGGCTGAGCCCGGCAGGCCTGGGGTTGCATGTGTTACTGCAGATACGGCAGCTGGGAAAGCTGCTCTCGTGGAAATGTTACGTGAGCTGAGACACGAAGGCTGAGGAGGCTGCTCTGTGAGTTGCTAGGATAGAACATTCCCGGGGGAGGGAAGAACATGTGCTAAAGGTCTTTGATGTGTTGTAGGAATGGACGGAAGCTTGTGTGGCCGGGAATGCAGTGGACAAGGAGAGAGTAGGACAAAACCAGCATTGGAGGTGTAGGCAGGGCTAGATCAGTGATTCCCAAGGGTGCCATATTGCCTTCTTGAGCTTGTTTGGGATATTTGTGGGGGGCGTGCCTAAACTGAGTGAGCAGGCACCAAGGATGGAAGACTTCAAGTGGTTCAACAGTCTGACCCACCAATGGACTGTCCTGGGTCCTGCGTGACTTTGGGGTGTCCTAATGGATGTTCATGAAACTGGAAAGCCAATTTCTCATGATCTTAACCTGGACCTAACTCTCCTGTTCATATAAACTGAACATAACTTTGGCACAGGATCATGTATATATTGAATTATCTAGGAATGGATCTACCATATAAATTAAGGAAAGATTGCACTGTGCTTTGTTTGGAACATCATCAAGTGGTGTTCGCCATGTGGGGAAAATCACGTCACTCATGGCAACGTCCCTTTTGGTATTTGAGTCTTCCGAACAATACACCTGTTGTCACGTGTGTTTGTAGCTATGGCATTCACTCTGACTTTCCACACAAAGGCACATCCTTGTGTTGATGAGTGAAGTCATGCCGGAGAATTTGCATATTGAAATGTGTATTATTTTATTACAAATTACTCCTTCTCTTTCCACCTTTATATTACAGTTAAGGCATTATGTCGATTAAAACACCAAGCAATGTTTTAGTGTAGAGAAAAACCATACTACCTCTGAATTTTGTCTCAGGGTAGCAGAGAAGCATTATCAGATATTGTCTGATGAGAGAGCACCAGGGCTGGACCCCACTGTTCTGTGTGGGTCTTGAATCCGAGTTTGGATTTTATGCTAAGAAAATTGAGGAGCCCTGGCAAGATTGTAAGAAGAGTGGTGGGTTCTTGGAGGCAAGGGTACTGATTATACCTCCTCTTTTCCTCTTTGATCCCGTACTTACTCCCCCTAGCTCGTGGTACAATCTGTAAATTAAAGAGCTACCAGCCAGAGCAACCTCAGCCTGAGAGCTTAGCAGGTCTGCGCCTCTCCTTACAAGTGAGATCGCTCTGGCCAAGAGGGGTTCAGTGGCTTGTCTGGGCCAGGTGGTAAGTGGTATCTGGTAAGCATGGTGTATATGTGTTTGGGTTTGGTCCCTGCCTCCCTTTCCTGCCCCTGAGAGCCCGTCTGGGTCCTTTCTGGTTTCCCTGCTGTCCGATCCACCCACTAACCTTGGCCACCTGGCCAGACCGGGTCCTGCTCCCAGGCCTTCCCCCTCACTCTTGTTACTCCCATGCCAGGAGCTGGCTTCTCAACCTTTAGACCCCAGGCCAGGATCTAAGAATATCTCCAAGAGTATTCCCCAACACCTGCAACAGATGTGCCCGCAAATTACCTGGTCCCAGTGGGAGGCGGTGGGGAGCAAGGGAGGAAAGGGCATCGTTTTTCTAAAAGCATTACACACTTAATTTGCAAAGTTACATCACACATTCATGCACAGGTCAACTCTCTGGGAGCTTATTTCAAGACCAGAGGCAGGTCCGTGTTCCTAAGTGCATTCTTCACAGAGAAGACAGCATTGACGGGATGGGGAGGACTGTACAGGTCAGATGCTTTCGTGTCTACAAGGTCAGATGGGGAGAGATGGATATTCACAGGGCCCCTTCTCTGCCCCTGTCTCGATAGACGCCCTCCTTCGTCTTTCAAAGACCCCGTGTGCACTTGAAGCACCCCCATCTCACAGGTGCAGAAACTGAGCTACATGACATCATGCATACTTTTACCCCTTACATGCCCTGTGACACAGGCAAACCTGAACTTGAACTCAGGTCTCTAGTCTCTCACCATGACTTGAGACATGTGAGTATGAGGTATAGAGCTTATCATATGTGTATATCATGAAGAAGCACATACACATTGAGGTATACTTTTTTTGTTGTTGTTATTAGATAGGACTGTGTTCTTTATTTTATAAGAGGCATGGAAAGCTATAGAACTCATGTGAGATTACAGCCAGAAGTAGAGAGAGAGTTGTCTGCAGAACAAGTTTAACAGGAAGTGGTAAAAATGAATAGTTTGAGTTCAATCTTCCAACCCATAAATTCCAGCTCAACCAATGGACAAAACAATTGTATTGAGGTTTTTTTGTTAATGTAAGGATTTTTGAATATTAATGTGAGGGTAGTTTCACGTGCAGAATAGAACATTTTGAAGTATTTGGTTTCCAAAATTAATGTTAGATACATTATAGCTACAAAGTTAAAAGCCTAGTTCTTCCTTATGCTTTCAATTTCTGCTTATAAATGATATTATCCTATTCATTCTTCTAGTAATTTTTTTGTTATGATTTTATATATATATATGATAAAATTTACTATTTTAACCATTTTTGGAAGTTTAACTTGATTATTTGTGAAAAAAGCTAGTTTGAAGAGAATAAATTCAATTCTTTCCCTGTAAACATAAAGAAACTCAAAAATGTGGAAAGCTTCATGAATTTGCGTGTTATTCTTACACAGAGACCATGCTACTCTTCTCTGTATCATTCCAATGTTAGTGCTTGTGCTGCACTGTTTTAATCATTTTTTAACTGTACAGTCCAATGACATCAAGTATATTCACAGGCACATACCTACTTTCTAAAAACAACCTAAGAAATCTTTTCTAAAAATTCTAGCAAAGGACAAATGGATCGAAGTCTTCTGGGAGAAAAGGCAGCCCCAGAGGCCACCTTGTCCACATTCCTGGGGGCCGGAGAGCGCTTGGAGGCACCTGTGCTTATCTGCTAAGATGTCTGTTTTGGCCGGGTTTTACCAGCCGTGAGACTTCATTGCCTGTCACCGCGGAGAGAGCATCTCAAAACCAGGCTCCCTCCCTCTATTTTTCAAAGCCATGCTTCCCCAACCAGATTTACATTTTCAAAAACCCTTCAGATAATCACAGACCCAAGAAACTTCCACTCCTCTGAGGTTTAATTAGGAGAAACTGTCTTTCTAGTACTTCCAAGAGCCTTGCTCTAAATTTCTCAGCGGCAAGAGAAGGTTCACGGCGGATGAGTGGGAGCAAGCGGAACCTGTGAACAGCCGCCCCCTCTGTCCCCCTCCGTCCCTTGCAGCGGAGATAAAGCCATGTTGCAGGTCACTGAAATCACATTGTGAGTGTGCCCTGTATCATTAGGACCCAGAGAATGGAGATGATCGGAACGCAGGATAACACATTAGCGATAGATAATAGAGTCTAAATAAACATAATCAGCTTTCCTCTATGTCTTCAGACCAAAGCTTATCTATAAATACCCTAATGACGCCCAACCAGCCAATTACTCGTTTCTTGGAAGAGCCCCTTATTAATGGCGTTGCAGTGAGGGAAAAACATTAATTATTGGACACAGTGGGATCTTTTACGTTCTGTCTGGTCCGGACAGCACCAATTAATGCAACAATTATTATCAACGACCGTGGCAGCATACCGAGTGCAGCCACCCCAGGCTGGTTCGATGGGGTGGGAAGAATGTGCGCGCTGGGAAGACATCACCCACACTCTTTTCATGGAGCCTGCTTCTCCATCACTGCGGAAGCTGCCGGAACAAAGCAGAGAGTGGCCAGAGTGTGTTGGTTTTTCTATTTAAGCCATAAGATAGTAGTCCTGGGGTGCTGAATGGGGGAGAGTGGGAGGAGTCAGGCACTGGTCTGTTGTGTTGAGTTGCTAAGTGAAACTAGGCAGAAGAGTAGAGAAGAGAGGCCACCTTCAGAGCATGGAGCGTCTGGCTTGGCTCCTGCACACTCCTCCATACTCTTCTCTCCCACTCATTATAGTGCACCCCATGCTTCTCCCTCAGCTTTTCCAGTTCAGCTGTGTTCTATCCTGCCCCAGGACATTTGCACAAGCTATTGTTAATACCTGAAAGAGCGTCTCTGTCCTTTATAAGGCTGACTCCTTTCTGAATGTGGTACAAAGGTTCCCTTTGCAGAAAGGTCTTTCTTGATCTTGAACCCAAAATACACATTTCCTTAATATTAGTCACTTCTTGTTTCTATTTTTGCACAAAGTCAATCATAAGTCTTGAGATATTTAACAGCTCTATCTTATTATTTTATTTGTGTCTGTCTCCCTCACAAGAATGTAAGCTCCGTGAGGGCAAGGACTTTGTCTTTTTCTCCAGCATCTACCCAAGTGTTTTGCATTTAGGAAGGGCTCAATAGATGTTTGGTGAGTGAGTAAATAATGCACGGTGTAGAAACAGATTGTACTTGCAGGTGCTATGGAGAGTAAATCAGCTATCTTCTTGCAAAAATTCCACAAGGGGGAAAATACCAAATTGTTCTATTCAGAGCACTAACATCTTCTGCAGACTCTGTGTCAGCTGTACTTCCGCACTTCATAGGTGATGGACATGCTTGAGGGGCCTGTGATGGGCTGTCCTGTAACCTACTGGCTTCTATTATCACGCACATCATGGCCTGCTATTTGAGCTGACTACAAATCAGTCCGCTCTGCCCAAGGTACAAACCTGTTGCAGGAATGCTTTTATTTTTCTCTTCTCGGTGACAAGGAGGGGCTCTCTTCTGGGAGGCATTAATTACAAAGCACTTTGGAAAATTAGTCCAGTGAAGGATGCAAGGGCTCCCCTGAGCCGCGGTCAGGGCTCTGTGCAGTGGGCCTGCCCCTGTGGCCCTTCCGGAGAACGATCTCTAGCCTATTTGTGCTACAAGTTACCCTTTGGAGTGTTAAAGAAGTTCATATGTGTTATTCAAGGTCAAAGCCCAGTTCAAGAAACTTACCTGACCTTCCTGCACCTCTGCAATCTGTAGTTACTAACCACATCCAACCCTGTGCACCCTTCCCTGAGATGACCTTCTTCTGAGGTTTTCTAACCAAAGTGGAGCCATGGAAGCTCAGAGGCAGTCCTGGGGTGTACTCAGCCTAGGACTGCTGTACAGATGTGGCCACAGCGAGAATTACCATCCCATTTCTTCCAAATAACCATCTCCAGGGAAATACTTAGAAATGACAGGGACACTCGAGGCATCTGTCAGGGCTGGTTTTTCTTTCATCTCCCTGAGAATGGCAATGACCTCAACTCACAATCATCTCACCCGCTCCGCACGCCTCTAACACATTTGATCTTGACCCTGCAGTTAGGCGCAAGTGTGGACTGCTCAGTTCCTGGTCTGTTTGGGGGCAGAAAGGTGGGGATCCCCTGGAGGGCAGGGTATACAGTGTCTCTACATCCTGCTCAGCGCCTAGCTTTCTGATGCCTTGGCCATGTCCAGTAGAAGTTTATCTCAGTGCTCCACTTTGTCAACATTCTGGACTCTTCCTCTGCCCCCTGAGACCAGCCTGTGACCCATGGAGAGTGGGAAGCAGAAACTATTCATCCTTCTATCTCTGGTGCCTGGCCCAGGGTCCTAGCCCCAGAATGATTTTCAGCCTTCAGAATGAGCGAATATGTAAGCCCTTGAAAGAAGCTGCCGAGGGCATTTCAAAGGGAGCTGTCCCTGCTGTGGAATGCCCGTCCTTTCCCTCCCGCCCAAGAAGGAGCATTTGGAGTTACTGTGTGTTTCTGTATGCCCAGCAGGAAAATGAAACATATAGCGAGATGTTTCCAGACAAGGAAGCTGGTGGATCTGAGTTCAAATCCCAGTCCTGCCACCTACTGGCAGAGGGTATTGGGCATGTTCCTGAACCTTCTGGTGCCTTTGTTTCCTTGTATGGAAAATACAAATAATGGTCGTGATCTCCTCATGCTGGAGGGGTGTTTGATGTTTGGCTAATATCAGTAGAGTGTTAAGCATGGTGTTTGGGACAAAATAAACCTCCAATAAATATTAATGGCTGTGATTACTACTTGTAGCAATGAAGAGTTTTAGAACACAGGAATGAGGTCTCCAAGGACAGTCAGTTGATAGTTTTATACTGACTGCCCTGGGGAGCTAAGCATTGTCCTGGGCTCTGAGGTTACCGTGGTGACAAAGGTTGGTTCTGTCCCAGAGAATCTGTTGCACGTCAACCAAATACAGTTGCTTGCTGCTGGGAATCTTATTTATTCTGAAGACCCTGACCCATGTACTGCAGGAAGACACCTCACATTGGTGTGGGGTGTTTGATGAACAAAAAGAACGACAGTGACCTTGGAGTGTGGACTGCTTCCGAGGGGGCTTGTGGTGGTGTGTGAGGTGTGTTTCACCACTGACTCTAGTAGTCTCTGGATTGTGCTGGGCAATCATCAACCATCTTCCAATCAACCAGGGCCTGAAGCCATGTAGAAATACCCATTCAGAAGGTTCTAGATCATAAATCATGGGCTATAATTCAGATGGTCTGCTGTTAGGACTCTAAATCGGGATTCGTGTTTGAAGCTACTGTATGTTTTTTCCGTTTGTGGCTTCTTGGTATGTTTGACACTATCACACAGATTATGATGAAGGTCCTCTGGTTACTACCCACTGCTCAGGAGGACCGTCTCTTTCTCTGGGATCCCCTGGAACCCTCCCAAGTGAAGTTGTGTGTGCCCCATAGTCGCTGTGTTCTCTGACCGCCTGCATTCTCCTTTCCCCATCTGATCAAGCCTTCCTGCTTGTGTCTCGTGACATTTTGTGCAAGTTCAGTATCGTCCTCAGCATAGTACCTACACGTGAACCTCACATAATTGGGGTCCCTCACGTAATATGTGTACCTTACATAATTGCTCTAACCACCTACCTTATTTAATTGGAAACCAGGAACCTTTGAGCTATCTAATGACATCATCTGACTTTTATTAATTTCTGCCTATTTGCTTAGTTGCCAATTTCTAAACTTGTCTTGAACCTTGGTGAGGGAAGGAAATGCTGAGCAGGCAGCTTTTGTTCAAGCAATAAATGAAATATTAAATGAAAAGAAATGAAATCAGTAATAAAAGAAACCCACAAAAATATTAAGTTGTGGTACTGAAGACCATCTCTACTGAGTCTGCAAAACACTTTCCTTTACTATGAAGATGGGAAAGTTTCCTAGGCTCTAAATTGGCTCTGGGTAGTATGTAGGAGAAACCAGCAGGCAGAAGGTTCAGGCCTCCCCTGGTGTATGTAGTAAGTGGCTAAGAAAACAAGCCTTGAGACAGGCGGCTGGCTAGTCACACGATCTGGGGTGAGTCATCTAGGTTTGTGGGACCTCCATTTATTCAGCTATAAAAAAGGAGCCAAAATTAGCCCCCATATCATAGGGCGGTGCTGGGCTTAAATGAGATCATTGGCGTGACGCACTTAGCACAGTGCCTGGGTCATCGAGAATGCTCAGTAATGGAAGGAAGGATGAGTGCTTTTCTAATAACTGGAACCAGTTAAAGGTGGTCTGAGCTTCCTTGGAAATGGGCAAGGGAGTCCCCTGCTAGTGGAAGTCCTTTAGAGAAGGCAAGAGGTTCTCAGAGTTTCAGCTAGGGAGAGTGTTCAAGTTCGATTCTGATTTAATACATCGTGGGGGAAGCCTGAGATTCTGGATTTCTAAGAAGTCTCGGGGAATGCTGGTGTTGCCAGTGACCACACTGGGGTGGCAGGGAGCTGGTTAGTTCCTTGGGGAACTGCTGCAGAAGGTCATCCAGACAGAGCAATGAGCTGGACCCCTGCTGTCCTAGGGGGCGGCCCCTGGCCACTCACCTTGAGCATTTGAAATGTGGCTTAGTCCAAATTCAGATGTACTATGAGTGCAAAATACACAAAAAATTAGTATGTAAGAAAAGAATGTGAAATATCTCAATAATTCTTACTACATGCTGAGGTGATAATATTTTGGACTGATGAGCTTAAGTAATCTGTTTAATTAGTTTCACCTGTTTCTTTTTACTTATTTTTGTTGTATAGGGATACTGGGCAATTTAAAGTGACACAGGGGGCTCCTATTTTCTCTTTCTTTTTTTTTTTAAGATTTTATTTATTTATTTGACAGAGATCACAAGTAGGCAGAGAGGCAGGCAGAGAGAGAGGGAGGAAAGCAGGCTCCCTGCTGAGCAGAGAGCCCGATAGGGGCTCCATCCCAGGACCCTGAGATCATGACCCGAGCCAAAGGCAGAGGCTTAACCCACTGAGCCACCCAGACCGCCCCTCCTATTTTATTTCTATAGGGCAGAGCCACATTATCGCTCTGGTCCCTTGGGAACGGGAAGCCCCAGGAGATTGGCTTCTCACCAGGGCTCTAAGCTGATGTCCCCCCCCCCATGTCCTTGTGTATGTCCTGTGCGTGCCCTGGGGCACATGTGTGGCCCATCTCCTCCTAGTGGTGGGGGCAGTGAGCAGGGAGAGACAGAACTCCGGGGGTCTCCAGCCTCCTGTTTCCCTGGGTCGGGGCAGAGGGCGAGGTGGGAGCTTGTATGTTCTCTCCCTCTCGTTCTTTCCTAACTAGCAGGACACGGACTGCTGTGCCACCACGGGGGTCATGGGTTTCTACCTCAAAAATATGATTTCTTGGAACCTGTTCTGGAGGCAGTTAAAGATAAAGCCAACTTCATCTTCAGCCCAGAGCTCCTCACCGGATGGACAGTATAAAAATGGCTGTGGGGGTGGGGCGGGAAGAAGGTCCCTCTAGGAGCTAGGTTTTAGGAACCCAGGCGGCAGAGGCCCTGGGAAAGCCCACAAGACAGCACCATTTCCTGGAAGGTCATCCGGTGGCTCTGGCTCAAATTCACATGAGGGTCCAAAGGAGGGAGGCCTGTCACCCTGCAAATGACAGGGCCACCAGAGCCGGGCGTTGACCTGTCCCAGGCAGCTGCTAATTCAGACCCTCGAACCGAAGCCTTTTAATCTTGTCTCCAAGCTTGCCTACCTACATCCAGCCTCCTTTCTTAAAAAATATATATTTTTTGTCATGCATGGTTTTTGCACGCTTCAGAGTGAAACCAGAATCCGAGAAGAGCCTGCTAAGGTCACCCCCAACATTTACGCCTTTCCTGTCTGTGATGACAGCTGGATACGAGGTTCTGACTTGGGCGTGAGAGTAACAGGCTGAAAACCACGTATGTCTTGGAAAAGCTGTTTCATTGCCTGCGACCCGGCAGGAGGGGGCGGGGGGGAAGCAGCTTGAATCCAGTCCCTACCCCTTTCTAGTTGGAGATGTCACACAAGTGATGCAAGAGATGCCTTGGTGTCTGATCTGGAAGATAGTGATGATGACACCACCTGCCCCCGACCCGGGCCAAGCTGCTGGGAGAATTATGGGCTTAATGTGGTAAAAGGCCAAGAATAGTTCCCAGTGGCTGGGAAGGCTGAACACATGTGACCGTTATTCTGAGCTAATGAGGGCTCCTGAAGGGGCAGCTTCTTTTTTCAGCTGGAAGATTACTAGAAAAAAACCCAAAATTGCACACCTGGTTGAGTTAAGAGTCAGGTCCTGTGTGGCAATGATGTAACATGCCTATTTTTGGCAGATGTGGTCATTTGGGGAGTGACCCATTTTTCCTGTACTTCATCGAAGTCATTGCAATGGGTTTCATCAACCAGCAGGCTTGGGAATGAGCCATGGGGTTAGAAGGAGACTTTTCTACCACTCCATGCTGCTTTCACCACCCCTGTAGCTCAAGTCAGAGCAGGGAGGGCACGAAGGGATGCTTCCATGGTGACATCTGTCCATGTTCATAATGATGACAGCAGAGACGGGCAGAGGAGCAGAGCACGCAACCCCCCCCCCCACCACCGATTCTCCAGGGGATGTTTGCTGCATCACCAGAGAAGGTGGGAAGATTCTTTGCTTTTTTGCTTGGTGTTTGGCCTGAGAAAGGGAAGGTCGAGTTTCTAGGTATCCATAGGACCTTTGGAACACTGAACGGCAGCATCCAAGGGGAACACCGACAGAGGGTCAGAAGGTTCCTTGTCTGAGTTTCTGTAAAAGTCTGAACATGAACCCTGAGAAGTCATTGCCATGGCATTTCTGTGCCACCCATCCAGCTGGAGCAGGAGGCTCTATTTGAAGGAGAGTACAGAAGGGCAGCAAGTACAGAGAATCTGGGGGTTCAAACCCTCTTTGGAATGAGGCTGAGTGTGAGTAAAAATGGACAGACCATCAGAGAGGGAGAAAAACCACAAGAGACCCTTAACTCTAGGAAACTGAGGGTTGCTGGAGGAAAAGTGTGTAGGGGCTTGGGATTCCTGGGTGATGGGCATTAAGGAGGGCACACGGTGTGATGGGCGCTGGTTTATATGAAACTGATTAATCATTGAACACTACATCTGAAACTAATGATGCACTGTAAGTTGGGTAATTGAATTTAAATTAAAAAAATGAATAGACAACTAGCTAGTTAATCAACTGACCCCGTATATGTTGAGTTGTCGGTGGTGGTCGCCGATGCATCAGTGAGCCAAAACAAATGAAGCCAATGCTAAGAGCAGAGATTTGGGCCAGATGTTGTTGGATTAAAATCTTGCTCCTCTGCTGTTGACTGTGTGGTGTAGCTCAAATCACTCCACCTCTCTGAGCCCCAGTGTTCATGCCTATGAGATGGAAGAAGATGCTGACCTTATGGGGTTGTCAGAGCAACTCAGCAAGACAGGACCCAAGGCCTCCTGAACTGCCTGGTTCAGATCCAGGCTCCCACGGTTCTGCCTGGCCCTTGGCTCCCCAACTGCTTCTCATCTTCTGGGTTCAGCTTAACTGTCACCTCTCCGAGAAGCCTTGATGATCCCCAGTGGAAAGCCCCATGTCCATTCCTCCTATTTCCAATTACCTTCCATCCCTGCTCCTAGTTTCTTTCCTTCCCAGCTTGTGACACAGTCTGTGATTTTCTTGTTTGCTTGTTGTTCTTTTTTGTCTTTTTTGTGTGTTGACCCCTGGCTGTCTCTGGCCATAGGAGTGAGGTCACTAAAGGCAGAGGAGTGATCCTTACTGTTTTGGGACATGGAGTACCTTGATCAGTGCCTGGCTTACATATAGCAGGTGGCTGGAGAATTTGATGGAAGATCCCTATCACCAGGGCAAACTTTTGAGCCCTGTTAGTCCGTGGCTTTTCTGTATTTTGATTCCAGGAGCCATTTTAAAGAGTTGTGGTATGGTTTGTTTGTTTGTTTTTTTCCCCAGGGTGGGTTTCGCTGAGTACAGGGAGTAAGTGACATGAAGTAGGAATCTGTAGTGTTAGACCAGCTTGTGGGATGGCGAGCAGAGTGCTCAGTGCCCCCCAGATTGCAAACAATTTTATTATTTTTTCTATGCTCTTCTTTCTATGGAATTTTTATTCCTTGCTTACAGATATAAGCCACACAGAATGCAAAGTTTAGGGGGGGAAAAGGATGTAACCCTGAAGAACGAGAAAAAGAAAAATAGAAGTTTTATGATCTCAATTTACAAAACCAATGATTTAATTTATAATATCTGTGGAAGTGGCCAATGGGTGAATTCACATATTAACCCACAAACTTACCAAAACAGTCTGTCTAGGTAGGAAAGGTAGTATCTTAGGACTTACTGGTTTATTCTATTCAAAAAAGAGGGCAGCTCTTTCTCTCTGTAAGTTTAAATAAGGACACCTTTTTTCATAAAATCATTTCCCATAAAAAGAATCAATGTTTCCTTATGTATAAGGATGATGTAACACTGTGGATTTCTCTTTTCACCTGGAGTGGTAGGAAGCTCAAAATTAATTTCCACATTTAATAATAATATTCGCTCTCAGGTTGTTACTCCTATGTATTTCTGGTTTTGAAAAGAAGCAGGACGTGAGTAAAAAAAGTGCATTTTGGCAATGTGGTTTGCTGACTAAAAGCCTGGGGCTAAGTTTTCTCAGATGGACAAGTCACTCTGACTCATTTTTGCTGTAACATTTGCTGAGACATCTCTGTGACCCTGAGCTTCTCTCTCCCTTGCTCTGGTCCAAAGTTTCCTCAACTATTCAAAGAGGAGGTTCAATCTGGGCATTTGTGATTGAAGGAAAAGGGTTTGATTCTTTCAGTGTTCTGAGGCACAGAGAAGCCCCCTGTTCTTTTTCTGCATGTTTCAGGGCAGTAAAGCAGGGATTCTTCTCAAACTTGCTTTAAAAACAAAACACATTGTCTTTTGTCCAAAATAAAACTGATGAGGGGGGTAGCACCTAGATGGCTCAGTGGGTTGAGCCTTTGCCTTCCGCTTGGGTCGTGATCTCAGGGTCCTGGGATCAAGCCCCACATAAGGCTCTCTGCTTAGTGGGGAGCCTGCTTCACCTCTCTCTCTGCTTGCCTCTCTGCCTACTTGTGATCTCTGTCTGTCAAAGAAATAAATAAAATCTTAAAACAAACAAACAAAATAAAACTGATGGGGAATCCAAGTACATGAAACAGATCCTAGTCAAGCTGTGTCAGGTGCTTGCGTCAGGTGAGGTGAGGGGTGGGTTTGTGGGCAAAGTATTCTCACCCTGGGCTCTGATCCCTTCCAAAGCCTCCCTCCCCACACACTTCCCTCCCCTGCCAGGCTTCCCTAGAGTTCCAGGGGGGCTTTCCAGAGCCACACCATTATAGGAGTACTCGATGTCTGCAGAAAATAAACTTCAGTGCCTAAATTTACCTGCCCTAAACCAGACCTGCGTTGTAAGACCCTCGGGGGCCAGGAGTACCTGGTGAAAACACTAGCGTCTGTGAAATGAACAGACAAGTGAAGCTGTTTGTTTTCACATCAGGGGTCTGGTTTGGCTTCTCAAGTCCTGGAAGACCCCTCCCTCAATCCTCCATCTCTTAGGGCAACGGAATGTCTGACTTCAAGGACCCACAGAGCGTATTTTTTGGTGGTCCTTGTATCAGAGTGATCTGAGTCATCCTCGGTGGAAAGGCTGGCAATGTAGACATTTCAAAACTTTGCAACTGCCGATTTCATTTTTTTTAAACATTCAAGGCTGTTTAAACAGTAGCTTGAGTATTAAATTTGCACTTCATGGGACTTGGGGAGAGGGATGGGGAAGGGAGTAGGGGAGGATTTCCCCAAACCGTAGGAAGGATGGAAAACACTGTTGAGGTTTTTGTCTGGGAAAACTGGTTCCCCCCCCACCCCCAATTGAAATATTGCTTTAAAGTATTGGCAGGCTTACAGAAGTGAAATGAAAAACAAATCCCACAAAAATCCTGGAGTACCATAAAAATAATGAATAAAGTAGTGCAAAATGCTTTGATTTCAGTAATATTTTTCAATAAAGCTGGTGCATTCCAAACAGATTGTATTTATCTTGAAGGAGGCCCTTGTGCACTGTGGCTTTAGAGTTTATAACAACATTTTGGTGGTCTTACTGTGATATGACAATAAGAAAGTTTTCATGTAGCGTAAGCAGCATAGACTTTGAAAGTGGGTCAAAAAGGGGTTCAAATCTCTCCTTCCCCTTTACACGTCTCCGGCCACTTTGAGTAAGTGACCATCCTTTTGGGGCTGAGTTTCCTTACCTGTGAAAATCTGAAGAGTAACATCTACCTTCGTGGGCCGTGAAGTTTGAAAGAGCATGTGCGAAATCTGCAGGGACCGTGTGTAGGCACTGGGACGGAGTCTGAGTAAAGATGGTGATTGTGTATTTGTGTCCAGAGCTCTGCAAAGTGTCTGCCGTCAACACGAAGGCCAGTCCTCCAACCGCACGGGGAGCTCCTGCTGTTCCCCTGTTTTTCCCTGGGTTCGCATGGCTTTTTATCAGATTATAATATGAATATATATTTACTGGAAGAAGCATGAATACTGAAGATGGATGTTAAGAAGGAGAAGTTGCCCACAATCCCAATGAAACTCTAGTGTGTTTTTCTCCATAATACATATAAATCCGTATTTTTTTCTTTTGTCAATTTCTGTTTCTTGGCAAGAGAACAGTTTTATTCATTGACATTCTTAAATGTATTAGATAGGGCTGTGCCTACCGTCTTTCTTTTACAATTTCTTAAAATACTCTTTTTACTAGAAAAAGAGTGATACATGTGCATTGTTAAACATTTAGAAAAAGTGAAAGCATAAGAAGAAATGAAAAATATCACCCATGATCACAATACACAGAAAGTCCCTGCTGACATTTAGTTCTATATCCTTGTTCTCTCTCTCTTTATATATATACACACACACATATATATGTATTATATATTATATATTTTATTATATTTATATATTTCTTATTATTATATATTTTTTCTTCCAGTTTTGTTTAGATATAATTGATTCATTGTATAAGTTGAAGGTCTTCAGTATGATACGACATATGCATATATTGTGAAATGATCACCACTCTAAGTTTAATTAACATCATCAGCTCACACACTTACAATTTTTTTCTTGTGATGAGATATATAAATTTGAATTTAAAAACTCAAATTTGGAACTTCTTCAATGATCACTGTTGTAGACTACTTTATTTTGCCAAATAATGCATTGAGAATACTTTCCTATATCATTAACTTTTCTTCTATGTCATAAATTTTAGTGTGATATTTCATTGTTCTATATCATAATTTATCTTATTAATTCCCTATTATTAGATAGATTTCAGTATTTTATTATTATAGACAATTTTATAGAAAACATCCTAATAGCTAAATTTATGCTATGACATATTCGTTAAGTAAAAGTATGATATATTCTTTAAAATATATTTCTGAAAGTGAAGTTTCTAGTGGACTTGCATGCACATTTTTAAACATTTTCCCAAGCTGCCTTCCAGTAAGTTTATAACAATTTTTACTTCCTCTTGTAGAATATAAAAGTATCAGTCTTCTTGTACCTTTATGGTTATTATACTGGTAATACTGTCAAAAAGAGGAAAATTTGATGCTAATTTGTCAAAAAACATCATACTTATTGTAATTTATATTCTTTTTATTTTTTTTTTAAGATTTTTTTTTTTATTTATATATTTGACAGAGAGAGATCACAAGTAGGCAGAGAGGCAGGCAGAGAGAGAGAGAGGAGGAAGCAGGCTCCCCGCTGAGCAGAGAGCCCGATGCGGGACTCGATCCCAGGACCCTGAGATCATGACCTGAGCCGAAGGCAGCGGCTTAACCCACTGAGCCACCCAGGCGCCCCGAGTAATTTATATTCTTTATTATTATAATTTTTTTCTATTTCGAATTATCTGCCTTACCATATATATATATATATATATATATATATATATATATTTCATACTGCTTTGTTGTGGTAAAACAAACAGGGAAAATGGATGAAGTATATTAAATAAGAATATAGTTAGATTAGTTTTGACAGTTGTGCACATCTGTATAAATACTCAGATTAAGATATAAAACATGTTTAACGCTCCAGAATAGAATCAAACCTCCACTGATCTATTTATCTATCCTTATGGTAATGCCACATTCAAAAAACATCATATACCTAGAAGTGAATCTAACAAAGGGTATGCAAGTAAAGCTAAAACACATTATTGAAGAAATTAAAGAAGACCTAGTAAATGGAAGGATATACTATGTTTCTTGATTGGAAAGCTCTACATTATAAAGATAATTGATTCTCCCAAAAATTCATCTATAGATTAAATGCTATCCCAAACAAATTCTAGAAAGCCTTTATTTTCTGTGGAGTCAATGAGCTGATTCTAAAGTTACTTGGATACTTAAGAGCCAAGAAAAGCTAAGGCAATCTTAAGAAATAACAAAAATGAAGGATTTACATTACTAGATTTCAAGACTTATTATCAAACAATAGTAATTAAGGCAAGGAGTATTATGGGCAAAAGACTTGAACAGACACTTCAAAAAGAGGTTATTCAATGACCCATACACTTATAAAAAGGTTTTCAACTTCATTAGTCAACAGGGAAATGCAAATTAAAGCCACAATGTGATACCACTACAAACTTGACAGAATGACTAAATTTAAAGACAGACATATCAAGTGTTGGAAGGGTGTGGAGCGACTGGAACCCTTACATGCTGCTGAGAGGAATAGAGACTGGTAGTCACTTTAGAAAAAATGGTTTGACCATATCCAGTAAGTGTAACCTACGTATGATGCAGCAATTCCACTTATAGGTATACCCAGCAGAAATGCATATACATGTTCATCAAAAGACAAATCATGTTCATTACTGAAATGTCGACCAGCAGGAGAATGGATAAATTGCTGTCTGGTCATACAATGAAATCCTTCATGGCAATGAGGATGGAAGAACAGCTATATGTAAAAACATAACATTCAACAAAATAAGCCAGACATGGAAGACTGACCATGGAATGATTCCATCTATATAAAGTTCTAAAAGAGGCTAAACAAACCTAAGATGTTAAAAGTCAGGATAGTGGTTACTCTTTGGGGTATGAAGTGGTTGTTAGGGCACAAGAAGAGTTCTGAGCTGATGGTCATGTTCTGGTTCTTGACTAGGTGCTGACCATGTGGGGGCTTTCCTTTTGAAAATTCATTGAGCCATATACTCATAACTTGTGCACTTTAAATTTTATACATTATTTCTTACGTTTTTTTTTTTCCAAAAAGAAAATAAAAACCTCAATGGCTAATGCTATATAATCTTTTTGCTTTGTGTTGCTGAGGCCAGACAGGTTTTCCTTTCTCAGGTAGGATTATAGAATTTCCTTTACGTAAGACTAAAACATGATTTCTGGACTATTTTTACATAGTGGTTATTTTAATTAATATTGTCTGACTTTCAGGCAGCACTGTGGATCTAAAGACATTATTCTTTTGTTTAAGTTTTATAAAATTTTCTTCCATTGTTAGATTATTGTATCTTCCATCTTTTTGACTATCTCCATTGACGTTCCCGATAAATGATAATTGAATCTCTTGAATTGTTTTTTTTTTTAAACTATTTCCTTTTAAAATGCTCACCTCTCTATTCTGAGAAAATTTCTTGACCTTATTTTGTATTTCATTGACTTAAAAATTTAAAAAGTATTCAAGCTGCTATTTGTTTCTTTCAATTCAGCAATTGTGCCTCTCATCATTTT
Source organism: Mustela erminea (assembly GCF_009829155.1). Taxonomy (NCBI): domain Eukaryota; kingdom Metazoa; phylum Chordata; class Mammalia; order Carnivora; family Mustelidae; genus Mustela; species Mustela erminea. Next base: position 79,243,557 of record NC_045627.1, read on the forward strand.
ATAGAATTTCCTGATCTCTGATATTTTTAAATTATCAGCTGCTCTAATATAGTGTTGAGAATACAACTAGATCATTACTGAAATTTCTTCTGCTTCTTGCAGTACCAGATTCTCAGGACAGTATTTTCTCCAATTCCCCAGAGTGGCTCCCTTTCTGCACATCAGGATTTTCCTTTTCTAACTTCTTCGCTCCATCTGCGCATCCTTATAGAGATGCTCAGAAATGAGAGCTAAGATGGGTTCTGTTATTAAATACATCTTTACTAAGTATGTACATATTGCCAGTCATTCCCCAAGGTCCTAAAGACAGAACAGTGAACTCTTTACAAACCCTTCTTGTTCCCAGGATGTAGTCCCAACAAAACATAGGAAGCCAGCACACTTGGGACCTGGGCACTTCCTGTAAAGAAGAAATGTTTTCAACTGAAAATCTTCTTTTCATGGAGTTCAGAAATCACATGTGCTCTAGGAGGAGAATGAAGGCACATTCCAGAATTGACAACAGAGGGAACATCTGCACCAACTTCTTCTCCGTTAATGCAGCCCATTGAGAGCTGATGGAATTTTGAGACTGGCAATGTGGGTTTTGATCTTTGCAAATACTGGTCATGAAAAATGTTAACTCCAGTCATGGGCAGGAAACTCATGATCCAACTTTAATAACTAATGGGCCAAGGGCATCCTGGAGAAGACTCTGTGGCCCACAATACAGTCAGTATTAAGAATAGCCTGTCAGTGTTGTCAGGACTACCGTTATTCCTTAGACAAATATTGCTGAGAAAGTTGGCAAATGGAAAACGGGGAAAAAAATCACTCTCTGTGATGCTTAACCCCTGATTCTGCCTATTGAGTTCATTTTGCAAATAGTTTACCTTGAAGACCCTTCCAGAAGTTCTATTGCCCAATCACACATGGGAGATGGGGGGCATCACCAAGATAAAATTAAGATCTAGGTGGGGCTTGGTTCCTTGTGCTTTAGGAGACTTCTGAGCCAAAATGAGTACCCGTGTCAGAAGGTGGGCTTGTTAGAATCTCTACTGCCTATCAGTCTGGGTGTCATCCCAGAACCAAAGTCACTTTCTAAGGAGATTCTGGCAGGAGAGGGAGGAACAAGGGGGATTCTCCCCATTTACTGAGGGGCAAAGTGACATCTTCATAGTCCAGGAGTCAGGCCCATATCCCCACCGATCCAGACTCTCTGGGTCAGATTATATGGCTTGAGTCAGAAGTAAAGTAGTAATAGAAAGTTCTTCGGGAATTTTGAGTTTGTTTTTGCCTGGCCATGGGAGGAGTTCTCCCACCGCTTCTCTCTGCCCGCTCATCCTTCCACCAGCCCCAACCATTATTTTCATCAGAAGCCTGGCATTGAGGAAAAAGTCAATCAGTGCTGGCTCTTAGGATTGTTGTTTGATGCCCTTGGCCCATTTCTCTGTCTGTCATACGAGAGGCCATTCTGGGGCTCGCAGACCTCCTCTTCTAAGAAGCCAGAATGCGGGTACCCCCCCACACCATGAGAGATTGAGCTATGAATATCCAGCCTCAGATGAAAAATGCAAGACTTTCCATCTTTTCCCATTTTCTCCATGAGATCTGGCTTCCCAGTCACAGGAGAAACTGTTTAGAAAAATCAGGCCATGATTACCCCCAGGAGAAAATATGTTTTGAGTCTAGTGAAGGCCTTTGCTGAGTGACATTAATTATACTCGTTTAGGTTTGACATTATTAATTAACCTTCTCAGCTGTTTATATTGTAGCCTCTTATTAAAACAATATGATTAAAACAAATAATTAAAGACTATTACTACCACTTTAAATGTGTACACCATTTTAAGCTTACAAAAGGCTTCTATCCACAATCTGATTTGATGGCACACATTGATTCTGTAATGTGAATATAGTACACTTTATTCCCTTTTTTCATTTTTTATTGTAGTAAAACATACATAAAATAAATTTTACCATTTTTACCATTTTAACTATAAAATTCAGTGGCATTAAATACATTTACAACATTGAGTAACCATCACCACTATCCATCTGCATACCTTTTTCATCCTCCCAAACAAAAGCTCTATATGCATCAGACACTAAGTCCTCATTGTCCCCTCCCCCCAGACCCTGGTAACCTCTGACCTATATTCTGTCTCTCTGAATTTGACTATTTTAGGGACCTCATGGAAGTAGAATCAAACTTCTCCTTCTGTATCTGGCTTTTTTCAAGGAGTATGATGTCTTCCAGTTTTTCATCTGTGCTGCAGAATGTGTAGAATTTCATTCCTTTTTAAAGCTGAATAATATTCCATTGTACGCATGAGTCACGTTTTGTTTATACATTCACTTGCTGATGGACATTTGCATTGTTTTAACTTTTTGGTTATTGTGAATAGAGCTGTTGTGAACACTGGCAAGACTTATCCTTATTAGACAAATGTGGTTAAGGGACCCATCTTGTCTCACAGAGGTAGAGACTGCTTCCTAAGTCTGACTGCATGTTAGAATGACCTGGGAAGTTGAAACAAACAAAAAACTCAAGAAACCACTCTGTATCGTTAGAACGTTACATTCTCTGGAGGTGAAGTTTAAAGAACCCTCTAGGTGATTCTTCCATGCATCTGAAATTTTGCCCATGGACACCTAAGAGAAGGACTCTCAGCTTGGGCTACTCAAGACCATTCCTAGGCTTCTTCCCTGGGTGTCGGTTCTGTTATTAAAGCCACCCATCATTATCTATGGACTGGAGTGAATTTTCTTTATATCATGTTAGCTTATAATTTGGAACAGGAAAAATATACCAAAGATTTTAAAATCCAAAATTCAAGCTGAAAAAGAAAGCATGCTCTCGATACCGTGAAGCAAAATGCTGGTTTGTTGGCTAAATATATGGAACTATTTGTTTCTTGAATTTTAATCATCTCGTTTTAATAACACACAACACAAACAATTGTGTGGGTTAATTCAGCTCCATTTAAGAAGTCTTGTTCTGTATGCCAAAGCTTGTTGTTCTGTCTAGTTAAATGTTCATGCATTAAAATGCTAATAATTAAACTGTTACGATTGACTAATGAACTCTGCCAGGGATAAATGACGGTCTTGTTAGATTCACGGTGCAGCATGCCTCCTTTTATACTGAGAAAGTTAAAGGTTAAAGCGCTCTTGAAACCAGTGAGTGGATCTAGGAGCAATTACAATTTTGCCTTGAAACTAATAGTTACAATGTTTCAATTCCAACCCACTAAAAGTAAAAAGCAAAAAAAAAGTGGGGGGGCCTTGAATGGAGGATGACTCTGAGCTCTATTCATGGAGAAGGATGTGGGGCTTTCTTTAGCCCACGGGGCAGATGGTGTGGCTGTTGAGAGGAAAGCCTCCTGAATTACAAACATCCTTCTTAGAACCTGTCTCCCAAAATGCAGGCAGACATGGTGGTTTTCAGGACACAGCGGGAGGTGACCGGCGTCAAGGGTACTTACTCTTTGGAGCATAATGGTTAAAGAATGCCCGCTATTTCTCCCAAATCTCTGTGTGATTTGGGGGAAGGTATTTAAACTCTCTGGACTTGAGTTTTCTCATTTTTAAGAGGAGAATAACAATAGCGGTTCTCCGTGGTGAGCATTCGCTTTGTCCAGCTGAGCAGCCGGCTCCCATTCTCGCAAGAACAGCCTGGAGTGTGCTTGGTGCAGGAGCCTCCCTCCTTGGCTTTTAGTTTGTGCCGTGTGGAGGGGAGTTGGTTCCAACACCCAAGCTCCAGCGACCGTATGACCAGAACTGGCCAATCAGAGAGTCCCGTGCACCTGGCCTCAATGAGACCCAATCAGAACGAGTCCGAGCAAAATCCTGGGGCTGGGTCCATAGGGCTCTGAAAGCTGTGTTAGGTCAAAAATGGGTGCCCCAATAATGGGTCCGTGATTAAAGGAACGAGACTGATACAAAGCGAAGGTCAAGCAAAGCTTTATTTCACGCCAAGCTTCAAGAATCAGACCGACTGTCAAACAGACTGGTCGGGGACGCCCCTTACAGAGGACGACCCCTCCCTGCTTTCTAGACTAACTTGTATAGAGCAAAGGCCATGGGGTTGGGCCTGGCCACACACAGGTGGCCAATGAGACTGTAACACACACAGGAAACTCCACAGTGATGCTAGGTGATTAATTGAATTACAATTTACCCTAGTAGACATTTGAACCAGCCTATCACCTAGTTCAGAATTGGGGGGGTGGGGGGGAGTGGGGTGTTGGTTCCTCAAGGGCAGGGTTACCAGATGCCCTTCTTCTGTGCTCTTCTTCAGATCCTTAAAGCCAGCGGCAGGGTGAGCTGGACTTGTCAGTCTTGGCAAAGAGGTAAGGAGGCAACACTACAGAATTGGGCAGTGAAGATAAAACCATAAGGCGGGGCTGTGGGGCAAACCCTGAAGAGTTCCATCCCGGGACTTTGCCTTCCAGAAACCCTGTACCCTTTTCCACCTCTACATTTTTTCCCAGAGGGAGAAATTCAAGTCTGATGAAAAAATTAACCAAGATCATGAACTCCATTCATTGGCAATATTCCTTAAGCTTTCTGGTTGACCTTTGGACTCAAACTTAGCAGTGGCCACATTTAATCAACCAGCACAGCGCCTGGGTCCTCTCCTATATGCACCGTCTCCTACTCCACTGTGCCCCCTAACTCCCAGCCTTCAGGGTTGCTAGCCAAGCACTGGGCACAGAGCTATTTGCAAGGAGAATAGCGTGGTAGCACATAGGGCTATCCATCAACAGTCTTCTTTGTCTCCTTCTAAGCACGAGTTTGGGTTGTCTTTCTATCCCTGTCCAATTGGGGCGTGAACTTGCTTTGGTCAGTGGGGATGTGGAGAGAAGTGATGTGAATCACTTCCTGACAGAGCTTCTAAGGCGGAGTGCTTGACTTCCCACTTTTTCTTTGTCTGTTCCCAAGTGAAGGCTCTATTGCTTTGGGTGCCCAAAGGAGGGGAATACGGAACAGACCCCCTGCTAATCCAGATAGACATGAGATATGATCTAGAAACACACGTTTGCTGTGCTCAGCCACTGAGATTTTGGTGCGCTCTGGTTACAGCAACATTGTACAAATTACAACACTCTGTACAAATTCCAGTAGTATAACCATGATGATTAAAACAGTTATTGAGTGCTTCCTAAGAGGCACAAGCAAGAGTTTAGGGAAAGTGAAACAGGGGAGAGAAAGATCAGTATGAAGGCTCGTAATGAGGTCGTTGCCATAGGGCAATGAGGGCTCAACTTCCTGAACCTTGGAGCCTGTCTTCTATAACTTGGGGGCCACAGGATAGGACTCTGGAGAACTTAGTCCCAGGTCTCATCTTCTGTTGCTTCAGGGCTGGCCCAGTGGTGCTTCCTGTCCCCCACGTTCACGCTGCACCTGCAGGGGTGTGCAATAGGACCCCCTTGACTTCGATGAAGATTCTAAAGCAGAAATGGGGAAAACACCAAGAAAGCCCTGGAGGTGGGACTCTGCTAGCATGCACAGAACTGTCCACCACTTCTGGGACAATCAGAGATGGAATCAGACAGAGTTGGAAGGAGCACGACACAGGACACTGAAAACAGCTGCCACCATCCCTGTCTGCTGTGTTACCACCTCTCCCCTCAGTTTGTGTTTTGAGAAGAGCCTGGGAACAAGGTCACAAAGGCAGAGAATGCAGCTCCAAGTACAGACTGTGAAAATCTAGGAAAGGTGCTGCTTCAGGGACTAAGGTTAGTGGGTTCTGATTCACCTTCTCCAAGAAGCCCTCTGAGATTCCCTCTGCTAATGTACTCTTGCCCTCATAGGAACTCCCCTCTGAACTCCTTCTGTCCCCAGGTTGAGCTGTTTAGTCTGCCCATGGCTGCTCACAAATCTCCTTACTCTGTTATTGTACACCTGGAGGCAGAACTCACATCAGATTCATCTTTGTAGCCTCACTGTGTCTAGCACATGGAGGATCAACAATAGTTGCTTTTCTTAAATGAGTAGACAATTGGCACCACCGGAACTGTCCATTTTCCTCTTCTGTGAGAATTGTTGACCCCGAATCATAAAAATCAAACAAATGAACAAACAAAAACCCAGTAAATATTTATTAAGTTCTTATTGGCTTGTGTTAGAAAGTACTTTCACAACCAGTTCCATTCCTTATAGCAAAACTGGGGCTGTCGGGGTGAAGTATCACAAGGTCACACAGGTGGGAATTAGCAAAGCAAGGATTTGAACCAAGGAAACTGACATCATGTTGAGGGCTCTTCTCTGTCTCTTAGGGGGCACTAAAAGGCACCAGGAGAAGATGAGATACTCAATTGATTTCTAGGTCCTCAAAAGTTCTGTTTAAGTCTCGAAAAAACCCTCCCCCCAGCTAGCCCCGTTTGGCTAAAATTCTGTTTTCAATCTTGTTTCGTACTCCCACCACGGTCCATCATATCTGGGCAGTTATTCTGAGGAAGGGGGAGTGCTTCCTCAGAGTGAGGGCCCCACACCTTGAAATCAGGCCAGAAACTTGTTAGATTCTTTATTCTTTCCGGCATTTGACACAATTGCAATTTTACTTGATTTTGTTCCTGACCATTAAATTCATTGTGTTCTTCACAAAACTCCAAACTCCACAAAGGCAGGAACTATATCTGTTTTCATCCACCTGCTTCTCCATTCATCATGCATTCGTCATCCATCCATCCATCCATCATCCACCCATCCATCCACCCAAACCAAATATTTTTGAGTTTCAGCCATGTGCCAGACACTGATTTGACCATGAGAAGTCACAGCGAGCAAAACAAAATCTCTGCATGTCTGACACTTACATTTTGGTAGGGGGAGAGATGATAAAAAAGAAATCAGGTAAATGTAGAACATGTCAACGATTGTGCCATGAAGAAAAATAAAGGAACATGGGAGAGGGAAGAGAGAGTGATGGACGATGGAAGCTTCACCATCAAGACCTCAGGGAAGCCTACAGACTTGCCTCCCAGAATTTCCTTTCAATGAACAGGAAATCATGGGTAACCACTGGCAGCCCACTTTCTACTGAGACTCCTGTGCTTCTGCTTTTGTCCTTGTTTTGAGAAACAATCCAGTGAAAAGAGAGAAATAGGGAGTGCAATTTCTAGTATCCAGCAAAGTGTCTGGCATTTAGTAGGTATTCAGTGAATACTGGTTGAATAAATGCAAGGGTAGATGGATGGATGGACGGACGGATAGATGGATGGATGGATGGATGGATGGGTGGATGGATGGATGGGTGGATGATGGATGGATGGATGGATGGATGGATGGGTGGAGGGATGGATGGATGGATGGGTGGATGATGGATGGATGGGTGGATGATGGATGGATGGGTGGATGATGGATGGATGGGTAGATGGATGGATGGATGGGTGGATGGATGGGTAGATGGGTGAAAGGAAAGGTGTTGACATGGGAATATTTTGAGGTGGGCTGGAAGCTAGGACAGCCCTCTACCAATCTAGGGGAGACATGGACTTCAGGGTGTGGGTGCCTCACTGTCGCTTTTGCCCCACTGCTCCTAAGGGACACTCTGGGGAAGATGAGGCAGGCCTGGGTGGCACTAGAGGACTCCCAGAGCCTTCTGAAGCCCCTCTTTACTCCCACTCTACACTGGCCCGGAAGGCAAGTAAACCTCGTCCCAGGGTCAGCATTCTGGCTCAAAGCCTTGAAGGAAAGGGCAGGAGTCCAGGGTGAGGCTCAAACCCCAGCAGCCAGGGGGAATTCCTGTTCCTGGACTCACTTAAGTGCAACAAACCTCAAGTGGAAGCTAGAGTAAAAGCTAATAAGAAAGCCACACTGTGTACCTAATGAGTTTTTAAATCAATTATGAAGCAGTCTAATTGATCATTTGTTAACATCTTGAAACTCTTACAAATTAATGTTATATAAAAACCTCTCACAGTCTGTTAACTCCGTAAAGGTGTCTCAGATCTGCTTTTGAATGCAGCAATAAGCTGGGTTGTGTGTGCGCGTGTGGATTGTGTGTGTGTGTGTGTGCGTGCGCGTGCGCGTGCATGTGGTTCAGTCTGACCGTACCAAAATCAACGGCTCTGCCCTTGGATGGCGTCCACCTGCCCGTTCACAGAAATGCCGTCTGGTCACCTTGTTGGTGTCAGTGTCCGTCCTCCCATCCAGGTGGTACAGGTGCTCAGAGTGTCTGTCCCACGGGGAGAGGCTGCTTAAAACTGCCCACCAGCTTAGTGGCCGCTGTTCTCCTGGGGGCCGTTAGTGACTGATGACTGTGGCAACCGGCACAAAGAGAAAGGGACAATGTGAATGCATCCATCCCAAACCTCAAAAGGCAAAGGGACCCAGGAATCCGAGTCGTGAGGCCCCTCTAAGGAGGGACACCAAGGCAGTCACCCAATGCCCGGTTCCCTGGAGAAGTCGCCAGCAGTCCTGCTGGCAAATGCACTGTGTTCTCTTTTAAGTCAGTGACGGGGGCAAATCAATGGGGGGGGCTTCGCCAGGCGCATGAAGTAAACTGCTCAGCCATTTTAACTGCGGCCAAGTCTGTTCCTGAGCTCTGTTTCAGGCACCTGTTTGGGGAATGACGCTGAGATCCTGGAAAGAGGCCAGAGGGAGGCAGAAATCATGTGGAAGTGTTGAAAAGCAAGATTCAAGGAGCCAGGAGTATTTTGCATTTTGGGGGGTTGGGGGGAAAGGCCAGTGGGGCCAGGGTGTGGAGAACCAGGAGCGGCTTGCCGACTCCCCACTTTCTAATCTGTGGACGGCTTTTGTAAGAACATCACCAGATTTCTTATTACTGTGGAGATTCATGGCTGTTTGGTTTTGTTTTGCTTTGTCTTTTGAAGAAGGAGAGAATTAAGTTAGATCTGAAGACGGCTGACCTGAAGTCAGGGTACTTTATCACAGCCGTGATCCTGGGATGGAGGTTGTAGAATCCGTCCCATCCTGAAAACCCTGAAGAACCGATCAGCCATGTCTGTCTTCTACACAACAGGTCCCACCTTCACCGCAGCCCACAGACTCCATGTGATCTGCCAATTAAAAAACAAAACAAAACAAAGCATTAAACTTTTACTGTTCCTCATCTTCTATTTCTACATAATTACATTTCTCATAGTCGAGTACAGATAGCTGCATTAAATTTTTATTTTTACTTATTTTTAATTTATATTTTTAAATAAAGTTGTTATTTATTTATTTATTTGCTGACTATATATTTATTGCAGGTAATTTGGAAGAAAAGAAAAATGTAACACAGAAGAAAAAAATGGAGATAATCATTGTAAGAGTTTTCTCCTTTCTTCTCTGGGCACATAGAATTGTTCTATGTAAAAGTTTGTACCTTAATTTGTTTTTTAAAATTTAACCCTGCTTCACATTCATCTTGTCATGTTATTAGAAAAACCTTAAACACCTTTTCTATATTATGTGGTGTGTTTTTCTTCTTCTGTTAAGAAATGAAATACAAAGCAAAGCAGTATTTCAGAATGACCTGACAGGAGAAAGTACAGGTACCACACCTCCCATTCACTCCTCCTCAGGGGTAATTTTTGTGAATGTTTTGGGCACATTCCATGAGCCAAAGCCTTTTTTGATGGCTTTACAATATCCCTTCAAATGGATACACCCCTTGCCTCCATTGTTAAACACTTATATTTTCAGATTTTCATTGAATTTCTGGTCTTCACTTATTCACTGTGTATCTGTTTACACATTCAGTAACTGTTGGGCAGCTCCGTGTGCACTATTCTAGGTCACGAGAATATGGCAGCCAACAAAACAGACAAGAAGCTGCTCCCACAGAGACCTCACAGTTTGGTAACGGAAACCTGACCACGAGTAAATAAAACATAGAGCGTGTTGGATGGTGGTATGTGCCACGGAGAAAACTTTGTAAAAAAGAAGGGGGTGGGGGCGCCTGGGTGGCTCAGTGGGTTAAGCCTCTGCCTTCGGCTCAGATCATGATCCCAGGGTCCTGGGATCGAGCCCCACATCGGGCTCTCTGCTTCCTCCTCTCTCTCTGCCTGCCTCTCTGCCTACTTGTGATCTGTCTGTCAAATAAATAATAAAATCTTTAAAAAAAAAAAAGAAGGGGGAGGTAGTTCTGGGTGGACGGGCAGCCATATTCACTCCTGGGCCTGAGCAGAGCTCCAAGTCTTGGCCTCGAGTTTATGACCCTGGCTGATCTCCACAGTAGTCTGTGAAGGCCTCACACCTTCCTCTTGGGACAACGCTTACGGACATCCGATGCCCGACTTCCACCTTCCTCCATTCCCATCCCTGTTGGATCGAGTCTGGAGAAATTCTACCTCATGCTTTTGGCTCCCCAGGAAACTTTGCAGGAACTAACATTCACGTCAGCCTGTACTTCACTCGCTTTCTCACCTGCACAAGAATATAGCACGATTATAATAAAGCAGGCTGGCGGGTAGAGACCCAAGTCCCCACAGCATGAGCCAAGTCACTTCCTCAGGACCCCAACTCTGCCTCCTCAGGAACTGGTGCGTCCGACTGAGCCGTCCACCGTCTTGAGGCTGGCGCGGGTGACAGCATGATTCCAGGGGGCCTGGGTCTAGGATGGGCCATGCAGCCTGTCTCGCCATCAAAGGAACCCAGAGCCATATCGCCTTCCCTGGATCTGGGTGAGGAACATATTTTCACCTGCGCTATGTCCAGGTGTCACTGTCCATCAGAGAGGAGACACTGTGGTCCTTGACCCAGGTGTCCTGAGGTGGGTCCCAGCTGCCCAGACCCCGATCCCTAGGCAGGGCCTGTCCCAAGCCTTCCCTACATTCAAGGACAGCCATTATTGGCTCTGATCACAAGTTAGGGTCATGGAATCCCTCCCTGTTTCAAGGACGGCCATCAGAATATAGGCACAAAAAGAAAGATAGTTTTTTGAAGCATTAAGTGAGACAAGACCAAGCTGCGTAATGAAAAGCCATTTCAGCCAGCTCCTACCCTACCCTGGGGCAGGAGCCAGTGATCGTGGGCGTGAGGCCTTCCACACTGTTGTCCCTCTCACACACCTGTCCCCAAACACGTGTGAACACCCCTAGGAGTTGTATTTGTTGTTTTCATGGAACTAGAATCCTACTTTATAAGGTTTTCCCAACGCATCTTGCTTTGAATGCCTGATGGCTTTCCAAGTCAGCTAATTTGAATCTGCCTCGATCTCTGTGTCTGGCGGAGTCTGTCTGCACACACACAGGTGACTTGCGTGGCAGGTCTTATTACAGACACTGATTTTCAGGGCAGGCTTTCTTTACCGCTTGCTTCTCCCCTCAATTCTCCCACCGCCACCTCGTGCCTGCAACCTGTTTCGTCTTCTTCTCTACCTTTCTCAAAGCTCAGAGAATCATACACAGACATATAAACATAAACACATATACAAAGTATGTACGTATATGTACACGCATGTATACATGCATATGCGCCTCCCTGCCTCCTGTTTTTCTCCCCCACCCTGTCTCATGGAAATCCACCCCCCAAATCTGACAACAAAGCCCTCATTCCCCCATAGCGGGCATGAACCCTTATTTGTTTGGCCATTCTCCTACTGATGAGAATTCATTTGATTTTTGATTTTTATTCCTGGCGACAAGAAAAAAATGCTGTGCAAAACATCTTTCTGCATTTATATGTAGATCCATATCTTCAGATAATTGTGCTTTTATTTCCATGGGATAGATTCCCAGGAGTGGAAATTCTGAGAGTTTGGGATCATTTAAGGCTTAAAAGGGAAAATATAAGAGAAGGAAGACAAGGGATGCATGTGGTCCAAGCTCCAAGCTCGGAGCTTCTGATGTTGGGACATTTTCAGTGATTTAATTTTTCTGCCCTCATTCCTAAATGGGTCAGAGTGTTCCTTCCGCCTCCTGTAGATAGTCAGAGCAAGGAGTCCCACAACTATTCAAATGCTCCCTGAGGCTAGTACAGGGGAAAAAAAAATACTGGAGTAGGGGGTAGGGGCTTCTTATTAGCCTGTGACCTTGAGAATCTACCAGGCTTCTCTGCACACGTTTTACTCTCCTCCACTGCAAAAGAAGCCCTGCAGGTCAGGAGCAGAGGGGAGGCCTGTGAGGAGGTGAAGGTGTGAGTACCACACCCGGGGAGGGGTGAACGCTGTTAGCAACTGGCTTGAACTTGCATTCGGAGGCCTTGGCAGAAGTTAGCTACACCCCAGCCTTCCAGCTGCCCACCTGCTGCTGCGGTCTCACTGGGATAATCGGCCTCCCTTAAAGTCCCTGCTTGGAACATCGGTTCTTTCTTTCCCTTGATGGGAAAATTACAGCAATTGGACGGAACAACCACCTTCCATTTTAGCATCAACAAATGAATGAGTCATGATGGATGAGAAGGAAAACCATAAATGCTTAGGGAGGCGGAGGGGGGAAACAATCTTTGCTTGAAACAGGCTGATGCGATCTCCACCCATTCATGTGGCCACATTGTTCAGTAACCGTGTAGCTGGGCCAGGAAGAGCGGAGGGGTGGAGCAGGCTGCGGGCAGGGCCGTGTCCCACACTTGCCCCGTGTACGCAGTAGAAGCTTGGACAAGAATAATGTGTTGAAATCTGGCGTCACCTTTACCCCCAGTCCTGGCACCTATACGGGATATGTGCCATTGATTTGGTTCCATACCTGGGGTAGAGGGTGGAGACAGACCCAGCATGAGGCAGGTTTGCCTTTAAACCCATTGAGGAGTGCTTGGTCTCGCTGGGAGGGAAGGTGGCTCTGTGCAGCCGGCTTTATGGGAATGGTCCCTCCATACTTACCGAAATCTCAGAGGCATCACAGGACTTCTTGGAAAGAACTGGGATGAGTTAGGGGACCTGGTCTCCGGTCATGGCTCTGCCACCAAATAGCTTGAGGACCTTCATGGAGGTAACTCACTTCTCTAGGCCTCCGTTTACCCCCCCTGGAAACTAAGGCCAGTAGACTGGAGGAATTCCAAAGCCACTCTCAGGTATGAAACTCTAAGTATTTTTTCTAATTAAAAATAACGTTTAAAGATATGTAACAAAAGAAATCATGTCTCACAGAGAGAAATTGGAAAATACAGATGGACCCAAAAAAGCAAAAGTGAACAAAATATTAAATCTGAAATCGCAGTACTGAGAATAAAAACTGAAAAAAAAAGCTAAATTTGAGATATATTACTGAGTGGTAAACATTGTTAACCAACTTCTGTGTATTTTCAGAGGCTCTTAGAAATAGATATACTTCTCTTTTAGTATTTGTATAAAAATTTGTACTTCTAGCAAACAAGGAATAGTTCTAGACATACAGCATTACAACGTACTTATTTGTAACTTAGCATGACACACGGATTTCTTTTTACGTCACTATCGACCTCATTTAAAATACCTGCCTAGTTCTTTAGCATATGGCTTCTCCAAATTTTATTAATGCTGAACACTTGAGATGTTTTGTATTTGTCACTATTAAAAATAATACTATGAAGGACATCCTGGTCATTAAGTCTTTACAGGCATCTTAAAATTATGTCCCGAAATAGGGTGGTGAGACAGGAGTGGATGCGTAGTGAATGGGTGTTGTGTGCTGAGAACAGTGGGGAGCGGCTGAGCTGGCTACGGCAGGCTCTCTGTTGGGAAAGAAGAGGAGAGACGTGTGAGTCAGAACACTGACCCTGATTTTGTCGAAGGGAAACTCTGCTGTGTGCCCGCTGGTGGGAGGAGGTTAGGAGGGGCTGGGGGTGCTGGTTAGTGAGATGCTTACGACAGCGGGCATCTGAATTACCCACCGCATGGTGCAGGGGCTACGAGAGGTGGCCCAATGTCACCTACCCAGAACCTACAACGTCTTTCAGAGATGAGCATTGAGTATGGGGAGGGGGAGGAGACTAATTTTGTATTGCCAGGAAATCAGGAGAATGTTGTTCTCTGATAACAATCACGGCTCAGCTGTTCCCCGAGGAAAGAAGGAAGGGGTTCTCCCTCATTGACTCTTGGAATGCCATTTCCTGGGTTCCTCATTACGAAAGGGGAAGAGTGAAAGTTGAGGTCTCCTGAACAATGGCTGGCAAGATGGGGGAGATAATACGTCCAGCACATGTGAGTTCCTTCATAAATAAGAAAAAGGTAGGCTAAGAAAGGAGCCAAGAGCTCTGATCACTCAGCAGATCATGAAGGCTCTGATTCTGGAGAGTGACCCTCACTAGGATTCGGAGGGAACCTCTCTGCACCCATTTCACAGACTCAGAGGTCTGAGCGATGCGTCCGGCTCTGTGAAAGAAAGCCACGGCGGTGCTGGAAACCCATCCTGGGTCCATGGAAGAGCATCCCTGCCTTCACGGCTTTATTGTTGAAAAGTTGGAGTGAGGTAACGTCTCAGAAGGTCCTTTGTAAACTGTAAAATATTATAAGTCTATGTGAGAGATTACTATGACTTATAAAGCTGAGTTACAGCAAATTTTAAATGAAAAGCTCAAATCGCCAAGCTGTAGAATGCTAACTTTTCGTATTCATTTTTCCTAATGGGACAATAAGAATCGTGAACATGTATTGAATTCCGCTATGGGATCTAAGCGCTTCTATGAGGTTAACCCGTTTAATCTTTGCACGGACCCTGGGAGGAGGGTGCTACGATAGTCCCCGTCTCACAGATGAGGAAATGAGGCTAGTGAGAGGTTAAATAACTTGTGCAGAATCCCACTGTATGACGTCCGCTGGCTCTCATAGTCTGGGATGCATTCCTAGATCATGTAGAAAGGTACTCATGCCCAGAAAAAGAGGACCTGGGTTTAAGCTGACCATTCACGTGCCTTTGGAAAGTCTAGGCCAATCCAAAGATTTGCTCCCATTTGACTGGGGCGGGAGGGACCCCTCTAGCTGGGGATCAGGCTGGGGTCTCTCTTGGAACAGAAAGGGTTAAGCTGACCCATGATCTAGAAGACCCTGAGATTATTTTCCTTCTGTGCCACATATGTAGATGGGCTCTGAAGACCGAACATCTCTCCTCATTGGGAATCATGAATTTTTATGAAGCCAGTCCAGAATTCCCAGAATTCAGTCGGGTGCACTTTGCAGACCCTGAAATGCTGTCACCATGGAAGGTTTCATTGCTTGCACCTGCTAAAACATTTGAGGCATTTGAGAGGCAGTGAAACACATTTGCTTTTCATTTTATCTGACTTTGGAAACCTTTGAAGTGTTTAATAGTAGAGCCCAGGAAAGATCCCTGCCTCTTAATCATTTACTCGTAAGGCACATTGTCGGCTGGTAGCCTGTCAAGCAGAAACTGACCTGAGCCCAGTTTTATTAAGTGTCACATGCCCAGTCACTGTTCATTAAAGGTGTTTTAAGGTTTGAATTATGTAATTTATGAGAAGAAGAAATAAAAATTCCATTGTTTTATTAATATGCAACCCAGGATCTCTTGCTCATAACAAACTTGAAGGGAAGTTGGGCAAAATGACGTGAGGGGGAGGATGGAGGTGGCCTTCGGTCCTCTGGCCTTCCTGGGCCCCCGGCTCTCCCAGGTCCCCTCCTTCCGAGCCCTGGCAGGAAGCCTGTGGGCAGGCAGAGCTCTGAGAGGGAGCCGGCCCTGCCTGTCTGCCTGTCCTCTTGTCCCCTTGGTCTGAGACCCCATGTGACAAAGCACCTTCCCCCTCTCTTCCCAGCTCTTCCTCCCCTTTTCCAGGAAGGCCTAAAACAAACAAACGGCAAAAAAATAAGCATTCCTAGAGTGACCCCGGCTGACCCTGTGGGTCACAGTCATTGAGAACCAATGCGCTTGTCTCTCAGGAGAGCTGGCGGCGGGCGTGGCGCCGGGCACTTGGCAGCTGCTGTAGGTTAGGGATCTTACTGGGCCCTCACCCCACCTGAAGGAAAGGGGCGGTCATCCCCACTTTTCATCCATTTCTCTCGAGTGCCTAGGGGGTCCTTAGCCTGCATCCCCCTTCTGGGAATCATGCTGATGAGCACGCCAGGAGGTGAGGCTAGACCGGACCAGGCAGTATGTGCTTCATCTGGACTTGAACTCTGCCCAGTGGCCCAGCAGGCCCCCAGCAGGGTTGGGCGTGTTCACAAAGGACTTTTTTCTCTTACCAGTTCTCCATCTATCGTCAGAGCCTTCACAAGATCACGTCCACCAGAGGCTTTGCCAAGGTTTGCTCCTGGCAGGGTCTCCCTCAGCTGATAGGTCGACCCCCACCCTCCCTCACCCAGGCCCCCTTTCTCCTCCCCAGCTTCTGAACCAAGCCCTGCCTGCCCCGTGGTGGGGCGGCCTTGAAATCCTCCTGTATATATACGTATATATACGTGCTGCCCTTGGATTAGCTCAATAAAGGACCGGAAGGGAAAAAGACATTTTCTAAAATGTGGCCAGCCCCGTAGATTTTAGATCACGGTTGGGATTTGAAAGCTGCTGCAGCTGAAGGCATTTCTCACTCTCCACCTGCCCCCCACTTTCCTGTACCCCACACCAAGAATCATGAACTTGATTTTGAGTATTTTCCTAATCAAGTGACTCATGGGTTACAGGTGCAAAGTTGTACCAGGCTTTTCTCCCTTGGCTCAAATTTGTGAGTTTTTATTTCTGAAAGGGGATCTCAGGTGCTAAGCCTTTTCTAAGACACCTCACAGGAATGGTGTAGCGTTTTTGAGAACAGGGGCCCTTTAAAGCCGGGTGGGGTGGGGGAGGGGCAGGGCTAGGACTAAATGAACTCCTGTTTGGGAAGCCAGAGCTCCCAGACAACCCAGAATAGGAGAGGCCCTGTGTGCAAGAGGCAAGGTGGTGGGCCGGGTTTTACAAATCTGTGTCAATCATTAACCCACTTAATTTTGAATTACCAATTCCACTGATATTTCGATAGTGCTGGCTGCTGGCAGTCTGGGCTGTAGGAGTCATTGCCTTTGATCTGCCAGCCCAATTTCCATTAGCAGTAAAACCACAGGCCTCTGCTGGGCCACAGGCCTGGGGGAGCTCTGAGCTTTTGACCCAATGCAAGAGAGCTTCGGGGAGCGTCTCCAGAATTAGTCATCCCAAATCTATGAACTCATGAATTCTGCACAGTTTTCAGCATTGTACGGGGCACTGGGAAGCAGAGAGGAGTAAGTTAGTTCAGCCTCTCAGAGACAAGTGCACAGCTAATTTCAGCACATGAGGTCTGATACCTGTTTGGACAAAGGAGGAGTAGGCAGCTGTGGGAGTTTTGAGGAGGTGCTTCAGGGAAGACTTCCCAGAGGAGGTGACGTCTAGGCTGAGAACTGAAGCTGGGGTAGGAATTAGTGCGGTGATGTGCAGAAAAGCCAAGGCAAGCTCAGAAGAACCTTCTGAAGCCTGGGAAGGAGTTCAGAATTCATCCGAGGGTTATGGAAGCCCTTTGTTGGTTTTAAGAAGGGGCAGGTAGTGTGAGTGGATTCATATTGTAGAAGGCCAAGTGTGGAAAACGTAGCGGGGAGGGGGCGAAGGAACGGAAGCAGGGAGACCAGTCTGACATTAGTGGGCAGCGCTGCTGAGGGTGCATTTCGGGCTAAGCAAAGCCTATGTGTTGCCAGGGAGAAGGAAGGAGATCCTGCCAGGAGGCCTGGCTCTGGGACATGATAGGACTTCCCCAAACCACAAAAGTCAGGACCCTCTTGGCATCTGAGCCTGAACCCACAGAGCTTCGGCTCAGAGGTGGAAATTCAGAAAAGTACAGTCACCAGGAAGAGAAGGCGAGAAGACAGGTGAGGGAGTGGGTGCTCCTTTTTCAGGTCTAGAAAGATTTACTTTACCTGTCGGGGTTGGATAGCTTTCAGGACTGAAAACTGAGGGAAGGACTTCCCTTGGACTCTAGACACATATCAGGTCAGAGATGGCCCTGGGCAGCCATGGACAGTTGTGCAGGCTCAACGCACAACAAGGAAGCCATGGAGGGCGGCCCTGGGTGGCATGGAACTCCTGTCAAGCATCAATATGTCTCTGAGTGTTGGAGACTATATTTTTTTCCTTATAGGGGGTGGTGAGATAGACAGAGGTATGCACTACGTGGTGAGATCTAGGCTTTTTCTTTCAAGTAAGGTGTTAAATGTGAACATTACCTAACAAATCATTATTTTAAGAAGTTAATCCAACACTTACTATGTGCTGGCTGTGTTGCATGCTTTCACTTGTTAGCTTATTAAATTACCCCATCTCCGAGAAGTAGGCATCCTTGAGTTCATTTTCCCTGATGGGAAAACTGAAGATCAGACAGAGGAAATCATTAGTGCCAGTCTCATGGCTGATTTGGGGAAGAGTCGAGAATTATCAAAGCGTGACAGGTAAATCCAGCTGTGGATGGGACATCGAGTTGGGGGATGAGGCTGGAAGGTCATTGGGCTCTTCAGTGGCCTTCAGCAACATGAGCAGGCATGCGGGCTCCCAGGGAAGTGGCCCCCCTGGGAAGTTTGGTGCCCTCCGTGGTCAGGGTCCGGCTCTCCGAATCTTCCCTGACCCCTCTCTTTACCAGGCTGTGGAACAGGAAGGCACATTCCTCAGCTGGGGCAGCGTGTTCCTGGTTTCTGCATGCCTGTCTTCCATTCTGACAGGGCTGCCCACATGACTACATCCACGTACCTGGAGTACCTGGGTGGCTCAGTCCTTAGGCATCTGCCCTCGGCTCAGATCATGATCTCACAGTCCTGGGATTGAATCCCACGTGGGGCTCCCTGCTCAGCAGGGGGTCTGCTTCTCCCTCTTCTTCTGCCTGCTGTTCCCCCTACTTGTGCTCTCTCTCTCTCTGTGTCAAATAAATCAAATCTGAAAATTTGAAAAAAAAATTTGAGACAAAATTTGAAAAAAATATAAATCCACATATCTACTTTTTCTAAGGCGCAGAATGTAGTACTGCCTGCGGATAAAGCCTGGGAGAGAAGGGGGAGCGGTTTGCCTGGCCCAGCCCACCCCCTCACCCCTTCTCCTGCAGAGACTGGAAATGCAAGGTGAATGGAATGAGCCCATTGAGATGCTAGGAGTGGACAGCCTCGATGCGGCCCATTGCCTGTGTCACTGTGTCTCTCCAGGGATCCCCGCGGCCATGGGGACAGTGGGCTGCCCCAGTGCAGAGCTTATGGTAAGCACCGACCAGAGACAAATGGGGAGTGTACTCCCTATCCTTTAGCTTGTACCCATCAGAGCAGTTTGCTCCCAGCTCTGAAAAGTTGACATTCAGCATCCTTTGGGGCGATGCATTATCCGACAGATAGCTTGGCCCCAAGATGGCCAGAAGGGGAGAGGACTCCCTTCTGATGTCTAGGAGCGTGAGGCGATCACTTAGCCTCTATTCTGCGCTGGGTCTTTGGTAGGTGGTAATGGAGCCAGGGACAAAGCTCCTGGTCATTTCACTCACCCCTCCCCCTCTGGGGTTGCTGATGTGCTCCGAGATTTGCTAAGCAGAACACGGAGGCTTACGGATTCAAAGTGATGTCTGGAGTCTCCGCAGCAGAACTGGGGGCTCCCTTGCTCCCGACTCCTCCCACGCCGTGCTTTTTCCACGTGGCTGTGGGGGCCTCCCACTAAGGAGAGTCAGGGCAGATGGGACGCATTTTAGAAGCTGTGTAAAAATGTGTCATAAGCAGGGGCACCTGGGTGGCTCAGTGGGTTGGGCTGCTGCCTTCGGTTCGGGTCATGATCTCAGGGTCCTGGGATCGAGCCCCGCATCGGGCTCTCTGCTCCGCAGGGAGCCTGCTTCCCTCTCTCTCTCTCTCTCTCTCTCTCTGCCTGCCTCTCTGCCTACTTGTGATCTCTGTCTGTCAAATAAATAAATAAAATCTTTAAAAAAAAATGTGTCATAAGCAAATCAGCACCATTTAAAATGGACTCCGGTTTTCATAAACGTGGTGCCTGCCGCTCGCTAGCTTTAGTACACAGGATATTTCCAAAATTCCTGTTTGAAAGTTAACCTACCACCGTGGAGATTTTTATCTGGAGGAAAAAGGAAACAAACGTGAAAACGCGAACCTGCCCCCAGACGCAAGAAGACAGGTGCTGGCTTGCCAAGTGAGGGGGCTGCTTTTCGTGCTGCAGGAATTAGCTCCGAGTTGCCACC
The DNA here is from genome assembly GCF_009829155.1 of Mustela erminea. Classification (NCBI taxonomy): domain Eukaryota; kingdom Metazoa; phylum Chordata; class Mammalia; order Carnivora; family Mustelidae; genus Mustela; species Mustela erminea. The sequence goes on from NC_045627.1 coordinate 79,263,570, forward strand.
CAGAGGCTGGGGGTGGGCATGGGCAGCCGAGCCAGGTGTTCATCCCCTGAGGCTGAGAGGTGACATGATGGATGAGACACAGTGGCTTGGGCCATCCCTCCGGGCTGCCCTGGCCTTTCCCTGATGACCTCCACACGGCAGCTCTCCCCAGTTCAGGGTCTCTCCAAACGCAGTCTAAAAACATCATCTCGGGCCGCCTGGGTGGCTCAGTGGGTTAAAGCCTCTGCCTTCGGCTCAGGTCATGGTCCCAGGGTCCTGGGATCGAGCCCCACATTGGACTCTCTGCTCAGCAGGGAACCTGCTTCCTCCTCTCTCTCTCTCTCTCAGCCTACCTGTGATCTCTGTCAAACAAATAAATTAAAAAACCTTAAAAAAAAAAAAAAACCAAAAACAAAAACTTTAAAAACATAGTCTCAGGAAGCTCTCAGTCCCATACAAACTTGAAAAATCACTTTTTCTTTCAAAAGCATAAAAATAATTATCATACCAGATATCTAAACACATCTCCTTTGTTGCAATGATAACACGCTTTGCCAATAAGCCTTTCAATTTGTCGCATCTCCAATTGGGGTCTGAGATGAATTCTCCAGAACGTATGAATTATGTTTTCCTTTAAATGGAGTCCATGCACAGTTGGAGTGGAAAAACCCCATGCTCATGTAAAATTAGACTCCCGAGTCCCCAAGAGCAGAAACAGTGAGCAAATTACAGAGAGAGACCCCGGTAGCCTTGCTCCAGTCCCAGAGGCTGTGGGGCTATAGGGACAGAAGAAAATCCGTTTGCCCCCTTGGCTCCTCTTCCCTACTTTGAGCAAAGCCTGGCTCAGGAAAGATGAAACCTGGCTGGAGTGGCATGGCTATCAAGCAGAAGAGTCTCTGGAGACCCTCAGGGTGGCTCCTGGAATATTACTGAGTTTCCGGTTTGGCTGCTCTGGTCTGGAACATCAGACATGTGGTCCCCACCTTCCTGTGCACTATTAAATAGGTGAGACTTCGGGTCCAGTACGTCCATGGGTCTGTAGCCTTCTGAGCCTCTGTGGGACTTGGCTGAACACAGGCTGCTGGGTTCACCACCCCAGGAACCGAAATAGAGGACTAATCATACCTAGTGTTTACCAAGGTCTCACTGTATGGTGCTGTCTCACTTTATTCCCCTCTAGGGAGGTTAGGGAGTGTTATCATCACCCCCTTTTCTAGTCACCCAAAGCTTGGTTAGATCAAGTGACCTGCTCCAGATCCCCTCTTGGAGACCTGTATGCCCAACCACGTCTCTCCTGTCTTCAAACCCTCATAGGAGTTTGCTGAATGCCCAGCGTGCACAGATCCGGTTTTCTGGGTGTTACTGGCGATGGCACGTCCTGCCCTTTAGAATCATGATGTCCCAGCAGCAGCCAATAGTCCCCCGGGGCTACTGACCACTTGAAAGGGGGCTGCTCCGAACTGAGATGTGTTGTGAGTGCCAAACGCACACTGGATTCCAAAGACAGAGCAAAAAAGAGAATGCAGAACATTTCATGAATATTTTTACATTAACAATGGGTTGAAATGATTATATTTTACATAGATTGGGTTAAAGAAAACATTACTAAAATGAAGTTTACTGGTTTCTTTTTACTTTTGGTAGCTGGGGCTACGAAAAGAGGGACAGTGACATCCATGGCTTTTGTCCTCTCTCCACGGCCAGCACCGCCCCAGACATTCTGCGTGTGCGCACACCAGTTCGGTCCTGGGTCCCGGGCTGGTTCAGATACTCTCAGTCTTTGGGCATCTCTCACTGTGGTGACGACAAGTCCTGAGAGCAAAGGACAGTGTTTGTCCTTCCGCCCCCAAGAGCAACACAAGCAGAGGGCTGAACTCCTAGGAGAAGCTTGAGATGTATGGTCGATCTTTGTTATTCATGGTAATGTTCTAGAAGTTTGCCACAGCAATGAATTAGTAAATACTGAACCACTGTTCCTGGGGGAACTAGAGTTAGACTCCTGCAAAGCACTTCTGATATTTTTGCCGACTGATCAATACAAACCGTGCAGTTTGTGTTTCTGGTTAAATGTAGACACACCTCTTCAGGCTTCAGCCACCCAGTCTGTAAGATGGGGGTCCCACTACTCATTTCCTCCCTTGTGAGTGCTGTTGTGAGGATCTGATGAGGTGCTTGGGCGAAGGGTTTTGGAAACAGCACCTAACACGTGGACGCAGAGTTCACCTGCTTTCCTGACCGGCTGTCAGCTGGGGGAGGCAGGACTCGTCAGGGCGCAGGCACTGAGAACACAGGCTCTGGACCCCACTGGCCTGGGTTCGGATCCTGATTCTGTGCCTGATGGACTGCATGAGCTTGGGCCAGTGACTGAAACTCCCCAGGCCTCAGGCCCCCTGTGCCATAGGGATGATGTCAACAATTTATCCTTAAATCAATGAACCTGTGCTGGCAAAGTGCTTGGCACTGCCTCCAGACAGAGAACGACCAGTGAGTGGGGCAGGTCTCACTCTAATAGTCACTGTGCCCTCATCTGGGCTGAGTGATGGGGGTTGAGGGAGTCCTGTGAGCATCAGCTTCTTTGTGTTAAAAGCCGGGAAATAGTACCTCCTTCCGATGGTAGGTAAGAAATAACCCAGAGCATACCAAAGCGAGGCATGTAAGAAATACTTCGCACTCCTTTGTCTTCCCCCTCTTCTGATTGATCCTTTTGAACTAGCGTTTCCTCCCTTGGTAAAAGGGTAAAAGCACCTGCTCAGCGAGGTGGTTGTCGGATTGGATGGGGAAGTTTGCCAAGGGCGCCAAGCCCAGTGCCCAGCACGTGGGAGTCGCAGGATGCTAAGTCCTTCCGTTCTTCCTCCCATCTCCCCGCCAAGGGGATCCAGCACTGCTGGGGAGGAACAAGCAGAACTTTCTAACTGCTCCTGAAGAATGGGAATGTCGCGGGTGGGGGGAAGACCAGCCTCACGGATGCCTAGGAGGAAGCCGGGCTTCAGGGAAGGATTGGGGGGCGGGCAGCAGGAGTGGGCTCCCTTCTGGGCTAAGGAATTTGATTCTCTGGAGAGCTTCAGATGAAAACATCTGGGTTTGGAAGAGCCAGCGGGGGTGGGGGTGGCGTCAGGGGGTCATTTGTCTTTAGCCTCAGGAGACAATGAACCCTGGGCCTCCTGCGCAATGAGACTGGGGACAGGGAGGGATGTCCCTTGCTCCTTCTGCTTTCTCTCACGCAGCTTCTAAGGAAATTCCAGTGCATTGTATTTACAAGGCATCCCCAACTGTCAGCTTCCTTGAACACAATGTATTTAATAAAAAGCCATTAAGCCTTGTAAAGCTGTCAGAAATCTAAATGACACTTGTAATAAAATCTTGTCGGGTGACCTGTTCCGGTTAATCAGGTCCAGTGACATCATCGCCCGCAGATCTGTCTGGTACCCAGGGCGCTAGGTGTATTTAGACAGCTTTATGATCCACACGGATTTGAGTTATTAAAATTGTACAGTTTTGCAAGGAATTTGGGATTTAATAAAGCAGCAGAGAAACTACAAAAGGAGCAATAACCTTCCAAAAAGCCAATCCTCCCGCGTGCTGGGGGCGTGGGCTCAGGCTAGTGGCCAGGCTGATCCGAGGCCAGACCCTCACATGGGCGATTGTATGTATCCACAATGCATCTATCGGGCATTTGCAGGGCTAGCAAATATGTTATACCAAACCCAGTGACTTCAAGGTGGTGAATTGTGGTTAAATGTAAAGATTTCTGGATGTATTCAGGTAACAAGAAGATAATACCGCCAATTGCATATTAGCTCTAATCAACCTCTTTTGAGCAAATAAACAGCTTGATTGTAAATATCTTTGTCCCTGATTACCCGCCTGGATAGTTCCCGGAGCGCCAGTCTCTTAGAGGCATATCTTTACTTATCTTGAACTATAAAAGCCAACCTTCATGTAACAATCAGGGTGAGACAGACGGACGGACACCGACAAGCAATATCTATTTGCTCAATAATCTATAAATTTAGACTAATGGGGCAGATATCCAAAAAATGTGTTGGGCGCAAGGTAAATAAATCACACCTGGTCTCCTGGCATAAACTGGCACAGCGTTCCTGATATTTCAGTCAAATTATTCCATTTGTTTTTAAAGATATTTTAATCCCACATGACCTCAAACTTCCCATGAACCAGGGCCTGGACCCAAGGCCGCCCACGGCCTTTGCAATAAATCCGTTGTCTCCCTTCCCAGACCTCAACCCAGCTCCATAGATCACCTCTCCCCGCATCTTGCTTCAATTACTCAATTAACTGCAGTAAAGTTCTTGTAGGTTTTGCAGATGTTGCTTTATTATCAAGGCCTCAGACGAACAGGAGAGTTCAGGAGCTGAGGTTATAGGAAGGTTGATGGGGGAAGGGCCAGGATGGGACTTGGGGGGATATTCCCAGCAACCGCTGGGGCCGAAGCCCGGAGAGGGGCACTGTTCCCCCCACACCTCCCTGAGCTCTTAAATGCCCTTTGTGGCTTAGGGAATGTGTGATGTTATCTCACTGAGAAACTGCTTGAGAGAAGTAGGTATTCTACCTTCCTATGAGATAATGCTGTGATTAACAGATGCTTAATTGGGCCATTTATCAAGAACAGGACCTGCCTCCAAGTCAGTGGGCTAAGTAAATTATTACTCACCCTCCAGGTGTTGGACTGGCAGATCTATTACTCTTCTCGAAATGGTCTTCAGAAGATTTTATATGAAAAGATGATTTATTTCCCAAAGGAATTCTATTGTGCTCTTATTTACCAGAATGTAGCAAGCAGGGTTCTGCCCAGCTCTTACTTCCTTCATGCACAAAAGATTATGGAACATTAGAATCATGGAATGGGTCAGAGCCAGAAGGACACTTAGAACTCGACTAGTACAAATGGGTCATTTTAGAGATGGCAACACTGAGGCTTGAGCAAACTTTGTAAATTACATAGCCAGTTAGCACATTGCCAAAGGGCTTATTTATTTATTTTTTTTAGGCTGTGATTTCTCTAGCTGATGAATTAACTTCCTAAAAACCAAGAACTTAATTCTGAACAAGACACTATACTTTAGAGTGGGGTTTCTCAACCCCAGCGTTATTGACCTTGGGGTGGGATCATTTGAAGGGGGTACTTTCCCCTGCACTGTCGGATACTCAGCAACATCCTGGCCTCCACGCTCTAGATGCTAGGAACACCCTCCCTCCCAGTTAGGACAACCAAAACTGTCTCCCAACATTGAAAACGTCTCCCAGGAGGCAACATCATCCTGGACTGAGAACCATTGCTTTAGAATGCTGTCATCGCCATCATCATCGTCACAAAATTAACAATATGAATAATAATCAGCTCGTGCTTCCGGAGCACTGCACCCGGCCACATACTTGATTCTTCTCTCATTTAACCTCACGTAGCTCCATTATGTGGACATTATTATTACCCCATTTTACAAGTGAGAAAATCTAGGCTCAGAGAGGTCTGCCTGAGTTCCTGTGGCCAGTAAGTGCTGGAGGTGGGGTGCAAACCACTCTCCACACCACTGAATTCAGAACGAGGTGACTGCCCTTGGATTTGTTATTAAGTGCTGAAACTGTACAATGTCATTTCCCATCATTCCTGGCAGTGAACTTGTCTTTAGGAATCTGTTGGCATAAGGGTGCCAGATGGCCCCATCGGTTAAGTGTCCAGCTCTTGATTTGGGACTCAGGTCAGGATCGAGGAGTCTTGGGATCGAGCCCCATGTGAGGCTCCATGCTGTGGGTAGATCCTGCTTAAAATTCTCTCCCTCTGCCCTCACCCCTGCCGCTCACTCTCTTTCTCTCTCTCTAAAATAAATAAGTAACATTTTTAAAAAAAGAATCTATTGGCATAATAAGTCACCTTCCCACATTACAAAGAAAAAAAAAAAATGCCCCATGTGGCTTGTCAGTGAGAGGCACTGGTTTCTCCGTAAACGCTATAGCAGTCCATGTGGATGCAAGAAGTCAAGACTGTAAGCACAGAGTAGAGTTAGGATCTTCTTTTTCTTTTTCTTTCTTTCTTTCTTTTTTTTTTTTTTTTTTAAAGATTTTTTATTTATTTGAGAGAGAGAGGAGAGGGGCAGAGGAAGAGGGAGAAGCAGACTCCCCGCCGAGCAGGGAGCAGGACCAGACACGGGACTCCATCCCAGGACCCTGAGATCGTGACCTGAGCTGAAGTCAGACACTTAACCGACAGAGCCACCCAGGCGACAATTAAGAACTTCTGGACAACTCTGTTTCACTGAGCAAATGTCTCTTCTGCTTGCCCCAAATTTCCAAAGATGCAGAGCTCGGTCTTGTTCCTTGGCTGAGGCAGATTGCTTTCCCAGACCGGGGAGCTGCCTCAGAGCTGGGCTAGGAAATCCCCAGGTGAAAAATGAGGCAGGCACTGCCCCTCAGCGTAGAGTGGGTTTCATGCCAGGAAACCAATTCAGTGTAAAACAGTGATCCGAGGAGAGACAACGCCCCACGAGGGATCTGTGATATTGATGTCTACAAGTGTGTCTGGGCAGCTCTGCGCATGGGATCTGGGGGTAAAATGAAAAAATGTCTTTGTTGGAGTGTAAATAAAGCCCAGTTCGCCATCCTTGATAATTTAACATCAGAATTTCCCTATCTGTAGCGGCTCCAGGTGTTATGGCCTAACCCTTAGATTAATCTGATTTGACCATTTCTACTTCCCGTTAACCCTGATTTCTGCATCCATTTTTTTTTATTCTATTAGCAACTCTATATGTATGTATGTATGTTTGTTAGTGTAGGGATATATACACACACACACACACATATATGTAAGTATATACTTACGTATATATGCATATATATGTGTACACTTACATATGTGTGTGTATATATGTATGTATACAAATATATGTATGCTTGTAGTCATTCATTTCTTTGATAAGTCATGCCTAATCCTGAAAGAGGCAGGTACAACTCAGAAAACAGTGACAATTTAATAGCTCAAGTGGATAGGCTTCACTATGGAGTTTTAGGGGACCAGTAATCACTATAGAACTTCTTTTTATTTATTTATTTATTTATTTATTTAAAAGATTATTTATTTGACAGAGAGAGAGATTACAATTAGGCAGAGAGGCAGGCAGTGGTGTGTGGGGAACAGGCTCCCTGCTGAGCAGAGAGCCCTATGCGGGGCTTGATCCCACGACCCTGACATCATGACCTGAACCCAAGGCAGAGGCTTAACCCACTGAGGCACCCAGGTGCCTTCCTCCTTTTTTTTTTTTTAAATGATGTATTTATTTATTTTCGAGAGAGGCAGAGAGAAGAACAGGGACAGAGGGAGAGAGAATCTCAAGCCGACTCCACACCGAGCATGGGACCCGACAGGGGGCTTGGATCCCACGACTGTGAAATCACAACCTGAGCCGAAACCAAGGGTCAGACGTTCCACGAACTGTGCCACTCAGGCATCCAGGAATTCCCTCTTCTTTAAAGAAAACACTTTAGTCATGGCCACACCAGTGTTTCGGAGAGCAAGTGCACGTCCATGGCTGACACCCCCGCCAGGGGCGCACTCCTGGACAGGTGTGGTCCCTAGAACACCTGCTTGCTCGCTGTCACCTGTTTTGTGTTTTTCATTCCAACAAGACCCCTTGTCTGTCACGTGAGACTGCGCATGAAAACATTGCCAACCACGAAGCGCTTTTCAAAACTCGGTCTGTTCTCATCCCAATCATTTACTGTAATGTTTGAACCCAAGCTAACACAGTAAGGAGACAGCGCGGGCCATGGGAATCTCAGATAAATCAGTGTAGGTTCCAGACACTGGCATGGATCTTAGGCTGAGAGAGAGACACCCCTCCCCGATTTGAGACCCACTTTGCTGTCCGAGGCGTACATCCTCTTCACTGCGTGGCGAGAGGCGGTCACATGTGGTCGGCACCCATAACCCCACCTGTAACCATCGCAAGGACCCTATCAGGGAGGTCTTTCACCCACAAGGAAGATGAATCTAGATAAAGCTGAAAGAGATTAAGGACTCGTCCAAAGTCATTTGGTCCACACGTGACCACGTTTGGATGTGCAAACGCTCTGTTCGGCCCCAAACTCAGCATTTCTCTGTTACGTCTCACACTAGAGGAAACGGTCCCAGAGCCTTCTGTGTGCCAACCGCGCCCCTGGCACCCATGGATGTGGTTTTCCGGGAGGCCCGTGGCTTCTACCTCTGGCCTCTGGGGGGCGCTGGTGGGGCCCCTCCTCGGCCGCTCTCCTTTGCCGCAGCGCGCAGGGCCGGCCTGGGTTTGCTCCTCCAACTTCCGCCGCGCTCTTCCGCCTTCTCTCCCGGGTTCCCCGGCCTGGCAGCCGGCCCACTGCCCCTCGCAGCCCCTGGCACAGGCCGGCGCGGCCGTGCAGGCCTTGTAAATCCCGCGGAGGGCGGTGCATCGATCGGAGCCCAGTTGTGAGGGGTGTGGAAGGACTTGCTAAGTTGCTCCTGACAACTGTGGGCCTCGTCCCCCCGCCAGGCCCAGCCCGAAGTCACCGGCTCATCACGCACCTCCCCACCCACGGCGAGAGGAGAGAAAGGCAATCATTTCAGATCCTGAGATGTGAAAACTGCCTGTTGGCGGCCCCCTCCTCCCTCCCCCCTGCCTCTGCCCTTTCTCTCTAGCCTTTCCTGAGGCGACAGCGCCTTTAGTGGAGGGAAGGCCGCTCTGGGGGGTCGGCCACCTCGGGGTGGGTGGGCAGGCTGCTCCCAAGGGAGGCAGACGTCACAAACGGGCCCTGTTGGGAAGAGGGCGTTTTAGTGGAAGGGAACGTTTGGTAGCTTTGGCTGTTGTTCAAGCAGACCTGGGTCCCCTGGGAGGAAAAGGTGCCGTGGTGTGGAGACTCACGTGGTCTGGGGGGCCTCCGCTGAGCAGCAGACACCAGACCCCTTCTTCCCTTGCGGTTTATGTCACGTGTCCTGGGCTTCAGGCTTGCGTTGATAACTTGACCCCAAACAATCATGCTGACTCATTTACCAGCTCTTTATTGAGAACCTCCTGTGTCCCAAGCGTCTGGAGAACAGTGGTAAGTCACTGCCTTGGAGAAACGTGCGGAAGGTTAGTGGGTATCAGAGGTAAGTATTAATCAGATATTCCCACAAGTAAGTCTGTGAGGAAAAACCGGCTGAAGGCCCATGAAGGAAAAGGAAAGAAAGAGGTACAACCAGAGCTGAAGAGGGGGCTCTGTGTGGACCGGGCAGCCAGAGGTGGCTTCTCTGAATGGGGAAGCTGAGTTCTGAAGGACTGGAGTTGGGAATAAGTAGTTCAGGGTAAAGAAGAAGAGCATCAAGTGTGAAGAAACAGGAACAGGAGACGGGTTGCTTCGACTGAGGCTCAAAAAGACGGCTAAAGTGAGGATGGAATTCCTCGGGTGGAAGCCAACAGAACTTTCCAGAACTTGCCAAGATGGCGCAGGCTGGCTTTATACAAAACTGTGAGGTGACCTCTCTTCAGTGTTACCCTCTAGCAGTCTCCTCTCCCAGAGGCCTGTGCTCACCCTCAACCCCTGTCCATAAATTCTGCTCTCAAGAAATCATCTCAGGCTATTGACTTAAATTTAAAAAAAAGGAAGGAGGGAAAGAGGGATGGAAAGAAGGCCTCCTGCTCTGTACTTATGAGGGCTAGAGATGAGAGGCTGGTCTCTGCTTCAGCAAGCTCACAGCCTCCTTAATCTGCCCCCATGGAACTGTCTGCAAGGGAAGGGCCCAGAGAGGGGACTGTGGGAGTTCAAAGAAGACCACGTGGTCACCAGGAGAAGTGGTTGGGGGGTTTCTTATAGACGATGGATTTCTGCAGATTAACCTGGCGACAGGTTAAGAGAACTATCTGGAAGGCAGGCCTGTGTCTCCTCTTCATGGAGCTCCATTTCTCAAGCCAGATATCTGATGGCAAAACATGAGCAGTTTTAGAAACAGGAGATTCTGAGAAGGACCCTTTTTGCCGAAGAGCCCGCGATCTCCGTGACAAGAGAAGGCTCTTCCCTCTGGTAGGCTCCCCCCCTGCCCCCGCTCCTGTGCAGCAGAAAAACCTGTCAGGATAGAACTCAGTGTCATGGTGCAAAAAACCAGGAAAATATCCCCAAACCTGGGTCTTGCTCTTAGAGACCTCCTGAAGGGGGTGGGACTCAGATGCCACTGAACTGTCACTGTTTCCTTACTATTTCTTTCAAACTGGACTCCAATTTCTCTGCTGGGCTTTTGGGCAGACAGATGTGCAGGTCAGTCTGTCTGTCTGGGCCCTGGCTGTGTTATCAGGACCCTCCTGATCTGTAGTGTGTGACCCTAGATGTGGTACAGGCAGCAAGCCCATTCTGAGGGGCGCCCAGTGCTCCCTTTACTGCTGCCGGTCTGCAGGTGGGTTCTCCTTGTGCCCTGACATTCCAGAAGAGGGAACTGCATTCCAAGATCAGTCCCTTGCCACAGATCACACAGTCTATATTGATGCCTTTGACCGCAGCACGCACCCTCTCGGGCTCTTGCTAGACACAGCCCAGATGGTGTCTCTGAGGATTTTTCCAGCACCCTGGGCAGTTGCTAGAGCAAGGCATGGCCAGCCGATTGGGATGCTCCGAGCAGAGTTCCCTGAGGTCCCGGGAGCTCCATTTTACAGATGGGAAGGCTGCTGCCACGGAGGGCGAAAGTGTGGAGGGAAGTGGGTAAGTGAATTACTCCGGCCCCGGAGGGAGCCGTGGCGGCTGGAGCAGTCGGCGCGGGCGCGGGCCGTGTTTCCACCCGGCTGCCTCAGCCGCTCCGAGAGCCCAGCTGATAATTGCTCATTATGTGCTTAATCTGGGCACAGCGAGGCCTGGCAGCGACATTGCATCACATCAAAGCGAGCTCTTCAAAGGAGCAGAAAGCTGGCCTCTGGGGTAATTAGCAGAGGGCCCATTCTCTCCTGCTCGGGACAGTTGGAGGGGTTTCGGGCAAAGTCCAAAAAGCACCGAGCAGAACTCCGAGTTGTCAACTCTGCTAAACTTGGACAGGCCAGGCAGATGACTCAGATCACTTCTGAAAGGTTTTTTTTTCCCCCATTTTATAAACTGTTGAGATAATTTTCTGCCTGCCTGGCCCAGATGCCTTGATCCACTGGTTGTCTCTGGGACCCCCAGCCTCCTCTCCTCAACTGCCATGTTCTTCTTCTGGGGGGACCTGTCAGAACACACACACACACACTCGCACGCGTGCACACACACACACACACGCACACACCGACTTGTCACTGCCATGACCCAAAAACAAGAGCTGAAAGAAGGCGACACAGCCTGGCTTGTGCAGAGAGGTGCTTGGAACCTGGTCATGATGACTCAGTTTCCCCAGTGGCCTGTGCGGAGGGGCCCCTGGGGGCAGCCCTGACTAGGGGAGTGTGGGTTCATCCATCAGAGTGGAACTTGGTCAGGTGCGACAGGCCTGGCGAGAGGCCTCGGAAAAAATCGGGGCCAGGCCAGTTGCTTAAGCGAGACGGGCCTTCTCCTCTTCGCCGCTGGAGGGGCCGTCAAGGTGACGTTCCTTCTCGAATCCCATTTGCAGCCCCCCTTCGCACAGCCAGGTATCCCACAGGCGCGGCGTGAAAGTGCAGGGAGTGCTAAGAGACGTTATAATGGAGTCTGGTACCTGTCTCGCCGGCCTGTGGGGGACTCAGGCTAACAGGCCCGGAGAGGCTGATATCCGAGCAGAAACGGTGCTGACCTGGCCAGCGGGGTACGGGGCAGGCGGGGCCGGGCCGGTTCGGGGACTGGTTGGTGCAGGTGAAAGCAGACAGCTTTTCACCCCAGCTTTAACAGATGACAAAGTTCCCCGTGCTTGAAAGTTCGGAAAAGAACTCACCGTGCCTGTTTCTTAATCATACTTAAATAATGGGTGTCTTCAAGGTTGGGATCATGAGAGTGGCAGAAATTGAGCCAATGAGGAAGGTGTTCTCAGACATTGAACAAAATCCTTCAGATGAGGACACGGATGGGGATCATCGTCAACAGGGCCGTGACTTCTCCTGGAACTAAAACTGTCTGCCTTCTATTTGCTGATCACGCACACCTTCGCCCAACATTTATGGTTTCTGAACATGGAGCTTCCTTGTACCAAGTGTTTTGTCAACAGTGGAAAAGACATGATTTAGTAGACACTCTGAGAGAGCGGGCATTCTTACTGCCCCCAAAGGGGGCTCCCTGACCCCGACACTATGTCTTCTCAAATGATTTCATTTAGGGTGAACTCTCATTCCCTTTTTGGAGTCTCGGCCCCAGGCTTTAGGCTCTCTCTGCTGCAGTCTGCTCTGTCCGCACAGGCTCTGTCTACCGCCTGGGACTCACAAGCTCATGCTGAAAACACGAGCTTTTAAAATTACTTCACAGAGTACCTGCAGCCTTGCCAATCCTCAGGTGTGAATCAACCACGCACCTGCTCAATGTTCGCTCGGCAGGAGTGCTCTGGCTGGAGCAGGCCTCATGGAAGAGAGCTCGAGGGCCAGAGTCACAGACTCTAAGCCAGCCTCAGACTGGCTGGCTGAGCTTGTGGAGGCCAGCCTCAATTTTCTTGCCTCTAGAATGGGTGTGGGGTGGTAGAGGGGACGGAGGCCGGTGTGAAACCCCCTGGACGGGGGATGCACCTCCCTTGGTCCTCCCATAACCCTTTGCCTCCTCCACTTATGGGCACTGAGCTGTTTGTCCCCAAGTCTTCCTCCTCTTCAGATCAGGTTTCTAAAGGACAAGATCGGAGCTTCATTCTTCTCTTGTCTCCAAGTGAAATGCCCACACACGGCAGTTGCTCGGTAAATGCTTAGTCCATAAGGAAGCCTCAGCCTGGCTGTGTGGAAGGATGAAGACATGTGTGGATTAATGGGTACAGTCAGGACGGGCTCACTCATGGATGGGCTCAGTAGCGAAATGAAAATGTGGAGCTGCTTGCTTAAAAATTAAGAATTTTAGGACAGCAGCAGGAGAGGGCTGATACCGGTGCAGGGCCTTTCTGAAGGCAGGGCCTGTGTCCCCTGCGTGGGTCACACTTCCATAGAGTCATCCTGAGCCCGGTGAATTATGTCACTGAATGATGCTGTACTAGTCTGCTTGGACCCCCCAGAGCAAAGTACCACAGTCTCGGAGCTTCAGCTGCGTGAATTTATTTTCTCACAGTTCTGGAGGCTGGAAGTCGAAGCTTAAGGTGTCGGTAGGGTTGGTTTCTTCTAGGGCCTCTCTCATTGGCTGGCAGGGGGGCGTCTTCTCCATGTGTCCTCGCACTCTCCTCCCTCTGTGTTCTAATGTCCTCTTCCCATAAGGACAGATGTTATAATGGCCGAGGGTCCTCACTAGAGACCTGATTTTAACTTATAGACCCTATTTCCCAAGAGACACATTCTGAGACACTAAACGTTAGGACTTCAATGTATGGGTTTTGGAGCAAGTATGGCTCAGCCATGACAGGTGCTGTCAAACCCAGATGCTCTTAGGATTGTCATTCTGAATTTGGTCTCAACCCTCTGCTATTTCAACCCTCTCTTGTAGATATTTGTGTCATGCCTCAGTTTTGCTGGTTATACAAGAAAAGATTAAGGAAGTAAAGCTCACCATTCATTGCACCATCCAGTAGTTAACATGTCCATGGGATCCTTTCCACCTGTCTTCAGTATACGTGCATCTTGATGGTACCGAGATTGTACTTTCAGTATTTTATAAACTGCCTTAGAGTTTAACTATATATCCCTCTTCCACCCCACTGCGTACTTTGAATCAACTTTTGGGATTTTAACAGCGGCCATATCATCTTCCAAATGCATCCGTAGACTCTGATGCTGAAGGCATCTCCCACAGAGGGTTGGTAACTCCCCTGCCTGGGGGATTACATCGAGGAAGTCGTGTCTAGAGACCACCTCGGGGCACTCAGACCACAGAGGAATGAACCCACTCAATCCGTGCCAGCCAAGGCATTTCTGGACACTCAGTCCAGCAACTGATTTGAGAGAAGAATAGGACTGTGGTTTCCAGCAGGAGCCTCCATCTGTCTGCAGTGTTTAAAAGCTAATTACAATGGATGTGATGGCTGGGCATCCACTCCTTAATATAGTTCCCTCAAGAAATAACCGTTTAGGCCACCAATTATTCTATCTCTTTTAGGGATACTTTCTCAATTGCAAAAGAATCTAAGAATACAATTGGCGTACTCGATAAGTGCAGAATCTTGTTTAGGAACTTCGGCTGGGCGAAAGAAAGCAATTAAACTGTCAAAACGTAATTGTTTCTCATATTTAATTTAGAGTGGTTCATTCCCATTTACTTTTCATGGTTCCGGAGTTCAAAGCAAAGAAAGTTACCAGGACAACTGGTAGTTACGAAATGAAGACGCGAGCCTCGGAGCGCTGGCGGCCGCCGGGAGCTGCTCCACTCTCCAGGGACTTTGCCCTGACAACACAACGCGATGCTCCATTTCCCAGACACCTGCAGCGCGGAAGGAGCCAGTCTGGGGCGCACTGGGCCATTTTGATTCGAGAGATATGCTCTGACCTGAGTAGTAACTCCAAATCCCCCCAGACGAACTCTGTGTGTGTGTGTGTGTGTGTGTGTGTGTGTGTGTGTGTGTACAGCTACCATGAGCTCCTGTTGTGTTTGGGAGCCTCTCAGCTTCTTTATAAGTATAATCTATCTAAGGATCATTAGTTAAATAGAATGAACACTCTTAGTCAATTCTCTCAAAGTGAGAAGTCACCATCCATCCGTACCGGGTGGGGACGTAAATGCCACTTCTTCTGGAAACACGGGTAAGCACTGACTTCATGCATTGGGCTAGGCTCCTGGGACCTGGAGATGGGCACACTGTGATTCCTTTCATCAAGCAGCCCAGAAACAAGTTCAGGGACGAACACACCCTTTTGCTTGGTGTCATCGGCAGTGATGTCGAGGTAGGAAAGAAGAGTCACGTGGCCATCACTGAGGGGAGAACACCCTGGATGGCTCACAGATCTCCTAGGAGGAGGCAGGAAAGTGGAATTTAATTCAGCAAGCATTCATTGCCCACCTCACTTGGGGGCACAGTCCAAGCCTGTGCTCTAGAAAGTTCTGATAAGTGGGGAGATGAGACAAAAATAGGAAAAGGGAGCACAGGATCATAGGCACTCCAGAAATGTTTGGCAAAATGAAGGAAGAGTAAAAAGATTAATACTAAACCCTGCAAAGAATGTCAAGATCAGTAAGACCAGCCATGGTTCTTGCTCTTGGAGGAGATAGGGAGTGAGGACAGTAGGGAGGAGGCTGTATTCATGTGCCAAGACTCTTTCTTTCCTTTCCTTTCCTTTCCTTCCTCCCTCCCTCCCTCCCTTTCTTCCTTCCTTTCAGGTTTTTAAAAAATTTATTTGACAGAGAGAGAGAGAGAGAGAGCACAAGCAGGCAGAGCGACACGCAGAGGGAGAGGGAGAAGCAGGCTCCCCACTGAGCAGAGAGCCTGACTCGGGGCTTGATCCTGGGACCCTGGGACCCTGGGATCATGACCTGAAGGTATGGTATCATGCCTGCGATCATGAGTCGAAGGCAGACGCTCAATAGACTGGGCCCCCCAGGTTCTCCGCCACTTCCTTTTCAATGTGTTTCCTTTTGACAATATCAGACAAACCCAATATCAGACAAACCCAACTGAGGGATATTCTGCAAAAAATAACCGGCATATGATCTTCAAATATGTCAAGGTCAAGAAACACAGAAAAGGCTAAGGAGCTGTTGCAGATTAAAGGGAACTACGCATGAATTTCCCGAGTTTGCTAAGCACGTCGTTCACGTATTCGGGGGTAAAGCGGTCTGATGGCCCCAACTTCCGCTCAAATGGAAGAACATGAGGCGGGGTGCTGGGAATGCGAGAGCAGAGGGGGTCCAGCAGAATCATTGGGTGAATCTGTGTACAGGGCTTCTGGAGGTCTCTTGTGGTATTCTTGCCACTTTGCTGTGAGTCTGAAGTGCCATTAAAATAAAAAGTTTAAAAAAATACGGACTCTTTTTAGAAATTTTGGAAAATTCAAAAATGCTCTCCGCAGCCTAAATAACTCCACGTCATCCTTCCGAAACGACCACATTGAACCATTTGTCATTTCTCCCCAGGCTCCTTTCTGGACATCTTACAGTATTTCGAATATACTAGGCAACCTTTTAACTGTGCACTAAATGACATGTTTTGAGCACCACTTGTGGTTATGGACACACATTGGCGAGGAGGTCTGACTTGCTTACTAACATGTTTGGTTTGGCAAGAGGCATTATAATCCTGAGATGGGGCTGTCTGACAGAGTTTTGGCGGCAGCTGCTGACTGCTTTCGCCACAACAGCCTGGCCCTGCTCGTACTCTGACAGTCACAAGCTCTGGAAACGGTTCCCGCACCATCTTCTGGCAGCATTTCAACCGCTGGTCTTTTTTGGTCTTTGCTCTTGTTTGAAAATGGGAGGGAATGTGAAATGTTTTGAAGTCCCTGGTACTTTGTCTCTCTCTGAGCCATCTTGAAAGCAGGACTTCCCAACAACAGCGTGACTAAAAGCTTGAGCCCGATCAGTCTTTGCTGGGGGTGGGCGCGGGGCGGGGGCTGTCCTGTGCCTTGAAGGATGGCTAGAAGCATCACTTACCCACCATCCTTACCCACCAGATGCCAGAAGCATTCCCCTTCACCCCCAGTTGTAACCCAAAATGTCTCTTGGGGGCGGGTAACTACGTCTGCATTTGAGAACCATTGTAAAAGCAGAGAACACAGAGAGAATGGGACCCTTCCATAGTTCCATTTCTTCCTTGGAACAGCTTGGGACAGATGGATGGGAAGAAATAACCCCAAGGCCAGGAGTAACTTCTGCCTCAGCTTCCTCTGTAGCTAAACGAGGGGATTAACACCTGTCCTGTTTGCCTCCCCTGAGATTAAGTGATGCGTGCTACGTAGCAAGCCTACATGGGACCTGTACATAGATGGTGTGCAAGACACTTCAGGGTTCTCTTGGCAGCAGACTGAAACAAGCAACAAAGTCACTGTGTAAACTCAAAAGAATCCTAAAGCGAACTTGATGTTTGTGATTCCCAGATATAGATCTAGGAAATCATGCTAGTGACAATATTATGTTTGGCTTCACCAAAGCAGTTTCATTTTGCTTCTGGGAACACAGGGGGGCTCTATTTCCCAGACTCCTTTGCGGCTAGGTGGTCCAGGAGACTGAGTTCTGGCTGAGGGAATGTTAGTGGAAGCGAGGTCGTCACTTCCGAGCCCGGTCCCTGAAACTTGCTGGGAGGGCTCCACATAACCTTTCCATTCATTAGTTAGCCAGATTCAGTCCAGCGGAGAACTCTGGGTCCTAAGGGACAGTGATGCTACCAGAGAGAAGGAGACTTGCTCCCTGTAAAACTGTGCGAGGCATAGCCCCTCCCTAACAGAGTGACAGGAGCAAGACATAAAACTTAAATGTATTCAGCTACGAGATTTCAGAGGCTATTGGTTAGGTAGTAATTAGCTTGTCCTGACTAATGCAGGTGTACCAGAAACCAGCACCGAGAAACACCCGAAGGAAAAGGCTGAACAGATGAAATTCTGTCAACAGTGACTCATGGGCGGAATCCACAGGCTTCCCTGGATAACTGCCGTATCCCTACCTCTGTGCCTTTGGTCATCTCAGTCCGACTCCTGGAATTCCTTCTCTGGCTATAGTCTCCTTTCTCATCAACTCTGTTTATTCTTTCTGGTCAAGGACCACCTCTTCCAGGAAGCCTTCCCTAACTGCCTAGGGTAGAAGTAGTCCTTCCCTCCCATGGACTCTAGTTCCGATCTATAATGCTCCCGTGGCTTTTTTTTTTTCACAGCTATTTGCCAGCCTTATTCTTTGATCAGAACTGACTCTTTTAAAGGAATACCCTGTGACCCGTTTACCTTTGCACCTCCAATCCCTTAAACATAACAGCATAATAAAATCAAAATATCAGCCTGCCATCAATACTATTAGCACATGGGTTTAATGTACAAGTTCGCAAAAGATACACCAAAGCCACCATCAGGAGGTGAATTACGACACTAGTCATTGCGCACCATTTGCTGACTGTTGGACCAGTGCAGGGCTCTGGGATAGGACCCTTGACGTAGGCCATCTCATAGAACCCTGTCAATGGTCCTGTGACTTTGTTGTCTTTATCGTCCCTATTCCCAAGCCCATACCCTAAAACCCATGATCAGTGTATCACAAATTCTCTGCCCCGAAAACCTACCAGGTCACCTCCCCTGCCGTCTCACCTCTGAGGATGACTGTGGGCCCAGGGGAGAAGATGTGACGGCTGCGACTCAGCCCTTCATCTGTAAAATGGCAACGAGGGTGGGAGGAGCTGTTTCCTGGAGGGCCACGGCACAGTGGACATGGGCCGTGTGGGACAAACGTCCGTGAAGCGATTAGTATGGTTTTGGGATACGACTCATCCACGCCTCATCCCACCCCAGACAAACAGGGGCTTCCTGCCCTTGGCCAAAATGTCAGAAACCAACAGAGACAGAAGGTAGAGATTTTGAAAACAAAACCTACCAGCAACAGGTGCAGTGAGAATTTGAATCAGGACAGAGAAGCTGTGATTTTCCAAGGTTGCTTTAGACAATGTCCTGCTACCTAACACTGGGCTTAGGAGAGCTCTTCATACAGCCCTCAGAATAGAGTAAATCCTAGAGGGGACTTCCCTGATGCCCTTTCAGAAAAAGAAGCATTACATCATTAAATTTGTTTTGTTTTTTTTCTCATACTTCCCAAGTGTAGTGACTACATTTGGAAAAACGTACGTGGCCAGTAGCTGCCAGGGCAGGGAGATGGCCGTTTGCAAACTGACATCCCTTCCGTCTTCACGATAGGAAAGCAGCCTTGGGTATGACTGCTGCTCTTTTCCACTGAATGGTTTGCGGATGTCAGTGTGAAATGTGGGCCTGATCGGCTTTTTCAGACTGTAGGACTCCTCAGGAATGTGCAGAACGCTGGTCTTAACCAGCAAATCCTTGCCAACCTGGTGGCCTCTGTGTTCTGCCAGCTCTATCTACTTTCCAGCCAAGGAAGTATTTTAGGAAATACCAACTAGAGAATGCGGACTCCTGGCTACATGCTTGTAACCTGGGGCTAAATGCTACAATCTGGCATTGCCACTTCCAGCTGTGTGACCTGGAGCAAGTAACTTAACCTCTCTGAGCCTGATTCCTATCTCTAAAACAGCGAAAACAATAGTGCCAGCTCCAATGGATTGTTACTGAAGTTGAAGCGAGATCGGCAAGTAAATTGAAGGCTTGCGGCCGAGTGGCTCGCCCAGGAGTGGTTAGTAACGATGTCATTGCTGATGTTCTGGACACGGATATTTGTTATAGATGGTAGCACATGCAGCTCTTGTACACCTGAAATTATGCACACGGGGTTCTTGAGATGAGTAAAACTGCACGCGCATGAACACTGACAAATGGGCTTGGGTGTGTGTTCACGTGTGCACACACACGCATGTGCAGGATCTTGGGAGGACCTTCTGTCCTGCTTCTCTGGCCCCTTCTTTGGCCCGTCTCTGTCGGCACAGCTCTGATTTCTTTTTCTTGCCCCCTACACGTCACCTCTCGCCTTGGCACTTCATTACCTTTGATCTGCCTGGCTATCGCAGCAACGTTCCTACCTCTCCTACAACACTGCCTCCCTCTCCCCGCCGTGCCGGCTCTCAGCAGCCCATAATCTTCTTATCACACTTCATCTGTCCACTTCCGTCTCCGCACGGTGCGCTGCCCCCAACTCACCGCAATTTCTTCCTGGAGCTCCCTCTCTTCCCCCTTCCTGTCCCCCCATTTTAAATCTGGCCTCCATCAGCCATTCTCTCCCACGTCCCTGGAAGGTGCAGGGATCTGCTGTCTGCTCTTTGGGCTGCAGTTCCCCACCCGGGGCCTCAGCTGGCCCCGTGGGGTCACTGCTTGAGCCTGCTTGATCTGTTTAGAGATATAAGGGGCCAGCTTGTTACTTCGGATCAAAATAGTTTACATTTCTTGAGCCTTGGTTTCATGCCGGCATGTTACAGGCACGCGTCTCAGGTAGGGGTGTGGTAGGTGCCACCGTCGTCCTCATTCTGTTAGTGACAGCACCGACGCTCAGAGAGGCCGAGGCACATGGCCGGCATTCCAGAAGCAGTAAGTGGGCAGCAGGGATTCCATCCTGGGTGCGTCTGATTCCAGACCCCTCGCCCTTAACCCAAGCAAAACCCTGTGCTCAGGAGGCTGGAATGCTCAAGGCTCGGTGCTCCTTCTTGCTCCCTGAGCAGGAACCGGCTGTTCATCAAAGCGGGGCCAGAAAGGAACCTCAGAGCACCCTCCCCCCAGAGCATCGCTAACACCTCCCTCTTCCCCACCCGATTAGCAAAATCCTTCCTCTGTTGCCATGACTCTCGTTCTTGCCCTGTCTCCTTCCCACCTTTGCCTGGTGGTCCCTTGTCCCCAGGCAGGTAGTAGAAGTTGATAGAGAGGCTCAGGACAGGAGCAACTGTTTATTTATTTACTCATAGGCAATTGGCCCCATGCAGCGCCTCCCTTTGGATGTGTCTGGAGTCTTAGAAGCTTGACTGCCCTCCATTCTCCTACAGATGGACCTTGAGAGCTTATTTGGAGACTCTGGACGGGAGCGCGGCTACCCTTCTACCCTTGACCGAAGAACGGTCCTCTCCTCTATTGGGGAAGGTCGTCCTCTTCGACCGATTGCGCAGCTTCAGGAGGGATGTACCGGAGCAGTGAGGGAGGAAGGGGACCCCTGCCTGGCCAGCCAGATTGTCTGAATCAACCGTGGTGATCAGTGGGGTGACGGACGTCGCAGCCAGATCGCCCTCCCAGCCAGGGCATGAAAGGTTTACTGGCCGTGGCGATCAAAGTAACCCAGGAACAAAGTTCTACCCCCGTCGCACCCTCAGTCTGGTCACCATGAAGCCCAGATCTCAGCGCCTGATCCCAAAAGGGTCAGCCTTGGGAATTCAGTCTCGGGAACTCCCCAGGGCTTGTCCCATAGGTGAGTCACTTGGTGGCCACCCCCTCATCCCACTCATGTAGCGCGGAGCTGGCAGCCTCCTCTGCCTGGCTGGAGGGCTGCTGCAGGGATGGGCAGCCCTCCCTCCTGGTCTGGGAAGCAAAGCCTGAACAATACAGACCTTATAAGCCAGGAGGAGTGGCAGCTATCATTGTGGGCCACGCAGCACGGAGACTCTGTAGACTGGGTCAGGTTTCCTCACAGCGGGTGGCTGCCCCACCCATGGGGTTTTCCTGGGACGAGGTCCTTGGTGTGGCTTTATATGCAAATCACGCCAACAGCTAAGGCCTATAGGGCCGGAGCTCCTCTTGGTCCTGAACGCTGCCTTACTCAATCCTCACCACACCTGTATATCGCTTCACTCTACCTATTTTCCCAGACAAGGAAACTGAGAAGCAGAAATCAAATGATCTGCCCAAGGCCAATTAGTCAAGAAGGGGCAGAGTGCAATCCAAGTCTAGCTTGGTCAGACAGAAAGTCCATTCCACGTGGTCCTGGGGAAGAAACAAACAGCCTCAGAGCAAGGAGACAGACCGTGTTGGCCTGCCCACCCCTGCTCAGATGCCATCACCATTAGCTTTGCCCTGCCCGGCAGCCAGGTAGTAGCTGCTGGCTCTGCAGTGGGTTCCATGTCTAAATCCGTTCTTTAGTTCAGTCCTCACAGAGGTTCTTTCTTTGCACCTGCTGGGAGCCAGGGAGTGAGCAGGGAACATCGAAGTGAAGACAACCTCCTCTCTGCCCTCAGCCAGACTAGGGGCTGGGGTAGGAGGTGACAGCGGAGCACGAGCAGAATGGGCCATGTCTCCACCAGCTGTGGGCCGCAAGGAGAGAGGGGCTCATTCCAAGGGGGAGGAGAGCCTCTGGGAAAGCTTGTAGGAACAGATGGCTGTTGAGTTGGTTCCTAAAGCAGGTTAGGGAAGAGTTGTTCCAGGAGCTGGATGGGATCCAGGGGTGGCCTGGGATTATTGGCTCCTGGATGCCATGCCTTGGAGGCTCCATGTCGAAACTAAGGTGACATTTGGACAACAACAATAATTATAAGTGCCCCAGTTCTTCCTTCAGACCACTCCCCCCAAAACACTGTGGGGCAGTGATTAGGGGCTCCTGCTGTGGGTTGATAAACCAGTCCCTAAGCCTTCCTAGCTTCCTATCTGTGTGAGTCTCTGTGCCTCAGTTTCTGCATCTGTAAAGTGGGCCCTATACAATAGGAGCCCTTACTTCTAGGACTTGGCTCACAGTGGATAGTCACTAAATCAAGCTGCTGTCATCATCGTCGCCATTCACCATTGTCCCTTCGGCACCCAGTGCCCCTGCAGGAGCCCAGAGGTCCAGTCACTGAGAGAAGAACCCAGACAGCCTCCCCCTCCGCCTTGCCCCACCAGCACCATTTCGCCTTCTCTCCTGCTCCCTTCCAGAGTCATAGGGCAGCTGGTGCTCTGAGAGAGGCAGAGCGTAAGGGGGCAGAGCTCAGAGGAATGGCGCGTGGTAGGCCAAAGAATGCCAGCGTCTAGGCCAAGAGTATTTGGGTTAAAAAAAAGGCATTTTCTTAAATAAATCTGATCTCAGCTCTGCCACTTAGTGGCTGCGTGACTTCAGGCACCTTAGTCACTTCCATCTGCCTGGGTGTCCTCTCAACTCACAGAGGACGGAGAAGCACAAATGAGATATCTGTCCGTCCTTGGCTGGCATGCGCGCTGCACACAGGAAGCTCTCGGTGCGGGAGCTCCTGACTCCTTCCCCCGCCTCCTCCTCCCCCTCCTCTTCCTCCTCCTCCCCTTTCCTCCTGGAAGCCACCCTTCCCGTTTCTGGCCTGGAGTGTCTGTTTCCAAAGGCCACTGCGACATCCCCCCTTGGCAACCTGGCGATAGGGCCCAGCGCCTCCCCCGTGGCTAACCCCGCAGCCAGCCGTCTGATTATGGGGAGAGGATGGGAAGACCCAAGAGCCTGTGGCCGCACACAGAGCTCCCCAGATCCGAAAGCCAGACATCGGTGTCAGTGGGGGCTATACCTGGGCTCCTGTGCCAACCAGGGGGTCCTGGTGGCCAGAGCCTGCAGTGACGCAAGACGATGACATGGGCCAACTTGGAATGATTTGCCATGACACCGGCAGAGAGCAGGGATGTGAGTCCCAGGGAGAGCAGAGCCGTGCTCGGGCTGGACGGTCTCCCTGGGCTCAGCACCGTCAGCGGGCCCGACCTCCTTTCCACCCACTCAGCCAATGTTTTTTGGGGTGTGGGCTTCGCCAGGTGCCCTAGGAAATGAGAATATCCTGGGGATTAAAGGGCATGATGAGCCGATCCTACCTCCAAATAGGGTTCTATCTAGTGGGGACACAAACAAAAAAGAAAAGCAACCAAGTATACAAACAGAAGTCTGTAATTGCAGCTCGGACGGCATGCTGCCAGGGAGACAGCAGGTGTGAAACAGAATCTAATGGGAGAGGCACCTGCCTGAGCCACGGAAGCACTCTGGGCGAGAGTGACATTGAAGCCAAGAGCTGAAGGATAGGAAAGACCAAGTGCGGTGGGACGAGAGGGCTGTGCCCAGGAACAGGGTCGGGGAAGCGGTCCCCGCGCTGGGGAGACCTAGGGAGAGGGGACAGGAGTGTGAGGGCAAGGAGCAGAGGCAGGAAGGGACAAGGCTTACCAAGAGCCTTGGAGGCTACGACAGGGGGTGTGTATTTCGCTCTGAGTGGGGGTAAGGGGGCTGGTCCTGGCAGGGGTTCTAAAGTCAGCTGGGAAGGTGATGTGGATGCCCGTGAACAGGCAGAACAATTGTGCCAGTCTCTGTCTCTCTCTCTGGCTCTTCAGGGCTTACTTGGTAAATTTGCTGGATGGTAAGGCCACTGGATCAGACCTCAGTGACAGTATCATAAAAACATCCGATCTCATCCATCAGGGGGCTAGGAGTCCGGGGAGGAGGACCCCAGACAGATGGGCTACCTAGCTCGCACGGAGACTCACAGTGCTTACACTCCTGGGTGTGCCTGTTAATTAAACATTTAAATAGCACACACTACGGGTTAGAATGACCCTAGGAGGCAGGTATAATTTCAAGGGAATACCAGCATTTTTCTAGGAGAAATATAAAAGAGAGCAAACCTCATTTTGAGCCCTACCCATTTGGAATTTGCTACCTACCTCTGGGCGGTTCTGGGAGGCTGAGATGTGGTCATGAAAGCAACAGGCCAAACACATAGTAGGTTCTTAAGAAACAGCTGTTTCCCACCCCTTTTCCCTTTGTCTACAGAAAATAGGTTTTCCCAGCAGCAAATTTCAATCACTTTAGAAACATCCATTCTGGCACAATTGCTGGGCCAATTATAAATCACTCCTTTTTATTCATTAAGCCAGAATCCCGGAGGGCCCCTACAAAGGTGTGTTCTGTTGGACTAATTCAAGGCCCTCTGTGTTTGGCAGACCTCCTTTGTCATTCTGGTGTTGGGGGACAGGCCTAACAGGTGTCTTTTAGCTCAGCCGGGTCATATCAGGTTCTTACTAAAAATGCTTAAATTTCAGAAAACATGCTCAGGGCTCACTGTCTCGCCAAATCCATGCGAGGCAGAGATGTTGTAATGCGGCTTCTTTAAAGACAAGCAGATAAAAAGTATCTTCCTTTATCATCAGTCCAAATCGGAGGGGTTTGAATGTTTATTTTAAAAAGCTGTTATTTCTTTGGATAAGGTGAGATTTCACTCTTGGAAGGAGCTCGTTTGGGCAAAAGCTCTTCACCACACACTGGATTTTGTGGTCTGAGGTTATATTCTTAATTGCCTACTTGAAGTTATCTGGTGCAGGTGCCTTGCAGGAAAAAAAACACAAATATGATGTTTTTGCTAAGTTGTAGAACAGTACCTTTGTAGTGGAGGAAAATGACCACATCCATGAATAGTTTAAAAAGCTCAATATATAATGAATTCAAATGCTTCTTTACATAGTCCAGCCAGATTGATTCAAAAGAATTTATGTTGGTCACAGTATTTATTTATTCATTTATTTGCTTATCTATTTTTATTTATTTATTTATTTATTTATTTATTTATTTATTTATTTATTTTAACAAACCAGAAGAGACTGTTCACGACCGGTCACAAGTTTTAAATTTAAAGGGCATAATTTTCTGAATTCAATAATGATTCCCTTTTGAATCCTTGACCCCCTTTATTGAAGTCCTTGGGGGCACTTTTTGCAGTATCCCATTTTGCAAACTCCTGATCAAAGCTTGCTCTTGATGCTTACAGAAGGAAGAGTACGGGTGTCACTATGAACACTCATGTCTTGACACATATGTTTTATTGGAAGGGGAATGTGTGGGCTCTACGTTTGGGGTGTTCAGAGAGCCAGAGAGGGCAGATAGAATGGACACTCTGGGCCCCATTTACTGGGGGCCTTTTCCACCATGGGATTACCTCCTCAAAAACACTATTTCATTTATTTATTTTAAAATCAATGTGTTTGTGGAACTTCAGTGACAAGATTGCTCAGTGTAAATCAACCTAGGACTCACTTCCTCTCTGACCAACAGTGACAGGGGGAGGCTGCCGTGGGGATTCTGGCTTCCCATTGGAAACCCTCTTGTCTAGAGATCAGCGAGTTGGGCACAAAGGCAAAGCAAAACAAAAACAAAGAGAGAGAACAGACAGAGATAGAGATCGATGGAAAGGATAGAGAATGTAGGGAGACACCCACGCATGGAGGGTCAATTGATTTCTGAGAAAGGTGTAAAAGCAATTCAATGGAGAGAGGATGGTCTCTTCAATGAGTGGCGCTGGGAGAATTCAATATCCATTTACTAAAAGTTCACTTCAATCCACATATCATCCTCTATGTATAAATTGACTCAAAATGAATCGTAGATCTAAATATAAAATGTAAAACTCCGAGACCTGTAGAAGAAATCATAAGAACATCTTTGTGACATTGGCTAGAAAATATTTCAAATATTTCCACACCAAAAGCAGGATCCATGAAAGAAAAAAAAAATGGATCCATTTGACCTCATCAAAATTTAGAACTTCAGCTCTTCAGAAGACAATTAGGAAAATTAAAAACAACAATGACAACAACACAGATTAGGAAAAAATATTTGCAAATCCTACATCTAATAAAAGACTTGCATCCAGAATTCACATAAGGAACTCCCAACAAGATAATAAGTGAAGAAAAACCATAGTTTTCAAAAAATGGGCAAAATATTTGAATAAAACATCACTGAAGAAGATACGCAGGGCAAGTAAGTTTACAAAAGATGTTCACAATCAGTCATTAGAGGATGATGAACATTAATGCAATAATTTAGAAATCATAGCACACTTATTTGAGTGGTTAAAATTAAAAATAACAAAAAACAAAAACAACAACCTTGACAACACCAAGTGTTTGCAAAGATATGGAGAAACAAAGCTTTCAGATACTGCCAGTGAGCTCTAAAAACGATACAGCCATTCTGGAAAACAGTTTGGAAGTTTCTTCTTAAATTAAACATATGCTTGTCATAAGGCTCAATGATCGCACTCCTAGATATTTATTCAAGTGAAAGAAAAGCTTATGTTTACAAAAAACCTTAGGGGAATGTTTATAGAGGCTTTCTTCATAACTACTAACGCTGAAAACACCTCACACATCCCTCAACTGGTGAAATGGGTACACTGTGGGGGATCCATACAGCGGCCTACTCCAGGAAAGGTCGCCCGTCACTCATGACGTCACGTGATTATCAAATGATGCAATGGGGCGTACGCTTCCGTCTGTAGAGTTCTTCTCCCGAAACCCATAGTCTAATGGTGAGAAACCTATCAGACAAACCCAAATGGAGAGACATTCTATAAAATACCTGGCCAGTACTTCTCAAAAATGTCAAGGTTATGAAAAACAAGGAAAAGATTGAGACATGGTCACTGATTTTCTGTAATGGAAAAAAAAAAGGGGGGCATTAAAGGGAAAAATGATTCCAAATGAAGTCTGGAGTTGAGCTAATAGTAATATATCAATGTTGGTGTCTTCGCAGGATGGAACAGTCACTGGAACTGCCCCCTGCTGATGGGTACACAGGAGCTTTGTTCTCTCTTTGCAACTTTTCTGTAAATCTACAATTATTCCAAACCAAAAAAAAAATATTAAAAAAAATAAGCAGGAGGGTCCTATAGCAAGTCCTCAAAGAGGACAGCTCTTCTTTTGAGGGGAAAACATGGGTAGGAAATGCAGACCATAGAACTTCCATCTCAGGTTAACTAAGCACTCATAGATGGTAAAAGGCTCCTACCAATGTCATTGCACACATCAGAGCATCACAGTTAGAAGGGATGGAAGTAGTATTTGGCCCAAGCCCTTCATTCTGCAGCTGAAGAAATGGAAGCCCAAGAAAAAGAAGCGAGAGGAGGAAAACTATGGTGTTCAAAATAGAAACAGCAGGAAGAACTGTAAAAGTAGTAGTCATAAATAACATAAATAACAGTAAATAACATTTACTGTAACTCGGGTCCTGTTCTAGAGGCTTCTACCCATCATCCGACTCATGACCACCCTACAGGACATTTTATAATAGTCTGTCATACAGAGGGAGAAGCAGAGGGTCAGAGAGGTTAAGTGACTTGTCCAGGGTCATACAGCTTGCAAGACTGAGTTCCTTTGAACTCTGGAAAAGACAGGGAACTTGAGTTAATTGAGCACCTACCCTGTAGCAGGGCAGATGTCAAGTGTCTCTTAAACCTTAACTCATTTTATTCTTCACATGATTCTACAAGATCCATTATCCCAGATTCACCCAGGAGGACTCAGGGTTTCCATATTCTTCCTATCACCCAGGTGGCAGGTGGCAAAGCAGAGATCTGAGTGTAGGGTCACTGGAACCCAGTCCTGCATTCTCTCTACCCAATCAGTTTCCTTTCAATACCAGCCAAAGGGGCCAGCAAACTAGAGGGTCTGCCTTTTCACCCACTTTCTCTCCCACATTCAGGAAAATGTAGATTTACTTTCCAACAACTTCTACTACTTTCTATCCTACAAGAAGAAAAAGACATAATAATGATAATAATAATATCCATAATTCCTTAAGACACAAGGAGCTGACCCAGGGCTTTTAAGATCCTTGGGACATAGGATGCCAACCATGTCCATTTTACAAATTTCAAAATTCATCCAAATACCTAGAAAGTATTAACAGAGTCAGTAAGATGTTAACATGACAAGATGAGCTGTGGCTGATGTCTGACGCTTTAGCCAAGCTCTTTACCGTCCACGGCCAGAGGGTATGAAAAGTGTTAGTTGTATTTAGACATATTGGGGAAACATACAAAGCGATCATCTGTTTGTATGCCCCCCGCCCACATGTGGCCACAAATGGAACACATTGAAAAGGTCAGGAGAGATCAGGAGATTTAGTGAACTGGGCACAATACAGCTTTGTGGTCCGGTTTATTTTCTCGTGACAATGTAAAATATAGATTGAGATAAACTAAAATCCCTCATATTTGGTTTTATAGCTTCAATTCATAAATTCTCTACATTCATTAGAAAGTGATGTACTATCTGCACCCACTTGAAAAGATAGCATCCCAAGGGACAGATACAAGGATATTAAAAAAAAAAAAATCCTGATCAAAGAAATATTGCTTCTTTCCTCCTTCCATTGAGCAGATGTGCGATGTGTCCAGAGAAAGAAATAGAAAAATTCCTGAGTGATTTATTTGATGAACCTCGTTTTAACCGAGGTTGTATGCCTGATATCATGACGGGGGTTATTAGTTTCTAGTTGAAAATGACCAGAGAGGGTCCTGTTCACTTCATCAATATGGTCCATTTATAGGCTGTCAAGGAGACCACATCGTGCAGCCTGGGCTTTCTGAGAGTAATTTCTCTATTAGATGGTTGCTGTCTTTACCATGAAGACTTCTGGCTATTTAAGAAAACCCAGATCAGAAAGATATGTCTGTTCTAGCCTAGCATTTAAGACATTAAAAGCAGATGCATCACTTAGAAAAATGAGTCTTTGATTCAAAAGCCCATTGCCACCAAAAAGGGCACCAAAAAAGGCACCAAAAAATCCTCACTTGCTACAAAAAAAAAAAGAAAAGAAAACAAATATTTTTTAAAACCCTGCAATTTTTCTAGGCAGAAAATTGACTTTTGCTTTTGCTTAAAAAATAGTTTGTGTAATCTAGGGGTTTCCAGACTTCATGAAGCAACAAAACTATTTTTAAAAATTGGCAGGGGAAGATCTACATAGAACTGCCAAGTTAAATTAATTTGGCCAAATAAACTCTTAAATATCCCTCTACAAATGTTATAGATGGCCTCCATCATCCTATAAAGAAAGGACATTTTCGCACACATGCGCATATGCCCACAATTTAAAATAACATAAATGTTTTACAAGAACACAATCTCAGAAAGGAAGTATTCCTTTCGGGAGAAAGAGCCCAGAGGTGCTTTCTCTACAGACTAAAGAAGCTATTATCACTTACCAGCAGATGACCCTTGGGAGCCCCTGGAGGATCTGGCAAAATCTGTGAGGATGCCATGTTGATGTTAGAGGACATTTTTTTGTAATTCCTTAATACTTTACTAAATTGTTACAGGGTGAACAGAAATACTACTACTAATAATAATGGTGGTAAGTAGTACCATTTATTTAGTAAATACGAGATACCAGCTTTACCATGTACTTACTATGTGGATATGTTTTAATTCTTGCCACAAGCTATGAAATCAGGATTATTCTGGTCCCTTCTGGATCAGACAGCCATGGCTCAAGAAGTCACACCACTGGTTCTTGGATATTCGGCACTAAGTGATGGAGCTAAGATTCCACATCCGGTCCCTCTGAGCCCGAAGCCCCGTGCACTAACCATTCGGCACCCTGCCTCCTCCTCATGATGCACTTCAGGATGCATTTGTCTGGGGGTCTGTGGTCCAGGGTTCCCCTCGACACTCAACACAGTGCCTGACAAATGGTGGACATTTAATGCTTATGTCTGAACAAATGAATAACGAAGACTTCCAGTTTGGGAAATTTGTTTTCAAACCTAGGGTGGTAGAGGACAAAATGAGATAAAAAACAAAAGAAAACAAAACAAAAAAACCAAAACCAAGATCACGCACGTAAAATGCTTAAAACCATGCC
This sequence comes from Mustela erminea, assembly GCF_009829155.1. Classification (NCBI taxonomy): domain Eukaryota; kingdom Metazoa; phylum Chordata; class Mammalia; order Carnivora; family Mustelidae; genus Mustela; species Mustela erminea. The sequence continues at coordinate 79,293,708 of NC_045627.1, forward strand.
TGACACAACACAAGAAGCCCTTGCTACACGTGAGTGACTTTGATCATGGTGGTTAAGAGATCAGCTCTCCTTGGAGAAAGCGATCTTGGCTTGGTCTGCAGGGGACATACCTTACAGAGGGATCTTCACACAAGAGATCTTCTTTAGAAATTGCACTTTGTAAAATGCCCATGTGCATCAGTTCTTTGTTCTTCTTTTGCTATATATATTATCATTATAACACATGATTATAGCACTATAGTGTATATTATATGCATATATATCATATATATGCATCAATGCATAACAGAACGCCCTTTCTCATGGATGAAGTATGTGCAACTTAATAAAATAAAAACAACCCTTAGTCCCTCCCTGATGCAAGGCTTTTTAAAACAAATATTGCTTTGTTGGGCCCCCAAGGAAAATTAGAAGAGGTTGAAAATTAGGGTTCTCCTGTGTATAAGATAGACGTACAAACGCTTCTTCATTTGAAAAGTAGAATTGACCACTGCCATTCAGCAAGAGCTCTCCGACCTTCTCCGTGGCTCTCCTTTACAGATAGCCTTTCTAAGCTTGAGTTTAGAAATTTGTTTTTCAGTTAAGTCCACGGTGCTGTGAAAGCTGGAATTATAAGTGAGACTCTATTACTAGCATCAGGGACATTGCATTATTTCCCCAACCTTTGCTGGAAATTTCCCAAGATGGTAATGAGAAAACTATAACACCAAGGTCCACTGGTCTCTGATTTCGGCACCCTAAATTACAAGGGGTCCCCGGGACCATCATTCTCAAAGCACGCTCCAGGACCAGACTGAGAAGGTGATGTTCTCGCTGCTTTTTATCTCAGTTAGTGATGTTCGGACAGATGTTTCTCTGGGCAAAGTAGCCCTAGCTGCTGAAATGATTTCTAAGTCTGTTCCATCAGCAGGATGGAGGGACAAGGAGGCTTGTTACTCTTCTGCCCCTCAGATGGGTCGAAGTGTTGAAAGTTAGGGTTACGGCTGTAACAGCAAAACTTACAAACACCTCAGTCTTGCAAGTTACAATGTGGATAACGGCTTCATTGTATTTTGCCTTATAAAAAAATTTGAGATTACCTAAAATAAAAAGAAGAAAGTTAAATTTGGGAAAAATGGATTTCTCCTAGTTTATTTTTCCCCAGGCAAAAATAACCAGGCTAATTTCTGGTACATAGCACCTCATGCTTGGAGTCGACCTGATTTCAGTACAGTGAGCTTTAGTTTGTGGGGCTGGGAGGTGAGCAAGCGTTTCCTATCTTTGCTTCCAGAGAGAGAAATGTTGGTGGCTTCAAAATAATCCACAGTGAAATACTGCTCTTAATGTCATCCTATCAGATAGACAACGTCTTCACTGAGTTTTCCAAAAATAATTTCACAGATAAATATATATGTTAAAAACTGTAGGTCAATTGAGAGTATCCTTTTGAGAGACAATACATAGAAAAGATTATCTTTCATGGATAGATATATATAGAGAGAAGAGTATCGTTTTTTACAGACGCATCTGTTTTCCAAAGCTACAGGTCAGCAAAGAGCATGTTTTTTGCACCTTCTTCATGAATAAATTACCGAGAACAACCCAATGGTAGCTTAAACTTGTGTCTATGCAGACCACTTTCATTCAGGAATAATAGAACGTCCCAGACCATCTCGACTATCTGCGCATTAAAACATCCTCCGGCTGAGAAACGACCAGGCTCTCACAGTCGAAACCCCACTTGAAAGAGACTCGTGTTAAGGACACAGAAAGCAAAGATGATGGTTGTTTTCTTGTTTTTCAAAATAGCCTCAAACACTGGCTGGCTGACTGGCTCCAGCCTTGTTGCAGCACATTAAAAATAAAGAAATAAATAAATTTTAAAAAATGAAAAAGAAAAGAAAAAAAGCCTCTTCTCTCTACTAGATCAGGCGCTGAGGGGTATTTTGTTTAAAAAAAAAAAAAAAAAAACCTCTGTCCAGAATCAGCTGCCTGCCTCCCTTTCAGTTTTCTTTCAAGGTTTTTGTTTTTTTTGTTGTTGTTGTTGTTGTTTTTCCAACCAATTCCGTTTGCACTTGTGAATGGTAATGAATTGGGGCTCTTAGAGGAACTTGAACTTCTTGGATAAAAGATGTGTTCAGTATTTAAGTCGTTAACACTGACATGATTATCTTCAGAGTGTGGCCCCATTAACTTCATTCTTGAGTCTCTGTTTATTGTCATAGTCTGTCACAGAGCTTCACGGCACAAGGTCAGATCAGAATGCAAGAACCCAAATGACGCAGAATGATGGGTCTTCTTTCCATAACATAGCTGCTGTCATCTGCCCTCAGTCCAGGATGGGGGACACAAAATATTTCTAACGTCAACACCGGGCAAATTATTTTCGAACTGGGTTGAACATCTGCAAACCCGAGTAGGTAACAGCGTCCTTAAAAATGTCCTTGCTCTTTAAGCCTGAGATTTTACTTGTAAGTCTTCGAAGGAAGCAGTAAAACATGCAAAGATTTATGTTCAAGGCTGGTCATCCCAGCTTTGTTAATAATAGCAAAAAGCCGATGGCAATGTACATGTCCAACTTTTGCAGATTATCTGAATCAACGATACTATTACACATTGTGCCCCAATCCAAAACCATACCTTCAAATAACACTAAATATAGGAAAATATTCATGGCTTATAGTTAAGTAAATTACGCATTAAAAAAAAAATACAGCAGCGATCCAGGTTGTATGAGATATTACACATTTGTGTATAGGTAACCACAAAGCCTGTAGTGCTTTACCAGCGCTTACCAATCGGTGTGTGGGGGAGGAAAGGGAGCAGATCATTCTCATTCATTCTTGATATTTTGTCGCATTTCCTAAATTTTCTGCCTTCCACACAGACTTGTTTGGTGATGAAAACAACCCCCCACCCCAAAACACCATAAATGTTGTTTTTCAAAACCAGCCAGGATGCAAGCCCTTGCAATCAGTTATTTTATCGGAAGCACGGATCCATGGTCAAGTACACAGGCGGGCAGGCGGGCAGACCTGCCTCACTGCGCTATTCCCCGACTTGTATAGAGTTGTCAAAAGGAAGTCCCCTAACATGCTTTCTGCAGCTCCCGGCCCTTTATTAATGCCACATGTGCTCTTGTAAGGTTAAGTTATTAAGTGATATACAATAATTGTCTCTACTCCAAAGTAGACATTTCATTTCACTCAGCTCATGTGGATCTATTTCGGTGTCATTTATCACGACGGCTTTTTAAGATCCATCTCAGTGGGCTGCATCCCTTGTCCCTCTCTTTGAATGCAAGCCGACCTAAACGGCCCCAGTAAGAAATTAAATATAATTACCTATGGAACCGCACAGGGCAAAGTGGGATCGCACCAGCTTCCCAAGTGGAACAAGGCGTCTGGAGGCGCCTCATCCCCGTTCCTCCCCGGAGTTAATTTGCCTGCATTTCCTCCCTCGTGGAGAACGCTTACATACAGCCTCACAATGACCTGTTTAGTCGGGAGTGGAAAATTATGTCATTTGCAAGCAAGCTTTCAGCTGTGATATTTTATAATTGTTAAGATGAAAACCCGATAATCCTCTCCCCCTGCACATAAACTGCAATCCATCTTTAAACCTGTGATAATTCCTAAAACCTGCCGCTTAATAAACTAACAAACCCCAGGCCTATGTGATTTTACGGGGAGTCAATCTTTGATCAGCCAAGCTGAAATGGGTCTGATAAGGGGACGCCCTTCCACTCTGGGAGTCGCCACTCGAGTGGCTGATTGCCGTTTCCTCCCGGTCCTCAAGTGCCAAATAAGCAGAAGTCTTCCCCAGCTTCTTATCTCTTTCACTTTCTTCTCGAGATCTCTGTCGCTTTAATCCGGCATGTCTGCTGCTGGTTAACAAGGAAATCCTATGTCAATTATCGCCAACAACTTCCTGCTGCGTAGCAGTGGGGAATCAAAGCGTCGGAGAGCCTTTTCACACCAGAGAGTGGTGCAGGGCCTAATTAAATGGCCCTCATCTCCTGCAGCCCGGTGGAGGCCGCATGATAGATAGCTAATGAAAGATAGCCCAATTTTTCTGAGAACCGCTTGGAGGCTGGCGGGCTGTCCGGTGGGTTGCAGGTGTGCGCCGGCGTGGGACCGTGTGCGGTTTTTTTCCACTTGTGCTAAATTTAGTGGGTCTGTTGTCAGCGCTGGACAGAGGGATGGGAAGATTGCATCTTATTAGACTTGTTCCATAAATCAGAGGTCCAAATGGAGAATGGGAGGGACGTGCGGGGAGATACGGTGGGACGTGAAGTTCAGGCCCCGAACGAGACCCTTGCCTCTGGAATAATTCACCGGGCTCGGACATCAGAGATTTCCCCCCGTCCCCCCCTGCCCTCCCGCCCCACCCCCCACCCCGAGGAATTCTCGGCTCATATGATGCTGCTGTTAAAAAGTCATTTTCTAAGATCACTGCAAATCGTCACCTTCAGATGACATTCTCGCTGTATAGACTACATAAACATATATGTACGTTTAGTTTATATATATATTAGTTTATCTATACAAAACCAGATAGTAACTCTATGTAATAGTTAATATATATTAATATATAACTAACATATCATTCATTTTTTTTATCTTTGTGACTCAGGTTTTCTCTAGCAATTTTTCTCTAGCTAGACGGTGGTTCTCAAAGTGTGGTTTCCTGGGCAAGCAACTTGACCTGAAAAAGCCTTAGAAGTGCAAATTTCTCAGGGTCCACTCCGGACCTACTGAATCAAATACTCCAGGGGTGAAACTAGTAACGCAGATTTTAACACACCTTCCAGATGATTCTGAGTCATGCTACAATTTGAGAGCCACTGGTCCGGCGCATTTCCAAGAAACTCCTTTATAGATGACCAGTTTGAGTCATTAATCTTAACATTGCCATTTGTTCAAAAAATGTCAACATGTTACATAACAGACACCCTCCATTACTTAGCCTGACTTGATGCCTGTGTGCCTTTTACCAAGAGGTGTATTTCCATGGCTGGAATCATTTCCTGAGTTCTGACTCATGATGTAGAACTCTACTGAGTGAGGTGATTTGGGCTTTAATTTAAGGAAGTAGGGAGTGAGAGGTGGTGAGTGTGTCCACGGAAATATTTAAATCAGTTTTCTAGAGTTCTGATTCTTAGACTTTCGGATTAAAAAAAGAAACTTCAAGGTACCAGAAGGTTAGTTGCTTTCTAGTGTGTAATGGACAATGTTTATTTTTTCTAATATTTTATAAAAGAAAGGATATTTTTTAAAAAGACAGAACAATAATAGTAAAGACAAAATGTTAGAATAAAAGCCAATCTTTTCAATGAAATGAGGTTTTGCCTATGAAAAGCTCCTTCTGTTGCCTTATTTTCCTCTTTTATTTATTTATTTATTTTTATTTATTGGGGTGCCTGTGTGGCTCAGTAGATTAAGCCATAGCCTTCAGCTCAGGTCATGATCTCAGGGTCCTGGGATCGAGCCCTGCATTGGGCTTTCTGCTCAGCGGGGAGCCTGCTTCACCCCCACCCCTGCCTGCCTCTCTGCCTACTTGTGATCTCTCTCTCTGTCAAATAAATAAATAAAATCTTTAAAAAAAATTTATCTATTTATTTGAGAGACAATGAGAGAGAGAGAGAGCACAGAGGGAGAGTGAGAGAGAGGAGCAGACGCCCTGCTGAGTAGGGAGCCCGATGCAGGACTCGATCCCAGGACCCTGGGATCGTGACCTGAACCAAAGGCAGGCATTTAACAGACTGAGCCACCCAGGTGCCCCCTATTTTCATCTTTTAATGAAAGATATGTGTGTTCTCTGCCATGAAATGGTTATCTGTTTGCCAATCAATATCTAGAAGTCGTCAGTGTAGATTCGACTTAGAAAAGAAGGGCGGGGCACACTGAGCAGTGGCTCTTAACCCAGGCTGCCTCTGAAAAGTACCCTGGGGAGCTTTGGAATTCTGATTTAATTGGTCTACTTTGACATCAGAATTGTTTAAAAAGTGTGAACTGCTTTCATGTTTGTAAATTGTCTTGTACTGCAGAGTTCCTCAAAGTTTCCTGTGTGCACGTCGCCCCTGGGGATCTCGTTAAAATGAATGCAGAGGCTGTTCAGTAGGTCTGGATTGGGGCCCAAGGTTCTTCAAGTCTAACCACCTCCTTGGCGATGTGGTCGCTGCTGGTCCGCGGACCACACTTTGAGTAGTAAGGCCTACAGCCCTTAATTGTTAAGGATGCAAGCACCTAGCAGAGAGCCCCTGCCTCTCCTAGCACCAGCGGAGGGTCACCAGCCCTGATTTCCTGGGGAGGAGATACCACCTTCTCAAGGTCAAGCTGGGAGCAGTGTCAAGGACATGGCAAGGATCGATCTCCAGGGCTGCCTGGGATCCTTACTCCTGAAGCAGCCACAGGCACCCCCCTGGTGAAACCTCAGTCCCTCTCCTGGCTTCCATAGATGTTTTGTGGTTCTGTTGGCTATTCTGTGGTAAACGAGGAGGCCTGAATTTGACTCATACAGTGTTGGAAGCCAGAGAGGCAGAGTGAGGAGGACAGGAAAATTATGTAGCCAAATCCTGGTACTACCATTAGGACTTCAGATTTTTTTTACTGGACCACAGAAACTGGGCTTGAGCACTTCCTGACGAGGCGTTGCCACCCTCAGGACAGGACAACCAGCCGGGCTGAATGACCACGACCAGCCTCAGGGTCATGGACTTGGGTTCTTCTCACCTCCCTCTGACTCATGTGATTTTCTCCCATCTGTTTAGTTCTACCTTAGGCTTTACAATGCACTTCCCTTTTTTATTTTATCTTTCCCTTACTATATCTGTGATCTTAGGCAATTGACTTTCTGGACACACCTCAGTGTCCTTACCTTTACATGGGGTCATACTAGCCTTCTAATTCAGAGGATTGTTTTAAGGATTAGATGAGGAGATATTTAGCAAGCGCACTCTGGGAGTTATTTTATCACACCAATGATATCTACCTGCTTAAGGACATTTTGAAAAGCATATGGATCAGGGTTGGAAGAGACCTTAGAGGAGGTCTGATTCACAGTACTCAATTTTACAGACAATATCAAATGAGGAATATCAAAATAAGTTAAGAAAAAAAAAAAGATGCCTGCTGGATAGTAGTTTTCATGTAGCTTAAATTAGGTGTTTAGGTAGTTTAAGTCTGTTTGACTATTGATATCTTACAATCTTTATGTAAAACATTTCTATAGCAAAGCACACACGACACACTTCATAAGATGACTTCAAAATAATACTTTCTTTCGGGGCACCTGGGTGGCTCAGTGGGTTAAGCCTCTGCCTTCCGATGAGGTCATGAACTCAGGATCCTGGGATCGAGCCCCGCATCCGGCTCTCTGCTCAGTGGGGAGCCTGCTTTCCCCTTCTGCCTCTCTACCTACTTGTGATCTCTCTCTCTGTCAAATAAATAAATAAAATCTTTAAAAAAATAATACTTTCTTTCAGTAATTGTAAGAACTCAACTAGTGGGGTTTCGAAAGCAATGGCAATGTCTACACCTGGAATTTGAAGATGGTTTTGGATCTTGAGGTAACTTAGAATCCAATCATTTAATTTCATTTGTGCCTGAGCTTACACTGACAGTGCAGGAAAATTATGCTCTGGGGAGCTGCAGAGCAGACTGCAAGAAAACATCCAGGAGCCCTACTCAAGGTTCCCTCAACCCCTTTCTTTTGTAATACTGAAGACAAGTTAATTTCTGAACAAATAGTAATACTTCCCCCATTTAATACCCTTTGCCTCTAAATATAATAGTTGGTATCAAAGGGAGTTGATTCCATCTCTAGCATAGTTCTTGAATTTATCCAGAGTTTTTCTATAACTCAGATGCTATCGTGTCGCTCTCCTGCTGAAAATTATTCAATATGTCCTTTTTGTAGGATCAAAGCCAAATTCCTCACGCCAACATTATTTCCTAGTCTGGCCCTCAAATCTCTTTATTATCATAATTGTTCCAAAAAATATTGTACCTACTACTGCTATTACAAAAATGCAGTATTACAAAAATGCACCTATCTTTGACAAAATGTTCACTATATCCAATCATTCTGCAAGGTCTTTTATGTGGACAATCCCATTTATGACTAGCTACTGCTTGTTATCCTGAGTTCACATATGAGAAGTCGAGCCGCAAGAAAGTTCCATTCATCACTCAGCTATAGGGTGAGTGAGCTTGGACTAAGATTCAAGACACTGAGATACAAAATAATTGCAAACTGGCTGCTGTAGCTCCAACTATCACAGCTGCATTCCAGGAAGGAAGAAGGGGAAAGCAAAGTGACAAAAGCCTCACCTAAGAACTTTAGCAGCCTACATACCACTCTCACAAACTTTGTCACACGGCCACTCACGTGCAGGGAAGGTTGGGAAGTACATTTTGTTTTTGTTTTGTTTTTCATTTTGGCATATGGCTCACCCCAACCAAATCGAGGTTTTATTAGTATGAAAGGGGAAAGGTAAACACTGGGTGACCTACCAGCTGTCTCTGCCCTGAGGCATGACGTCCTCTTTCATTCTGGGGAAGAATTCCATTAATTCGCACTGAGGCTGAAGGACCCCCCCCTGCCGCGGCCATGTGGCAAACTGACTTTTTGCCTTCCAGTTTCTTCTCTGGGATACAAGGATATGTGGAGTGCTCAGTGGCACATCTGTCACTCCTCTGGAAGTGACAGTGATAACTTATAGAGTGGCCATAAACATGGTTACGCTATTGGTTTATCAAAAGAAGATGAACACAACGTTGTGCATGCTCATTCTAGCCATGATTCCTTCCACTTGGTCTGTGACAATATAAAAACCATCAGGTCACCTGTGTCCTTTTCCTAAACGTTCCACTCACACTATGTCTGGCTTCTTGGTGAAGGGACACACCAGTGTAGAGTATTCTCATCTTTTTCTCTCTCATGGACTTTGACGTAGTTCTGTCTCTCCGTTTACATCGGTATGTTGTACTTGTACACGTCGGTGCCTGGGCTCAGCCCATGGCCCTCACCTGAAAAAACATATATGATGCTGTTGTAGGACTAGCAGTTACTGAGATTTTATTTCCTTTGGCTTTTTGTTTTTCCTCAGCAATGTTAAACTGACTTCTGCCCGGCATTCCAGAATGTTCCAAAGGTGAGGGTAGTAGAGAATTCCTGGGACACTTGTTCCTACCCTGGGGATGTAAATCGGTTGCTATTAGAGTATTTTAATAGATGAAGATTTGAAGTAAACTTGGGATTTCCTTCACAATGCTAATTTGAGTGTTTTCATTTTAAATAGATAATCAAAAATGTCAAACATTTTTCTTTGTGTGTGTATATATGTGTGTCTATGTCAACATTCATACTGTCAGCTTGTTTTTCATGTTATCAGCTTTTAATTTTAAAGTCTGTCACAGATTCATGGGGAAAAGGGGAAGAGTGAGAACCATTTGCCATGCATCACTATTTCAGTTCTGGTAAATTAGTGCAGCATTACGTATCCCGACAACATGAGGACAGAGGAAACAGAGACATTTTCCTAGAAGGAAAAGTGCACAGCTTGGGAACCAGACCCGTGTTGGAAAACAGGCTCACGTGTTCATTGGCAAACTTCCTCAATGGTTTCGAACGTCAGTTTTCTCATCTGTGAAATAGGACGGGAAGGGGGCGGAGAGTAACAGCTAACATTTATTGAGGATTTCTCATGTGCCACATGCTAATGCGTTACATGCATTATCTCGTTAATTCTCACCACGTATAATGACCGTCATCAGTATCTGCCTGGAACCTGCTGTGTCAGTGATCTGTGGCTGCATAACAGGCCCTGAAGATTCGGTGGTCTGCAACACGCACTTCTTTGGCTCACCGGGAGATGAGCATGTAGGCAGGGCCCTGCTGGTTTCTGGTGGGCCCCTTGTATGTCTACAGTTGGCGAGGCAGCTCTGCCTCTGGGGCTTGGCCGCTGGGGTGACAGAGGTGATCTTCCTGGGCTTGTCCATTTGGAGGAAGCTGTACTCAGAGAAAGAGACAGAACACAGAGCTTTTGAGACACGGGCTCAAAACTGGCACTTAGCCATGTCTGCTGTGTTCGGTTGGCCGAAGTGATGCTCATTCACAAAGCCAAACCCCCAACGGGTGGGGGAATGGCCTGCGGCCCTCGATGGGAAGAAATCCAAGTCTCAAAGGAAGGAGAGGTATGGCAGCCCGGTTTGCACAATCTCTCCCACACTGTCTACCTCAGAGCGTTGTTGTAAGGATTCATGAATAATGACAGCTAATGTTATCAAATTCTCCCCGTAACCCTGTGATGGAGGTCCAACTGTCGTCTCCATTTTATGGGTAAGTGAGCCAAAGCAGAGAGATGGTTCGGGTTCCTCCCAGAGTTGCTCATGACTAATGAGGAACCAGATCAAAATGCAAGCAAATTGGTGACAAGAAATGCAGTGAGATGTGACGAGGGTGGTGCCTGGGTTCATGTATTACACCAATGTCACTTTCCTGGCCATGACCATGCGCTATGGTAATGTATGATTTTATCATCGGGGGAAGCTGGGAGGAAAAGTACGTGGGAACTCTGAATTCTTTCTTGCAACTTCTTGCAAATCCGAAACTCTCTTAAAATATGAAGTTATTTGAAAACCATTGAAGCAGTTCAAACACTTAGCTAATGCTCTGTACCCACGTAAGGAGCTGAGCATCGTGCCTGGTCACACAAGTAGGTGTTTAATAAATGTTCGCTTCCTCTGCCGAAAGCCCATTATCTGTTTAAAAGACCAAAGAGATACCATCTCGAGTGTAAGAATGGGAGTCCCCGTCAACAACTGAGGAAGGGAAAACTCAGATTTGGTCAGAGGAAGTCTGGGAAGCAGCAGCGCTGGTTTCCTGTTAGGGCAAGCTCTGGAGTTACAGGGCAAACGCAGATGTGTTTCAGGACTTCTGCTTTTCTAAGATTACTTTATGGAAAATCTTTTTTCAGATCTCATAGATCCCTGAGGACTCTCATCCTGGAACTGGGAAAACTGGTGGGGAGTCTAATTAAAAGAGAACAGAATGATATAGGAATGAGTCTAGCTTGATAGGGTCAAGCTAGGGGAGCTTCCTTAGCTCTCAAAGTTAGCAGAGAAAAATTCTTGAACAGAAAAAAAAATACATTAGCAAATGATAGGCTACAAGTAGACCTGGTTAGGTTGGATTTTCACAAAAAGCGAGATAACAGCCTTTGAAAAAAATTAAAAAGGAAAATAAATAGCCACGTGTTAAAGTCACGAAGCTAAGCAGAATAATAACTATAATAAGTACAGGAAAGCAGGTGCTACTGGAAACGGATGCGGTCATGACCCACTGCTTCAGCTGTTTCTATCGGGCCCCGCGCTTGTGCATTAATGATTAGATGAGAAGCAGTTGATGTCTAGAATGTTCGGAGAGAATGTTTTCTGCTAATGGCTGGTTGGTTTTACTTGATACCTTGACAGAGGAAAAACAAGGACCCTATTAATGATAATAATAATAATAAAAATCATAACAGCTAACATTTGTTGGGGGCTCGCTGTGTGCCAGGAACCCTTTTAAGTGTGTTACATTGTCTCATTGAATCTTCACAGTCTTTTACGAGTAAGGAAATTGAGATATGGAAATGCTAGGTGACTTTCGGAGGCATAGAAAGCCTCGCTGTGGTGAAACTGGCATGAAATGGTGCATTGCGCAGGAAAGAAACAGGCTCGTCCTGGAAAAGGGCTTTGGGACCCAGTACCTGTTCGCGTCACCATTCCAATCACTGGAGTTTGCCAAGAAAGGGATGGTGGCCTATCCAAGCTCATAGCAATGAGGCTCTTTTACCCTCCCCATCCGAGCATGGAACTCAGGGCACTGCTTCTCAGGTGGAAAGTATTAACCTTTCTCCAAACTTATCGTCTTTGAGCATTTCATCTGGAATTTATTTATTTATTTATTTATTTATTTATTTTTAAAGATTTTATTTATTTATTTGACAGAGAGAAATCACAAGTAGGCAGAGAGGCAGGCAGAGAGAGAGAGAGGAGGAAGCAGGTTCCCTGCCGAGCAGAGAGCCTGATGCAGGACTTGATCCCGGGACCCCGAGATCATGACCTGAGCCGAAGGCAGCGGCTTAACCCACTGAGCCACCCAGGTGCCCTGGAATTTATTTTTGTCTCCGATGTGAAGTCTGAATTCTAGTATTCTCCTCCACTCCCACAGCCAGTCAGTTATCCCCGGATTGTTCAGTGTATGAACTACCCTCTTCGCACTGAGTCTAAGGGTCCCCCTTTACATGTGTTATGTTCTCATCTATTTCTGGTTCTCTGTTTTGCTCTTGATCATTTATTCCTCTGGCGTATTGTTTAGATCATGATGCTCTCTCTCTCTCTTTCTCTTTATATATGTTATATAGCATAGTATAATGAGTTTCATTATTTCGTAAGGGAACTCCTCAAAATAGTTTTCTGTTTCAAACTTCTCTTGGTCATTCTCAGATTATTATTACTATGTATAACCTTTAAAATAGTTTTAGGCATTCTCAGTGCCCACTCCCCTGCAAAGAAAAGCACTGGGCTGCATGACTGAAAGGCATTTTCATTTTTGAGTTAATTTGAGGAGTGATGTCTTTATGCTCTTAAGCTTCCTTATATCAGGAACATTCTGTGTTTCTCCATTTGGGGGGGTGACTTATTTTAAATCCTTAATAAGATGTTAGAGTTTTCTTTATATAGGCTCTATGTCTTTCTTATTAAATTTACTCCTGGTTAATATGGTGAATAGAATTTTTTTTCATTTCTTTTTTTTTTTTCATTTCTATTTTATAAATGGTTTTTGCTAGTGTGGCAGTCACTGTGGTGTTGACCCACAGCCTTCCTTACAGCCTTCCTGCTTAAGTTCTCCCAGGTTGACATCCTTCTAGAAGTGCCAGGAGTTAACATTCTCTAGGAGACAATGAAACGTGAACTCCCCAGCTACCTCACCTCGTCCCTAGTTCCCTTCTAGGGCCACATGGGACATTCCCTATGGACGACTGGTGGAAATGGAAACACCCAGGTCCAGGGCTCACAGATGGGTCAGCTGGGTGGGTCGCAGCAAGCTAGCAAGGAGGGCGTCTGCCCTGCCCTTCTCAGGTAGAGGTTTCAGGAGACCCTGAAGACAGCAGCAGGGGAAGTCTTCCCAGTGGGCATAGCTGTTAAGGGTTCACCTGCCGCCCATTTGCTGGGGAGGGAGAAGTGACCTGACATAAGGATAAACACAGACTCCTGGGAAGTGGTGAATGGCCTGGCTGGTTGGGGATGTACCTGCGCAGATGAGAAGATCAGAAGCGAAGAGATCTGGGGGGGCAGCATGTGGAGCGACCCAAAGGAGCAAGCAGAGTAAGCACACAGTGACTACACCAGTGCCCAGCAGAAAGGACCCACAGCAGAGGAGCCCTAAACAGCAAGGAGGACAGCAGGGGCCCTGCCCTGGCCGCTCTCGTGTTGGCAGAACATGAACGGAGACCTCCCGGCCGACTCTCTCTTGCCGTGGCTGACGCAGCCAGTCCTGCTGCTAAATGCTTGATTGGTCAGCGTCAGAAACCGACGCTGAGCCCTCAGGATGGTGGGGAAGACAACATGCCATCTGGTGAGGAATTAATGCTATTGGACCCCTTGGGGAAGAAAAACTTGCCATTTGGTGATAAGTTAATTCTATTGGGTCCCTTTCCCCTTGGAGGAGGTGACAGTTTGTCATTACTGGGAATGAAACGTATTCTGGGTATGGGTTTGCCTTTCCTGCCTGCGCCATCTTTGCTAGAATCCCCATTCAAGAGCTCACAGAGCTTCTGTACTCATGCCACTCCCCTCGCCTGGAATTTCTATGTTGAAAGCCTAATCCCCCAATGGGGCTGTGTTCAGACATAGCGCCTTTATGGAGGTAAGGAAGGTTAAATGAGGTCATCAGGGTGAGACTCTGATCTGATAGTTTTATGCCCTTCCAGGAAGGCACCAAAGAGCCAGCCCTCTCCCTTTCTGCCTGCCCATCATGTCAGGACATGGCCAGAAGGTGACCATCTACAAGCCAAAAGAGAGTTCTCACCAGGAAAAACGTCAGTCAGTATCTTGAACTTCGACTTTCCAGCCTCCAGAACCACGAGAAACACATCTCTGGTGTTCAAGCCTCCTGTCTGGCGGGCTTCATTATGGCAGCCATACTGGCTAAGACACCTCTCCAATAAAATACTTGCCCTCAAATTCTCAACTCTAGATATGCATCGGGGAACCAAACTAAGAAAGCCAGTAGAGAGGAAACTGTCAGTTTTGATCCTGTCAACTTTCAAATTTTGAACTAATTTTAGACTTTGAGAAAAATTGCAAAAATAGTTTCTGTATATCTGTCCCCCAGCTTCCCCCAATGCCAACATCTTACATAGCTGTGGAAGGATTAGTAGAACCAGGAATTTAATATGGGTTTGATACCATTCACTAAAGATGTTGGTTGAATCTGACCAGTTTTTTGTTTGTTTGTTTGTTTTTCATTAGGGCCCTATCTCCCTTCCAATCCTATCCAGGAAGAGGTGTCACCGTGCACTGTTGTTTCTTCTTAATCTCCTGCTTTCTCTAGCTTCGTTCTGTCCTCCTCTCTCATAACTCTGACATTGGCGAAAATTATTAATAATTATCTTGTCAAATGTTACTCAGTTTGGGTTTGTTTGGTATTTTCTCATGGTTGGACTGAGGTTTTACATTTTGGTGGGATTACAAGAAAAATGAGGCTATGTTTCCTTCTCAGTACCTGAGAGCCTTTCTCTATGATGAGGCACCTGGCTGGCTCAGACAGCACAGCACGTGATTCTTGATCTCATGGTTATTAGTTTAAGTCTCAGATTCAGTGCAGAGCCTACTTAAAAGAAAAAAAGAAAAAGCTCAAGGCATCAAAACGATTCTTTTTTTTTAAAAAAAAAAAGGAGGGGGGATTTCAAATGTCTTATCTCTGGTGATGTTTACCCTGATCACGACATTAAACTGATTTCTGCTTGGTTTCTCTACTATAAAGTTACTTCTTTGCCTTTGTAATTAATAAATGTCTCAGGCAAAATACTTTGAGACTAAGAAAAATTTGTTTTTCTTAAAGTTATTGCTCAGTATTTATTGCTCAGTATTTTTCTTTTTTAAAGTAGTCTCCACATCCAGTGTGGAGCCCAAGGCAGGGCTTGAACTCATGACCCTGAGAGCAAGACCTGAGCTGAGATAAAACGCCAGACACTTAACTTACTGAGCCACCCAGGTGCCCCGCTTACTAAATTTAAAGTTATTCATATTTGTAGATGTATCTTACATCCGGTAACAGCAAATAATCTTAAAATTTTTTTAAAGATTTATTTTATTCACTTGAGAGAGAGAGAGAGAAGACATGGTGACGAGAGGTAGAGGGAGAGGAGAGAATCTCAAGAGGAGAGAGAGAATCTCACCCCCTGCTGAGCCTGGAGCCCAACCTGGGGCTTGATCCTACTACCCTGAGATCATGGCCTGAATTGAAATCAAGAGTCAGATGCTTAACCAACTGAGCCACCCAGGGTCCCCAAATTATCTTATTAATTTGAAACATTTCTTAATAGTAACTCTTGTGTCTTCTATATATACACTCATATCAAGTATACATAAAGATAGCTTTATCTCTTCATTGTCATTATTTATAGGAACTGTTTTATTTTCCTGTCTTATTACAATAGCTAAACTTCTGAAGTCATTTCAAATGATAATGAGGATAATGAACATCCTGGTTTGTTTATTTGTGTGAGTGATTTCAGTATTTTGCCCCTTCTAATGGTTTCTATAAGTCTGGAATAAATTATTTCTATTTTACTAAAATTTTTTGTTGTTCAGAATGGCTGTTAATTATATCAAAAGCTAATGTAATCATATTTTTTCCTTTATTTCTCTCCTATATACTTTGTTAGCTTTCCTAATATTAGATCATCTTTCCATTCCTGGAATGAACCCTACTTAGTCACGATGCATTCATTTTAAAATGTATTACTGGATTCAATTTGTATATGTAACCACAGGGAATTGGGCCTATAGTTTTCTCTTTTAGTACTATTTTATAACATTTGGGGTTTTTTTCTGGTTCCATAAAATAAATCAGAGTGGTCTTACATTTTTCCTATGGTCTGCATTTATTGGGATCTTGATCCAAATAACTCCATTTTCAATACATCTTTTCATATTTTCTTTTTCCTGACCCAACATCTTTACAAATAAAAAACTCCCTCAGGGATGATATGCATGACTGGGTGGTGGTGCCTACAGGACCTCTTTACACTTTCCACTTGATTTTGCTGTGAACCTAAAATTGTCCTAAAAAACAAAACTTGATTAAAAAAAAAAAATCATTCCATCAGCTAGCAGAACTACTATAGCCTTAGCTGGATGCTCCTGAAAGAATCCTAATTCATTCATTTGCTCTTCTCAAGCTGAGTGAGAACACTAGAAACAGGAAGAGCAATGAATACAAGATGTGTGGTGGGTGGGGAAAATGGAGTTTCATTAATTTGGATATTATATTAACCATATACAAATGATATGCAAAACAATATCCAATTGCTTCAAATCAAGAACTCAGACACCTTTTGAAAAAATATTGAGTTACTATTTATACTATTTAACAAAACCCTAGAGAAACAGAAGGTTCACCATATGGGGTATTTTTGTTGAAAAAGTTTGGTGACAAATCTTTAGAGAATGTATTAATCACTTTTCTAACCTTACAAGTACAAAACAGTAAACATCCCAGGCCCAATCTCTGTCAACAGAGGCTCCTGACCATTATCAAAATCAAGAGAGCCTTGGGATTGAGAAGGATCTTGTTTCAGAAAAAAAATTCTGATTTCATGGAGGTAGGTTTTCTCCCTACTTGACCTGTCTATAAAAAGTGGATATGCTAGATTATAAACCGTTTTAAATAGTTCGCTTCTGCAGTCCCAGTGCCTCTCACACTGCTTGATCCAGAGGAGGAGGGTCACATAGATATTTGTTAAACAAATAAATAAAGGAACGAATAGCAATAATTCAAGTTAATTATGGTTTTAGAGGAGGTGAGTTATGTATTTTGGTAAAATTTGGTGTCCACGAAGGAATGAGACTAAACCATATGAAATGATCGTTTTTATAGATCAAAACCAGTCATATAACGATAATCAATAATATACTAATAATTTCATAGGGGTCAGCCTAATCTATATCTGACCTAGAATTTTAGAGTAGCATTTACGGTTTCAGGCCTGTGGCTTCATAGAATATTATCCTGTACCCTTCTGAACTACAGCCAGGATGATACTTCTTCTTCTTCTTTTTTTTTTTAGACACTTTTTTAGAAGTAAAGAAGCAGAAAGGGAGGGACAGAGAGAATCTCAAGCAGAAGTGGAGCCCGATACGGGGCTCGATCTCATGACCCAGAGATCATGACCTGAGCCGAAATCAAGAGTCAGATGCTTAACCAACTGAGCTATCCAGGAGCTCCTAGAATGATATTTCTTGATAACACAGCACAGTGGCTTGGGGCTAAAGCTTTGGAAATATAAACCCTTGTTCAAATCTTGACTCTACCTCCTACGCGTTGGGTGGCCTTGAGTAAATCACATAATTTCTCTAAGCTAGAATGTCCTCATCTATAAAACGGGGAAAATACTTTCGTTATAGGGTTGCTATGAAGATCAACCATGATAGCCAAGTACTTGGTGCAGTACTTACACATAGTAAATGATCAATAAACAGTTTCTATTACTCTTATTATTATTTATTAATTTATTTATTTTTGGTTGCCTCTTTCTAGGATATTTAACTTCCTGTCATTTCAAAGCCAGCTGATAGTGGTAGATAGCTGTGGTCAATGTCACAGTAGTGACATTGTTTTGTTTTGTTTTGTTTTGTTTTGTTTTTGTTTTGTTTTTGTTTTGCCTCTGGGAGGAATAGTGACCAAGAAGAGACCTGAAGGAATGGTTCGGAGCTGAAAATGTTTTGTATCTTAACCTGAGTGATGGCCACATGGGTGTACAGCTGTGTAAAACATCATCATTGTACACTAAGGCTCAGTGGGTTTTCTGGGTGTATTTTATAACTCAGTAAGGTCTTTGCCTGTTTGAGGACAGTCCTAAGATGGGGACTGGCATCATAAACAGAGGGAATTCCAAGCACTACATTGTATTTGATGAAAACCCTCATAGTTTCGTGTCAAATGCCTCCCCCCCCCACACCTTCTCTCTGCCTTTGGAATACACAGCACCTTCACCCCAACACAGCATGACATGCAGGCGGGCTCATGAAAAATGGGAAAAGGGGAACGTTGACAGGCAAGCTGACGAGCAGCCAACTACTGATTCTGTATGTGTGTGGAGTGTGTCTAAGTGGGTCTTGAAGGTCAGCGTGGGTTTTAGCTTTCTGAACTTCTCATCTTCGGCAAGGGAGTCCGTCAATACGGGACGTTAATTGAATTGAGGGACTGTCATCAGTACTCATGAAAATTAAAAAAAAAAAAAGGTTGCTATTTCTTATTGATCTATAGCCTTTCTATCGCCCCCCCCCCATCTCTCTCTCTCTCTCTCTCTCTCTCATACACACGCTGATACTTAGGCTACTCATTTCAGTTAATTCCTCCTGCTGTAACTATAATCAGGGATTCTTCTCACCCTGTCCTTCATAACCTCCTAGTTCCCGGTAGACCTTCTGCAGTCTCCCTCGGAGGGCTGTCTTTGTCGAGAGCACACGCACATACACAAGCAGCGGGGACTTTTCTACCGGAAGCCATTCAAACAAATGCCTACCTCAGCACAGGTGAATGTGTTTAGAGACTCAGGTTTCCTCATGGCCTAAAACATTTTGAGTTGGGGAGATGAAACAGGGAACATTTTCCCTGAATGTAGGACTGAGTAAAAAAAACCTACCAGCTTAGTTCTTCTCACAATCCTGTGAATATTACCGAAGTTTAAACTTCCGGGAGCCTTCTGAACCCTCGTGGAGCAGCATGGAAGAAGGTCTTTAACTAGGACCCCTCCCACCTCCCTCATGCCTCTTGAGAGCCAGAGAGATGGTCCATCGCCCCAACCTGTTTGTAGACTGGTGTCTGTCTTCCTCAGAAGAAAAGGAATATTTGTTTTGACTCCCACCAGACACCAATTTCTGAATCCGATTTCAGTCATGATTTCCTATGTGCCTGTGTAAAGGCAAGGGTGGAAATAAAGAACAAACCCAATAAAGACCAAACCAAAAGCACATGTCCCGAAGGGGCGCACACCAGGCGAACAATGGCTGTTGAACAGATGAATCCACCGAAATGTAAAATATTCCACAACGTTTGGGCAGCTTTGAAATGCTACACTTTCTAGTGCTCATCTGTTAATCATCTGAGGGAACTTCTCAGCTCACCAGAAGGGCCCGGCTCCTCTTTCTAAGTTCACACGGCTGGAAGTGCACACAATTCAGCGGTCGGAGTGACAAATAGGCTGGAAAGACAGCCAGCAAACCACCCAATGAAGAAAGCAACAAAGAAAGGACCAGAGAGAGAGAGAGCGAGCGAGCGAGCAAGCTATTTTTACCCACCTCCACTTCCAACTGAATCTCACTGTATGTATTTTCCAGGATATAAGCTTTTCTTTGAGTTACTTTCAAGATAAGTCATAAAGCTATAATCATATTAATGATTAATGGCACCAGGGAAGCAAAGTGACATAATGAAAAGATTTAAGGTTCTACACAAAAGTATTTAAAGATTCTCTTAGGAAATCCATCTACTTTAAATAGTTTTTTGAAAGCAAAGAAACCATCAACAGCACTAAATTTAAGGGCAAAGACAAAACGCCTCCACCACCATTATTCTAGTTCATTCCTACAGAACAGTGCTCCTCCGGATACAGAGAAGTTAGAAAAAACTGTTTCTAGAAAACAATTGTAATTCCAACCAGAGAGAACAGGCACGTCTAAGAGGACACTTGCAAAGCAGATCGTGTGAGTAGAGAACCAACCAGATGTGCACACCCTGGTGCGCCCTTTGTGACCAAGTGTCTCTATGTGACCACAGACCAAGGGGAGTGACCACGAAGTCAGGCAGGGAATCCTGGGTGGTTAGATTACCTCCAAGGAAGACTTTTCTATTCTTCCAGCTACTAGGGTCCAAAGATGGACGAGGCTGTTCACAGCGGTGGTGAGGTTTCTGCCATTGGCACGATTCAGGCAGAGGCTGGTGGATGTGATGGTCAGACCAAGGGTTCCCTAACTTTGCTGCACACTCAAGTCCCCTGGGGGAGCTTGAAAACCATGTTTAACTGCTGGGATAGGAATCACACATCCATATTTTTTAAAGCTCCCCAGGTGATGGGAATCACCCAGGGGCAAGGTCGATGCTTGGGAGCCCCCACAGATTTGCTCTGGGCTTCTCAGACTTTATGTGCATACACAGCCCCTGGCCTGCTTGTAAAATGCAGATTCCGACTCCTTGTCCACACCTTGGGGTATGGCGGGAGACTCTGCACTTCTAACCAGCCCCAGGCTGAGGCCCCTGTTTGCTGGTCCAGGAACCACACTCGGAGTAGCTGGTTCCAGCTGACTTAGTCTTCTCTGCTCCTGAGTTCCTAGGGGATGAAGCATCATCATGTGGGGGAAGGGAAGAGGGGACAGTGATTAACAGGGAACAGCCCTGCTCCTTCACGGGCCGCAGGCTGAAAGCAAGTCATGTCTCATCCCCAAGCCTTGGTTTCTCCATCTGAATACAGAAGGGGCTGGTAAACACTGCAGGGTTTCCTCAGGTCTCACTGATGCTCTGAGAAAATAAGCAAAGCCTCTAGGGATCGAGAGTCCACAGTTTCTAGATGGCCCCAGAGAAGACTGGCTGAGATACACTGACCAGAGACGGTTTGAAAAAGACACATTCATGTATTTGCTGATTCACACACTTGCATGGAGTATCCAGAAAGGTGGTAACTGGTAGAAAGACCAAAAAATACCCAGTTCGTGCCTTCAAGGTGCTTCTGGTCTGGTACAGCAGCAGTTGCAAGGGCAGGGGTGTGCAAGGAAGGGTTCAATGGTGCTAACTAGAGTCTAGTCGGGGAGGTCAGTTCTTCCAAAAGGGGAATGTCAGGAAGACTTCAAGGAGGAGGTGACTGAGCTGAGAAATGAGTGTGCAGATCAGGGGACAGAGCACCCTTGGCAGGGGTCAGTGTGAGGAGTGGTGGCGGCTTGAGGCCCGGGAGAACCAGGAGTGAAGCAGTTGAGCCCCATGGAGAGATTGGGGCAAGTCTGAGGGAAGCATATCAGCCAGAGGAAATGCAATTTTCTCCCCCATTAAGAGTCATTAGTATCTTCTTGTCATTCATTTAGATTAGAAGTTGCATGTTATGGCGGGGGTAGGGATAGAGATGAGGACCCTCCTCCCCAACCACATCCCCTGGTACCAACTTATGTCCCAGAAATTCAGTGGTGGCCCCAACTCACAAAAAAGTGGACTCCTTTGTCTAGAAAGTACTTTCAGAAGAGTCTGTGGTCCTGGAGCATGGCCTTGGGTCTCTAGCAGACCACATTGGTCACTCTTCTCACATGTCCTTGGACCACCTCTTACTTGAGCTATAGCTGTGGGGGATGGTTCCTGAGCAGTGTGCCACTTCCGGGGCCATTGTGCATCTTTTCTGCCTCGAGGTTTTCTAGAAAGCCCCAGAAGTCCGATAGTGTGTGGAAGTTAGTGCTCTGAATGGCTGGATGGCCCAGCCTTCCCTCCTCCGGGGAGACAAGTCTCAGATACATTCTGCATGATTCCTCAGATCACCCCAGTGGGACGAGCCCTAGTTGTCCATGGCAGTGAGCTTCACAAAGGGATGCTAGAGGAATATGTCAGCCCACCTACTGATTTCGCCCCACAAAACCCTGGGGATTCTGGGACCAAGGGCGTCTTATGGAGACAGGAGTTTGCCTGAGATCAGTCATCACTTCCAATTGTCAACACCAAGGGAAGACAGCTTTTGGAGTGCAGCTTCATCCTCCACTCCCCCCACCCCCAGGGCTCAGAGGCATTTAAAATTCAGTCACTGTCATCAGCAAACCCCTCTGAGCAGAAACATTCCCATCATTCTCTCCCTCCTTGCAAAGGTGTTTAAGATATCTAAATATTTTAAAGGTATCTAGGAGGATTGGATTCTTTTCTTAGTGGTGACTTGATGAATAAATGATGCCCTAATTTCAGTTTAATTATTGTCTAATGCTCTCTAATTCATTTCAGATTGGTGTTTAACTTCCTTCCAACTTGACAACCTTTCAGGCAAAACTGATCAAAAAAGCTGGAGCCTCCTTTACACAGGGACGGATTAGTTGTCTCTCAGTATCAACTGAAGAAAAATAGCTATTCAAATCCCTGATATTTTTGGCACTTTGCAAATTTAAACCCATCCAAAACACATCTTTAAAAATATTTTAAGGAAGGGAGGGATTCTATGCTCAGAGTCTGAGATTTTGTTCTGCCAAGTTTGAGCATGGAGCAGATTTTTACGGTTGAATTATAAGCCCCTGAAAATAGGTTTATTATGGAAGTGTGAACGCACAACTATAGCCTATAGCAACATGAATGGCCCTGTTATCATAATGCTTGAATCCTCTCTTTTGTGCTGCATTGGCAAAGCAAGACACCTACTTTGGCCTTTTTGCTAATACATGTTAATGTCAGTTAACAGCTTGTGTCCCTCTTTAAAAAGATGCCCCAAAGTTTTTAGTAATCCTTGCCTTGCTAGGGACCCCTATGTCTCCATCTCAGGAATTAATCTATCATTTATAGAAGTGACATTAGGAATATATTCTCTTAGAAGGAGAAACGGAGGTGGGGGTTGGGGTGGGGGGGGTGTTTGCTTTTGTTGTGGCTGGGCTGTTTGCCCGGGTAATGTATGGTCGGCTGGAGAGTAAGTTTCTCACCAGACAGAAAGGCCAAGTGTAGATCCTACAGGCTAGTTCCTCGGGGTTGAAGAAAGAACGTGTGGTGCCTGTAGGAGGAATCTCGGTTTGAGATCCAAACATTTGCCCCAAGTTCAAATGCTTACATTCTTTGGTGTCTGAAGTTTCCCCTAAGAAGCCTACATGTTTATTTTCTGGTATATGTTTTTTTAACTACGAAATGAAACATTTGGAATTCTATTGCATGGAACTCATACAATTTCCAAAACAGAATTAAAATTACAGTCAGCTGCAGGGTCAATCTCCGTTGTGATTGGCTAGAAAAGGCAGCTCCAATTATAGGAGCCTGCTCGCAGAGGCTTGGTCTCTGGGTAAAAAATCATAAACGCCAAGAGCTCCCTGAAACACGTGCCGAATTAAGCTTATGGAGGAATGTTTGACATTCGTCAACTCAATGTAGTCTAATATCAACGAGCCAGAACCCTACTAACTAGAACACTTGATTAATTAAGTCTTGGTTTCCTGTCTTCTCCTCCAGCCCTCCCCATTTCCGGGCCCAGGAAACTTGAGAGCATAAGAACTCCTGGCACTTACTGAGTGCTTACTGTGTGCTAGGCACGATTGTGTTCATTCATAAAATCCCCCAGTAACTCTAGAAGTAGGTACGATCATTATCCTCCTCTCCTCCTCCTCCTCCTCCTCCTTCTTCTTCTTCCTCCTCCTCTTCTTCTTTTTTTTTCTTTTAGGAAATGAGTTCAGCAGCCAAGCAGAAAGGTAAAGATCTCTCTCTGGCTTTGTTTATAGATCCTTCCAGGTTTGCCTCCCAGCTTTGCCAGGAAATAGCTGTGTGACCTTAGGCAGGTTACTTAAGCTTTCTGTACTTCAATTGCCACGGAACTGTTATTTCTGTAAAGTGGAGATAACACATTCTTCTCCAAAGATCATAACATATCTCTAAAGGATCTGGGTATATCTGTGTGTGTGCCCGGGATAGAAGCAAGGAGTGGAGCTAGGTTATGGAAGGAACCAAAGAGCGGAACCAAAGAGAGGAACCAAAAACAAGATGGTCTTTCTCATTTTGAGAATAAGTGCTGCAAAGACTATGTAAACCTGAAGCTGCCTATGTAAACCGGAAGCCAATGTGGAAGGAAACAGAAGCAAGAAAGCAAGAATGAACAAACAAACCCCCAAGGATGTTATTCTAACACCTTGATCCAGCACTACCTGAAAGGAACTCCTTTGTTCCTTGGTCTTCATAATTACCTGGTGTATGTGTATATATATATATGAAAATATAAACATATATAAATATATATTTTTATATATAGATTTTCATATAAATATATATTTATATATTTTTCATATAGATTAATAATAATATAAATAATAATGAATGTATATAGATTTTCATATAAATATATATTTATATATAGATTTTCCTATAGATTAATAATTAATATAAATAATAATGGATGTATAAATATATATTTATACACTTATATATATCTGTTTTGCTCTGGCTAGCTTGATTTGGCTTTCTGTTACATGAAGTTAAAAAGGAGCAATCTGTAATAATATCTGACTTCATTTCCTCTCACCTCTGCTCTATCACCATCAAATCTAATTGGAGAGATAGCACAGAGTCTAGCCATCCTTCCTCCTCCTGTTCATCCATCCTTTCCATCTGCCCATTTATCCGTTCGTTCAGCAAACATCCACTGAGTGCTCAGAGCCAGATGTGAAAAGAACAAAGATGAACGAGACATGCATCGTTCCTTAAGGAGATACAGGCACATGAAACCGCAGACCAGTAAAACAGCTACTACTCTACAGGAATAAACAGAAAAGTAATCCTGTGAATGGGAATGGTGTGACTTTGGGGAGAGTTTCTTAACGTCTCTATGTGTCTTTCTTTTTTTAAGGCTTCTTAAAATATGGTGTAGATTAAGTCTTAGGTTTTAATCAAGTTTCCACCTTTTTCTTCAATCCCCTGCACTGAATAATAACGATGCACATTTTCAAATGAAAAGATGTATTCTCACTCTTTGGGGCCCCCCTCTCTGGGCACACATCTTTTGGACTGCCCCAGAAGACTCCAGCCTGAGGTCAGGGGAGAAACGTGTCAAGTATGTTCAACATTTAAACAATTTGGAACCCCCCGTTACTTCTGCTCTGGTGACATGGATTTATTTCCTGATGAGTTGGAGGGATCTTTTCCCAAGAGTTCCTCACAGCAATCCGTCAATCACTCCCAGTGAGTGCCCTTTAAACACAGGTAGAGACCCATCATCGAGTGGGTGTTATTTAAAACACGTGTTTTAAAAGACTAAAGGAGAGACTGGCCTGTCCAACTGATGAATTATTTTTCAACCAATTCTCACTGGTAATGGTACCTAAATCTTATCACAAAAATGATCAAACATAATGCAAATGTATTAGGAATGCATCCTTGATTTGTTTTCATTTGAGATTATTGTGTGCTTATTTATTTATTTTGCAAATAAACTATGGAAACCTCTAATGTGTAGTATTATTTGGTAACAAGATTTGATTTAGAATTCACAATGAACATAATAGTTTATCAAAGGAAATGTCACATGGGAATCTTTTGTGCTGTGTGTGTGAAATGTTCAAAGTAATTACAAATGTGACGAAATCTAAATTGTACATTTAGGAGGGAAATGGTGCTAAAAATACTTGCTTGATGTTCAGATAATACTAGCAGCCTATAAGTCTTTGTGTTTTGTTCTCTGTGTTGTAAATAATATTAGAAGTATCCCAGAGTCATGGATTATTTATAAAACACAGGTAAAAAAAATCTGATTACTTAAAAAAAATAAAGTTATACTTTTTAGCTTTGTTCATCTTCTGACAAATATCATTTACGTTTCATGGCAACATAATCAAGCATATGATTACATTTCAATATGTTGATGTCAATCACAAATTTCAGATGGATGAGAGTAGGAGAACTTTTATTTTAGTGGTGACCAAACATGAGGGAAGGGAGGCCCATCAGTCACTCTTTAGAAAGACGCTTTTAGAGAGAGATGGGGTTAACACTGGGGGTTATAAAAGAAGAAAAGTTATATTCCTTTTCCTTTCTCTCTTTCCCTGCATTCCTACTTTGCCCTTGAGAACTGAACAATCCAATTTGAACATTGGGAAGTTCCTGTCCCCGCCTTCCAATCCCTGTGCGAGAGGAGGGGAATCTTTTCTTCTTTAGATCTTAGGTTCCAAAGTGACAGTGTTGAAGTCAAAATAGGATAGAGCTGTCACCTGGTAGCACTTTCCACAAGGACCTGTTGTTATTTTGACCTTGAGGGTCCTTGGCATTCAAGACCTCTAAAGCAGCACTTCTCAAACTTGAATGTGCAGGACTCACACCTTGTTGATTGCAGGTTCTGATTCAGAAGGACTATGGTGGGACCTGGAGGTTTGGCATTTCTAATAAGCTTCCGGGTGATGTAGATGCCCGCTGATCTTCAGACCACACTGAGGGGTGAGGATCCAAAGAACATGGAGTCTTAAATGATGCAGCATGTTGGAAGTGATCTCCTAAGACTTGGTCAGTTCTATGCCTAATCAGCCCACTTGCTCACAGAATGCCTGGCACAGGAAGACACTTACTAGGACTGGAAACCTTCCTCCCCCTCATTACAGAAGAGGCACAGAGAAGTTAGGTTTCTTGCCCAGGGTCACAGAGTTAATAACAGAGGCAGGACTTTGGGGACCCAGC
Source organism: Mustela erminea (assembly GCF_009829155.1). Lineage (NCBI taxonomy): Eukaryota > Metazoa > Chordata > Mammalia > Carnivora > Mustelidae > Mustela > Mustela erminea. The sequence continues at coordinate 79,320,330 of NC_045627.1, forward strand.
CTGCCAGAATCTATACTACATGATTTTAATCACTAGGCTATATACTTCCTGTGAAAATATGTTTCCAGTTCTTTGCCTCCTCAGGACCTTGGCATATGCTAGTCCCTCTGCCAAGATTGCCCTTCCCCACACTTTGCCTGACTATTCACCCTTCAGATTTCAGCTGAAATATCACTCCGCAGAGAGACTTTCTCTGGTTCTCACTGCACTTCAAAAACGAGATATGATCTGCTTTTCTCTCACGGCATCTCACCGCTTTCCCTGGTCGGTCTGACTACTACTTTCAATTATTTGATTATTAGTATTAATTTGCTTTCCTATCTATTTCCTTCACAAAACTGCAGGCTCTATGAGGCCAAGGACAGTGGCTGTTTATTTCCTCAGCCCTTAGCACTATGTCTGGAACAAAACAAGGGCACGATTATTACTTGACTGACTGATGGAGTGAATGAATGAATGAACAAACAAATGAATGAATGAATTTACATTCTGCAAATAACTGCTAAGCCACTAGAGGGCAACTATACTCATCACACTGACTTCTGCATGCAAGTGTACCACACGTGGCCAACATTCCTCGGTCAGGAATTTCAGATATTATGGTATCTCACATGGACCATTGCCCATATACTAGGTGGAAGAAGAAACTCACCTAAACTACATTAAAGAATGAAAATATGGATTCCAAAAGTATACCCATTTCTAACTTCCTGATTCAGTACACACACACACACACACACACACACACACGTACACAAAACTAAACAAATAAACAAAAAAACCAGTCTGGGATGATTTTGGGGTTTCCAAAGCACACCTCTACTTTTATTCCTCTTTGCTCAAGTTCAGTCCCAGACTGAACAACATCCTCTTCTTCCATGATGTTTAAGGAGCCTGGGGAAACCTAGAGCCTGAAAGAGGGACTCACATGGCTTTTAATGGAGGCTTGGTCCACGGATGTGGCTCAAAGGTGAGTTACCAGGACATTGAACTTGTTAGAATCATTGTCACAGATTGAGTTCCCCCAGAAGCAGACCCCGCTGCAAAGTTTCTGGGCAAATTGTCTATTGGGAAATGAGACCGGGCTGGGAAGGTAGCTCTCAAGTGTGTGTTATCTGTGTGGTGACCATGGGAGGTGCCTAGAGCTTAATCTCATCAGGAGATTCTGGGAAGCACTAGGGACCTTCCTCAGTTACCCAGCTGAGGGATGAGGAGCTCAGACATCCACACGCAACTCCATTCAGCGGGCAGCTACGCAGGCACTTCCAGACTGCCTGAAGAGAGCAAGATGCCTTTCCTTCACGACTTCAGAGAAAGCCCCAGAACAGAGGTACAGAGGGTGGCAGACTACAAGGATGCAAAGTCAGGCACTGCTTTCCACTGCGATGGCCATGCTGATTCCCACCGTCTTTGCTTCCTAGTTGACAGGAAGAATCCTGGAGCCACGGGTTTGACTCAGAATTTCTTGTCTTTAGCACCCCAAATCCCTAAGTACTTCTGATGCCCCCCCAACCACCAAGACAAAGAGAACCTTGTTGCCTAGAGCTAACAATATCTCAGCCTCCACATTAATGTGATTACTTGCCATCATGAAAGCACTGCTTTGTCAGTGCTGCTGTCCCTTTTTCCCAGAGTTTTAAAATGACTTTGCTCCTAAGTAGAGGTATGGTCCCGGGTTTTCGTCTGCCATCTTGTGTGATCTTGGACTTGGGTCTGAGATTTTCTGGCCCTTCGTTGCCCTGTCCATGGAAGGAAAGTGAGGATACTCTCACCATGTCTGTTTTACAAGGATGTTATGAGAAGAGATGAGATAGTATCTGAAAACTACTTTTAGCTCTGAAGAAAAGTGCTCTTATGAGCTATATAAATATAAGTTATTACACAGTATTATTTTAACCTGGCCCAAGTTTAGATTAGTTGTATGAATCATTCATCAACCTTTACTTTGTATAATTAAAAACGTGTGGTTCTTGGAATCTTTGTTTGGGAGGCAAGTTAATGTGGCAGGACTAGGACTGGCAAGCTCTTAGAAGTCAAAGATTCCTGGTCTAAAAAGACAAGACGCTTTGATTGATGGGGGAATTCTATTATCAGTTCTCATTTGGAGGTATTCTCAGTCAACTTTTTTAGGAGTCTATGATTCATGTTTTTCCTTATTAGCCTTTTTTATATTTCCATCACTCACATAGTCTTTCAGAAAGTATTCAAGAATTTCCTCCAGTTTTTCATTTGTCCTTAAATACATCTCTGTAATGTATCTGCTGCTAAGGACTTCCCTGTGCATGAATATATCAATGTTGATTGGTTCTGGGAGGCTAAGTAAGTCAGTCACTCCTTTGGGAGACACAGTGGGCCTCCCCATTTGGGTTTCTCTGACTTAAAATGTACCCTCCTTAGTATGTATTTTATTGACCACAGCGGTACATGAATGAAAGCATCAATGTGACAGTTGATCCTATGAGCCTGTGTGTTCTTGATAGCAGTACCCTCATCTTTGTGTCTCCTCCAAAACGCCCACCAAAGCACCTGGCATTCAATGGGCACTCAATGATTATTAATTGAATGAGTGAATGTTGATAAAGAGAGCAAAACAAAAAAAGAAAGAAAGAAAGAAAGAAAGAAAGAAAAACACAATCAACCACTGAACCCAGGGATATCATTAGCCATGGTCTCCCCATGTGTTAGTTATTAGCTATTAGTAGTGTGGGTGGTCTGGGATAGATGGACTAATTCTTCTGCTGGCCACAGTGGTGTCAAACAGTATATTAACCGTTGAGAACAAGGGTGTTGACTGGATTTCTGCTGTGCACTAAATTTCCCCTAGTGACTCCGATGAATTAGACACATGACCCAGGGGCCCAACCTGTTCCTGGCTTGTAACTTACAAAGGGGAAGGATCTTGTGGAATAAAAGGAGATCAGGTAATGTCTGTAGGGTGCGTCCACCCCTGTGTGAAAACACCAGAAGCAGATTGTTGACAAAAATCCCATCCAAGTGCCACCAGTGACCTGGTTATGGAGTAATGGGTGGGGGAGGGCTGTAACTGGCATATTTTAAGGAGCTTAGAGGGAGTTGTGTGCCTACAATTCTGCCACTTCCTTCCCTTTAAAGCTTCATCATGATTTCTCTGCAATGGTCATGTGCATGCTCTTTGTAAGTATGATTAAGGAGATACTGACGATGTATACTTGGACTCTATGACAAATAAACCACAGTGAATCAATGAACCAAGAATCTGTGATAATCTCCATTACAGATGAATCAATATCTGTAATAATCTCTAACTTTATTTTTGTCCATTGATTATGTAGATTTTATCCACCTTTTAAACAATTGTATTTCCTTTAATTTTTTTTTAACTTTTCTGAGTATGTTTTATTTTATTTTTTTTTTCCAGCATAACAGTATTCATTATTTTTGCACCACACCCCGTGCTCCATGCAGTCCGTGCCCTCTATAATACCCACCACCTGGTACCCCAACCTCCCACCCCCCATCCCTTCAAAACCCTCAGATTGTTTTTCAGAGTCCATAGTCTCTCATGGTTCACCTCCCCTTCCAATTTCCCCCAACTCCCTTCTCCACTCTAAGTCCCCATGTCCTCCATGCTATTTGTTATGCTCCACAAATAAGTGAAACCATATGATAATTGACTCTCTCTGCTTGACTTATTTCACTCAGCATAATCTCTTCCAGTCCCGTCCATGTTGCTACAAAAGTTGGGTATTCATCCTTTCTGATGGAGGCATAATACTCTATCCCCAGGGGTACAGGTCTGTGAATCACCAGGTTTACACACTTCACAGCACTCACCAAAGCACATACCCTCCCCAATGTCCATAATCCCACCCCCTTCTCCCAAACCCCCTCCCCCCAGCAACCCTCAGTTTGTTTTGTGAGATTAAAAGTCACTTATGGTTTGTCTCCCTCCCAATCCCATCTTGTTTCATTGATTCTTCTCCTACCCACTTAAGCCCCCATGTTGCATCACCACTTCCTCATATCAGGGAGATCATATGATAGTTGTCTTTCTCTGCTTGACTTATTTCGCTAAGCATGATACGCTCTAGTTCCATCCATGTTGTCGCAAATGGCAAGATTTCATTTCTTTTGATGGCTGCATAGTATTCCATTGTGTATATATACCACATCTTCTTGATCCATTCATCTGTTGATGGACATCTAGGTTCTTTCCATAGTTTGGCTATTGTGGACATTGCTGCTATAAACATTCGGGTGCATGTGCCCCTTTGGATCACTACGTTTGTATCCTTAGGGTAAATACCCAATAGTGCAATTGCTGGGTCATAGGGCAGTTCTATTTTCAACATTTTGAGGAACCTCCATGCTGTTTTCCAGAGTGGCTGCACCAGCTTGCATTCCCACCAACAGTGTAGGAGGGTTCCCCTTTCTCCGCATCCTCGCCAGCATCTGTCATTTCCTGACTTGATGATTTTAGCCATTCTGACTGGTGTGAGGTGATATCTCATTGTGGTTTTGATTTGTATTTCCCTGATGCCGAGTGATATGGAGCACTTTTTCATGTGTCTGTTGGCCATCTGGATGTCTTCTTTGCAGAAATGTCTGTTCATGTCCTCTGCCCATTTCTTGATTGGATTATTTGTTCTTTGGGTGTTGAGTTTGCTAAGTTCTTTATAGATTCTGGACACTAGTCCTTTATCTGATATGTCATTTGCAAATATCTTCTCCCATTCTGTCAGTTGTCTTTTGATTTTGTTAACTGTTTCCTTTGCTGTGCAAAAGCTTTTGATCTTGATGAAATCCCAATAGTTCATTTTTGCCCTTGCTTCCCTTGCCTTTTGCGTTGTTCCTAGGAAGATGTTGCTGCGGTTGAGGTCAAAGAGGTTGCTGCCTGTGTTCTCCTCAAGGATTTTGATGGATTCCTTTCGCACATTGAGGTCCTTCATCCATTTTGAGTCTATTTTTGTGTGTGGTGTAAGGAAATGGTCCAATTTCATTTTTCTGCATGTGGCTGCATTCCTAGAAACATATAAACTACCACAACTGAACCAGGAAGAAATAGAAAGCCTGAACAGACCCATAACCAGTAAGGAGATTGAAACAGTCATTAAAAATCTCCAAACAAACAAAAGCCCAGGGCCAGATGGCTTCCCGGGGGAATTCTACCAAACATTTAAAGAAGAACTAATTCCTATTCTCCTGAAACTGTTCCAAAAAATAGAAATGGAAGGAAAACTTCCAAACTCATTTTATGAGGCCAGCATCACCTTGATCCTAAAACCAGACAAGGATCCCACCAAAAAAGAGAGCTATAGACCGATATCCTTGATGAACACAGATGTGAAAATACTCAACAAAATACTAGCCAATAGGATTCAACAGTACATTAAAAAGATTATTCACCACGACCAAGTGGGATTTATTCCAGGGCTGCAAGGTTGGTTCAACATCCGCAAATCAGTCAATGTGATACAACACATCAATAAAAGAAAGAACAAGAACCATATGATACTCTCAATAGATGCTGAAAAAGCATTTGACAAAGTACAGCATCCCTTCCTGATCAAAACTCTTCAAAGTGTAGGGATAGAGGGCACATACCTCAATATCATCAAAGCCATCTATGAAAAACCCACCGCAAATATCATTCTCAATGGAGAAAAACTGAAAGCTTTTCCGCTAAGGTCAGGAACACGGCAGGGATGTCCATTATCACCACTGCTATTCAACATAGTACTAGAGGTCCTAGCCTCAGCAATCAGACAACAAAAGGAAATTAAAGGCATCCAAATCGGCAAAGAAGAATTCAAATTATCACTCTTCGCAGATGATATGATACTATATGTGGAAAACCCAAAAGACTCCACTCCAAAACTGCTAGAACTTATACAGGAATTCAGTAAAGTGTCAGGATATAAAATCAATGCACAGAAATCAGTTGCATTTCTCTACACCAACAGCAAGACAGAAGAAAGAGAAATTAAGGAGTCAATCCCATTTACAATTGCACCCAAAACCATAAGATACCTAGGAATAAACCTAACCAAAGAGACACAGAATCTATACTCAGAAAACTATAAAGTACTCATGAAAGAAATTGAGGAAGACACAAAGAAATGGAAAAATGTTCCATGCTCCTGGATTGGAAGAATAAATATTGTTAAAATGTCTATGCTACCTAAAGCAATCTACACATTTAATGCAATTCCTATCAAAGTACCATCCATCTTTTTCAAAGAAATGGAACAAATAATGCTAAAATTTATATGGAACCAGAAAAGACCTCGAATAGCCAAAGGGATATTGAAAAAGAAAGCCAACGTTGGTGGCATCACAATTCCGGACTTCAAGCCCTTTAATTTTTTATTTTAACCTTTTTTCCTTTGTTTCAGCATGGGAAACATAGAGCTCACTTCCTAGATCCAAACTTAAACCAACTTGCACTATTTCTTTTTCTTTTATTCTAAGATTCGGGGCTTTTTGATTCCCTTTCAAATTGTGAAGTGGCTCGACGTTTAAAAGAAACCAACACACTTTAAAAGGTCCTTTAAACTTCTAGGACATCAGTTCACTTTTTTCAGGAGAACATTTTGAAGAGATGAGGTAAATGAAGGAGAAACATTCAGATTAAATTTCCTTTGAAATCCATGGGTTTTAAAATTAAGGGAAAGTGATTGGCAAAACATGTTTTGGTTTTTGCCGAAACTGAAATGTTTGAAAAATAGTTCAAGATGTTCTTCCACATCCCAACCACATCCATCTGGGGCCATCCATTTCTAGTTTAAATCTATTTTTACACATCCACTATGCAAAGAACACAGGGCCTCAATGCAGCAAGAGGGCCGCCATATTTTTTCTAAGGGAGAAGAGCACATGGGAATCTAGAGTGGTTATGGTCCTGTATCCTAGAGCAAGCTCACAACATTCTTTTCAGAAGAAGAAGGTTCTAGGCTAGATGGTGATGAAAAGGCAATTGTTCCCACTTGAATTTGAATCAGGTCAGGACATATAAATGGAATGTGAGGTTAGATCCTTTGTTTATCTATCTGCCTATCTATTTCATTCAACAAGAATTTATTGAGTTTATTGACATATGCCAGGGATTATGTGATTATAAAGGCAAGTGAAAGACTGTCCCTGGTCTTGGAGAACTGACCATCTTCAGTGAAGATAGGCATATCCTTAGCGTGCAATATGTGGGAGGTGCTATATTTGGCGTGGAGCAGGGGCACAGGAGAAGGAGTGGTCAGCCCTACCTGGGGTGACAAAGGAGAAAATTCATGGAGAAGCCACAAAAAGTGAGAAAAAATAAAGGTCTTAACTGAAGTGGTTGAAAAATTATGAAGCCTAAAGGAGGAGTATGTTGGAGCATTCATTGAGTATTAATTTGAACAGGCGAAATTGAGAACCATTCTGATGCTCATGGGGTAGAGGATTTGGAGGAGAGGACGTGTTCCTTTCCTTCCTTTTCAAAACCTGGTCACTGGTTCTCAGTCTGTTTTGGCAGCCTCCTGGGTGATGCTATAATTTCAGAGACATGGGCTGAGGCTGAGCTCTGCTTGGTTACATATAAGACCTCTCTTCTCTGGGTTTTGGCTAAACTAGCTGATCTGTAAGGACCATCAAAGAATAACTACAGAGTCCATGTTCTGAAAGTGACATAAATTGGAGATTTTTCCCCATTGTTTTTTGTTCCAATTATTAGAGTTGGGGACACTTGGCACAGATAGTCTATACTTCTCTAGTTTTGTGCTGTGGGATTTCAATGCCTATGGGTTCTTATTTGTCTCTGTACTAAATGAAGAACCATGATGACTTTTCCTAGTTCAGAGAACAGCCAGGGCCTTGGAGACACATTTGCCTCACCATTTGACAAATTCACTTGGATGACACTTGACTTTCACTATGGCTGTTTGGTTACGGTTTTCCTTGGAAAGTATTATGAATGGCAGTTTCCTCATACTGCACCAAAATTGATAGCTAATTTGTCGCTGTGCATTCATGTAATCACAGGACTGAAAAGCAAGCTGTCCTTTGCATACATGAAAATGGTGGTATTAGTAATTGGGTTGTCACATGTGGCATAATATGTGGTTTGGAAGCCATTACAGGATTAGAGGTAATTTGGAGATTATCATCTCCATGACATCACCTGTGGAGGTTGAGACCACTAGCAGCTCCATGCTTTCTGTGATTCAGAAGCTATGGTTTGAGATATATGTAGGGCAGGTTTTCTGCTTTATTGACCATTATATTATATACACACATCTATGAGTATCATGAATATATATGAGAGGGAGAGAAGATCTGGGTGACTCTACACCAAATTATTGCTTGAAATTTTTCTGATGAGCACTGTTAATCCTGCAGCCAGAAAATAAAAACAATGAAGAGTACACACATGTAGCCTGATCTAATTCAAAGCCTAGTCCTTCCCTTCTACTAGTTCCAATTCTAAACATCAGAGAAGAATTTACCATCATTGCTCATGCAGTTTCATCTGAAATGCCATGTGGAACATCAGCTCCAATAATGGGCTTTTAAGATTCTCAGCCTCTTTCTGATTTTCTAATGAGAAGGGAAGGAGTTTATAAAGCCTAGGGGTCCATCTCTTCTTCAGTCTCTCCATTGGCTCCCTCCCCTCCTCACAGTTTTGTTCCTTCCCTTCTTTTCCTCCCTTGTGCCACATTCCTGGACTCAGTCAATAGACTGGGATGAGCTGGAAGAAGATGACTCACCATGAATTCGGTGGCACACATAGAAAGGGTAAGCAGTGACCACTTGGGGGGTAGGGTGACCTGGGTTTTATTTCCTGCTCCAGACTTCTTAGATCTGTGGCTTTGGACATGCCACTTAATTTATCTTAGCCACAGATGACAATGGGGAATGGGAAGAATAATGTCCCTTCTACCCAGAATCTTTTTCTGACCCTAAATACCTAGATTGTCCTTGCTCATACCTCTCGCAGCACTTGTCCCACATTTATTGAGATGCCAATCTATCCCTGTGTCTCAACCATCCAGCAGCAAGCTCTGAGTGCAGGGGCTAAGTGGTTAACATAGTAGACACTCAAGAGCAGACATTAAATGAATTAAAAGCAGCACAGGGTTTTGTGAGGGTGAACAAGGTGGCACACCTTTTGTGTAAGGAAACATCCATGTTTCCTCCTAGGCATCACAATGGAAGTCAGTGTCCTTTATGAATCATTATGCTTGCTCCAGGGGCTTCACCAAAGATGCAGAGAAGTTCTGTGTAAAAGCCAAGATTACTCAAGACACTGCATAGTCATTCTTAGAGACACATCAGGAGAACGCGTGTTGATGAAATAATATACTGTCATTCTTCAAGTGTCAAGGAAATTTGTCCATCTTGTCAGGCCACAACACATACCTTGAGCTACCCAGGCTAGCAAAAATCTCTGTATCATGACGGCCAAGCCCCCAAGTATCCTACAGACTCATCTAAGTGGGGATGCCAAGCTCAAGGTTGTCACTTGTAAATGCTCTGAAATGAAAACAAGTAAGTGGGGGTACATTTACATAAAGGACAACTATACCCCAGTGACACTGAGTGATATACAACTATGCACAACATTTGGTTAAATCTCACAAACATAGAGTAAAAGATGCCAGATCCCCAAAGGTAATATATGATTCCACTTATATAAAGAAGATGAAACTAATCCATGTTGTTTGTAGTCAAAATCATGGCTACCCTTGGAGGGTGGGTAGTGATGGGATGAGAGCATGAGGAGAATTTCTGGGAGGTTGGTTACCTTGTTTCTTGTTCTTGATGCTGATTACATGAGTGTGTTTGAGCTGTTTATTTACTTGTATTTTTTTGTATTTTATAATATATAGTATAATTCAGTGGAAAGCTAAAATATAAAGAGTCATGAAGGAAGACCAAAGCAGCATCCAGGAATTTGTAGCAAGTAGGCATCATAGTTTCTAGAAATACCAATGATGTACTTTGAATAGAAAAGGATGGGACCACCATAGCATCAATGAGTCAGGGAGCCTTGTGAGTCAGGGTGTTTTTGTTTCCATCTATGGCCATTCAAACCTATCTGTAATATATTTATTAAAGCACTATTATTTATTGTTTACTATAGCTATTATTCTTCTCATTGTACAGATGGAAAAACTGAGGTTTAATAGTTAAGTAACAGACAAGGATTCTTTTTGTGCCAAAGGGAGACAAGCTCCAACTTACTAGCAAAACCTCTTGACCACAAGACCTCAGAGAGAAGTAGCCATAGGGTGTGTCTAGGCAGAGGGCCAAAGGCAATTTGGGAAAATTTCCCATATCTCAAGTATGGTACAGAAGCAATAAAGAGTTCAGGCCTTCAGGAGTCACCGAGGGAGGATGACTCCTCCCTCAGGAGTTGTAACCTTTGTGGGCTGATGGCAGGTAGACCAGATGCTCTTCATCTCCCCATATAACTGCATATGATCCTGAAATTGTACCTTAACCCCAGGGTGGGAGGGTGAAGGTCAATTAAGGGTATGCTATAGTCAGAATTACACTGAAAATAGAAACCATAAGAGACATTGCTAAATATATAAAATATAGTCAATATAGCAATTATATGTCTTTGCTTACTTGAATTTATGGACTGAGATATATACCTGTTACTTATATCGGCATTTAGGAACTGAAGCCATCTCCTCATAGGACTCAGAACTCTGCATCATTGGTGGGCATCTGCAAACCCCTGGATTTAGAGTGTGTGTGTATGTATGCACACATGGGCTTAGAGCAGGGTCTTGTCCGGGTAGAAGCAATGGGGATTTTCATGTGTTTTTACTTTATGACCATGTATTTCATAGTCCCCCAAAGTCTGCTTTCAGATGTTGTTAGCATTATCAGTTCTTGAATTTTCTTAAGAACCACATTTCATGTGGTTCCCAAAATGTTAGAACTTCTTTTACCCTGAGACCCAGCAGAAGACTTTCATAGGGTTTGCATTAAATGACCACAATGAAATGTGCATCATGCTACGTTTGTGAATCCCCACTGTACCAGTGGCCTCCTCTCATGCTGTCTGTCGGCGAGGCCCAAGAATCACTCGAGTATGTCTCTAATTTGCGCTGCTCTTGGGAGAAGTATCAATAGTAAGATATCACTTTCATAAATGATATCATATCCTGATTGAACATTGCCAGGGAGTCTTAGGCCACTTGGTGGTTTCATTTGCCTTAGATCCAATTACAGCTGTAAAAGTGGTTTGCATTAGAAGTTCTGACTCTAGGATTTGATCATTATAAGCAGGATAAACCACTAAAAGAATGTGAATTGCCTTCACTAAAGGCATGTAATAGCCCAGAGAATATCTTTCATATTTCAAATTAGGAAAACCCAACCTTGCCTTCTTCCCTGTGGCTGCCATTATTGCTGGTCAAGGCGGTACAAAGCTCTGCATTCAGTGGGCCTATCTGGACCCTCCAGCCAGCAGAGCTTTCATTCGAGGATAACCAAAATGACCTTCCCACACAGACACCTTGCAGCCCAGACCCTGGGAACTGTGGTTCAGGATGCTGTTTCAAAGGAAGTGGCCCTGTGCTGATTTCAAGAGACTTTGAAAGGATTCCTACCCACCTTCCCGTCCAACTGAACTCCTCCTGAAGTTTGTAATATTTCTGCCAAAGTCTGTACAACTGTGAGGCCTCTGTGTCTGAGGGGGTTCCTATACAACACACAAATGTGGGATATTGAAGAAATGAATCTCCCTAGAAGCTCTGAAGGCTCATTATCCTAGCCAGTGACCATAAAAGGGCCCTCCTCACTTCACAGTCTGCAGACAGATGTGGCCTTCGAGCCACGTATCTCCCCATTCAGAACAGGTGCCAACAACACCTGCCCATTTGCTGTTCCCTGACTTGGAATCTTTGACTGAAGAAGGATTTAGACCACTCAGAAGGGAGGCTGGGAACCCCCACTTTCCCTGTAGGCCCCTGGTTACCCAAGCATACCAACTAGCTCAGCTCTCTGTTCAGCCTGATTACTGCTCACCCAGTCCCCCTTCCATCACCATTGTGAAGACATGGAGGAGACGAGCACGAAGAGAAAGTAGAGCAGGAAGACGGGTCCTCCATCTTCCTCACCCCCCACCACACCGCAGGCGCGCTGTCATGCGCAGTAAGGGCTATCCCAGGCACGGGTCCCTGGACCTGGGCCTCTCTCAGACGTGTCTTTAGTAGGGAAAGCTATGTTTATTTTCTTTTTAGAAAACAAATGTACCTGTATAATCAATTCTTGTTAGGAATTACTTTGGGCCTAGAATTGTTTTGAAGAGAAGTCAGTATATAGACCAGTAAAATGGTTTGCAGAAACTGACAGTAGTGCCTTATCTTTTTGAAAGAGATTTTAGGAGACATACTTGCTGCATATTTTGGCATTTTATGAAAAGAACAACAGGGTCTACGGCCATACCACCCTGAACGCGCCCGATCTCGTCTGAAAAGAACAACAGGTCTCATTTAGTTGATTTTCCACAGCACTGCAAATGGCCTTTTCTCCCCCCTCCCTTTTTCCTTCCCGCCTCTTTCCCTCTGCTCTGCCTTCTTTTCAACTCTTCCCTATAATTCTCCTTCTCTCCCTCTTTTTTTTTTTAAAGAAAAAAATTACATTCTATCATTCCAACAAATTATATTTCTTCCAAGTAATAACATTTTTAAAAATCCAGAGTGGATGGGCAAATGAAAAGTCTTATTTTCATTGTGTATTTGAGAACTTGGATGTCTTTACAAGAGTTATTAGACTAAAACAATTAACTTGCCAGTTACTTTTTTAAAAGCTGCAACCTGCCAGTTGTTAGAAAATGGCCCATTTCAGCGTGTGTGTGTGTGTGTGTGTGTGTGTGTGAGAGAGAGAGAGAGATTTCCAAATTGCTAGTAGAATAGTTTATTTTTTTTTATTCTAGAGTTTAATCCACTGATTCTTACATGAAATAGTGTCAAGATTCAGAAGCCAGCCCATTTAGGGCTTCAACCCTAACTGAAGACATGGCATCAAACAAATTGTTGAAGGTACACCTCTCAGTCTACTTCCAGAATGATAAGCAACTCTCCCTGCTCGATGAGCCCCGGGGATTCTGATCCTGATAGCAGCACGCGGGACCCACTCCTGCCATCCAGGATGACAATGCCAGAGCTCACAAGAAAGCTGAGCTGTCTCTTGCATTTACCAGCTGTAATACTGAGCGCATTATACAGACAAATCAGGCCCCCAAAGTAATGTGTTTTCACCTCACAGCAACCAGCGTTTGAGTTCAGGGAGAGGAAATGTGTATTAAGAGAGCAGGTTAAAAATCGACATTATCCCAGACTTTCATGAAATCCAAATTATGGCCATGATGCTAAGTTATTATAATGTATTTATTACCAGGATTGCTTTCATATTTAACCAATTTGGCCCATCTCGAGACCTGTTTTAAAATGCACCACCTTGCCCACCTTTCCCATTTTCATATGAAAAACAGGAAAGCAAAAACTAATTTACTCAGAGAGACACAGAGCCTGTTTGCCCGTTTATCTCTTACAGACCACCCCTCAGTCCAATGTTGACAGTACATGATATTCCATTAATCTGCCTAATGAAAATTTAACCAGTGTTATAAACAAATAATTGGCTATTATCCTCTCAAAGATCCCGAATAAATTACTTCTGCTTATTTTCCCCCCTCTCTCAGAGCTCGAAAGCTACCCCTTTCTGATGGATGTCACAGGGAGAGGGAAGGGAGAATGAGCACATCCCCGCTCCGACTTCCTTGGTGGGGAATGCTGTCATTGTCGTGGGCCCGCTCTACTTCTGGAGCCTGGGGATGGACCTTAATGAGGAGTGGGGGAGGGGCGGCAAGAGAGACCCACCATGGGTCACCAACTTGGCCCACCTTTGGGGACCACCGTCTACGTCTCTCACTAGCTATCTCTACACTCCCCCCTCCCTTTTATCTGCCACTATCTTTCATTCTGCCACCCACTACTTCTCCCTCTTCCCTGTTCTCTCTGAATTCCTAGAAGATTCTTAATTTCCCATTCTTAATCCAGCCACATGCCCAATACCCCATTCACATAGTCTTCTCACTGCTTTGCTGTCATAATCGAAGTTTCCAAAACACAGGGCCTTCTTTAAAATGGAGCACCCGGTGCCAAGATGGTTGGCACGCACAATATTGAATAATTCAACTCAACTATTTGGATAAGGTACAGACCATGTTCGTAGCATTATGTTGAATCAGACAAATGGATGGAATCTATTTTGAGCCTTTATTGCCAAAAATCAGTCCCACTCCCACCGTTGCATGTCGAAGCCAGAATGGGTTGGCTCAGTGGCGGGATGTTCCTAGAGGAAATCTGAGGTAGTACTCAGGATAACGCGTTGCCTTTCTTGATGTAACCATCTATCTTCTCTACTAGATAGAACTTTTAATTTTTTTGAGACCAGGATTGTGTCTTGTTCATCTACTCATCACTGTGTGATACATCAAAGCACTAAGTGAATGAATGAATGTGCATGTGATGGGCTTGTTCAAGGACAAAGTCCTCTTAGGTGCAAAGGCAATAGAAGGATGATGAGATAGGAATACTTCATTTTGTATAATGGGCTTCCTTTCCAAAGCCCTTAGATATTTTAAGATCTACAGAGAGCCCCACAATTTATGCTGCAACCTGCAAAAGTCCAGGGAAACACCATTTACATTCTGTCTTAAATGTTTAGTAGAAATGCCCGCCTTGTTCATCATGAAAACAGTACAGATGAGCAGAGAAAGGTAACTAAAGCTGTGACTCTCAAACTTTAAAATGGAGAAATCATCTAAGAGGCCTATTAAATGCAAATCCCCAGGCCCACGCTCAGAGTTTGGGTCAGTGGACTTAGGAATCAGTTCCAGGATCAAGTGACCCCAGACATTCCGATGTAGGTGGCAGACAATTTACCAAGAAATGCTGTTCTATAATGTGATCATAGCCCTCATTTTGGAATCACCTAGAACTTCTCTCATTTGACTGGGACCTCCAAGTGATAATAGCAAGAGGTTACCATCTTCAGAGAAGTAACCTTGGTCCAGTCCTGGTCTGGATCTGGAGGAGGGGAAGGCCAGAAGCGTGGTGACCCACGCTTGCTCCCCCAATGGCCTCTTCAGTCACTGCTCCTCCAATAGGAGTCTTCACGGCCGGTGTCATTGGCTTCCTCCAAGGGCCCTTCCAGCCTGTAGTTGGATGCTTGAGTCTGGAGCTTCAGAGCAAGACGAGGGCAAGAAATCCAGAATTAGAATTCAAGCAACAGTCTAAAATTAGCTGCTATCTTTTCCAGTGTAGAAGTTTCCAATAGAGAGCTGCTCACATACAAGGCTGATAGGGTATCTTTCTCAGCAAAAAGGTAATCTCAGTAACCAATGTAGGTGTCGGTGCTTCTCACACACGTGATCTCATTTGGTCTTTGCAATAACCCTATGATGAGACTGTGCAGAACTCCATTTTTCCCGTCCAAGCAGGCGTGAGCGCTGAGGCCCAGAGCAGCTGGGTAAAAAGCTAAATCAGAGATCTTAGGTAAGAGAGCTGTGAGAGAGTCTGATGACTATTACAGTCCTATTAAGTAGGACTAAAGGGTATCACTGGGGACAAAGAGACACTGAGGCTTTCTTCCCAGACATTTGGCCCAGTGTGGGTGGACATCACTGGGCTGCCAAGTTGGACTTAATCCATCTATGCTAGTGAGGACTCACCTGGCATGGGACATCAGTCTCACATCCCAGCACTAAGGTCCCATCTCCACTAGGGCAAAACTTACAAAGCACAGTGGTTGGGACACCATATATAAAAAATATGGCTGGTTTACTGAGAGCTGCTCTTACAGTCATTACTTGTCTGACGCCAAAAATGGGTTCTGGGGGTCACCGGCCCAGTGAGGCACAAAATTACAAAGTAGGTGTGATCTTCTAGGACAGAAGGCCTTTGGTGCCCTCAGACCCCACAGCTGGGATTGGGGTCCTAGCAAGGCCACATGGAGCTCTGCTCTAATGGCCAGCCAGGGTGCTGTGGGCACGACGCCTTCTCACATGGGAGGGAAAATTCGAGAGAGACATTGGAGGGTGGTTTAGAAACCTCTGAAGGTGTTTTATGGTTTAGAGAGCAGCTGATGAATGGAAGTATGTAATTGGATCAATCCAGGCTCCATAGGAAAGATCTGGATTTCACTAGAAAACAGACAGTTTCCTCCATGGACCCAAAAAAGCAGTAAAAGAAACAGAGTCATCTGATCTCTGAGAATCAGTTTCAACATTTTTAAATAAAATATAGCTTTATTTAGAAAAGAAAAAAAAAAGTAATTCTCTCCCAAGAAGTAAGCATTATACGGTCCTGTGGGTATGAGTAAGGGGAGAAGAGGTAACTCAGGGCGCATCTGCTGCCCTTTGGAAAGAAGCCTGTGGGATTGAGGCTCCAGCTTCAGAGGTAGATGCGGCAGCCACTGGCCGAAAACGTCGTGATTGCTTTGGTGACCAACACTGAGCTGGACGGAGCACAACAGGTGGGGGTGAGGAATTCAGCTTTCTCGCTGGCCGGATCAGAACTGGGGCGGGGGGACACCCTGCTCACTAGCAGCAGATTTTTCTGGATAACTGGTCAGCCCCGCTGGTTCATGGAGGCCTCTGGATGTGTGGCCAGTCATTTGGGGACCACATCTTAGGGCTGGGACACATCTGCAATTGCCTTGTGGGAACCCACCTGGGAGCGTCACCCCAGCCGCTCAATTCAGGCTGTGATTTGCATACTGGTAAGGGATGATCCTTGGGATCATTTTCCTTCTTGGACTCCAGGGCTCCAAGAACCAGAAAACTGTAAGCATCACCAGTCAGAGAAAGAGAGATCGAGAGAGAGAGAGAGAAGGATAGGTCAGAAGCAAAGGTCTATGTAGCCTTGGGAAAATATTCTTCCAACATTCTGGTGGCATGATGAATCCCGGTAATAGAGCCAAGGGTTTTTGTGCATTTCCTGGATGCCAGACACCCTTCTCAGTCCTCCCAAGGGCATTAACTCATTTCATCCTTACAGCAACTTTGAGGTGACACCGTTACCATCCCCACTTTACAGATGAGGAAGTCGAGGCACAGATGAAGTGACTTGTCTAAACTACACAGACTTCGCAGTGGCCGGGGCTGAATGCAAGCAATCAGACTCTAGTGCCCACGTGCTTAGCCCTGCGCTAATCTGGCTTTTGATCACTTTACACATCATCTTCCATGAGTCTGTTCTACGGCTTCCCTGGGAGAACCGAGCCTTCAGAATGCCAGAGATGTAGGTTTTTTCCCCTCTCCCGCAACAAAATGCAAAGTATGCATCAGGGGCGCTCAGTGATTGCCCAGAAACCACATGGCCTATCGTATGTCACCCCTCATAATTTATTTTTATGAGAGTAGTAAGTGGTATCAGCATTTTATAAGTACGTATTTATATTTGTTAATTTAATTTATGCAAATGCCTCATTTATGTAAATCATACACAGATTCACCATCAGGATATCTTTAGCAAAATAGCATGATCAAGATATTTAGGGATCTGACATATATAATCAGAGAATGCAAATTATTTTTAGTGCACGTTCTTTTTGCCATTAAGTTCATAAAATGTCAACAGTCTGGTTTTACTAAAGCTTGCTTCGAAGTGTTTTGGTTGCATCAGGCTTTCCTTCGCTCTTGTCCCACTTCCCTGCTTCGGGGATGGCCAGCTCAGGCCAGGGTACCGCCGGGAGGGACGAAATCCCAGCAGCAGGCACATTTGAGGCTCTGCTTTTTTTGTTGCCTTCTGAGGGATGAGGTTACAGTGTGTAAACACAATACTGTATTTCATAGCTATCCCAGGGCTTTGGGCTTGATCCCACCATGATAGTGGTGTTCTCATTACCGATTCATGATGCTGCCAGGCAGTCGCCGTGAATAATAAGCTTCTCCCTAAATCTGGACCATCCGTTTGGAGTTTCTGGCATGTTGCTTCAATGGGAGGTGAGATTTCTATCTCATTCCAGGGAAGAAACTCTGTTTATAACTTTAGATCCAGTTCTGGGACTCTAGAAATGCATTTCACGCTGTGGGCCTTAAGGATATAATGTGGTGGGACACCTGGGGGGCTCAATCACTGGAGCGTTTGCCTTTGGCTCCGGTCATGATCCTGGGATCCCGGGATCGAGTCCCACATCGGGCTCTCCGCTCAGCAGAGAGCCTACTTCTCCCTCTCCCTCTGCCTGCTGCTCTGCCTGCTTGTGCTCTCTCTCTCTGTTAAACAAATAAGTAAAATCCTTTGAAAAATTTCTATATTTTAAAAAAGCATATAAGGTGGTAAAGGGTTTTAAGGATTGATGTCTGTGCCCATGCTCATAAGGTAAAGAAATGGGTCTTGCGGGGGAGGATCTAACATGGTCTTCCGGTGATCACACCTCAGGACCTAGAACATTCAGCTGTGTAGGCACGCCAGTCATGGAGCCCGGAAGAGCCAACCCTCTTTTTATAATGAAAGCTGACAGTGTCGTCTTCATGTAAAGTGAGAACGGATCATGGTGACCAGCTGTCTTCTCCCACATTCCACCCATGTTGCTCAGAAGAGCCATTGGCCATCACAAACAGGTAACTAAATCCCTGTTTCTACCTGTGCTGGAGCCTGCCAAATGGGGTTGTCCATGTGGGAAGCACAACAGGACCTCTGGACATGTGGTCTGTGACCTTCCTTTTGCAGCTCGTACTTGAGACCCCCGTTGGTTCTCTGTCCATGGAATCTTCATGTGTACGATACATGGCTGTGGGTCACCCCCGTGCCCGGGCTTAGATGTTAGTGTCAGGGATTCTGGAAGATTACTCTGATTTTGAGGTGCCCCTGGGACTCAGAAAACTTCTTCTTGTAGACCACGTGGCCTGTATTTTAGTCAGTCCTTTCCTGACAGAGCCTCCAACTTTGGAAACAGTCTGTCCAGTAGGTTTTGTGTAAAGTTACATGATGGACAGAAACAATCCCAAGTTAGATTTTTATCTCTCTTAAAGCAAGCATTTAATAGACTTTGAAAAAAGTGTCTCTTCACCATCATTTCAGCTGTTCACCGAATAATTTCCCACCCACCCTGGAGTTCCTGCTCTGCGGTGGAGGGTGGACAGCTCAAGGCACATTTCCTGGTTCTTCACAGAAAACAACACAAATACAAAAAACAATACAAATTCAAAAGAATTTACACTTTTCTCAAAGGAGAAAACACCTACGGTTAGCTCAGATCCTAAGAGAATCTCAAAATGGCCCCATTCATCACCAGTGGCTCCTAGGCCAACGGGTCAGGGTTGCAGCGAGGGACGGCTCTTCCCACCAAGAAGCCAGAAAGCAGGCGTCCAGCACATGCATCACTTAATGGTGATAAAAGGAAAGTTCTGGATCACACCATCATGGCCTGAGGATCATACAGCAGTCCTCCCTAACTCTGGTTTCGCTTTCCACAGCTTTACCCCCAGCCACCGGCTCTCAGGAAGCAGATGACCTGCCTTTTGAGACAGTCAGGGCAGCCTGGCTAGTCCCAGCACCTACCCCTCATCCCTCATTCCATGGGCGGTTCAGCATCTCCCAGCATCGCCGGAAGAAGGAGACTGAGGATAGGACAATGCATCCTTTGAGAGAGGGAGAGAGACCACATTCACCTAACTTTTATTATGTTATTATGCCTACTGTTACCATTGTTCTCTTTTATTATTGGTTGTTGTTGTCTCCTACTGTGCCCGATTTATCAATAAACCTTGATCACCGCATGCGTTTTGGGGATGAACTTAGCGTATAGAAGTCTGGGTACTGCTCGCCATTTCAGGCAACCCTGGGGCTCTTGGAAGGTGTCCCTGCAGATAAGGAGGGCTACTGTCTACAAACCCACTGCGGAGCCTTTGAGAACTTGCACTCTCAGTCGGAGAAAAAGGGCCTTGAATCTCAGCCCTCCCTTCCTTTTGTGCTTTTGTTTCTACTCCCATTCCTGCTGCCTAGAATTCCCTTCTCCACTCTTACCAGCTTTGCTTGCACTTATCACTGACCTCTGCCAAATGCTACCCTTGTGGAGACCACGCCTCCCTCCTTCCCTCCCCACCCCCCCCTTCTTCCTCGCTCGCTCTGTCCCTTCTTCCTTTTCGCCCTTCCTCCCGCCCTCCCCCGGGCTCCCTGTAGGAAGTAGACAGTGAGCAGAACTCTCCGGGCACAGCCCTGACCACACTGTTTTATAACTGTCTGTCTGTTGCTTGGCACTTCGGAGACATCTAACAAGCACTTACTGAATAAAGGATTCATGTTTCTTCGTCTCCCCACACTCGGACTGGGCTGGGCTTTCCTCAACAACATAGATGGGTGTTGCCAACTCTGTGTGCCTAGAACCCCGCAAGTGTTTGGGGCAGAAAACACGTCTCTGAGTAACAGAGTGGGTCCTCTTAAGAAAGCAGCCGGAATCCCGGAGAATGTTCATCTACAGTATATTCTGGATAAAAAGGTTTATTTTTAAGGAAGGGAGGTGGGAAACACAGCAATTTTTTCTGCTGAGAAAATTGGGACCCTGGACTTCAGCGGAACAGTACACCAGAGCAGGTGGACTTTGGGAGAAGAGCAACTCTGCCAGGACCGGTTGCTCACTCTAGCGGTGACCGTGGGTCATCAATAAATTCATGCAGCATTTACTTTCAGCCTTATTATAACCTCCTTTGGGCCCTCCTCTTCAACAAAGGTCAAGAAATTAGGGAACTAATGGTATTCTGGAAAGCCCATTCTCTTCCCTAGGACCTGTCTTTAAAGCTTGGGTGGTGAGTAAGGTCTCCTCTGCCTTCAGAGGCAGAGGCTGCTACCCTCGCCATGATTATTTTAGGGCTCCTTACAAATAAGCGAATGCCATGATCCAGGTCTAGGCCCTGTTATTGTATACATAAGTGATTAAATGTGACCAGAATATTTTTAATTCCAAGGAGACCTATTCCCCAAATCAAAAAAAAAAAAAAAAAAAAGGCTAATTCAGAATTTCCCCATGTGCTCTTCACAGTAGTTCATTTGCGAACGAGGAACCTGAAGTTTCCCTGTCTCGGCCTGCAGCGAGCTGTGCTCAGGTGATGGGCAGCTGTCTCACTCCTTTCCTTTCCCTACAGGCTTTTTTTTTTTTTTTTTTTTTTTTTAATTCAGAGAGCTTGCATCCTTCTTCTGCTAACCTTGTAACTGCAAGCTAAAGAGATAATTGGAAGTTTTTAATATATTACCAATGTGAAGTAATAAGAAAATGCAATTTGACGTTAGTAAATGCCTGGGTTTTGTCTGAGTTATGAAACACTGGGTAGGGATTCTAGAACACCCTGGCAGCTTACCTGGAGCTGCGTTAACCCCGGGAGAGGGCAATGCAACTTCTAGTCCAAGCACAGGTTTGCTCTTGACTTAATTCCCAAGGCCTACCTGCCTTGGACTTGACTAAGACTTGATGCAGAAGTGGGTGGCATCTAGCTAGGAGTTAGCTGTTCAAAAGGAGGGAAGGAAGGAACAAAGGAACGAAGGAAGGAAGGAAGGAAAGAGAGGAGGAGGAGGTGTGCTATTTTCTTTACATTTAGACTTTTTTACAGAGGCAACATTAAACTAGTCACCAGTCAAGTAACAGGCCACAGGCTGACCCCAAAGCCTGCAGTCCCTGTGGCTGGTCTCAGTGCATTACCCTTATATAGCTAGATGGTTGTGAAATTTTGAAGGTTTTTTTTGTCCAAATTCATATCAACCCTGACAGGAAAGGGGACCCAGTACATTTCCCAGGAAGACGCTTCCAGTGGATTCTGCTGAAATTATAATCGCTCTAATTCCAAAAAGTTTCCTCTCTTAGAAAAGTCACAGAAGGGATGGCTGATCTGATCTAAGGACCCTTGTGCAGGGGCTGGAGTCTTGGAATGACTACTCTCTCTAAGTCAGTGTTTCACTGTCCCAATGAGACCAGGGACTCACTTCTGGATTCATGCAACTGCGCATTGATCCGTTCAGCTAGTCACTGAGTACCTGCTGTGGGCAAGTCACTTTTCCCAATGGGGGGAAAGTGACCTTGAAATATTTCCCACCTTTTGCGGGGGTCGCCAACTGCTGTACACAGGTTTGTTTGTTTGCTTTAACTGCAAAGTATTTAAACACACACACACACATACACAACTTAAATATTTAAAAATAAGATTTTATTTTAAACTCAAGATTTCCAACCTCTTGGCAGGGGGAACCTAAGACCTCAGAAGCTCTAATGACATTGAGCCCACACTTAGCCCACCCATCAGCCACTGGAGCAGCCATGGAATGAGACACCACGACCTCACCCCTCCCAACTGCGGCCCAGCCAAGTTCCCTCAATTATGTCACAGAAATGCGTGGGGCAGTGTTGGGGAGGGAAGACACCGGGGTGGAGGGCTGACTCTCCTCACTGGGTCCCCTTGGACAAGTTACTGACTCTCCCTGTGTCTCAGTTTCTTCATCTAAAAACAAGGCTAATCTACTCCTCGTCACCCACATTGCTATCAGACTCTTGTAAGATTAAAGAGAGGTGGTAAGAATAAAGCGCTTAGAGCAAATCCTGGCACATAATAAATGCTCAATAAACATGCCTGCATCGAGGAAGACAGAACAGAAGGACAACTTGGACTTTGTCCTCAAGCAGCCATAAAATGTCAAGCAAGCATTTAGAAACCATCTTTGCTGGCTTTCGTTTAGAGACTGGCCCTGTACTCTTTCTCATTCTATTCTCCGCGTACCAAACACAAGCAGCAT
The DNA here is from genome assembly GCF_009829155.1 of Mustela erminea. NCBI lineage: Eukaryota > Metazoa > Chordata > Mammalia > Carnivora > Mustelidae > Mustela > Mustela erminea. The sequence continues at coordinate 79,343,087 of NC_045627.1, forward strand.
TTGTATACAGCCGGCGCTCAGGCAGAAGTGGATTGATTCTCTTTTCTTGACAGGACTGCCGATGGGTGCTTGAGTAGCCACGTTCCATCCAGGATAAGAGGAACGTGAGGTCACCGTGAGCAGCCCGCTCCCCTAGAGCCAGACACCATCAGCAAAATGAGTGAAGGGGGGGGGAAAAAAACCTCCAGGAAAAGGCGCCCTGAATGAACAGTGTTGCACATCGACTAATCTGTGATTCATACATATTCAGAAGGAAAGTGAGTGAAAAACCAGCGTTTCAGACAGCTTTACATTTTCAAATTAAGTTAATAAAATAAGATTTCCAATGTAATGACAAATTAATTCTTCTTTTCATAAGTTTATTAAAATAAGCGTCTCCTACCTTCTAACTAGCGCTGACATATGCTTACATAGATACATCCCACCCAGTAACCTAATCTCCCAGCAATCTTGAAGCAATTAACTCCTTCTAATCTTGAGCTAACAAAGCCCACCATGCCACAGGCCCCTGAGAATGCCCCTCCAGCTCCGCTCCGGGCATGGGGCAGGGTGCACTGAAGTGGTCCAGAGTGGTGAACCTCGGAAACAACCAGATGAGTCATCACAGATCATAAGATCTTCATTAACTCCTTATTTCTCTGCTAATTAACACAAAAAGAGGGAGCTGAACGCCTGACAGGCAATGACTGACCCACTGCTTGGTGGTTAATGGAATGCAAATGACATCTAATGAGGGTCTCTCAGTGTAGTGTGGGCAGCTGTGGATTTTAAAGTGTTGGAGCACCATGAAAAGAACTTGCCTAATAATTTAAACTGCAGCTGAGTTTGTAATATAAAGTCCGTGCATTTATGTAAGTCCTACACATGGCAGAATTAACTTAAGCTGTTAACTACAAGGGTTAGTTGAAAATACCGTAATTTAGAGGGGAAAAATATAGCTCCAGGCCCTTCCAAATGAAGCACAGTATTTGTTGATTACATTAAGTTACGTGACGCATTTTGGATTTTGTTTTCCTGTGACAGTGGAAAGCATATGATCAAAATATTGCTTTTTTTGTGCTTGATCCTGACCGTGGCCTTTGCAGTGTAGTATAGTTTCAAAGTGTTGGCTGCAGAAACCAAATGTTCAGCATCTAAGGTTGAGCTTGGAATACAAGTAGAAAACGAGCCCAAATATGATTTGTGTGCTGCCAATAAAACATTGATTCAATTAAGGGGGTTTCAGTAGTGAGGTCAATAATGTAGCTCAAAGAAGGAATTTTATTGTCTATTATATATCTATTAGTGATAATTAAGTGACAGACTTATAAACAAGAGCATAAATTCTAAGAAGGTTTTTATTAAGATGCAGCTTAAGCTAGGCGGAGAGGGCTCTCCTCTGTTAAAATTCCAAGGTCTCTTCTCAACTCAGATCTTTAAAAATCTTCCTTTTTCTACTTAATTGAATTAGCAACTCACGCATTGAAGAGACCTAGCAAGGCTAGTGTCAGTCCACACTCAAGTCTGGCCTACAAACACAAAGTACAGAATGGTTATTGTGATATTCAAAAGAACTCTCTTTCTAGTAAACGGATTTTCCGAATTTGGACTGTTATCCAGGGCCACCCCACTCATGCATTTTTTTTTTTTCTCAGAACTAGAACCTATTGGTGCACTTGAGTAGTTGAATTTATATATTCTATGAACTTTCAAGTTTAATGGCAAGCAGTGATTCACTTTCTAATAGGGAGAACCAGAGGGAGAGAAGAAATCATGGTAGTCAAAATTATTAACTGTTGCTTGACATTTGTAAGGAGTTTCTGGAAAGGTGATTTCTCCAAAATTGAAAACTTCTACCCCCTTTGTGTCTCAGAATCAGTTAAAGAGATCCTTTATTCTCCTTTTATATGTGGTTTCTATTGAACCCAGTCTTGAAAGGGGTGAATGTCTGTATCCTTCTTCCCATTCTTTAGTTATGCCTGAAGGTCTTTACGGCAGCGGCTCCTTCCTCCTGGAACCCTCTCTTCTGGATCTTCTTATGACTCCTGATTCCCACTCAAGCAGGTCTCAGCTTAAACGTCACCCTCACAGGTCGCATGGTGACCTGAAGAAGCGCCTTCCTGCCGCCCCTGCCCCATCACTCCCACAGCACCAGCAGCCAGCATTGGTTCATTACCTGCCTCCTTCTCTTTCCTATCTGTTTTTCTTTTCTGGTATCCCACTGGACTTTAAGCTCCTAGAGAGCAGGGACCTTGCCTGTTGCTGTGTTTCCAGAAGATGGAATGGTGCCAATCATAGTAGGTGCTCAAGTGCATGTCTACAGAATGAAAGTGGGAACAGAGGAACATCAGATGTGTCCTCCAGAACACAAGAATTTCCTCTATGACCCTGCTTCTCTGTATTCTCTGCCCTGTTGTCTTCTCCCCTTTTCCTCCCCTAGGGAAGCCCTACTAATGGTTCAAGACTCAGCATAAGGTGCTCTCTTTTTCATAGCCTTCCACAATCTCCAAAAGTTAGAATTCAGATCTCCATCCTCCCTGGGTTGGGACCTCTAGTTCACTGACTTGTGTCTTTCTGTGTCTTTGGCTGCCCTGAGAGCTCGTGAAGGTTGGAAATCTAAACTAATTCTACGTTGAACCTCTCACGCCAAGCACAGTGCTAGGAACTATGAAGGTCCTCAAAAAGAAATGGACTGAACAATGAAAGTATCCTTCTATTTTAGGAGAAGGCCTTATCTTTCCTCTGGAAACTCTAGTCTAGGTAATCATAACAGAGAACCCTTTTGGAGATGTAGCCACTCAGAGGTCATAGCATAATACATCGTTAATCCCTGCAACACTCTTCCAGGCATCCCCATTTTACAGATAAGGAAACTGAGGCTCCAGGAGATTAAGAAACATACCCACAGGAGACAGGGAATATGGAACAATGGTGGGATTAAAATCCATTTTGAAATGAAGCCAAACAGGAGATTCCTTTTGTCAAACCTAAGTATGTTTTGTTGAGCTTTAACACTAAATCACTCCTTTGTTGGCTTCTTGAGGGAAATTCCTTGAGGGTATTTTCTGTATTGATTCTGCACTGGTTCTGCAATGCAACAGAGACCATGTTTTACTGCTATGAGTGGGCAGAGTTGGTGAAATAAAGTCATTGGTGTGAGTATTATTTTCAAATATTATTTACACAAACTTATACGCACCCCAACTCATTATAAATGGGCTAGTAGGACAGAAAAAAATATATAGGAGAGGAATAGAGAGAAAAATAAAAGAGAAAAGAGAAAAGGTACAATTGACATTGTACCTAGTTGTACAATGTCAATAATTACATGAGATCTTTGGACGTCTTTGAAACTCGATTGAATTCTATGGCTTTGGGGAAGTCTGTCTCATTGTCCCCATCTATAATGAGGACTTCCTGGTGCCTACCCCACACAGCTCCACGGGAATCAAGAAGTGGGGAGGGGGGTGAGTAGAAAATGATTTAGAAAAGAACATTTTAAGTGGGGATCTGTAGTACCATTATGGTTACAAAGGTAGACCTTTCGAAAGTTTTCAAAAGGTCTTTGACACTGTTTTTAAGCAGCTAAGTAGCAGAATTCCCCATGCAAAACCCATTTCTACTGCACATAACTAGCAATCTCACATCCTAGGGAAGGTAGCTTAGAGTCCTGAGAAAGAAGCCAGCTCAGGTGACAGTCCAAATCTGGCAGGTAAGCCAGGATGAAGCATGATGGAGACAGGTGTGGTTAGTAAAACTGTAGAAGACTTTGAGCTCTTTGCAGGGGATATCCATAAACATGGTGGCCTTGAAGGCTTGGGAAACCACATTTAAAAAAAAATATATTTATTTACTTGGGTAGGGAGGGGCAGAAGGAGAGGGAATGACAGACTATCTCTAAAAGACTCCCAATACAGGGCTCCATCTCAGGACCCTGACATCATGACCTGAACCAAAATCAAGAGTCAGATGCTTACCCGACTGAGCCACCCTGGCACCCTGGGAAACCACATTTGAGTCCATTTGAATGGAGCAGTTTTTTTGTGTGTTTTTATTTTTTTTGTTTTGTTTTGTTTTAAGATTTTATTTATTTGTTTGACAGAGAGAGATCACAAGTAGGCAGAGAGGCAGGCAGAGAGGGAAGGGGGAAGCAGGCTCCCTGCTGAGCAGAGAGCCCGATGTGGGGCTCGATCCCAGGACCCTGAGATCATGACCCGAGCCAAAGGCAGTGGCTTAACCCACTGAGCCACCCAGGTGCCCCTGAATGGAGCAGTTTTAAGGATCAGAGAAGCTCACCATGCCCATAGAGACTTGTGTCAGTCATTCACTGACTCTTTTAATGGCAAACTGGTTAAAGGCACTAACGAGGACCAGCTTACTCTAGAAGAGAGATATTCATGGATCTCCACCATGGTTGCCATTGTTCCTGTGACCCCAAGAACTTCCAAAGTGAATGGATCACCAAATAATACACACCAAATATGGAAATGTGAATTATATGGCCCTGAAGCACACAGTGCTTGAGGGAAAGGGAACTAAATATGTAAGGACTGATCTCTAGCAAATAAAAATTCTGACAATTGCTTTTTCAACCATGGGCTGCCAAGAGAGTTGTGAAAATGGCAGAGACTCAATATGAATCTTTTCCCCTTTTTATTGAAATGAAAACATGCTTGTATATTATATATACTTACGATGTCACTAATTTTGGAGGTAATCTTTTAGGTTAAGTATGTTCCCACATTAAACTGATAATTATCTTTCCTTCTCTTCTTCTATCCCCCAGACACTCAACACTCTGGATTTTCACTTCATGTTTTATTTATGGGACAGAATTAATATGCAGATTCACAAAAACTTAAAAACTCATAATTATTCATAAAGGGCTTTAAGGTTATTTAGTACATTTTTATGAAACTTAGAGTGTGTGAGAACATACACTCAAAAGTTGTTGGAAGTCGACTGAGGTTAAGTCCTACTATGAAGTATAATCTGAAAATGATCAAAATCTTTGAATGAAAGTATTTGTCATTATTCATAATCTATATATAACTGAAGTAATGGACATCAATACTCTTGTAAATATATTCAAGACTGGCCTGGCAAGAGAGAAGATTTGCATATTTCAGGCAAACAATCAATGCTGGAAGAAAGGTCTAGTTAGGAATCTTTGATCACCAAGCAAATGTAAGAGAGGACAAAGATTTTTCTTATTTGGGGACCATTTGTATGGTTCTACATGCATTTACAAATATGCTCAAGCCTAGGAAAAATTAACACCAATTGGAAATGGATATGTTTGATTTCTTCTGGAGTAAGCAGAAAGAATGGAATGGTCACCACTGATAAAGGAGATCGCTACAGGCTTATGGAAGTGGCTGAAGAGCAAAGGGCAACTGTGAACAGCTGTGAAAACGAGGTCTCTGTAAGCCTTCCTTACCTGGTGATGATTTAGGCTCTCCCAACAGCCCCAAATTAAGAACATTTTGATGGGAAAGTCACCTCGCTGAACAAACTCTGGGGAGTGTGGTCCAAAACCACTGATAAAGAGAAATGTATGTTCTTGGGATGGTCCCACTGGAGATATCTGGAAATATTAGACAATCAAATGCAGAGAGTAAAAAGTCCATTGGTGTTTAGGAAATTCCTCTACAATGGAGGGGGCCAGGAAGAGGGACTAGAAGGTACATCACCTTTGGCACCCAGATTTAGAATTAAGTCACCACTGTGACACTCACCATCTGGGTGACCTTGGGCTCTGAGTCTTGATTGACTCATCTGTGGATAGAGAGAGAGAGAGAGAGGGAGAGAGAGATGTTGATCTACCTTTAAATAGCTGTGAGATAAAATGAGATAATGGGTATAAAATATCTCATCCAGTGCCTGGCACATAGTGACACTGAAGAGATGTCAGCTTTTTTTTTTTAGCATGTCATGTTACTTTGCTATTATTTGCTATTATCCTTATTGCTTTATTAATATTTTAGCTTTAAGTGCACTTATATGCTCTCACATAAAAATGTGTTGATCTACAAATTCACTATGATCTTTGCATTAAATGCAGTGGTAGCTAAATGGGATAGGTGCTAATCTATATTATCACCTAGTTATTTCCAGTTCCATTGGTGGGGCGGCTTTACCCAGGACTTTCCCCCACATGGCATACAACTGCAGAAACCTATTTTTCAAATGACTCGATAAAAACACTGGTAAATACTTAAGTCTATAAAGCACAGACATAACCTGCAGAGATGGCAGTTTGAGCAATGGGCTCAACCGATTTCATGAGAGCAAAATATTTGAATAAACACTCAGATATCTCAATTGTTCGTGGAATGAGGAGAAATTTCCTGTATCTGGTTTTTGCGCTATTTCCCTTACTTCTGCTTCCTAACTAGAAATGGTATCTAATGAAGAAATGTGAGAAGTTCTGAAGCTTAAGCTAAATATGTACCATAATATTACTTCATGGAGAGGAAAACAGATGAATTTTTATGGCTATATATGATTAACTTACACTGTATTAAAATATATATATATGCATATGTATGTATATGTATGTAGTATACATATATATGTATATATGTATATACATATATACTATATGTATATAGTCCCATATATATACACAGTCAACTTTTTTAACTTTGGAGAAGGCTAGTGCCATCTTAGTTTTAGGGAATTGCCCCCATTAAACTGTGAGAAATTGACAAATAGACAAATGAATTCAATACCGGCGTTCCTAATTCTGAGCTATGGCACCAAGAGTTTAACCCTAGTATTTGAAGATGAAAAATCCTTCTGTCTCTTCTCTACTGTCTCTCAGAAGAACTCATTGATGAACGCCCTTGAAAACACCCTTCCATACCTCCTGTCTGTGAAACTCGTAACTCTTCTCCTGGCTTCCTAAGGGCCCCTTCTAGTTTTCTCACTGGCTTACCTTTCCCTTCAACTACCAAATGCTTTTCTTTCCGACATGGTAGTGTAGCTGGTGGTACCAGGTTTCCTGGTCTTCTAGAGTTAAAACCAGAGTATCATCTTTGAGTCATACACAGACAGCTCCTTGGACATAGGTCTCCTACCTTCCTTCTTTCCCTCACCTCCATCTTGCTGCCCTAACACAGACTCTCATCGTCTTGCCAACAATCCCCGGCAGTGGGGGCGGGGGTCCTCTGATCCCAGCTGTTGCCTGCGGTGGCTTTTAGGTCCCCTAATTTCACATACCACCTCCACCAGGAACCCACCCAGCTTAAATGTCTGGTTTTCAACCTGCCTTCACGACATCCAGCTGGCTGTCTCATCTCTTTGTCATGATGTGTTCTAATTTGTAGGTTATAACTACAGTTTTTTGTATTTTCCATAAAAGCCAGCATGATGCTGGGTAAGAGGCAGGTTTGACATGAAATGTCCATCTGAAGATCATAGAAAATATTTTATGAAAGTAATGTTTAATGTCACAACTTCTATCTGAGTCCATTTTCCTTGAGAAAGATGCAAACATAAAAGAAAGACCAAAGGTCTCTTTAATCATCGTTCCTGATCTAGGTCTCCCTGCCAAGGTTACCACTTGCATAGCTGTATGAGTGGTGCGGTTGGGAGCTGAGTTTCCTTCCCACCTTCCTCCAGCCATTTGCACATGTACATCTAACACACAGACTTTTGGTGCAGCTGATGGGGAAAAGTGTTTCCTCTTTCTACTCAAGTTAAACACTGTTGAGGTGATGGATTTCACGCTTGAGCAACTTCCTGCCTGAAATTTGCTAAACTGTTGCTCACGTGTCTGTGTCCCCTGTGACCTTCCCTCTGGCTTTGCTGCTAATACAACACACATCCTGGCAGAAGGTCTTATGATGTTCAGAACATTGGAGAAATACATAGAACATTATAGAAAATGACAAAGCGAGGTTTGTTGTTTGGAGGGTTGGTTCCTCCAATGCAAATGCCATCACGGCCCAAGCCATAAAGCTCCAAGAGTACCTCTGTGAAGGCCAGATTGACTGCGGCCTTGCCACAGCCTCCCCCGCAACATATTGTGAGAAGTGGCCAAATAAGCTCGTGTTCGAGAGAAATGGCTTGTGCCCTGATGAGGTGCTCAATAATGCCGTGGTTGGAACCAGAGCTCTGAAACCCAGAATCGGCTGGCCTCTCTAACCAACAGCAGGGTCTTGGAATTTAATATACTTTCAAGTGAGTTTTAGTATGTGTGACATTTTTTAACTAAACGCGAAGTTCAGAGGAATGTCAGTTTGATGAGACAGTTCTCAAGATGTGCTGTCGTGTCTTGATGAGATCCTGATTTAAGAAGTAACGCAGTAGCTATCACTCCACTTAGGGAGGTGAATTCCTCCATTTCCTTTGGAAGCATAGTCATTAGTAAATGTAGTTAAATGGAGGAGATCCCTAGCCCCCAACTGTCCAAACTCAGAGGACCCTACACCATTGGTTCAACTAAGTATAATAATTACCCAGTACTTTTCCTATCAAAGGTGGTCAAGTTCCTTTGAGGGCCCCAGAGTTTCAAAATCCCCAAGGGAAGGAGGTTCAGTGATAATATCATTCCCCTGAAAGTGTTGGGTTTCTGTTTATTTTCAACACAAGCAGCTGGTAAGTAAATTTATCCTTGGAAGGAGTGATCCTTTTAATGGTTCTATTTCGCCTGGGAAAAAAGTAACTCCTTTCCCCTCAGCCTCAGCTTCCCATTCCCCATTCCAGCTGAGAGACTGGGAAGAGTTCTCACCTGCATTGTCAAGTCTGGTTCATGAATAGGGGCTGCCGGGATTGAGAGGGAATCTGGGGCCAACCTGAGGCTCAGAGGAAACAGTGCTGTGATTGCTCAGTGATGCCTGGGGCCGTGATGGGTGAAGTCACTAAAGAAAGGGCTGGAAGGAGGGATCCTTTATATTAGCCATCGCTGCTTGTGACCATGAGATTCTTTTAGCCCACAAATTTTGGCATCCTTGAGCCCTTCTTCTTTTTGGTCAATGGATGACAGTGATCCTGTCCTTTTTGAATTTCTCTGGAAGGGACCTCTTGACAAGTGAGGAATCTGAAGATGTTAAGCACTGCGGTGATCATTAGAGAAATGGCAGAACCAAGAGAAAGAAATTGTATTCAGGGCAACTGGGAACAAAGCTCTCTTCCGTTTAGTGGAAATGGTAGGGCCTGCCCTTTCTATGCTGTCAGGCCTCAGCTATTCTTAGGAAAACTCCTTTAAACTCCCTGTGTGTACTAAGTGAACCTATACCTAGCATTAACACAAATATCACTCCAAAGATGGACAGTAAAGAAATCACACAGTCTAGGGGCTAGAAAGGACTTTCTGAGACCCATAAAGACCTTTGGAACAAGATGCCTGGGCCAAGGCCTGGTGCTCTGAGTTTACAAATTCCCCCAAGCAGGACCAACCACATAATTTATGAGGCCCAGGGCAAGATGAGAATTTGGATCCCCTTGCTAATGTTAAATAATGTTAAAACATTATTAAGAATTTGAAGACCTTAACTGCAGATCATTACACCAAGCAGAAGGTCCTTCAAAGAGGAAGCTGTTTCCTTCCCAGAGGTTATTTTGATGTGCAGTGAAGTGTTAGAATCCTGAACTAAAGTCTCAGCCAGAAAGACAGAGGGGCGATGGCTCAGTTCTTCCATCCATCCCAAGTCGTGGTGTTAGGGAGGGGAGAGGGAAGTGTTGAGCCAATTCCCTACCCCCTCAGACATAGTGCTGTAGGCCTGAAGTCCCCAGCCCCACCCAGCACCCTGTAAGAACTCCACACCCACTTACACAGTCTCGGAAATCTCACCTCTCCCCTAAATATCCCCAAGTTGGTGACATGGAAAACTCGTGGCCCTTTCCATGAACTCCTCCCTGCTTCCTGACTCACTCAGCGATCTCACCAAATACCAGCATAAATAAAGCTTGTAGTTCTGAGGACCACTAATTACACACCAGTCCCCAAGGCACGCGTGGTGGACTACCGGGTCTGGCTGCCACCACTGAAACCATTCACCATCCATCCTAGGCTCAGTGCTGTGCAAGGTTTGGAATTCAAGGCTCCACATCCATGACGAGACCCCCTGTGATAACCATATCAGTTACGCACAAGTAAGAGTCTTCCTTTATAGAAGCAGTGAGCACAGACTTGTAAGACACCCAGTGGTTCTCTTATTATTCAACCATGTCTGACTTTTATTCCTCATTGCTTTCATACTTGTTATTTATTTATTTTATTTTATTTTATTTTAAGCACAAAGCTCAGATTTGATCATTACCCTGCTCACATTCTTTCACCACCCTCGTGCCTAGAGAATAGTCTCCTCCTTAGACTGGCATCTCAGATCTCATGCAGCGGATACCTTATGGAAGGACACAGACAATAAACACATAAACCACAAAACAACTGCAAATTGTGATTTGAGCTATTAAAAAACCCCAGCGTGCCATGGGAATAATGAGAAGAGGCAAGCAGTTGCTCTAGATACTGTGGGCAGAGGTGACCTCTCTGAGGAAGCCCATCAGTCCATGTTTTTTGGCTTGCAAGTGACAAAAACTAACTCGAATCAGTTAAAGGATGGAAGGAAGGAAAGAAGGAAAAAAGGAAGGCAGGCAGGTGGGTAGGCAAAGGGAAGGGAAAAGGTATGGTTGCACCTTGAGATCTTAATCAATGTCATTGGTAGGAATCTGCTTCTCTGTTTCATTCTCAGTCTCTTGCCTCCCCTTCCTTTCTACTACCACCAACCCCAAGGCCACCAAGTCCCTTCCTGTGATGCCAAAAATAGTCCTTGCAACTCCAAGTTCACATCCTATCAATTTAGCTGACCCAGTGGAAAGAGGATACCTCTTTCTCACTGTTTCCAGAAAGACTACAAAGGCTGACCCACACTAGTTAGTGGTAAGTCACATGCGAGTCACTGAACCAATCACTGTGGCCAGAGCTAGATTATATGTCTTGGAACTTCTTGAAAAGGGTTAAGCCTCTTCCTCCAAAACCTCACGATTAAGAGTAGGGCAGGTTGATCCCTCCAAAGGAAAATTTGGATTTTGCTATCAAAAAAAGTGGGGAGAAATGCCCAGAAAACATACACAACAGAGGTCCACTGCAGGAGATGACAATCTGAAACCTAATGAGAACAAACTAGCCACGTGAAGAGTTGAGTGGGAACATTCGACAATAGGAGCTGCAGGAAAAATTGACACTTGAAAAAAACTAATAGAAGGTCATGGTATCTAAAGGGTGGTGATCCAGGGCAGCAGAGACTTGAAATGAGTTTAGAGAAGTCAGCAGGGGTTAGATCACTGGAACATTCTAGGCCAAGGGCACAGAACCCATTATGACTCTACTTTTACATACTGTGTGACAAATTTCTTTGGAGATCTTTTAGCAGTCTCTTCTTGTTTTGATTTACTAAATTTCTGAGATTCCAACTACTCTGTTCCAAAAGGGAAAGATTCTTTACCTTAGAAGTGGCAAAACATCACATCATTACATTTGACTTGGAGATGTTTGATGCTCTTTAATGAACTATTTAAGAAACTGTAAGATATAAAGAATCCATCAAGTTGTTACTGTTTAGCCCAATTTAAACCTCCAATCTGGTAAATTTCCACAAACATTCTATATGTATTACAGGCTGCTGAGATTTCTCGGATTCAATCAGGACAGGAGCCTTTCATTTCCTGGGGAGATGGGAGTCTGCCTGTATTAGCTGTATTTAGAAAATTATTCAAAAACTTTGTAAGTCAGATTGAGCCAATCTGGATTTTGAACATTTGCTATGATTTTAGCATTTCATCTGTTTATTTCTTAATAGCTAGCCCGATTAGACTAAAGTCTCTTCATCTGTAATGGCATGGCTACACATTAAAATGAATGGAAGGAGACTGACTTGACAACGTGTGTGTGGCTTTTTTTTTTTTTGTCACTAATCAGATCACACTTTTCTTATTAATAGAAAATTCTTATATTGAAAACAATGAGGAAAACAAGAGAGAACAAAGTTGCATGTGACTGACAGCTGCTTGCCTTAGGAGCTGGTTGTCCTGATTCAGAACTGGATACACAAATATGCCAGGCATGAGAGGGCTGAGCTAGATGACCTGGAAGTTGGCATCACTTCCTTCATATATTATTACTTGTGCCCCATCGTGTTCCCACCCCAGGGCCTCTGCCAGTTTCTGTTCAGAAAGGGCAGAAGCCTCACGATTAGCTATTAAGAGTTTGGGGGTTTTTTGTTTTGTTTTGTTTTGTTTTTCTTCACTAGAGATTGATTTGGGTTTTGCCGTTGTTAAATTTAATGTAACAGATGTTCTGGCATTTTTTCACATAATACCACCTTGAGTCTCATGTGATCCTTAAAACCCTACACAGTTTCTGTCGGTCCCTCTGAAATAATTTCCTCCTTCTTTGGAATTTTATCTTCAAGGAGGCCTTTTTCTCACTCTTCATAATGGTGTATTAAAATGAGAGCTACGTAGAAAAGGAACTGTTGGCTCATATGTTTTATAACTTTGGAATTAATTGCTGTTGAAAGATAATTACCCCAATGCTGGAGTCAGAGAGTCTGCACATCTACTGAGAAAGAATATAAACATTCCTTTTGATTTTCCCACTTCTGCCCCCAATTTATAAGCAAGAATCTGTAATGATAGGAGATTCACTTAGGAATATTCTAGAGACCAGTTGCAGGCCTGGTTTCAATCGAATGTGTTTGAGCCACTGTCAAATGTCTAAAACACTCTGTGTTCTTCTGGATGAGTGAAACTGAGAAGCTCTTATTTAAGAATGCTTTAATTATTAGACTTGAGACTCTGGCCTCAGTAGTCCCCCAGAAAAAAAAAAGACAACCTGGTGTTAGATGCACATTCAAGAACAAGATATATCCAAAGTCAGCATAGTGGTTGACCGTAAGGCCTGACATCCCCCAAAGCCACCTAGATGGTTATTGACAGGCTACTGCCATCTTTCTTGGGAGCTCATGGTTCATTCTCCTGGCTCTTTGTCCTCACGGGCAAGGTGAGGGCCCCTTGCTGTGTTTGCTGTCCTGTCACCAAAGAGAACAGTACAACGAAAGTATCCTGCAATGTGCTAAAAGCCTGTGCAAAGGATGGTTAAACAAAGATTAAGTTGCCTTTGAAGCTGACCTGGCCCTCTCTGCTAATGGTGTGAAGAGCTGATTGATCCTTAAGGATCAAATGGATGATCCTTAAGGACCAATTTCCTCCTCATCTGGTCATTATTCGGCACAAAGATTCAAGGGCCACACGTTAAATTTCAAACTCATTGTTCAGCTATCCTATGAGCCTACCTCATACTGTTCCCACCTGTGCCCTTCAGGATGCCCCTCAGACACAATGTCCTGGGCAGGAGCCCAGACATCCTCTTCCTGCCTCCGCTGATACTCCCTGCAAAGTCCCTAATGGCGGCTCTCTTTACCTTTGGCATTTATTGTTCACACCTTTTTTGTGTTATGTTAGTCACCATGTAGTACATCATTAGTTTTTGATGTAGTGTTCCAAGATTCATTGTTTACATATATTACCCAGTGCTTCTTGCAATACGTGCCCTCCTCAATAACCCACCACCAAGTTCACCCATCCCCTGACCCGCTCCCCCTCTAAAACCCTGTTTGTTTCTCAGAGTCCACTGTCTCTCATGGTTCATCTCCCCCTCTGATTCCCCGCCCCCTTCACTTTTCCTTTCCTTCTCCTAATGTCCTCCATGTTATTCCTTATGTTCCATTAGTAAGTGAAACCATGTGGTAATTGTCTTTCTCTGCTTATTTCACTCAGCATAACCTCCTCCAATTCCATCCATGTGGATGCAAAAGTTAGGAATTCATCCTTTCTGATAGAGGCAAAATACTCCATTGTATATATGGACCACATTTTCTTTATCCATTCATCTGTTAAAGGGCATCTCGCTCTTTCCACAGTTTGACTATTGTGGACATTGCTGCTATGAATTCTGGGGGGTACATATGGCCCTTCTTTTCACTACATCTGTATCTTTAGGGTAAATACCTAGTAGTGCAATTACCAGGTCATAGGGTAGCCTTATTTTTAATTTTTTGAGGAACCTCCACCCTGTTTCCAAAGTGGTTGCACCAACTTGCATTCCCACCAACAGTGTAAGAGGTTTCCCCTTTCTCCACATCCTCTTCAAAATTTGTTGTTTCTTGCCTTGTCAATTTTTGCCATTCTAACTGGTGTAAAGTGGTATCTCAATGTGGTTTTGATTTGAATTTCCCTGATGGCTAATGATGATAAATATTTTCTCATTGTTCACACCATTTTGTAGGTAGTGTCTCTATGTTAAGATTCTTTGGCTTGCAAGTGACCAGAAATGCAAACCAAACTGACTTAGGCCAAAAATAAATAAATAAATAAATAAATAAATAAATAAATAAATAAATAAATAATTGTTTGTTCTGGTAACTGAACAGATTCCTGGAGGGCATTTCAGGCAAGTCTTGATCCGGGGTTCAAATGTCATACCCAAGATCCAGTTTTCTTCTCTCCATTTCTGCTCCATATCTTCAGTGTCAATTTCATTCTGTGGCCTCAGCTGGACATAAGGCAACTGCCAGCATCTCCCAGGACTCTGTCCTTCCAGCTTCCAGTGCAGTGGGAGATAGGAAGACCTTGGTACCCCACTTCTAGTCAAATCTCATAGCCCACGAACAGGGCAGTGTGGGAAGCAGAATGACTTCTGTTCAGACTTTGAGTAGGGGTGGAGTCAGAACTCCCAGGAGCACTAGGACTGAAGGGCAGGGGAGGAGTGACTTCATGGAAAAAGGGAGAATGGATACTGTTAGCAGAGACCCAAATGTATGCTAAAGCCTTGTCTCTCTAGTCAGTGAGAAGCTACCTTGAGGACAGAAATCTCAGCTCCTACTCTGCGCCTTCCCCAGGGCTGAGCCCCATATGGTACATTTAAGAGGGGCCTCATGAGTGCACCAAGTGATTGATAACTACTCACATACACTTTTTTGAGTAATATCACCAGAGTCAGAAATAATAAACATTTCTTAAACCATAGCTGTTCAAACCTTTGCCTTGATGACCTTTTCCTTTGGGCTGCCAGAGGCCATCCAGCCCACAGCGGTTGTGACTGTAGACATGGGCTCTGTTTAGTCGCCACATGTTTTAACAGGTGCCAAAGCAGATGGCCTGGCAGGATGCTGGCTGTTCCCCGGATGAAGTCTCATTTTACTACATGAACTTTGTGTCTCTGAGAATGGACTTTGTCTAGCTTCCAAGTGCCTTTCGATTGCCAGTGATGCTGGCAGAGATCATGATCTCGATTTCGGGAGAAGGATGTGTTTCTCCTTCTGTCATGAAAACCGGTTAGGAAGGGCCGGGGTGCAGTGGAGGAAGTACTTTACCTGGGATTCTAAATGATAGAACAATACCATTTATTTCTTCTTTAATAAAATATATCTGGACCAGGAAAAGAAACAGGTGTTAGGGAAATAGAGGTGAGCAAAGAGAGAAGTGGCCCCTGACCCTTGGACCTTGGAGGCGGATTGCAGGAAAACACAGCAATCACGTTACCTGTGACCTGCCTGCTGTGCTTCCCTTTCCCCACACTTCCTAAGTTCACGGTGATACGCGAGTACTTTATTTGATTCACTGGGATGTCTTCTTCTGCTAGGCTGTTCATAAGTCCCTATTTGTGTAGGCTTGTATGCTTCCTTGGAGCAAATTGCTTACCTCCGTTACAGTGCTTCAGAAATATTGGAAATACTTGTTGATTGAAAGAAAAATGAAATGAATGAATGTCTTATTTTAGCTAAATCATGAACCTATCATCCTTAGCTGCAATACACACCTGAGCAGACGTCCACAGAATTGTTTTTCTTTCATTATTGACATAAAGATAATAAAAGCTTATTTAACCTTCTCTAAGTGCTGATTCTTATATTCAAGATGGTCAGTCCCCAACATTTATATTATTAGAGTCTGTAGGAAAGGGCCTATAATTCTCTATCTCTAGGGTTTTCAAAAAATCTACTTTAGAGGGAGGCAGGAAGAAGAGATTTTATTCTGTTCATTGGACGAAACTTGTGTAGGTCCTTAGTAAATGCCAGCCACTGCTCTAGGACTGGAGATAGAGGGAACATGACCAAGGCCCCATTGTCAGAAGCTTACAATTTGGAGCACCTGTGCATGAGAAGAGTCAGTACATGGCGGTGGGCAGTGTTAGTTTCATAGGACAGTGGTAACCAAGGACCAAAAACTTCGTGACTTTATCTCTTCACCGTCCCGGAGGCCAGATGTCTGAAATCAAGACATCAGCAGGGTTATTCCCTTGAGAACCTCTGAAGCAGGATCTGTCCCACACTCTCTTCTAGTCTCTTCTGGCCACCAGCAACCGTTGATGGTCCTTGGCTGCTCAGCATATCATTCTAATCTTGGCCTCTGTCTTCAACACGGCTTCCCTTCCGAGTCTCTGCATCTCTGATCTCCAGCCCCTTCCTTCATGACACCGGTCATTGGATTAAAGGCCCACCCCAAATCCAGGAAGGTTTCATTGTAAGATCGTTCACTGAATTACATCGGCAAAGACCCTATTTTCAAAGAAGGTCACATTCGCAGAGACCTGTGTTAAGATTTGGACATATCTTTTGGAGGGACAAAATTCAATTCTTTTCAAGGAATCATGCTGAAAGTTACCACACATCCCCCAATGTCGATCCTTTGTCCAATGGCCCTATGCCTGTTTTCTGACATGATGTCTTTCCTGGCCTCCTTCCTTCCTTGGCCTGATGCTCAGACTTTCTCGACCTCACACACAACAGTCACCCTGGCTCTGGGTCATGATGCCCCGATCTAGCCAGGTTCACACAGAAGGGAGAGACCCCAGTGACCCAACACCAGCAGTCACTGAAAGAATGCCTCTTAAAACTTTGCCAAATGAGTGAGTGAAATAAAATTTCCATCGGCAGAAATCACTTTGAGCTGTTAACCAAAGTGAAATGCTGTGGCTTCAGAGAGAAATAACTCAAGACATTTTAGCAGAGAATGACTAGTTTCTGATGGATTATTTGACACCGCACTACATTTATAGGTTAAAAAAGAACAGTCCGAATCTAGAGAATTATCCACAGGTGAGAAGTAGGAAGAGGGCTATGATCAAATTTCTGAGGCTGACCAAGACTCGAGACGGAGATGTCAGATAAATTAGGCACCCACATCAGCTTTGGACCTCTCACCTAATTTAGAGAAGTGATATTCACAAACATTGTCAATATTTCCGAGTTTACAATCACACCTTTGACTGTTGACTTAAAGCATCTAGTTTGGTTCAGGCTACTGGTGATGTTTACACTTTGGAATCTATTATGCATAGAAAAATTAGGGATTATCTTTGACCTGGGTACCACATATTCTTATGCAAAACTAAGTAGGGTTATTTATTCATTTAATCAATTCCATATGTTTGCTATCATCATCACCATGTAGAGCAGATCTGATTTCTGCTGAGGTCAAACCAACATCGTCCTGTGCGTGGGGATGGTAGGTCTGATTGTGAACACGGATAGACTGGTTGGCATTCACATAGCGTTCAGCCTTCCTGACTTTTGTCACACAATGGCATCATTTTTTTCCTGAGAGGTCATCTGCATTCAAAGACAGAATCATGAGAAATTTTCTTCCTTGTGAAAGTGAAATTTAGGGCCTGATATGTGAGAAAAATTTGACTTTGCATTTCCTTTTAGCTCAACGTGGGGTATGTGAACGATGACAAAAAACTGGTAAGTATTGCAACAGGTGAAAAGTGTCCCAGAGATTACACTTAATTCTACAATATCACTCACACAAACCTCAGTGCTGACCATGCTCCAGGCAGTGAACTAGGCTCTAGTGATGCAAAGATAAATTGTTTACCCGTTTAGCCCAAAGGGAGTTCTGAGACAGACACATAGACAAACACACACACACAGGATGTGTGCACAGTATGCGGTACTTTAAAATTTTTTTTTAATTATTATTATTTTTTTATTTGACAGACGGAGATCACAAGCAGACAGAGAGGCAGGCAGAGAGAGAGGGAAGCAGGCTCCCGGCTGAGCAGAGAGCCTGATGTGGGGCTCAATCCCAGGACCCTGGGATCATGACCTGAGCCGGAGGCAGAGGCTTTAACGCACTGAGCCACCCAGGTGCCCCAGTATGCGGTACTTTTAAGGGCTGAGGGGATTTGCATGAAGAGCCAGTGATTCTGTGGGGTTGAGGCCAGAAGAGAGCTGAGGGAGAAAACAAGGCAAACTTCAGGTTTTTTGAAGTCAGTTTCTTGGGTCATGAAAGTGGAAATATTCCACACAGAGGGAACCGCACAAGCAAGGCAAAAAGGCATGGGAGTGCGTGGTGTTCTCAGGTGTCACTGAGCTACGTGTCTGGAATGTGGGGTGAGTAGGATAAGACTGGGTGAGGGGCTGGAGGGTGGCTTGATAAAGAACCAGAGAGGGGAGGGGTACCTGGGTGGCTCAGTGGATTAAAGCCTCTGCCTTTGGCTCAGGTCATGATCTCAGGGTCCTGGGATTGAGCCTTGCATTGGGCTCTCTGCTCAGCGGGGAGCCTGCTTCCTCCTCTTTCTCTGCCTGCCTCTCTGCCTAATTGTGATCTCAATCTGTCAAATAAATAAATAAAATCTTTAAAAAAGAAAAAAAAAAAAAGAACCAGAGAGGGGAAGTAATGGGTTGTGAAGGGCTCTTTACGAAAAACTATGGATTTTCAGCTCTTTCCTGCATGGAGATGGAGAACCAGGAGAGACTTCAGAACAGAAATACAATAGGATCAGGACAGTATGTTAGAAAGATGACTCCAGGGGCGTCTGAGTGGCTCAGTTGGTTAAAGATCTGACTCTTGATTTGGGCTCAGGTCATGATCGCAGGGTTGATTAGGGAGAGGCTGGGAATGAGGGATCCTACTCCGTCCTCCAGGTGCTTGGGAAGTACGTGGGTAAAGACTGGGTTAGAGATGGAGACATGTTGGGTTTGAACCTGGAGCCAGATGAAGTTCGCCAGCCTGAGGAGACTCAGGACGCCACGCCCGGCAAGCAGGGACACACAGCTCTGGGACTCAGCAGGAACAGGCTCTGCCAGCTTCACCAGGGTCTCCTTGACTTCCATTCCACCCATTCACCAAATATTTGTCTGGCATCCAGTATGTGTCGGGCAGTCTGCTAGGCATGGGGGTTCCAAGATGAATAAGGAATGAGGTCCCCGAAGCCCAAAGGAAATCCAGAAAAGAAGAAAGTAGTTTCTCTCTAGTGATCAGAGCCTAGCAAGTTTATCTTGAGATACCATTTTCTAACTATTCAGAGAGTTGGCTTTTTTTTTTTAAATTTTCCAAATGGCATTACCCCAACGCTCCCAGCTCTACCTGACCTGCGCGCCCATTCATCATCAGCTGCGTCTCATACCAGCAGAGCCTCTACTCCATACTCACCGTCTTCCTGCCTGCTCGGCATTCTGGGTACATTCTTGTGCGTTTGGGAAATTCCCAGCTTGAGGGACCTGTTTCCTAAGCAGACACCAGACACTTCACCACCATCTTACTTTGATTCCCCCTGCAGATAGTCGAGCCTGGGTCTGGCCTCCCCCAGCGCCCGAAGCTGAGCACTGAGGCCAGATGCCTACACATCCTTGTCGCTGGTGAGAGCATGGCAGCGGTGCTGGGTCAAGTCCAGGGGCAAAGCTGGCACTAGAGAGGCGCAGGCATAGTGGCGCTGGTCCCCCTGCAGGTGGGTTCCTGATGCCTGAGAAGCTTCATGCTCATGGGCCTTCAGAGTTCTGGCTCCTAATGCCAAACAAATTGAAATGAGTGTCCTATGTCTGGGAACGTCTCAGTCCACTGTGGTCCATCAATATCATGGGGTCTTAAGCAGCTGTTTAATTTTGAGAACTGTGTAGAAGTATAGAAAATGTGCCTCAATGACAGCAATGTTAAATTTACTAGAACAATCGGTACACTATCTTATAACATACAAAACGTGTATCTACGTAAGGTTTTTTTCCAAAATGAAAAATTAGCTCTCTTGAGCTAGTAGGCCTGTGGAAACTGTATTTTTAATTAAAAACAACAACAGCAACAACACTTATTTAAAGACCACCCCTCCCTCCTTTAGCCTCCACAGCTGCATTGGCAGGTGCTGCCTCGCCCCCCTCACCAACAACTCAGACTGACCACCATAGTTTGCCCTAGAACCTTCAGGACTAGTCTCCCCGGGCCCTTTTCACCTGCTTACTCATTTGTTACAGGAGCCCAGACTCCCAGGCTTCCCTTCATCTCCCAGAACCTTATCCTGGGGGTCCTGGACTTGCCCTGTGTGACGTCATCCCTCCTGCCCCTCCTCAGCAGCCCCCTCTTCTGTGTATGCCTTGGGACTCCCAGTCGGCCGTCCTCAGCACCCCTCGGCATGCTTGATGTTCTCCAACACCTGTGACGTTCTTGCTGTAATTCACCTCTCAGCCCGAGGACGGAAATCTCCTACGTCTTCTCAAATAGGGGCTCCTTGCACAGCCTTCACACCTGTGGCCCTTGAGCAGGTGGGTTGGTAGAAGGGGTGGGAAGGGTGGGGTAAATTCTCTGCTGATTGCCTCTATGTTCTCAGCAGCTGAAAGTGAGAAAGGAGGGATGTGTGAAAGATTTGAAGAGAGAAGAATGTAACGAGAGGTGTGGACCTTCTCAAATAAGCGCTCAGCCAACGTGTAGCTTTGCGCATGCGTGCACATGCGCACACGCGCACAGACGCAGGCGCACATGCAGAATTTTGCACTATTTCCGGAAGTCCTCCCAATCCTCGGTATCCGGGGATGTCTAAGAACTGAGATGAAGAGTCACTGTCCTGGAGGAAAAAAAGACTAGCCAAGATTGTTCCCATTGGGAAAGAGAAAAAAGAAGCTTCACGGGGAAACAAAGCAAGATAAACTTAATGATGTAGGAATTGTATCATGCAACTCAAATCGGTAAAAATAAAAGTATATGAAAGGTAAAGTCTCTGATCAGGTTAAAAAAATACAACTCTCTCTTTTTACGACACATATACCATCATTTCTCCTCCCCCCGAAAACCTGTTTGTTTAAAAACAAAAATAGAGGGGTGCCTGGGTGGCTCAGTAGGTTAAGCCTCTGCCTTAGGCTCAGGTCATGATCTCAGGATCCTGGGATCGAGCCCCACATTGGGCTCTCTGCTCAGCGGGGAGCCTGCTTCCCCCTCTCTCTGCCTCTCTGCCTACTTGTGATCTCTCTCTCTCTCTGTGAAATAAATAAATAAAATCTTTTATAAATAAATAAATAAAAACAAAAATAGAAGCAAAAATGTAGTGAGCAAATATAAACTGTAAAAAAGCAGGGAAAAATTTTTAGTATCAAAGTACAGTTCAAACAAAAGAAGTTAAACAAGGATTATTCCATGTCACAATCCTCATACATCTTCTGAATTCCATTTCTTTCCCCCTCAAAATAGGCATCCTTTTTTAGGTAAATAAGAAAAATAATATTTAAAGTCTTTGTATTTTGCAAAATACCTTCATGATTTGTTTAAAGCTACAACACACAGTAAAGCTATACCAGTTGTGTACCTTTAAATGTTAAAAATTAAAATACAGAGAACATAACATATTAAAAATAAAATAAGTCAACATACTAATTCTTGAATTAGATATTTTTAATGTGCCACTTTTTTTTTCCCAGATAAAGGAAAACTTGGGGTGAAGAAGCTAGATGAAGTAAAAGGCATAGATGGTATTTCGTCTGTTTAAAGAGTTGAATAGGAACCTAAAAAAAAAAAAAAATCTTTCCTGTATAGTTCCAGTTTTAGTATAGGAGCTGCCCAAGTGAGTACTTGATCCTTGTCTGAAAAAACACATTAAAAACTACTAAAAGAGTATTTAAGTAATAAACTAAAGTTGAATCTACAGCCGTAAATCTAGTACCTTATACACAGAAACAGAACAATAAAATTTATTTTAAAATACACGCTTTTATGCATAGAAGGTGTGCTAAGAAAATATGTAACAAGATGTTAATACACATGATCTCTGAGTGATGTGATTACTTGAGGAAGCATTTTCTTTCTTTTTTTAAATTTTCCTTATTTGTCAAGTCTTTTTTACAAATTTTAGATTACTTTTATGATCAGAAATAAAAACTAGGTTTCAACAGTTAGAGGACATTCCTTAATATCCCTCCTCTCCCTTCAAGAGCCCTCAACACCAACTTTTTCTTTCAGCACCAGGACTCATGTGAAAGTCGTATGGAAATTTCTGCCAACACACCTGCACTGGAGGGCTTAAGTTGTTTTCCAGTTTATTTTTCTCTTTGTGGCATGCCCAGTTGTATTTGGAAAATTCTTCCCTTTCTTCTCATGCGGAATTTTCTAAAAGATGCCAATTTCATGGGACTGCTCTCTCTTTCTATATCCCAGGCAGAATTTTTCAAAACTGTGAACAGCTCACCAAAAGATGAACCCCGCTTTTGAATCATCAGGCGACATGCAGGTGGACGCTGAGTTCCAAGCCTAGGGAAAATTCTCGTGGGTGAAGGAGTTCTGCAGGATATCATATGGCATAACCAATAGTGTAAGAAAATTCCAGAGACTGAAGAAATGGTAAGGAGAGGAAAGAACTGAGAATTCTCCTCCTCATACTTGGCTCCATTGTGGCCAGTCTTTATCAGAAGAAAAGAACAGGTGCAGGGGGAGTGGCCCCTCAGAATATGCTGGTTGTATTCAACATCTTTTCACCCAGCACCAGTGAAAGGAACTGGATGCAGGGCGAATTCAAAAGCAGGAAGAAAATAACATGATAGAGTATTTCTCAAAAGATTTCAGAACAAAGGTCCTCCCTTCTCGCTCCTCCCAAGCAGGAACCATCAATTATAGGTGGACATTCAGAAAGTAATCACTTCTTAATTCAAATTAATTTTTACCAAGTTGGCCACGACAATCTCAGGGTATTCGGTATTGAACTACAACTGATTGCAGCTAAAAGGTACAAAGAAAGGTTTCATACTTCCTAATAAAGAGTTGGCATGCCTGCACTACCTTGCAGTTTCAAAGGCAACTTTACATGTAGGTAGATCCTGGAAGATGTGGCAGAACTTGATCGACAAAACCATCAAGTGTACTTGATATGTAACTACAGGTGCACAGGTACTAAACTGTGTCTGTTTCCATCAACCCTTCGCTTCTCATGCAACGTTTGTTGCATCATTGCCAGTTGTAACCAATTCAGCTAAATAGTTCAGTGGTTGTTTCCAACTTTCTCAAACACAAGGGTGCTGTTTTTTAAACTCCAAAAACCTTCTTCTGTATAATATTGTGTAGTTGTAATTTTCCTACAAGTTCTTTGAAAAGGAATACAAGAGTAAAAGCTACTCTGAGTTTGATAATTATTTGAAATTCAGTACAAGCACATCTTTAGCTATTTCAAAGAGAATTGCATTTGTCCAATACATAGTGATGTGGGGGTCTATAGACAGTGCTCTTAGCCAGTGTGGATTCGTGGACCCCTTGTGGTATTCCTGTGGCCCTGCAAAAGTCTGCGGCCTCGGAGAAACTCTGGGCAGCTGAATCCTTGTGTTAGTTATTAGTGCTACATCTCCAAAATATCTACTTCTTTCCTGGGTAGAGGGGAGGACTGACCCTTTGAATTACCTAGAGCCCTACGACTTGCCTTGGCCAATCAGATGTGAATGTGAGGAGACATGTGTAGCTTCCTGGCCAAAGACTTTAAGAGCCAGTATGCTGCCTCCACCGCTCTCCCCCACCACCCCCGTTGCTACTTCTTCTGACACTTACTAGCAAGGTTGTGGATGGTAAAGTTTCCATCAACCAGGCTCTGACAGAGGACATGGAGGAAAGCCTCCAGCCATGGTGGCAAAACTAACATAATTATGGAGACTTAGGTAGAAATATACCTGTTTGTTGGTTTATTTTAAGTCACTGAGATGCTAAAACTGTTTGTTACCGCAGCATACCCCGGTTGACCCTGGCTTGTGGTCCTTTACGATGGTTAGTTATTTGTTCTTTATGGATCGCTCCTCTAATCCAGTATCTCAACCACTGATTGCAAAGTCGTACGTCTTGCCCAGTTAGCTTGAGATCTTCCTGGTAACCTTCTATGGGCTCACAGAAGATCCCCAAATGTATTTCCAGACCCCTATCTACCATCTCCTACATATGGTTCAGGAACTTTTCTTTTTTTCCTTAGAAACCTTCCACCTGAGCCAGAAGCGTATTTCAGCTGGCAACTTAAGGACATTTTTCCAGTGGACAGAAAGGACATGGGGAGGAAATAATTCACAACAATAATAAAACCTGCTAGACAGAATGTCGAGGCCAGAGGGAAGAAGAGAATGCTCTGACAGCTGAGATGGGACTCAGGCAAGGTGGAGGAGAGTAACTTGCTCTGCAATCAAGTTTTATGAGGAAGGATCTGAGTAACACCAGCCCTTCAAGTTCAATGGCCTCCGGGCTTCTCAGAATTTCTCCAGGCTGTTCCCTTTCACCCTTTACTCCCATTTTCCACTTGGTTAAAACCTCCAGATCTATCCTGGCAGGCCTGACATTTTCTCCCCATTCACTTAGTAATGACATTAGCATTTCTAAAGCCCACTTTTACTTAAGACACTTCTAATACTATTCACAACAGACTGGGGAGGGGCATGTTTCTTCCCACAAAGAAGCGCAATGGCTGTCCACCCAGCACCACACAGTAGAATCTCCCAGGCAACTTTGGAAAACATCAATGCTTACATTCCACCTGAAATCAATTAGACCACATTCTCTAGGGGCACAATTTTCCGGAAAAAAAAAAAAATAGTGAAATTGATTTTTTTAGTTGTCTGTAATCTTGGAAAATAATTGACATTAGCTCTGTGCCTATATATCTCCCATATTTATAATATTTATAATTGAAGTGGTAGAAAGAATTCTGCTTCAGTTTCCTTGAATAAGTCATCCCAAATTCATTACCAAGTTCCTGGACTAAATCTCCCACCTTTATTTTATTTGGGTTGTTCCTTGTATTAACTAGTTCTGCACAATAAATTATCACAAACTTAGTGGATCAAACAACATACACTTACTACTTCACAATTTCTATGGGTCAGGTATCTAGGTCCTGGGTTCAGGATCCCAAAACAATATAGTCAAGGTGTTATTTGAGTTGTTTTCCTTTGCGGAGCTCAGAGTCTTCCTTCAAGCCCATGTATGAATGGCAGAATTCAGTTTCTTGCCACTGTAGGGTTGAAGTCCTCATTTCTTGCCAGCTTTCCTCCAGCAGTTGCTCTCAGCCCCTACAGTCTATCACAGTGCCTTGACATTTGTTCCCCTCCCAGACCTTCCTGCAACATGGTAGGTGATTTCCTCATGGCCAAGAGAATATCTCTTTTAAGGCATTCATCTGATTAAGTCAGGCCCACCCAGGATATTCTTGCTTTTCGTTAATTCAAAATCAAGTGACGAGGAATTTTAATTACATCTGGTAATTCCCTTTGCCTCTGTTAAGAGTCCAGAGACTAGATGCAAATCACGGGTCCAGCTCACATTTGGTAGGAAGGGATTACAGATGGGCTGGCTCATTGTGGGTCATCTTAGCATGTGTATGCCACATTACTGTTGGAAATCACTATAACTTTCTTAATACTGTGATAGCTCAGTCTAGTCCCTGCCATCATCATCATCATCATCATCATCATCATCTTCATCTTCATCTCTGTCCAAATAATCCTCTGACTGATGGAGAACTATAAAGTACTATAAAGACAGATTAGCTTCTCCTTCCTGTCCCTGGTCTGGTTCCTAGTCCCTACCTATTGCCTTGGTTTATGGTCAACAGCTGGTACGTTTCTGGCTTATTTTCAGCCTGTTCCCAATTATGACCACCACTCCCCAGTCTTCTGCAAGTTCACACTGAAGGTCCATGTGCAAGAATCAAAATTGTTTCCTCCAACTAAGAAGAACTTGCTTGCCTGACGAGACCCCAACAGACTCCCACAACTCCAGTTGATGTTAGACATCACTCTAAGTTAACACAGATCCTAAAATTATATTATCTCCCAAAATAACAAAACAGTGGTAACTAGTAGGCATAGAAACTGGTAGAAATTGGCCCTGGGAAGACTATGGAAGATTAGGAAAGATCTCAGTGGTAGGTTTCAGGCACTAAACTGTAAGAAGGATATTCTTCCTGGTTTCTTTTTAGTTCAAGTTTTCCAATAAAATAAAAAGCAAAGGGGGGAAATATGGGATACTGGTTATTAATTTGACACTTAAGTAGCAATCATGAAATAGATTGCAGCCACTTCTGTGTCCAGTAAATGAGCAGGCGGAGTGAGAATAAAGATAGAGCAGTGTGATTGAGATATTAGACAGAAAGCTAAAAAAATTAACACCTGGAAGAGTTTTTTTTTTTTTTATATAAGTTTCTCCTTTCCTGAGATTCAACATTGGTGTGTTTTTCTCGTTTAGGTTCACTAAGTAATGTTTATTATTAATTCAAATTCTCAATATTGAAGGGGAGATATTTCCCATATGGTTGACATGCTGCTCTGTAGGTTCATAAATTTGGAGGAGTTTTGATTAACACTGACAGAAAACCCTTTGAAAACATATGGCTGTATATACATCATGTCATTTTTAATAAGATGACACATCCTTCTTTGCTTTTCCCTAATAAGATGAGTTCAGTTGTATTTAAGAAACATAATAATACTCTGTTGATTTTTCTTTATGGGAGAGAAAAAAAGCAAGTAAAAATAAACTATTTTGTTGCAGCAGACGCTGAAAGCATAGCAGATAGTTTGTGGGAATTAAAAAAAGAGTGCTATCTCCAAGCATTTTTTATAGATCCAATTAACATGTTGTAAACTTGGAGTGTTTTTTGACACCCCACGTTTTCTTCTTGGTGACTCTGGCCCTGCATTCCACCTGGATGGCTGAGGAAACATCTTTCTCACTTCCCACAGTCCTGGCTGATCACTGCTTTCATTCCATTTTGGCTCCAGAAATATTCTTGTCCTTGGTAGCTTATATTTTCAGACGAACAATTATCTTTGTTTCTTGAACTATTCATTTCCATTTCCTCTGAAACCCATTGCAATAAATTCATTTTGAGAATTCTGACATGAGCTATTTGAAGTATATTTTGAAATATAACAAATATGGAAAGCAAATTGGCAACTTGAAGCAAGGATCTTCAAAAAAAGTCTATGCTTTTTGACCTAATAGTTCCCTTTTTAAAAATCCACCATAAGGAAGTAATTTATATATAAAAAAAATTATCAAGGATGTTCATAATAGTATTATTTATTATAACAAAAAATTCAAAAATGTAAATGCCTATAAAATGGAAAATGGTTAAATAAATGTTGAAGATCCATTATAAATCAGGCCACAGGATAATAATAATAAAAAAAAATCAAAGCTGAATTGCTAGAGCATTCAACCCTTGTACCCAGCAAAATGTACACAATTAGATTTTATAACCGGCTAAAAATTCATCAGCAGCAACTAAACAAGGGAAGGGGTATAAATTCATGTCATAAACTACTAAAGGTGGGGGCCAGAGAAGGAAACATATAAATCTGGTGTGCTGGGACCAACCATGCTCCCACCCAGTCCTTAAGAAAGAGGGTGTGGGGGCGCCTGGGTGGCTCAGTGGGTTAAGCCTCTGTCTTCGGCTCAGGTCATAATCTCAGGGTCCTGGGATCAAGCCCCACATCTCACTCTCTGCTCAGTGGAGAGTCTGCTTCTCCCTCTCTCTCTCTGCCTGTCTCTCTGCCTGCTTATGATCTCTGTCTGTCAAATAAATAAATAAAATCTTAAAAAAAGAAGAAAAGAAAGAAAGAGGGTATGTTAGGTAAATACTGAGATGTCTCATTAATACCTTCCAATATGAAGAGAAACCTACAGGAACGAGTAGATAGGTGACCTGGAGACAACTTATTTCAAATTTAATCCCTTACAACCACTATGTGTCAGCAGGGGAGAGAAGGGGAATTGGTAAGGCCTGTGTTCCCACTATGTCAGTTGGGGAAGTAAGCTAAAGTATAAGATATTGTACAGGACTGTAGAAGAAAGGGCAGAGCTAAGTTTATTCTAGCAAGTACTTCTTGCACCTCCTTATTCTACTCTTCAACACTGTTAGGCTGAGAAAAAACAAAACCAAACAAAAAACAATAACAACAACAAAAAAAACCACAAAAACACAAACACACAAACACACACAAAAAAAGAGTGCTCACAAGCTTAGAGGAGAACACAAAGGGCCCCCCCAAAAGCTGAGAAGGTTATAAAGAGGAAATCACCCATATCATACCATGGCAAAGACAAGGTCTGGGCAACCACACAAATGTGGGCTAGAAAAGAGGATACAAATTCTCAGCTATAACATGAATATATTCTGAGGATCTAATATAAAATATAATGAGTATGGTTGATGGCTCTGTATTATATAATCAAAATTTGCTAAAAGTAGAACTTAAATGTTCTCACCAAAGTGAGGAGGAGGAAGAGGAAAAGGAAGAAGGAGGAGAAAAAGGAAAGAAAAAGAAAAAAGAGAGAGAGCGAATGAAAGAAGAGAACATTGGTGAGAAATCCAGGCTGGAAGAAAAGATTGTATTCTAAGTGACTACAGGTTTCATGCTATAGAACTTAATAGAAAGTAAATAGAATACAACAGCAAAATGAGAATAAGAAAACACATAGAATAGAAAGATTGGAGTAATAAATTAAAAATTGAGAACTGGGAGTGCCTGGGTGGCTCAGTTGTTAAGCATCTGCCTTCGGCTCAGATCATGATCTCAGGTTTCTCAGATTGAGCCCCACATCAGGCTCCCTGCTCAGCAGGAAGCCTGCTTCTCCCTTTACCATTCCCCCTGCTTGTGTTCCCTCTCTCGTTGTCTCTCTCTCTGTCAAATAAATAAATAAAATCTTTTAAAAATTGAGAACTAAAACAGCAACATCAGGATAAATTAGAGTAGCAAGGAAAGGAATACATGTAAATAAAAATTAAATTGCTAGGATGAAGAAATCTGGAGATCATTACTGTGAACTTGGAGAAAAAAAACAAAGACAGTAAAGCAATTAGAAAGAAGATGGAAGATAATCCAACATAAGGATAATTGGTATCCCTAAACTGATACTCCAAAAGAACAGAAGAAGTTCTTTCAAGATGTAATAGTGAAAAACAAAAGTCTTTGAAAGAAAAAAATGAGATCTGCTTATTAAAAGGGCATACTAGAGTCTAGGGGAAAAAAAAGTTGATGGGTGAATTCACTTGGAGATAAAGAAGTCCCCCAGTGGTCAAGGAGGGAAAACAAGCCACCAGCAAAAGGGAACTGTGAGGTTATAAAGTATAAATTATAATTTATAATAAATTATATAATTTTATAAATTATTAATGTCAGAAGGTGATGGAGAATTTTTACGAGAGTCTAAGGAAAAGAAAATAATTTTCTAAAATGTTAAAACAAGACAATTTATTGTTTGACTATAAAATTCACAGGTAGATATTCTCAAACCCCGTTTCTGAAAAGAATTTCCAACAGAGGGAAAGAGACAACCAAGAGATTAATCAGTTACAGAATTGAGGTGCAGAGAAGCCATGGTTAAAAAGACTGGAGACAAATAATGAATCCACCTACATAGAGGTCAAAATCCAGGGTGAGAATTTAATTGCATGACACAATGTACACCTTATTCACCTGGAAAAGTTCTACAAAGCAATATAACCAATGATATCAGGAGGGTTGAAGAGATGGATGGGAAGAAATATAAAAGAACTAATTTATACCTAGATGAATAAAATGTTAATTAGAAGACCTAATGACTCCAACCACTTAATATCCTTCATAATACTCATAATACTCATTTTAAAGGAAACAATAACTCTTACGGTAGAGAAATGTTAATCTGTGATTTAATACTTATGTTGAGTCTTCTCTTTTTTTGTTGTTGTTAAAAATAAGTAAAATTTATCTGCCATATGCTAAATCTCATATGCTATCTTAGATTGGATGACAGAATGTCAAAAAAAGATAATAGTGAAAAAACTGATAAAATCTGAATGTTAGGTAAAGTACTGTCATAATGTTGATTTTTAAGATGTGACAAATGCACCGGGTAACATAAAATGTCAATATTAGAGGAGTTTGGGTGAGGGGCATGTGGGAACTCCCTGTGCTATTTTTGATACCTAAATCTAAAATAAATCCAATTCCAATATAAAATATTTCTTTAAAATATGCATTATATCCATGTCCTTTTATCTATATCTTCATGAAGAATGAAAGTAAGGATAGTGTTTATCAAGATTTAACATGGGCTATTTGTAAGTCCTGCAGGGTGGCTTGCTGTTTTTGTTATGTATACTTTCTGTATTGTTTAATGTTAACAATGTGAATATCACTTATATCACTTGTGATATAATATTTCATGAAAAAAAGATAAAAAACAAACATAAAACTCACAATTTTATTTTTAAAAGTATATTTATGAAAAGAAGACTAGAAGGAACTACCTTAAATTATGACTGGTGTTTGATTCTGAATTAGTAGCTTTTATTTACATGTTTTCAGTTTTTATAATGGTTTAAAAAATGAGTATCCATTTATAATAATTGAAAAATAAACATTACAGTTTCACTGTTATCCAATGAAGTTGGAACTGGCAGTTGGCAAGTCAACTGGAAAAGTTAATTAAAGCAGTGAATCATAAAATGTGATACATACATACCTTAAAGATTTAATTTTAACTTAAAACATATGGATGTTCATTCACTTGCCACTCTTTTGATGTTGAGCCAAGGCACTTTCTTTGTGTCGGGGTCTGCTGATCTGAGTTCCAAGCGGTCTTTCTTCAAAACCACCCATAATGCATCATCCAGAAGTTCTAGTTTTTGGTTTCTTTAAGGCAGAATGAAACATTAAAGACACGTGTAAAGCAATTTTTCTACATTTTTACTCTCCCCCCAGTCTTCTATGTGTGTTTTACATATACTTATTTGATAGCAACTTATTATAACAACTTGTCATCACCAAATCTTTCATCAGATTATATAAATTATGTAAATAGTAAGAAGAGAATATTTGTATAAACAGTTGCTAGCGTCACTAATGTGGGAACACACATGGCTGACTCTTGGTTGTCACAACTGGTGGGAATAGTGGTGTGGAGACTTAACAGAAAGCAGCCTTAGCCACAGGCAGTAGATGTGCTGTGGGTATCAAAAGGGAGGTGTGATGGAGGAAACTGAGACCCTTCTCTCACCCAAAGAGTTGATGAAGTTGAAGAACTCTATGAGAGCTTCCATAGATAAAATAGTGGACTCTAATACAAGTCTTGTTGCCTTCAGTATAGCAGGAGGAGTCTACCATCAGGATTCTTCTTGATCTTCTATTCTCTCCATATCTTACACAGGGGAGCAGTGATGCCCTCTGACAATTCCATCAACATAAGGTACAGGCGAATGCCAAATAGGTCATTTGGGTCTTTACCAGTTGGCCCCACTCTGTAAGCTAGTAATGGTACTTCCATTGCACAGGTGAGAAAGCTGAAGCACTAAGAAGTGCCCAAGGCCTCTGGTTGCTCACTGACGGATTCAGGATTCACACCCACATCAATGTTCTGACTGCAAGTGCACTGCTGTGACCCTCTACCACAGTGGCCTTCTGTAATAGGGTTACGGACTAAATAAGGATGGGCAAATGCAAAGTACTCTCATTTACAGGGACATCTGGGTGGCTCAGTCAGTTAAGCAGCCAACTCCTGAATTGTGTAAGACTGATGAATCACAGACCTGTACCCTTGAAACAAATAATACATTATATGTTAATTTTTTTTAAAAAGCAGCTGACTCTTGGTTTCAGCTCAGGTCATGATCTTGGGGTCCTGGGACTGAGCCCCCGTCGGGTCCATGCTCAGCAGGGAGTCTGCCTGAGGATTCTCTCTCCCTCTCCTTCTGCTCCCTCCGCTTCCCCAGTCTCTGTATCTCTCTGTAAAATCAATAAATAAAATATTTTTTAATGTCATTTACATTGTCAATGTAGACCAGCTTTGTTCCCGTAATACCTGACAACATCTCCTTATGTGAAATACTGTGAGTGCTATGCCATATACCTCTAACCTATATATTTAGAATAACTCAACATCATCCTCCCATTTGGGACTCACAGGAATCCTTTTCTCTTTAGAACTATCCACATCCTGGATGCTCTTAATTTCCCAGGCATTGTCTATGGTTCCAACTTATATGATGAGCCTGAAGATGTATAGTGAGAGTACCTGCCTCTTTGTTAAACACCATAGCACCTACTCAAGAATTTTCCTACATTTGCAGCTCTGATTGCTTTTGCATCCCAGATCTTATCTCTTTACCCTCTTACCAGCTTTTATTGATTTTTCAAAGATTTCACTCTAAATACTATCCTCCATAATATTCCTCCTCTTTTAGAGCTATGTTCCTACAAGGAGTTGCCTAAATTTGATCTTTGATCTTCATTCTTTCACTTGTCTTCTCTCATCTCCAATATTGAAGACCACCAATGACCACCATTTTTTCAAATCTAGTGCTTTTCTACTCTCCTCTTTTTTGATCTCTCAGGAGAAAACAGTTGACAACATTGACCACTTCTTCCTTCTTGAAATTCTTCCTTCTCCAGAAATCCATGGCATTGTATTTTCCAGGCTTTTCTCCCTACACTTCGCTGAGACCCCTTGGTCTCCTTCCCTGACTTTTCTTCCGCTCAGTCTCTAGATGCTGAAGGACTCAAGGCTCTGTTCTATGCTCTAAGTCGTTCTGTGTTCCAGGTCCACTGGCTTTAAAAACTGTCTATACTGATGGCTCCTGGATTCATTTTTCCTGTCCCTTCCTGTCCCCTGAGCTCTAGATGGATGCTGAATGTCTCCACTTGAATGTGTAACAGGCATTTTAAAAGTAACTGTACAAAATGAGCCCTTGATTACTCCCAGTCAGAATCTATTTACTACTCCATGTCTTGCCTAGTGGATAAAAGACACTTCAGTTCACCAGTTGCTCAAGTAAAATATCTGGGATGATATCCTTGATTTCTCTCTTTGCTTCACTTCACCCTCAAATATTAACTCATCAGCAAATTCTTTTAGTTCCATCCCCAAAATGTCAAACGAATCCCTGCCTTTCCCCACAGCCAGAACTTTGTTCATGTTCAGGTCGATATCTTCTCCCTTGGCTTGGTGTTATTAAAGCCGAAAGGCCTGGCCCAGAATTATGGGATGCCTTGACATTTGATGAAACTGGAAGGGCCTCAAATGACATAACCACAGGTTCCCCTCCCAGCTCTGCTCCCATGGACAAGATCTACCCAAACAACTCTCTTTATTAAGGGGGCCAAGCATTTCCTGCTTATCCTGGAGTAGCAGGTATTGGTCCCTCCAGTCCACAGAATTATTCTAATTATTGCAATCACATCCCCTATAGGAACTAGAGGGAACCACACCCTCTTGGTACCACAAAGCCTGCCTACCACAGCCTTGTGAGGCCCTGCATGGCCCATGGTGTCCTCCCCACCCCCCCAGGCTGTGAGTACATGTGACTCATAAACTTCTCTCCCATCTGTCCAGTGTTCAGTGTCCTGTGTGTCTGGCTTTCCTGGTAGCTCTAGGGTAGGACTCACAAATGGTGCAAAAAAGAGGTGATTAAAATACCTGGTTGTCACTGCCATCTCAGTTCAGATGTTTTCTTAGAGGTCTCTCTTCAACCCCCTCTGTCCCATTATTCTTTCCCATTTTCTACACATCTCTTGTCACTGTCGGGATTGTCTTATTTAGTGCGTTAGTTCATGTTTGGTGACAGGCACATTCCACTAGAATGCAAGCTTCACACCCAACATCAGCAAATCCATCAGGTCTGCTCTGAATGTATCCTGTGGGCTGGTGCTCCTTTCCAGCATCCCAGCCTTCATCTGAGCCCAAAGCACCCCACCTCTCACCTGGATGATTGACTCACATCCTCATTGCTCTCCCTGTTTCTACCCTTGCCCACTGTTCAGAGTATGCAGAGAGACCCTGTAAAGGTCTGAATTATCTCATGCTGCTTCTCTATCCAACAGCCCCTTCCCCACTCCCTTATGTCTCCCAGCTTGTTCAGAGTCAATACCTGAGTCTTTCTAACTATGTACAAGTTCCACTCCAGCCAGCCCCCATGCTTTTTCTGACCTCATCCCCTGACATCTTCCCCCTATCATTGTGTTCCCAGCACCCTGGTCTGCTTGCTGCCTACAGCTAGATACTTTGTCATCCTGTTCCCCTACCTGGAAAAGCCCCCCCGCCAAAAAAAAGCTCTTTCCCCAAATACCCACATGTGGCTCCCGCATGCTTCTGCTCAAACATTAGCACATCAGAGAAGCCTATGGGTCCTACACTCTTCACTCCCTGTCTCTAACCTTCTTGACTTTATCACAGCATTTTTTTGCTTCTTTGTTTATTCTCCATCTACCTTTGCAGGGTAGGAATAAGAGCTCCCTCTGGCTCACTACTGTGTTCCCAGAGTCTAGGACCTCAATCAGGAACTTGAAATATGTTTTCTTAGTTAATAACTGTGTATCTTGCTTACCTTTGTACTCATAGAGCCTCAAACAGCAAGTGGCACACAGTCACACAGTAGTAACATTAACAACAATTTTAAAATACTAAGTCTTGCTAAAATTGACCTTACACTGGCCATGTGATAGACACCGCCCTCAGCTGTAGATGTACGCTACTACTTAGACCTCATGACAACTCTATAGGATAGGTATTCCTATTATCCCTAGTCAAAGATTTGGAAAGAAAAGTACAGAGAGGCTAGGTAAGTTGCTCCAAGTTACGTATACAGTAAGTGGAGCCATTAGAATTCACAACCAGAAGGGCTAATTCAGAGTATGTGCTATTAACCATTTAAATACTCGAACAGCTTAGACAAGTCAATAACCTCTCTCCTTGTGATATCATCCTCACGCCCATCAGTGCATGAGGATAAGATTGTTGTTGTCTGTTCTATTTATTAGTAGATAACAATAGATCACAGGAGGAAAAACCACTCATTAATGTTATACTGTATTAAAGTACTACCTCAAACATCAATAAATACCATGCTGTGACTTGAGAAAAAAAGCTAAATACGGATTACACATTTTAGTTGCTTACTTGACCCTCAGAAGGGTTAAAAGCCACTGATTTTCAAAAAGAAAATGTCTGTATCCCAATTTATGCGTATCTATCTATCAACTGTCAGTAGGAATGCAAAAGGTCACCTCAGACTGTACCAATAGGTGTTTCATAAGCTAAATGGTGATAAAGAATTAGATCAGCCAAAAAGCCAATGCAGAAATGGAAACGAATATGTACTTTCAGCGAGCCATTCCTCACAGGATATAAATTATAACCACTCCAAGATATAGTAGGTGTTCACTCAAGTTTCTCCATGGGCTTTTCTAGCCCTTAGACTATTATGTTTGAAGGAAAGTTAATAAAAGTCCAGAAACAAATTTGAAAAGGTATTGGTACCAAGAGATTAATTCAAGGTTGGTGGGGGTTTTTTGTTGTTGTTTTTGTTTTTTGGGTTTTTGTTTTGTTTTGTTTTGTTTTTGTGAAAGTATCCTCCACCTTGAATGATTTTGGAATGAAAGAGGAGTGTCACTGCACATCTGGTCTTTGGGAATGCCCGGATGCAGAATAAGAGCCTGGCCCTTTGAGCTCCCACACCTTCTCCCATAGGGGGGCTGTGGGGGTAGCAGCACTCTGTTACTGGCTCTTGGCAGCAGGTAAAACATGGCTTAAGTGTCCCTTACACCCCCAGTGAGGCTCTGCAGCCTGCGGTCCATCTGGAAAATCTATTTTGCAAACACAGTCGGGCACACAGAGGCAAGAGGCACAAGGCAACTATTTTGACCTTAGAGGCCTGAAGAATATTAGCAGATTTTGTTCATGGAGACCAAAGGCAGTGAAGGGTTGAGACAGTTGCCAAGATCGTTTCAGCCAAAGGCAACAGTCCTCCAGAATACTGACTAACACTCACGCCCTCCCCCTTCCGAAACCCAAAAAGTTATGAGGAAAAGAAAATATCTTGACCAGCCTAAGTGACACCATGTACGCTGGTCGACTTCGCTAGAAACTCCAGGAAAGAACAGCCTCAGGGATGCCTTGCCCACGGACCTAAAGGTTACTAGACTCGCAGCTCTGAGTGGCTGGGATGAAGCCCGGTGGGGGTGGCTGAGGCCCCACAGGTCCCTTAGCTGTGAGTAAAGGTTGACATTAAAGGCGAACCAGGCCGGAAGGGTCTCGTTTTACCTTGGAGCCAGGCAGGTAACCCCAACTAACAAATAAAGATTCCGTGAGAGGCGAAGCCCAGCAATTTTCACCTCATTCTTTTCCAATATATAACAAATGTTCCGGCCTGATGTGACATTTAAGCCTCACAATGTGATCGTTCGGGAACACGAGTGCAGCCCAGCAAGGATTTCCAGTGGGGGTTCCTGAGAGGTTGACTTTGGAGTTTTAGAACCACATTGGCTTATAGTTACCTAATAACAGAATGAAACCCCAATCACGATTCCTCCAGCCCCAAACTGGTTTCTGTTGAAGTCTGAGGGAACTCACCGGAGCTCTCCATGTGCACCGTGGATGATCAGGAAGCGCCTACGAAATGTTACCCACGTTTAAAATGGACTAAAAACAAATCCAGAGCCTGGTTTAGAGGGTGACTGACTCTCAATTTAAAATCTGGATGACATTCTGGAATTATGACCTGGCAGCTCAGAATTTCGACTCTATGCTAATGAACGAGAGAGAAACTGGCTCAGCAGGCCTCCCCACTGATCTAGAAATCCCCTGTTCCCAGAGGATACTGTTTTACAGGAGCCCCTGTCCTGCCGTGTGTGGACCCTGAGACTGGATCCAACACAAGGCAAGCCCAGTTTAGCAGGCGTGTGTCATGCATCATGCCTTGTCCCCCCGGCCCACCTGTTTCTAGGGCAACTGTAGTGGAGGGTCGCAGGCCTGCTGCCGTATTTCGTGTCCTATGCGTCCTGGAAGGCCACTCAGACACAAGGAGGCACGATCCAGAAGTACGGGGATCCTAAGATCCCTCAGAGCAACCCTCTAGCACTGGGACATGGGGATCTGCAAGTAAATGTCCCAGCTTCTCCCATCCACCATTTTGGGAAATTCTGCAGAAA
Source organism: Mustela erminea (assembly GCF_009829155.1). Lineage (NCBI taxonomy): Eukaryota > Metazoa > Chordata > Mammalia > Carnivora > Mustelidae > Mustela > Mustela erminea. The sequence continues at coordinate 79,380,262 of NC_045627.1, forward strand.
TGCTCAGTTCTACATGGTTCCTCCAAGCGACCCCTGCAGGACTTCCTAGCAGCCCACAACAGCACCAGCTCATTATTGCAACACATACTGGCTTTTCTCCCTTTCTCCTTTCCCTCTCCGCCACTTCTACTTTCTGGGCTCCCTCCCACCAGATAAACTACTTGTACTTCAGTCCTGGTCTCAGGCTCCACCCAAATAGGCTATCAGCCAAAAGAGGGCAAGTGGGAAAACATGCACGCACACACACACACACACACACACACACACACACACACACACACGCACAGCGTCCCCTAGAGGCATCTATCCCTAGGAGGCATTTCTGTCCTGTGAGCCAACACATCCCCTTCCCTTTTGCTGTTTTACTTAAGGCAGTTGGCATTAGCTTTTCACCACTTGCAGCTACAGAAGTCCCCAAAAAAGACAAGCACTTGGACATCTCACACAAATAATTACAATGACACTTCCCACCAGCTCTTTGGTTGGCAACCTCTCCATGCGCGTCTGGCGCTCGGTTACCATGAAGCCTGGCACATAGTAGGCTCAACGAGCAGGCATCACATAAGGAAGCTCTATAGTGTTGTTCTACTTCCCTCGCTGGGAAAAGACCAGAGGAAGGCTTGGCATTTTTAATGTATCATATAGTGATGGCTATGACACTCCCGGAGGCCCCCAGCGCCTCCAGCCACCCCAGTATCCTCCAGAAATCCCCAGTGCTCTCCATGATCCTGCAAGAAAAAGGTTAACACCTGGCACAGTGGGGTCTCTAGGTCAGCATCTGTTCTCACTGGCCAGCTCTGGCCTTACTAATTGTGTAATATTTGGAACATTACCCTTGCATAAGGCCTAATATTTTTCACTCCCTGTGCTCTTTTAAAATTAATCCTCATAAAGCTCGAAAGTAATACAGCGCAAACTCCTTAACACAAAAGAAACGTCCCCCCCACTCCGCGCCAGAACTACTATACTGCTAAAAATTCAGATGAAACAGCTTTCTAGATCATTTCTGCATGAATATTAATACTAGCACAATACGCCTGCAGATGTAGTCCTGGGTGTTTCATCTGGCCGCCTGATTCACTGAGAAATCAACCGATCTGCAAAACTTTTCCCTCCTTCCTTAATACAACTCCTCCCGTGAACGGCAATGTGTGATTCCTTCCAATTTTCTTTACCACACAGCTGGTGCTGTTCAATGGATTTTTTTGGCACAAGAGAAACTCCCATCTGTATCCCAAGTCCAAAATCATCGAGAAGTTTCAGAGTTTATGTTTTTTTTTTTTTTCATGCATTTTCCTTTCTTAGTTGTTGTGTTCAGTTTTCAGAGATGAGGTAGTTTCTTGGACTTTTAAGAGTCAGATCTCATTATTGGCTCTTTGGAGGCAACCCAGTATATTTCCTCCATACAGTATAGAGAAATAGATGGGTTCCAGTTCTACAACAGGTGTGTCCAGGGATGAAAGACAGCACAGGGCACGCCCGAGTGTGCCTACAGAAAGCCTCGAGAGAATCCAGAAGAAAACTGCTCTCGCATATCACCGTCCACAGTTAAGGTACAGGGAGAAGCAGTGGAAGACAGGTGGTGTTTTAGAAATTTCCACTGAGGAAGGAACTGGATCCTGTCATTAAGGGCAGATGAACCTGCTGAGAAAATGTTCTGCAAGAGATTTTGCAGAAAGTAAGGAAAGGAGAGAGGAAGGAAATAGGAAGTCACGGTGGTGTTGCCATGGCTCTCAGTTTCCATGAGATGACTCCACATGCTCCTGGCTCTGTTTCTTCTCACCATCATCCTGCCTCTAAGAAAGAACCTTTTCTTCCCAGGACCCTCTTGTGGTTTCCTGCTCCTGGTGTAATGAACAACCCCTCTTTGGTGGCTTAAAACAACAGGAATTTCTTCTCTCCCCATTCTGGAGACTGGAAGTCTGAAATCAGCATCACTGGGCTAAAATCCAGGTATCCAAGGGGCTGCACTCTCTTCAAAGGCCCTGGGGCAGGTTCCTTTCCTGTTTCTTGCAGCTTCTGGTGGTTGCCGGTATTCTTTGTGTCCACATCACTCCAGGTTCCCAGTGCCTCCTCCTCTTCTGTTGGAGCTCTCCCTTGGCCCTCCTCCCCATAAAGACACTTGGAATTGCATTTGGGTCTCACTCAGATAATCCCGGAAAATATCCCCACTTCAAGAGTCTGAATTTAATCTCATCTGCAAAGTTTTTCACATATAAATTCACGTTCGCAGATTCCAGGGATTAGAACGGGAGCATTTGCGGGGAGGGCACTGTTTAGCCTCCCACAGACCATATGGTGGCAGCCCTGGGTGCCCCTATAACCTCAGGACTCACCATTCCAGTATCTGCCAGTGGTATTTGCCTGCATGTGTTCAAGACTCTGCCTCTGGGTGCTCTCCCTCAGCCAGCGCTAGGGCCAGGCTAGAAGGACCAGGGGGTCAATGCCAACAGGCAAATCCAGATGAAGGCTGCAGTTAAATTCCCCAACTTCCTCACTCCTCAGATAAGACAACTCAGAGATACTGTAATTCTCATCTTTCTCAGTGAGATTGAGCAGAAGTTGCCATCTGGGATAACGCGCCTCCCACTGTATCCCTCCCTCCCTGTCCCACTTCCCCTCCTTGGGCCATGCTTCCTAGGATGGGATCCCATATAAATTTCTGCAGTCAAGTGAGGGTCCCCTCTAGAGGAGAGGGACTGAAGACAGAGCTCATGTCCTCCATGGTGATGCAATACCACTTCCAGGGGGCATGGGCTGTGCACCCCTTGAAGGCCAAAGTCAGATTTCCTTTATCTTCCTACTGCTGGGCCCTCTGAGATGAATTGCTGGCCGGGCAAAACCATCTTCACAGATCGTAACTCAGAAACCCAGCCGTCTAGGGCTCTGGAGTCTCGGGGCTCAGCAACCCTGGCCGACTGGAGGTGGCAGGGGGCAGGGGCGGTGTGGACCCGGGAATCAAACTCCCTTCCAGCCATATCTGAAAAGGAAACTGACATATTAAGAATTCAGGGCGCTCTCCCCCGTTCCTTTCATGTTGGAGGATTTCACTGTTCCTTCTGAATGCAGACCATGATAGTGTTAATCTCATATAAATAGAAAACAGCCCCAAAATGTATAATAATTGCATACATCACTCCTTTTGTCAACTTTTTGATTTAACGCAACTTGCTGCCGAGCTGGGTTTTATTGTATTATGATACGACAGTAATCTTTTCCGAGGCTTTCACTTTATTTTGTTACATTTATCTAGCGCGCCAGATTCACACTCCCACAGTAACCATATGGGGAAAAGCCACAAAAGCTGTTAAGTACATTTAATTACTGTTTTGATGAGCTCATATTTTAATTATGTTTATTGATTCTGTGTATATTGAAATAGTTTTAGCATTTCCAGAAAAAAAGAGGAATCAATATGCAGCAATTACTGAGCATTTTATGATTGTGTGTGTAATTAAAACTTTCATAAACTATTTTTGAAGAACATTTTCTCCTTAATCCTATAGTGCTGATTAACTAGGTTTCTTACGGTGCTTAGGTAAGCTTTGGTTTTTCTTCCATGTAGAAGGAAAATAGGGTTCAGTGCAAAATATGTTTACAGTCAAATATTTCTGACTTAAAATGTCTCCCGTCCAAAACAGCAGAATGCACATATTGTACCTTACACGATTTGCTACAACACCGCTAACAATGATAAAACACAAATTTAAACTTTCTAACAATTCCACGTTGCCAACTCAAAGATTACTCCAACTGTCAGCCATACATATGTCGTTGCTAAGTGACAGATTAAAAAAAAAAAAAGTAGAAAAAAAACTCCTCAACCCTGCAGAGTCTGCCTCTATCCTTGCCACATGCCAGTCAACATTTTTGAGGGGTTTAGGGGATTTTTACTTGAAAAAATAAAACTGCATACACCCCATATTTGCTCAGAGAAGGAAATGAGCACCACTTTCATCCTACACATTTTATTACTCTCAGTCTGGCCGTGAGAAAAGGAAGCCCAAAGAGAGAGCTGTCTCTTTAGCAAGTGACACCAGCCATCCAAACAACAAACGTTTCCCACTAAAACAATTCACCCGGGTCCCTTTTTCCAAAAGCGCTATTGCCCAGCCACATGCATGGACATCACCTAGAGCCTCTGGAAGGTCAGGGGTTCATGCGCCCCCCCCCAGACCTCGGAATCCGTCTGCGGAGAGAGCCACAGGAATCTGAATTTTTAAATGCATTTCCAGGTTATTTTCAGGCACTTTGATGTCTCTCCTAGCTCCTGGTGGCTGTGGGCATTCCCTGGCTTGTAGACACATCCTTCCAATCTCTGCCTCTGTCGTCACATGGTTTTCTTCCTGTGTGCACATCCCTGTGTCCAAATTACCCTCAACAATGAGGCCACCAATGATTGGTCAGGGGCCCCCCACTCCAGTATGACCTCGTCCTAACTTGAGGGCATCTGCAAAGACCTGGTTTCCAGATGATGTCACCTTCAGAAATAGGGCTTAGGACTTGAACACATCTTTTGGGGACCACTAGTCATCCCAGAACAATGAGTGGCTCTTACAGAGGGTTGTTTGATGAATGTGCCCCCCGTCCACTCTTCTCAAGTCCCCAGTATACCACATTCTTTCCTTAGACCCCGCCAGCCCATCAAGGAGCTACAGACCCAGATCCTGTCACTTTGGGTCCACGCGGAAATGCTCTCCTGAGAGGTGATTTGGTCCCTTCCAATTGACCTTTGCTCAGGGGTGCCAGCATCAAGGCATGGCCAGTCCTGGATCTGTGTACTCACTGGTCCCCAAAGTGGGGGTGTGGGACTGGGTCCTCCGGGACGCTGGTGGAGACATGTTGCTATCCACGACACTGTCAACATCACTCTGGCCCCCAGGAAACTCTGGGGAAGAAATTTCTCCTACTGTGAAGTGCTAGTTAAGTCCTTCCCAGTTGGGAAATATATTTCTTCCTCTTCAACAATGGATCATGTCTCCCTTTTTGATCTGCCTATGGGAATCTTAATTAGCGTTAACAAGGTGGGCTGGGCAGGTGATTATGAAGAAAGAGGCTGAGTCTGTGATAACTGGGGTAAGCCGGTAAGGAAGGTGAGGGATCGAGACCGTGTTAGGTTAAAAAGTCTACAACCTGGGGCCCCTGGGTGGCCCCTGGGTGCTCGGTGGGTTAAAGCCTCTGCCTTCGGCTCGGGTCGTGATCCCAGGGTTCTGGGATCGAGCCCCGCATCGGGCTGTCTGCTCAGCAGGGAGCCTGCTTCCTCCTCTCTCTCTCTCTCTGCCTGCCTCTCTGCTGCTTGTGATCTCTGTCAAATGGATGGAATCTTTAAAAAAAAAAAAAGTCTACAACCTATCTCAAGGGAGTCATAGTTTAATTTTTTTAATATTAATTATGGAAAAATCCCAAACACAAAAAAAGAGAGGTATAATGAACCCTCATACAGCCATCATTTAGGTTCAAAAATTGTCTATTTTGCTGATCTTATTTACCTATCCTACTTAGCTATCTCTGGGTTTTACCTGTATGGATGCCATTGTTGTGACCTCGGAAGATTAACAGTGAAGCCCTTTATGTCCTCAAATTCTTAATGTATATTCAGAATTTCCAAGCCCAAAGCCAAATAGGTTTTGTAGCTGGACGGAACAAAGTCCATACATTGTGTTTGTTAGGCAGAGCTCCCAAATCCTTTTGTACTGTGATAGTCCTCCTCCCACTGATTTTGCACACCATGTGGACCTAATTTAATGCAACATCAGCTGAGTTTTCACAAAGGCTGCCATTTTGCAATCTCCAATGCAGTCTCTTGGAGCCTAGATATTTGCATTCAATATTTCTCCTGGGTATGATTGTCTGTTTCAATTTCTACTTATCCTTGGTCCGATTTTTAAATTTGACTTTTAGGTTACCAGTTCATTGTGTTTTTGCCATAAACCCTCAAATCCTTGACGGGATTGAACTGGGATAGAAATAAAGTTGAATTATATAAATAAATAAAATAAACTCGAGATTTTCTTTCTAAGTGTGTTTAAGATAACCAGGTTCCCAGTAAGTTGAATCTCAGTGGTGAAAATTTAGAGATAGTAAGCAGATTCTGGAATTTGGCACTTATGCATGCATTCAGCAGCGTGTTTGTTATAAAATTCTACTTGAAGGCAACAGAGTTGGGGTAAGGAGCCAAGATTTCACTGGGTTTTTACAGCATTTATCAAAGATCTTCATTTAGTATGAAACAGAAAAAATAAAACAATGAAATAAAAGCAAAACAAAAAAGCAAAACAAGACTTTACAGCAAAACTTCCCTGATATTCCTTATTTTGAGGACTGGGAAATCTCCAAGCTTACTTAGGACACATTTGCTAAAGGATTAACAACTGTCAGTGCACAGAAGGAAATTTTTCCTTATAAAAGATTTATCACCTTCCTTCTCTCAGGATTCATATGTAACGTGTGTATGTATGACAACAGCTTATGATGTGCTCATAAGGGAAGAAGAATTATCACATGCATTATTTTGACAAGTGTTCATTGGGTCCCTGTGTGTGCTCAGCATCATCCTAAGGTTTATGGGGGATGTGAAAAAGTATGAGGCAGTTTCTCTCATCAAGGAATCAACAGTCCTGATGAAGAGCGGAGACTAGCACTTAGAGAGAGAGAGTGTTGGCTGGGAGATTGAGGGGTTAGATACCCACCATGGTGTCTCAAGCCTCTCCTGTGTCTGTCCCTCCATCCCTGAAGAGCTGAACAGCAAGGTCCTCCAGAAACCTGGGCCCTCCTCTCCTCACAAGATTTGGTACTCCCTCCTATATGGGCATGTCGTGCAGAATGAAATTCAAACTCTTGCACTTGCCATTCAAAATCCTCCTCAGTTTCATCCTTATTTATCTCTCCAACTTCATCTCCTATCTCCTATTTTCTCCCCTCCGTCCCTAAAACACAGAAGCATGTGTGCGCACATATCTGCACACACACACATAGGAACACACACACACACACACACACCAGTTTCCTAAAATATCTCCTCCGAAGATTCTCACATTCTCCCCTTTCTGAATGGAGGATAACTGTAGTATGAAAAATAAAACAAGCTTTGGACTCAAACAGTCCTGAATTGGAATTCCTACCATGCACAGGCTGTGTGACTTTAGGTAAGTCATTTAGAATTTCTCAATCTTAGTTCACCTATCTCGAGAATGAGGATAAAAACAATGCCCACTCTCAAAGTTGATGAAATAGAACATTTGTCACATGTCTACTGTGTGGTCACTTGTGGCCTTCAACTTGGTAGCCAATTGGATACTTCTGCACATTTTATTGACCCCACCCAGCCCTCTCTCTGGGTGAAAGTCCAAGGGCAGAGTGGGAAGAAGATGGAAGGCGGTCCCAGGCCTGAGGAGATAGAACAGATGACCAAGTCAGCGACTCTGGGAACAAGACGGAAGCTGAGACATCAGACTGAGCACAGGGTCAGAGCCCAGAAAGTAAGGTGGGTGACTTAGAGGCTCAGCCCCAGAAAGAAAGCCCTTCTTTCCCACCGTCCTGGCCTCCTGGCTCCTTCTCCTTCGTCCTTCCCCCCCATCCCAGATGGGGCCATGAGAGACTACCCAGAACCACCTCCCCCCACCCCCTCAGCCCCATTAAACTGTGCTCACTCAGGTCTGCACTTGAGCTGTTGACAGCCACTGACTTTGCCACTTGACTCCAACTCCTTGAAAGTCTGATTTCATAACAGAATGTTGTGATCCCAGTGGCATCTGCGAGATATGGCTGTCTGTATAATCAGGCACAGACCAGTTCAGTGTACATGTCAGGGATTCTGTTCCAAATTTTCTAAAAGTTTCCGGAATGCCATCAGTTTCAAGAGCAAAAGGCACCAACACTGCAGGCCTTGAGTTTTGAGATGGAGGGAGGAGATGACAGGGAATTCAACAAAGAATTGAATACGTACTGATTAACGCTTCTATGCTCAGACACTAAATACTAACCCCTCCCCACAGAATGCACCTTTTATTCTCATGTATCACTATGTATCCTAGACACAGTAAACAGTATAGACAGCTAGCCATGCTGGGCAACTCTCCTTCTAGGAGCCAGCTTCAAGAATGCTCTTCCTGCTAATGGCTAATACACTCATGTCCCACTGCATAGCCTCTTCTTTAGAAAAGATGAAAACCATGAGAAACAGAATCTAGGAGCATGCTGCCAAATGATTTTAGTGGGATGATGGTGCCCAAATTTGGACCTGTAGTCATAAAATTGGTATTTGAGATAGAAAAGGAGGGGTGCCTGCTTGGGGGCTCGGTCAGTTATATATCCGACTCTTGATTTCAGCTCAGGTCATGATCTCACGGTCATGAGATTGAGTCCTGCTTTGAGCCCCGTGTCATGCTCTGTGCTCAGTGGGGAGTCTGCTTGAGTTTTTCTCTCTTCCTCCCTCTTGGCCCCTCACTCCCCACACCCTCTCTCTCCCTAAAATAAATAAATAAGTAAATAATTTTTAAAAATAAAAGAAGGGGACCATGGATCTTTGTATAGCTCTACCTTCTTCCTTCCTTTCCGAAGTCATTTTCATTGCAAAAGGGGTCCAAGCAGGGCCAGATTTGTCAAAGAGCTAGCCAGATTTCTCCCCAAAACACAAATGGCCAATGTCCTTCCTACAAATCTCTTCTGATCTTCAGAAATGTGCCCAGGCTTCAGGGACTGTGTTCTTCTCATGAGTGAATTTTTTTTTCTTTTTTAAGATTTTATATATTTATTTATTTTTAAAAAAATATTTTATTTATTTATTTGACAGAGAGAGAGATTACAAGTAGGCAGAGAGGCAGGCAGAGAGAGAGGGGAAGCAGGCTCTCTGCTGAGCAGAGAGCCGGATGTGGGATTTGATCCCAGGACCCTGAGATCATGACCTGAGCCACAGGCAGAGGCTTAACCCACTGAGCCACTCAGGCGCCCCAAGATTTTATTTATTTATTTGACAGATATCACAAGTAGGCAGAGAGGCAGGCAAGGGGGCAGGGAAGCAGGGTCCCCAGTGAGCAGAGAGACCGATGTGTGGCTCGATCCCAGGACCCTGAGATCATGACCTGAGCGAAGGCAGAGGCCTAATCCACTGAGCCACCCAGGCACCCCGTGAGTGTTTTTCTGTAATAAACACAGCAGCTATCTTTTACTGAGCACATAATGTATGTCAAGCCCGTACTTAGAGTCTTACAACATTGCATTTAAGGCTAATGAGAGGACTATGTTATATTATTATATTCAAGCAAAAATTATTGTCAACATTTTACAGATGAGAAAACCAAGTTCGTGGAGCTTAAGTAAAGAACACACACATAGGAAGAGGAGAAGTTGAGGATTCAGACTATACTGTCAGTCTCCTTGAAGCCGCTCAAGAACATTCATTCTTTTACAACTTGCATGAGGCTTGGCTTCACCAGTTTGAACTTCCAAAAGCAATCCCCTGTACATCCACCAATATGACATATCAGGAAGACTTGAGGGCCCGAGGCCATAGAAGGACTCAGTCTCACAGTAAGCTCCATGAGTTCTATGTGTTCTCAGGAGCAGCTCATTCCTGTTCACCTGCCTGGCCTCTCAATCTAGCATCTTCCCACTCTTCCTGCTACGCATGACATTGTCCCAGCTCACTGGGTGTCTCTTGCCTCTCCCCATGATCACCCTGACACCAGCACTACAGCCCTTGGGATTGTGTCCTGCCCTCCCCTTGTGTTCTGCTCCAAGTGTGAACCAGGCAGTATGAGTTTCTGAGTGTTGCTGAAACAAAGACTGGGAGGCTGAACCAACAGAAATGCACTGGCTCATAGTTCTGGAGGTTAAAAACCTGAGATCAAGGTGTTGCCAGAGGTGGTTTCTTCTGAGGCCTCTCTCCTTGACTTAGGTGCCTTGTCTCCTTCCTGTATGTTCACATGGTCTTCTCTGTGTGTGTGTCTGTGTCCTAATCTCCTGTTCTTATGAGGACACCAGTTAGAGTGGAGTAGGGTTTATCTTGGTGAACTTATTACAGCTTCATTGCCTCTTTAAAGACCCTATTTCCAAATAAAGTCACATTCTGAGATATTGAGGGTTAGGATTCCAGAAGATGAATTCTGGAGGAGCACAGTTTGGCCCATAACAAAGGCCCTTCCTTTAATTTACACAATAGGGGTGTGCCATTTTGCAACTTTTTAAGAAAGATTTATTTATTTGAGAGAGAGAGAGAGAGAGAGAGCACAAGTGAGGGGAGAGGCAGAGGGAGAAGGAGAGAAGCAGACTCTCCTCTGAGCACGGAGCCAGAGCCTATGATGGGACTCAGTCTCACGACACTGAGATCATGACCTGAGCCGAAATCCAGACTGAGCCACCCGGGTGCCCCATTTCACAACTTTTTTTTTTTTTTTTAAGATTTATTTATTTATTCATTTGGCAGACAGAGATCACAAGCAGGCACTGTGATCACAGAGATCACAAGAGATCACACTTGACTTCTGACAGAGGCAGGCAGAGAGAGGGGTGGGGGGAAGCAGGGCCCAATGCAGGGCTTCATCCCAGGACCTTGGGATTATGACCTGAGCTGAAGACAGAGGCTTTAACACACTGAGCCACCCAGGCGCCTCCATTTCACAACTTTTATTGTGATGTGGCTAATAGTTTGGAGAAAAGGGGAGGAAGCAACAGCCGTAACCACTCCTGCACAGAAGCATGTCTCAAGTCTCAGAGTCTACATCAAATCCCTTGGCCACTTGCAAGAGGTTAGCTTGCTGTTCCTGACCTCTCTGCGCTTGACAGAACTCACTCTTATACCATTAAAATAAAAATCATATCTGCACCTTAGTCCAGACCCAACTGGGAAAGCCCAAAGGGAGACGGATGTTTCTCTGTGTCTTTGGTTTGAGGAGCAGCAAGCAGCAGCCTCTTTCAGGGTGACTGAGAGTGTGAATATCTATTACCTGATGGGGAAAACACACACCTCCCCTGCCCCAGGAAATGGTGATCTTTTCCTGCAACTTCCAGCGGGACAGATTTATCAGAACACAATTATCCAATCTCAGTACATTTCCCAAGTCTAGATGACTGACTCTTAAAAGCACACAATGTGTTGGACACAGTGGCTGAAGTGGCTAGCTGTTGCCATAAAGATTTCTGTTCCCCTTTACTTAGTTGGAGACATATCCAGAGATATGACCGAATCCCTCTTGTACCAAGGTAAGGCAAAATGACTGATTGTTACCAGTGGAATGTGAGTGGAATAACACATCCCTTGGGGCCATGATGGTTAGGGTTAGGAGCTTGGGTGTCTTCTCCACCATCCTCCCCCACGGACTGTGGTCAAACATGAAGTACTCCAAGGCCCGAGGTAAGAACAGAGTCACAAGATGGGAAGGGTCTAGGTTCCTGGATCATCATGCAGAAAGTCAACTGCCCAACTGACAGTTGGTTAATTGACAGAATCATGGCGTAAGTAAGAAATCAACTTCAGTTGAGTTAAGCAGCCGAAATCCAGGGTTGTGTTAGTGGCAGTCACTATTGTGTATTTAAATGCCCACAACCACCGACAGGACAATCTAGGTGGAACTTCGTCGGGTTGGATCAAGTTTCATTTCTTGATCCTCCCCTCATCCTGATGACCAGCCCATACACCCTTTGTGTCGTCACACATATCTTCGGCCATAACAGACTGCGAGCCTCCCAGGATACACACATCTCCCCAAGAGCAGGCAGTCAGTTAAAAGCATATCCCCATCCTATGAAAACCACATGTTTCAGAGAGATTTTTATTAGACCGGTTGTAATCACATTTAATGCCTACCTCTGAGGGAAATTAGCTGACCTAAGATTTAAATAATGGTTCTATTTTGTGCTGCTTTTCATCTTTGCCATCAATGTTTCAAATGTCTTGCTATGGACTGGATGTTTGTGGTCCCACCCCACACCCTCACTCCCTCATTTATATATTGAAGCCTTAACCCCCAGTGTGATGGGATTTGGAGGTGAGGCCTTTGGGATGTGATTAGGTTTGGATGAGGCCATGAGGGTGGGACCCTATGATGGGACAGTATCCCCATGACGGGATAAGAAGAGGAAGAGACCAGCGTTCTCTCTCCACCAAGTGAAAACAGCAAGAGAGTGAGCATCTGCAAGCCCAGGAAAAGGGCTCTCCACAGGAACCAATCTGCCAACACCTTGATCTTGTACTCCAGATTGCCTGTCCATGAGAAATTGATGTCTGCTCTTTAAGCCACCCAGCCTATGGTATTTTGTTATAACCACCTGAGCTGGCCAAGACAAATCCCAAGATGACATTTTGGTAGGACTCTGATTCATTCTGTCCTCTGGGATATTCTCATCCTGGTGGATTTCTGTCTCCACCAGTTGGTGAATGTAGCAGTCTTCTGTGGCTCCTGCATTCAATTCTCACATATGTAGTGGCTTAAACAACATGAGTTCATCATCTTACAGTTCTGGAGTTCAAAGTCCTACAAGGATCTCATTGGGACAAAGCCAAGGTATTAGTAGGGCTGTGTTCCTTTTGGAGGCTCTGCGGAGACTCTGTTTCCTTGCCTTTTCCACTTTCTAGAGGCTGCCTGCTTTCCTTGGTTTGTGGCCCCTTCCTCCATCCTCAAAATCAGCAATGTTGGGCCAACTCCTGCTCAGGCTTCATCTCTTTGGCTCTCTGTAACCAAGAAAGATCCTCTGCTTTTAAGAACACTTAGGGTTAGATGGGGCCCAGCTGAATAATCCAAGATGATCTCCTCCCCTAAAGTCCTAAATTTTAATCTCATTGGCAGAGTCCCTTCTGCAGTGTGAAGGAAGATGTTCACAGGACAGGGACATGTTGAGGCTGTAGCTGTCATTTCTCCCATGACCGTGAGGCTCTATACACTCTCACAATTTCGTAAGCCAATGTGTAAAACCAAACTAAAACAAAACAAAAGTTCCCTGCATCTGATTCAAAAGATGTGCTTCCTCCTTTGAATCAGTATTTGTGCGTCCATGTTCCACAGAACCTCTAGTCTCATTTCAGTGTTTGTGGCAAAAGGAGGCAGAACCCATGCACACCTACCACCCCACGTGATCCCTCACACAGGCCCAGAGAGAACCAGGAAGGGAGCCCCGGAGAAAGGACAGCAGGTTCTGGGAAGGGAGCGTTGGGGCGACGGTTGGAATTGGTGGTTGAGTTTCCTTGTTTGTAAGAGTAGGAGGCAGAAAGAGTTTACTCAGGACCTCCAAGGTCTTCTCCAGTTTTCGCCTCCTCCAGAGGTTCCGACGTGTGCATTTCTGCTCTGTCCTCAGCTCCCTGCTCTGTTCTCTCTGCTCCCCCCCTCTGAGCTGCCTGCTGCGGTAGAAACTCATCCCCGAGGTGCTCCCTCCACTCTTCTACTCTCATCCTTCATGTCTCGAGTCTCTCCTAAACTCACCTCCCGCCGTGGATTCCAATACTGTCCCTGACATTCATCCCTGACATTCTCGTTTTCAGAGTCACTGCCGGGATTTAGACGTTCGCTGATTTCAGGTGCCTGGCTCCTCTGGGACGTGATCCCTCTATAATTGTAATATGCCTGGGCTTGTGTTTTCTGTATGATTAATCAAGTTATGACCCCAGCAAGGCAGGCCTGTTCCAAACTTTTATAAGATGCCTGGGAGTTCCAGTGCTATTTAGGGGAAGATATAAATAGGAATTGTTCATTTAAAAGTCCTCCCAGGTGTTGAAAAGCAATCACCCAGTAACACCGAGGTACAGTATTAATATTTTTTCCAGAAAGACTCTTTCTACTTGCAGATTTGCAGATTTCGTACTTTGCAAGGCTGGAGGGAAGCCTTCATATGCACATCAATCAACACTTATCTTTCAAACAGCCTTGAGGACCTGGGTCAGTGGAAAATTAATTTCATAATAGAACCACTGCTTTCTTCTTAGGAATTTGAGATGTTTGTTCATTGCCAAGAGCACAAGGCTATGAAAGATAGTCCCTCATGTAACAGATCCTACTTCATAAATGTGAGATCAGGGTAATCCTTGAGAGTTTGGGGAGACATTTCCAAAGCAGTGAGGCTAAGGGCCACTATGGTATCTCTTTCTTGGGTGATTGCCGCAGGCAAGGGCATAGCAACTTGGCAGTGACTCAGCATCAATATTCACACTTGACTTCTGCCCATCCATTACTTGTTTTCCTTATGAGTGCCCTTCTTTCAGTATTTGTTGAGATCCTACTGCATGCTCAAGATGGTCAGTGTCTTGAGCATTTGGTCATCATGCTATGGCCTTTCCCCTTGGGATGTCCCCATGTCTCCACCTCTAGCCTTCTACTTGGTCTCCTTGGCTTGCAGCTCCAAGTGCTCTGGTGAAATAAATCATTCAGCTGGGTCACCTGTTATCCAAGTGATCTCCCAGCAAACACTCACGGGATAAAAATTGGCTTAGGTCTGATATTTCCCCACAGTCTGCCCAGGAATGTCAAAACACCTGAACATGGTCTGTCCCACCTACTCATCTGGTCTCACCTGCTCACAACACCCATCTTCAGCACGTTGCTAAAACTGCGGGCTCAAGCAGTAAGAAAAATGTACTGTTCCTTCAAATGCTATGCACATTTACACCAACCTGCCTTTGTCCATGTTATTTGCCTGACATGCAATGCCTTTGCCCTCTTTTCTACCTTCTGCATTCTGGTCATCCTTCAAGACTAAGTTTAATATCACTTCTTCTGTCCATGTAGCAGAGGAAAAAGAGCAAAATGGATCGTGAGCCAGAAGCCCTGCTTTGAGTCCAGCTCTGCCATTCCCTGGAGGTATCTGGGCCCATTTCAGTACTTTTTGGCTCAGAAATCTGGACTGAGTGATTTGGCTTCTTTTTGGGATAGTGTCTCCATCTTTGTTTATTTCCCAAGGCCCCTCAATCCAGCACCCCAAACACTTTGCATCCCCATTCCTGTGAAACTAGAAATCAAAACTCCAGTACTCTTATTATGAGATCTTGGTGCACACAGACAGACAGACACACACACACGCACACACAGAGTGAGTGTCGACCAATGGCAAAATAGTTGAATGAACAGAAGAACTACGAAATAGTCTACAATCATTAAAAAGAGTGACTTAGCACTATGACAAGTTGATTTAGAGAGAGTTCTGGTTCACATTGTTAAGTAAGAGGAAATAAAGCCCACACACTCACAAACAGAGAAATACAAAACTGTAACTACATTTTAGGAAAGAAACGAGCCTCCCAATTCTGGCTCCACAGGTTTGCATCCATCACAGGAGCGTCAAAAATGATGTAAAAAGAGCTCCACATTGGGCTCTCTGCTCAGCAGGGAGCCTGCCTCCACCCCCTCTTGACCCCCCCCACCCCACCTGTCTCTCTGCCTACTTGTGATCTCTGTCAAATAAATAAATAAAATCTTGAAAAAAAAAAAAGATGTAAAAGTTAGCACATAAATGTTTGTATCAATAGTCCCAGAGCAGGAGGCTGGGAAAAAAGAATCAAAAATAAAGGTTTAAGGGTTTTTGTTTTTTTTTTTTTAAGCATATAATATCCATTTATATAAAACAAAATTTCTGGCCATCTTTTTCTTCTGTAGGAGATGAGTGAAAGTATGGCCACCAGAATAGAAACGGTGGCTATCTCAGGGTGGCGGGGGGCAGGCATTTTTACTTTTTACCATTAGCTTGTTCTGAACTGCTTACCTCAATGTCAATGAGTGTTCATTGGTTGGGTTCAGAGTAGCAGTGATGCTAAAACCGGAGGGGCATCTCATCTGTGTTCTAGATTCTTTCCTCCTGGTAACCTAGCACCAAGCCTCACAACAGATACAATGTAACATGGGTGCTATTATTGACCCCAAGCTTCAAATGAGGGACAGAGGCACAGAATTAGCCATTAACTTGCCAGAATCAAGTGACAATGCCAGTCTGGATCCAGACCTCCCCACCAGGTGAAATGCTAATTAGAAAGAGATGCCAATGCCATCTTTAGGCTGGGAAAACCAAGGCCCTTCCTTCTTGGAGCTTCTTGTCACCTAATGCCTTTTGTGACCCACTTCTGCAGGGCGCCTGCTGGACCCTGAGTGGCCAGGGGGTAGCTTCACCCTCCCATCCCGGCCCCGGGCATAGAGCCAGTTACCAGGCAAAGTTTACCCAAGCAGGTTTGCTAATCCTCATTCTCTCTTTCCGACAAAGTGATGAAGCTGGGGAAAGTTTTGGGAGAAAATATATCTTGGTGTATGAGAACTCGTGTGCATATGGAGTGAAAAGAAAAAAAAACAACCGATTTCTAATATGTGCCTTATTCAAGTTATGACTGCATTTTAAATTGCATTGTGAAGACCGAATCCAAAGACCAGAGAAAGCCATTAAGCCTTTATACAGAGTGGAAGCTGTTATTTTTTTAAATGCACCTTCAGTATAATAGACACCCCAAATTAGACCTGCCAGAGAAATGGACTTTTTACAGTTACCATTCAAGATCAGGGGCCATGTTTCTCACCGCAGACTTCTAGCCCTGTGCTTGCAAGTCATAATTAACATGGAAACGAGCCTAAAATTATCACAGTTTATATGGTGGTGAATTAGCAGGGAAACCCATGAGCGGCTTTACCACAAGCATTAGATGGAACCATATTCTATTAGTCACTGAATAATGTGCCCATTAGAAAGACGCTTGGGATACACTGGAATTTATTGTGTTCTCATCATTTCAGGAGTGGCAGCAAACCAAAACACAGAGGTCAACCTGGAAGTCCAGCCGCTTGGGAAGTTCCTGCAACATCGTGCTGGGTGGGACCTTTCGCCTACCGGGACTTCTGATGGCTCATTTCTAATCAATGACATTAATGACAGCTTTCTTGTTCAGCAATGGCTGACAAATCACAGTTGTGGTTTTGGGTTCACTTTTGGTCAATTTCATGTGTTTTCATTCTCTTCTTTTTTTTAAAGATTTTATTTATTTATTTGACAGACAGTGATCACAATTAGGCAGAGAGGCAGGCAGAGAGAGAGGAAGGGAAGCAGGCTCTCTGCTGAGCAGAGAGGCGATTATGGGGCTCGATCCCAGGATCCTGGAACCACAACCTGAGCTGAAGGCAGAGGCTTTAACCCACTGAGCCACCAAGGCGCCCCCCACCCATGTGTTTTCATTCTCTTCTTAAGAAGTCCTTGCATTTCCTACTATTTTTATATATTGGTTTGATTAGGAATGACTCCTGGTTCCCATCTTTTCTAGTGCCTTCTGTAGTACTCAGCATTCTCCAGATAAACAGAATCAATAGCATGTGTGTGAATACAGGTTAGAAATATATCTGTATATATGTATATATATATAAAATAAAATAAATATAAAAATAAATAAATGTATTATACATAATTAATTATAATATATGTTTTTTACACACATACAGAGAAATATTGATTTTTTTGAAGTTTTTGTTTCAATTTCAGTTAGTTACCATACAGTGTTACGTTAGTTTCAAGTGTACAATAAAGGACTCACCACTTCCATACCTTACCCTGTGCTTATCCTGGCAAGTGTCCTCCTTCATCCCTATCACCTGTTTCACTCATCCCCACCCACCCCTGGTGACCATCAGTTTGTTCTCTATAATTAAGAGTCTGTTTCTGATTTGTTGAGGCTAAGGGGGAATATTGGTTTTAAAGAGTGTACTCATACAATTGCAGAGACTGGCAAGTCCAAAACCCATAAAGTAAGCCAAGGGGCAGGAGACCCAGGGAAGAGTTGCAGTTGGAGTCTGAAGGCTGTCTGCTGGCAGAATTCCCTTTTCCTCAGGGACTTCAGTCTTTCTCCTCTTCGACTGATTGGGCGAGGCCCACCCACACAGTGGCAAATACCTGGCTTTATTCAGCTACTGATTTAAATGTTACTCTCATCTACAAAATACTTTCATGGTAACACCTGACCAAATACCTGGACATGTGGCCTGGCTAGATTGGCACGATTAACCAGCACACTCTCCATTCTTCTCGACTTTGATTTTAAAATCCTTCCTATTTCTGAGATCGCCTCTCTCAGTCTCTACATCCACTCTTCCACCCAGGCTAACCCTTTCTGTATTCTTTTCCTCTCCATTTTGTTCTGATGGCCACATCCAAAGCCAGGCTCCTCTTCCCTTGTCCCAGAATTACAGCAGTGTCCACCCTCCCAGCTGCTCCCCGCTGTTGCCCTTCACCTTCTTAAGGCAGGCCCACCCCCCTTTTTGCTCCAGCTTCCACACCGACTCTGCTGACTGCTTCGCCGAGGCATCTCCTCATCCCCTTTAAGTCCCCGCAGCACCTGCCCCATCGATCTTGCCAGCCCTCATCTCATCAATCTCCAGTAGGAAGTGGCCTTTCTGTGACATGAAGCCTGTTACGCTTAACATCAGGTCTGGGTTCATAAACACTCTAGAATACATAAAGATTAAAGAATGCTTACAGAAGTGGGCTGTGGGCTGCCAGGGGCTGGCCAAGGGTGCTGCCCTTGCTCACTCACCTGGGCTCCATGGAAATTCCTCCTGCCCTTCCGTCTACACCGCAAAGACCTCACTGATCTCTGGAGCTTTGCCCACTGATCCCTACCTTCTCTAAACTTCCTCTGGGTTAGTTACCTTCCTGCCAGGAGTTTACTTTCATCTTTGCTGATTTGGCCTCCTCATAGGTCTCTGTAGTAGGTTGAGTAATAGTCCCCAGAGATACGAGGTCCTGATCCCTGGAATCTGTAAGCATTACCTTATTTGGAAAGTAGGTGTTAGCAGATATGTTTAACTTAAGGATCTTGAGGAGGGGAGATGATCCTCAATTATGCAGTTGGGCCTAACCGTGATCACAAATGCTCCTATAAGAGACAGGCAGAGAGGGATTGGACATGTAGAAAAGGAGAAAGCGGGGTGAAAATAGAACAGAGATTTGGAGACACTGGCCCCAGACATTGGTGTCATGTGGCCACAAGCCAAGGAACACT
The DNA here is from genome assembly GCF_009829155.1 of Mustela erminea. Lineage (NCBI taxonomy): Eukaryota > Metazoa > Chordata > Mammalia > Carnivora > Mustelidae > Mustela > Mustela erminea. The sequence continues at coordinate 79,399,208 of NC_045627.1, forward strand.
GGCAGCCCCAGGAGCTGGAGGAGGCAAGGAAATGATTCTCCGCTTGAGCCTCTAGAGGGAGCCCAGTCCTGCTGCCCTGTTGATGTGGGCGCGCGGATGCTGATTTTAGACTTCGGGCCTCCAGAACGGGGAGAGAATGGGTTGCTGTTGCTTACACCACCACGTTTGTGAAATTAGTTAGGGGTAGCTAGAGGAAACAAATATTTCTGTAAGAGCCTTGAGAGATTTCCTACAATGCGCTGTAGTCCTTAAAGATATTCCCCAAGACTTTGTAACCACAGGAAACATGTTCATGCTACAATGTTCTCTGAAAAGCAGAGTTAAAAATAAAAGTTGTTGCTATTGTGAGCATGTTACATAAAAAGACAGAAGAGAGGGAAAGAAAAGAAGTAGTATTTGAGCTGAAGTTGGCTCTTTCTACCTCCCCCCACCCAAAACCTATTACTTATTACTAGAGGCTCGGGCAATGCCTGTTCTCTGACTGGCACTGAGCAGCTGGACAGGGGTTTGGGGTCCGGTGCACAGCACTAACTTGCTTTGAACAACAGAGCTCAGCAGGAGAATGCCTCTCACACAGCTGGCTTGCATACAGAAGGCACTCAATGTTGGCTGGATTAAATGAAATGGCAGGAAATGAACCTGGGAAGGGAACGACTGAATGTGCAAATCCACCATGAGAGGTAATCGGGATACTGGCCACGTCTTCCCAGATTAGGAGAGTATGGGTGTTAGCCTGTCGGGGCCACAAGGACACAGGATCAGGGACTGGGCAGCTTAGAAACAGCAGAAAGTTACTCCTCATGGCTCTGAAGGGCTGGGAAGCCCAAGATCAAGGCACTGGCAGATTCCGTGTCCAGTAAGGGGTCACTTCCTTTTTTGTGGAGGGCCACCTTCTGGCTATGTTCCCATGGCAGAAGGAACAATGGAGCTCCCCAGAATCCTTTCTATAAGGACACTAATCCCATTCGTGCAAGTCCCACCCTCGTGACCTAATCACCTCCCAACACTTTCCCCTCCAAACACCATCATAGTGTGGATTCGGTTTCCACGTATCAATTTTGGAAGAACATAAGCATTTAGTCCATACCGGTGAGGGAAAATTACTTTGGAGTGGGACGGAGGGGTTCCTTCTCAGATACTGGAACGCATCCCAGGGCTGGAGACTGTGTGCAAAAAGAAAGGCACCTCGGCTTCCTTCAGCTCTCTCTGAAAAGCAAAGATTTGGTGCCCAAGGAGTGACTGGAGAGCAAACCAAAGGACTAGAATTAAAGGAAGGATAAATGGCAGAAGTTCTGGAAGGAGTTTTATAGAACACGTGACGGTAATGAACCTATCTGTCTGTTCCCAACCCTGAGCAGAATGCCCAGGACTGCAAAGACACTCCACAATGATTTATTAAATCTGTGAGTGAAGAAAAGCCCAGGAACCCCCCTGAGCAGCAATGGGAAGGAGTACAGGCATTCTGCCAGCCTCCCCCTGACCCTCCGGGGGACAGACACCAGCAGGACCGGGGGAGCCCAGCAGTGCAAGGAGAGGAAAGGCTAGGAACCTCGGAACCCAGCCGCGGAGGACCACGCCACACGTCCTTTCCCACCTCCTCCTCCTCCAGGGGGACAGAAATGTTTGCCTCGAGAGTCTCACACAAGTAAAAGGGCAGAACTCTATCATGGATACGTCCAACCCCCTAACTCTTCAAACTACTAAGAAATCAAAGGTATTAAAACAAACAAAACCTCCTGATGTCCATGCAGATTTCTGAGCATACAATGAGTACACAGGGGGAAAAAAAAGATCATTTTTTCCCCCAACTTCAGTAGACTTTAGCTCAAAGCACTTAGCATCCTCAGAAAACTCACAGCAGAGGAGGAAAGGGCTGTAGGGCTGGAAGGGACCTAGATAGACATCACTCCCAGTGTGCCCCGGTCTGTGACTGTACCATGAGGTGCTCACTGCTTTTATAGGTATTGGGATGTGTGTGTCTGTGTGTGTGTGCACATGTGTGCCCGCGTGCATTTCTTTTGCCCCAGAGCGGAATGACTATTCACGTTGTCCAGACGTCACTTTTCCTCCCAAGAAACTTGGAGCAGATCACTGAAGGGAAAGGGAAAGAGGAGCGTCTATGCTGACGGGGAGAAATCCGAGAGGACCCGTGGTTTCACTCCGCGTGGCCTGTGGAGGCGGGGGTCTCAGCTCGAGGGCAACCTGATAGTGGAGTAGGATCTCTGTCTGTCGATGTACTAAATTGATGGCAATGTAAAGAATCCTCCTGGACACAAAAGTACACTTGTTTTCAGATTAATGTATCCTGAATGTCAGCTTTTCAGCCTCTGCTCGGAAGGAGTCAACGCGTGCCTACCAGAGCCCTGGTAGTCTTATTTTTTTAAAGTATTTGCTTGCAAAGGTGACCTGACCACTTGTTCATTAATGCACTGAAGGACCGTTCTTCCCTAACATCTCATGATACAGATTCACAAGGACACATAAGGGTTTGTTCACGTTGGTGGCGACAGAAAGACCGGAATGTGCACTGGACGGGCACGACAGGCTTCTCCTGGCAAAATCTAAAGGCATCTTTACAGGCCCCCATTTCCTCCTTCCACTTGCTCCAGAGCCTCTCAGTTACCTGCTGTTAAGCATCTTGGCCTTATCTTTGTGTAACCAATGCCCGTTTCTCTTTTCATAAATGACTAACAGGAATTCAGGGTATTGTGTTGAATTTTAATGGGTTGTTTTGTTTCTCATGTGTTGGTTTCCTAAAAGTCCCATAGTCGATTCTCTCCTCCTGCTCTCTTAAAAGTAAGACAGGGGATCCTCATCTCTCATGATGTTGAGAACCAGCACCTTCGAACAGATAGGAAAGCTCAGCGGTATAAGATTTGGTGGCGGTGGGGGGGGATCGTATAGAAGCCAATATTTTTTTTTTAAAGTTCTTTTATAATTTTTTTAAAGATTTTATTTATTTATCAGAGAGAGAGAGGGAGAAAGCGAGCACAGACAGAATGGCAGGCAGAGGCAGAGGGAGAAGCAGGCTCCCTGCGGAGCAAGGAGCCCGATGTGGGACTCGATCCCAGGACGCTGGGATCATGACCTGAGCCGAAGGCAGCTGCCCAACCAACTGAGCCACCCAGGTGTCCCTAGAAGCCAATATTTTAAGTCCTTAATTCCTTTGGAATTAAGTTATGGAATTTTCTTGAAGTCATAAAGCAAAACCTGAACAGAGAGTGTCGTGTAGACACCACTGCGCGGATATGTGCAGTTGTGTGAGCCTCTCTCTTGGCAAATGGTGAACCCTGCTCGATTGACTTCCCACAAGTAACAGGATGAATAAGTACCTACTTTTTATTAAAGCCATCCAACCTGTGAGCACTGGTGGAGCAGAGGTATAACTTACGGACATGTATGAGCTGAAGAGAATCCCTCCTTCCTTCTTTCCATTCTCACTCCCTTTCTCCCTTTCTTCTTCCCTCCTTCCCTCTTTTCCTTCCTTCCTCCCCCTCTCTCTCTCTGTCTTTCCCTCTCTCCCTTCATCCCTCCCCTTTTTTCCTTAAAAACTAAACTCAGAATTTTGTCTTTGAGTGTCTGCTATTTCCTAGATTTGGGGTCATGAGAAAGATTCCTTATCCAGTGATCTTGGCTGACACTGAACATGATGTGAGTCATGCCCAAGTTCCCATGGGCAACTTTCACTTTTGCCAGGATCACCAGAAGGGGTTGGGCTCTTTATAATATATGTGGAGCAAACATTTCCCCCTCCACACAGAATGTGGTCTTATCTCAAGTATAAACTTCAATTTTTAGAGAAGCCATATTGTTCTGGTTTTGAAAGCAGGGAGGGAAAGAATTAGCTCTTCCACATGAAATTGTTGGAGGCTTTTACATATTTGAGATATGGTATACAATTAAGTGTCTTAGATGATAAGCCAATCTCTTTATACATTTATCTCGTATCTTTTTTTTTTTTTTTTGCTAAGCAAGCTATAATGTAATTTTAACACATGCATTCATTTTCTTGCTGCTCTAAACTTTGGATAACTGATATTTTGGACAAGCATAAATTTATTTTAAGAAACATCTTTCATTCATATAACAAATAATTATTAGGAACAATTAATTTTCAGGTCTCATTTATAATTTTCCCTCTTCCCACAAAGTTGCATTGAGTCAATAACCATCACACAAAAGTAACAAAGAAAAGGTTGATTACCTGGGCTATGGTAAAACCAGCCTTTCCCCCCAGCCCCAGTCCAAGAACCACTTTGCGTGTCATACTAGCTAGCATTCCTGAGTCTGACTTTGTGACCTAGCTTTGGGCAAAGTTTGCTTAGACATGATGATATCAAAGGTATGACCCACAAAAGAAAAAAAAAAACAGATAAATTGGACTTAATCAAAATTAAGGACTTCTGCTCTGTAAAATACCTTCTCAGGAAGATAAAATGATAAGCTTTGGCATAGAATAGAATATTTGCATATCATGAGCTGACAAAGGATTGGTATCCAGAATATATAAAGAACACTCTAAATTCAACAGTGAGAAAACAAACAACCCAGTTAGAAAGTGGGCACTACTTGAACAGATCCTCACCGCAGAAGATGGGGATGGCAAATGAGCACAGGCAAATATGTTCAACATTGTTAGCCCTTACGGTTCGGCAAAGAGAAGGTACAACAAGGTACAACCGCACACCACACAGAACTGTTAAATTAAAGAACAGGGACAATAGCAAGTGGTGACGAGCATGTGGAACTCTCATCCACTGCCGGTGGGAATGTAAATGGCACAGACACACTGGAAAACAGTTTTGAACGTACACACTTACCATACACCTAACAGTGCACTCTCGGGTATTTATATATATATAAATACTCTCGGGTATTTATTCAAGAGAAATGAAAATATATGTTTATGTGTGAATGTAAACATAAACAGGAATGTTTATAGAAGCTGTATTTCTAAGAGCCCCAAACCGGAAACAACCCAAACATCTTTCAACAGGTGAGTGGAGAAACAATTGTGGAACATCCATGCCAAGAATCTTACTCAATGTAGAAAGGGCCAAATTATTGATACATGCAAACGACTTGGATGGATCTCCTGAATGGCTTGATGGAAAGAGCCACTGTCAATATATACTGTAAGATCTTGTTTATAGAACATTCCCAGTGTTGTAAAACTATCGTGACAAAGAAAGGTCATGATTGCCATGGATCAGAGCTGGGAAAGGGTACAGATATTAAAAGATAACATGGTGAGGGGAAAGATTGTGAGGCGAGGGAACAGATCTGTCTCCTGACTGTGACAATAGTTACTGGAATCTAAACATTCATAAAACTTCACACACACACAATGTTCATGTAAAGACTGTTGAAATTATAGTAGGATTTTCACCTGAATTCATAGTATTTATACTGATGTTAATTCCCGCTTTTGACAATTTACTGTGGTTACATCCAATATTATTGAGGCTACCATCAGGAACCCTAGTTGACGAGTATGCAGGAATTCTCAATGTTAATTTTCCAAATGTTCATGTGTCTTCGGTATTTCAGAATAAGAAGGTATATTAGCAGTAGCACATAAGTACCTATAAAATAACGATTATGCGGAGTGCTACAAAGGAGACATACATGATGTTATGAGAGACACGATGGAGGGATTGACCTGGTTGGGAAGGTCAGGAAAGGCTTGATAATGAGCCGAGATCTAAAGGAAGAGTAGAGGTTAATGAGGTGAAGAGGGCTGGGAGATTGAATCCAAATCCCTTGACTTAGGAAAAGTTCACTAAGGTAGGAAAATACTTCTTTCTGTGAACCCCCAAAACTAGAAAGCATAGGAAAATAGGGAAAAGCAGGGATTGCCTCATTTGAAGTAGGCTGGGAAAGAAGCGCAAGGGAAAGGGTGGGGAAGTGAGACATACCCCGATAAGTTGGGTCCGGAGCCTTTGGAGCCACACCCCAAATCTCTACAGAGAGATTGAGTTAGGTGCCAATTCCTGTGACCCCCAACCACTCCTGGAAGAGGGATTTCCCATCCATGGGCATTATGGCAGGCCAAGGGCAACCTGGTGAGTGTTGTGTGCCTGCGAGCTACTTCTCACTTTGTAGAGTGTTTGGGAAATAACAAAAGTCAAAGTCAGACTCCTGGTCTTCTTCCATGCCTCACGTTCTCCCTACCACCATCCCTCAGCCTAAGCCATCCACACAGGGAGTCTCAAGGACTGAACAAGCTCCAAGCTCTAACCACCTGATCCAGGAAATCACTTTGCCTCTTCGGACTATACAGACTTCTCATCTGTAAAATGAACTTAGACCAAATGACGTCTCTGCCGACTTAGCTTTTGGCATTTAGTGTTTCTGGTGTCTGACTGTCTGACACCTGTATTCAAATTATACTCTTATTTTTTACCTAGAAGGTCACTTTATTGAGTACCTAGTTAAAAACTAGGTACTCAATACCTCATGAGGGAAGCTGTCATGTCTATATTACAGAAAGATGTTTACTGTTAAAGTCATTCTTTTGCTTGAGAGAGTTCAGTGGTGATCCAGAGCTCAGATACCAGACCCAGACTATGTCTCTGGATCCCTGGAAATTATCTCGTTAGGTCAAATACAAAGACTCGTTTCACTCAGTAAGTTCCAATGAAAATGAGAAACTGGATATACTATTATATAGCCTTCCAACTAAGGGAGAATTTAAATTTTCTCTTAATAGTTATTGACTGAGCTAATATTTATACATTTAATAAAAGTTTCAACATTTTAGTTAAAATGCTATTTTTACAGTAGTTCTCTGATCAGAGAGATTTAAATTATGTTCATTAGTGATGTCATGTTCAATGACTGAAGCCCTAACATTGGCATGAACTCAATTGACGGGCAGAAATATATTTGCTTAACAAAAAAAAAAAAAAAAAAAGAGAGTAAGACAAAGGCAGACATGAATGGAAAGGGATTTTTTTCTTTTGAAAAGCTGACATCTTTCTATTGATCTTCCTTCAAAGCAAATTATTACTTACCTTCCCACCCAGTCTTATAAAATAATCACAAATATTTTGAATGACTGCATTGAGAGGTGGATTTGGAACATTTGGAGCTCACAATGGCCAGATCTAGGGGTGCAGAATGGTTGTGTATGGTTTCATTTTAACCCTCGACCAACCAAAACATAGGTGTTTATCTTTAAGCCTGGGGAGCAGAAGCATCTAATTGATCCCACTTGGGAGACAGACGGTGAATAATGGGGCCATTATATTTTGACGAGACACACAATTGCCTTGAACTTGTCAGGAGTTCAGGTGTGGGGATCCAGCTACCTGGGGCTGTGGCTGGAATGTGATGGTTTGCGAGCTCCTGATCACGCATCTGCCCGCTGCAGCCCTTGTAGGACCCGGCTCCATTTCACGGGAATAACTCACCTATTCATGAACAATGAGGTTCAAATTGTACTTTTCTTTAACACAACATTAACTCTCAAAGAGCTGGAAATTCAGCACTCGGCTCTGTGAGCTTAGATTGCAAATCAGTCACTGAGAACATTATATGAGCGGTAATCCCATTAAATATATCATCTTGCAAATATCTAAATCCAGTTAATTAACTTGTATTGCAAAAGAGCTCAGAGATAGAGTTTTCAGAGAGCAACCATACATTTTAGGGCCCTAATTATATTTAAAGCAAATTCCAGGTTCTACTTTTTATACAAAATAGGTGGAAAACGGCCTTGAAAAGGAAAACCGGATTGATGGAGGACTACGTTTATGAGATTTGAGCAGAAAAGATATTCAAACATCTCAAAAATTAACTGCTTTCTTACATAAACTTTTGACTTGCATTGTAGGGAGCTTTTTTAATAAAAGGATTAAACAAAGTCTGCCATTTTAATTAAAATTCATAGCAACACAATGTCATCTTTACAATGGTTGTAGAAATTAACTAGCTCATAGATTTAGCGAGCCTTGAGAGCTCATAATAATTCGAGGTTAGCATGATACGAAACCCATAATATGTGTAAACTTTAGAATAAGCATGGCAGGGACTTAAAAATAACAAATAAGTGAAGGAGGAAGAAGGAGAGGAGAGGGAGAAAGAGTAGGAGAGGGAGAAGGAGTAGGGGTCGGAGAGCAGGAGGAGGGGAAGAAGAATGATCTCACCGAACGGAAATCCCAGTACTGAGTGAGAAATATATGACAACAATCTCTTGATATTTTTTTCAGTAGTCAGTAATTACCTGGGATACGTATGTAGTTACACCACTGTCTGACACTGACACACACACACACACATATATATATACACACAATATATTTTGCATAATACTTGCATAGAAAGCGTGTGTGTATGTGTGTCCTCTGATGACACCTCCTTCCTTGGATGCATGCTTGTACCTGCCCTATCCCACTCAACACAGTGAGTCTTCAGTGATATTTGTCATTAAATTAATTATCCCAATATAGTCTTGTCATTATGCGTCATGAAACATCCACACCCTCTAAGTATGAAATTTGAGAACGACTTATTTTAAAATAGTTTAAATTGCGGTCTCCCTAGAGCATTGTTCAATACAGACATGGATATGATTGCTATTCTCAAAAGAATAGCAATGAAACATAAGAATTCTTTCAATATAAATAGCGCCTTTTTTCCAAATAGTTCAAATTCCCATCCTACGTGTAAATTCATTTATATGTATACATAATACATGAAACAAAACGTTTTTTAAAATCTCAGCTCCAGTTGAAGGCTGGGAGCAGACAGAATTTAAAAGATGTCAACAGGCAGATTTATTCATGCTAAAATCCGTGACCCCTTTTGGGCCATCGTGGTTTATTATCCTGAAGAATAAAGTCCAAAAGTATTCAGAGAGTCTTCTGACGAGTATCATTCTCACTATCCAAAATGTCCTATTTTTTAGAAAAATGTGTCTTATCAGGTACTTATACCAAAACAGTTTTGAGGAGCTTGTTGTATTCAATGCAGATTTAAAAAATAAAGAATTTCGTTTACCCGCCGGACTTCTTCAGGCATTTTGTAACTGGAATGTGCAGGACAGGACCTAGTAGTAAACCCCAGAAATAGGGAGTCCGTGGCGCCCTCCTTCATCCTAAGACAGGCAGGAACTTCCGATAGACTGATCGTTTCAAGGAAAAAGACTCACTTTGGAAAAACTTTTTTTACACAGTCGTCTCACAACTATCCACTAAGTGTTTACTATGTGTTTTCTAAGTACTATCTAGCAGTGTACCTGAATTATCTGTTATTTCTCCTAACAGCTCTGTGAGATGGGTAGGATTACTAATCCCCATTTTGCAGATGGGGAACCTCGGCTTGGAAATTTGTAATCTATGCAAGGTCAAAGATCTAGCTAGTTGAGAGCCCGAGATTCAAATCCAGGCCCATCAAGCTCCAAAGCCCATACCCGTCCCCTCTGAGTCTCCCCACCCCCCCCCCACGGACAGATACACAGCCTTCTACCCTTAATGTCGCAGCCACTGTTGCTGCGCTAGAATTGGGAATCTATCTCAAAATAACATTGGTCCTTTATTACCCAGTGGCGCATGGATGGTTGGATCGCTGTTACCTCCCACAGTCAACGTGTCCATTGGCTGAGCTTGAGGGGAACTTTGAACACGGAGGCCTGGAAATGCCATGTGTGACTTGGTGGGTAATTGGGTGCACCCCGAG